>NC_134171.1:17386575-18117540 GCF_964188355.1 Buteo buteo
AATACACAACCTCCTTTTTATCAGTGCATATTATTGATTAAAAAGTAGCATCAGTTGTGTGGACACAGATATTAGCTATTGGTGAAGCATTTAGTGTTGATGGCATTATCTTTTTTTTTTTCCCCCTTTTTCGTATTTTTTTTTCTCTCCAGTTAAGCAGCTTTTCTCCTCTGAAGATCACTAGATCACCAGATAGCAATCCACTCATAAGCACAGTCTAAAGATGCCCTAGATAAAAGATTTGGGTTATGATTCACAACGTGTGCAATGGATGTACTATTCAGTACATTCTTGACTGATACCACTGTACTGCATATTCACTTGCAACATGGTTATATGGGGATTATGATGATTTTCAGAATAATACTGAAAGAAGTTTCTTATTTTGCTATTACTAAAAAAAAAAAATCTACAACAAAATTAACATCAAAGTTGGAAAATTCAGAATTGTGAATATATTGGTCTTTTGGGTGCTGCTCCAGAAAGCCTAAGAAATGATCCAGAGAAGTACAATATTCATTACTGAACTTCACTAGCAAAAACATAGCACCATATTATTAACAATCTTTCCAGGGCCAGAGGACAAGAAGAGTTAGGTCAGAGCACGGCATTGAGGAGGTCTAGTTCTGGGTCTGAAAGGAGGCCAAGAAAGAAAGGGTGCTGCTCAACAAATGGAAGACAAGCAGCATGGCTCATATAAAAAGGACAGCAACCAAGAGGAACACAGATGGCCCAGACATATTTTTAATAGCTGAATCAGAAAACAGGTGAGACTTGAACAAATGAATCTTCTGGTCACGGCCAGATTGCCTCCAATGGTCTTGTCCATTAAACTTTAATATGATCTGTGTTAGAGCACAGCAAGTTACAGGTACTGATTCAGTCTCCCTGGCACACAAGCCAAAGGTTTCAGAATGGACTGAATCAACTGCCAGGTCTGTCCCCCATTCCACCAGAAAAATCTGTACTCACAGGAAGGGCGGTAAGCAAGTAAATATTTATTATTTCATTTGCATGTACAAATGGTTTGGCGGTTCAATGTGGGGGAAGAAATGCAAAGGTGACATTTCAGCCAGGCACTCTGAGTGAGGGTTAATCTAACTTTGCATTCAGTCACATAATTTATTAAAATATAGTACAAGATACATCATTATTAAAGTGTTCATTGGGTCTGGATTAGAACTGCAAAAATTATTTGTGGAAGGGAAAGAAGTCTTTTGATAGGCCTTGTAGATCTAGACTGTAAAGTACCAATTGGGTAAGAGAATATGTATTTTAATTAAGTATTGTAACTATAATTTCAGACTTTCTTTTCCATTCCAAAAGCAAAAAAACCTCTTTGCTCTGCAAATGAATTCTTATAAATCTAGAATCATTCCAAGTGATTCTATAAATCACCTTGGCATGACCTGCTATAGCAATAATTAGAAACAAAGGGAACATCACAGAGATAGAAAAGTCACTACAGTCTTTTCCTTAACTCACAAGCAGAATTTTAACAAGATTTTACAATTCTTTAGTACCCCCTTCTAGATCACAGACAGCTGAGTCAGGTCTGTGGTACTGTTTTTCAGGGCTTTTTTTTTTTTTTTTTAAAAAACCAACTGCATTATGATATGAAACTGTAACGCTTTGCAAATCATAACAAGGACCTAAAACATATTTTGATTAAGATATACTAATGTACCTTCAACATTTAATTACTGGTACTTCATAAAAAGATGCCAACAGGGAGAGGTTAATGTCATAGATTGACAGTTGCAAGTACAACCTCAAAATCAAGAATTTTTAAACTGGACTAATCACAGAAGTTAATGAGTTCCCTGAATTTTCCTTGAATTGCATCTCAAGAATACACAGCTCATTGGCCCTCTCCCTTTTAAAACCAACTGGGTATCGCAGCATGGTTAGCCATGGCTCCTACACATATAAGAAGAAAAAAAGCCTTCAAGGACGGTTTAAACAGTAAAAGTGTGATGCTAACAGAAATATTTAGGTCTTAGTCTTAATAGAAGCTATACTTTGTTACATGGCATACAGTAGACTGAGGAATAGCACAATAATTATGAAACTACTACTTGAAATATTAATACACGATTTTTTTATGGCTTTAGTGGGAACTGGTAGGCCATGATTGAAAAACCAATACAAATACAGATATTTAAAAGGGATCAAGCTGTGGGAATTGCATTTCAGAGAGAACTAATGCCAAAAAAGTCCTAGACACTATAAATTTTTGTATACCTAACTAAATATTACCAATTTTTACATACAAGATTATGTACAGTGTAGATGGTAACAGAAATACTTAAGAAGAGTGATTCTAAAATGGGAACTTACAAAGGGAATATGACAGGTATAAAAATTTACATGAAATTTGGTACTTGATTTCAGAAAAAAAGCCCATCCAAACTCAGATCAACTAAGGCCAACTCATGACAAGTGAAAATATTCAGCTCTGGAAACACAGTTGTTCAGATCTCTAACCTGTATTATTTTATGCTTTTATATTGTATCTATTTCATTAGTTGTATTCCAGTAAATTAAGTTTTAATTTTCAAAAGCGTTGTAGTGTTCTTTGATTTTGGGAGTTTCTTCAGACTCCCTGCAGAAGTATTAAAATTTAACCACTTCTTGTTACTAATCTAAAGAGAAGTTGGCCTAATTAATATTGGTAATTGATTATAATTGATTAATTAGTTAACAAGACACTGGTGCTGATGTTGGCTCCAAAGATTTACTCAAAAACTGAACACAAAGCATGAATGATATATAGGCTTTTCTAAGACATTTGTTCTGTTTTATTGTTTTCCTGTTGTGAACCACTGTACTTAAAATATGCAAGATGCCTAATGGAAGAACAACTTTACAGGCAAAGATATGACAACACTGGGGAGCGAGTTGAGATGTACTCTGTAAGGATGTGGTGCATGTTCCCAGAATGAGAACCAACTTGGGGACACAACATGATGGAAGAGAGAAGAGGGCACCACTCAGACACACTAACTGAAGGCATCATTTGGAGGAACTTCAAAGCAATCTATGAGACTCTGCAGACATCACCATCTGCCACATACTTCTAAAGATTTGAGCTCTCAAGGGGCTACTTCCTGCAAGACATGAACATCTTCACAGAAGAGATTAGAGATACATCATGAACTATCTTATCCTGACCATTTATCATGATAAACCTGCCAAGTGCATTAAATTTGCATAAAAGGATGTGGTCGCCTTTAATAAGCTACCCATTTCTTGATTTCTCAGTGACAAAAAATGAATTGAAATACATTTAGTAAGAGTGCTGCGACTAATCGTTGAGCGAACAGTCTTTCACAGAATTGCCACACTATGATCTAGCTCCAACAGTCTGTAAATGTGCTTTTCCATTCATACCACAAGTTTAGGTTGTCAGCTATTACAACATTGTGCATCTCTCTAAATGAATGAGAAATGCCAATTTAAACCTATTAAAAAAAAAAATGTCTCTTACAATATCACTTCTTAAAAGGAAAAATCCACAGCATTGGTATTTTGAATGATTATCAGCTGTGGAATCATCTGTATTCGTTGCAGTTCCCTGTATCAGCAATGGAGGTTCTGGGTGAAACTTCAACTAATTTTACTTTTCTTTAAGTTTTTATGCTGACGTGTCTAATGTTTTCATGTGTACATTGTGACAACACCCA
This sequence comes from Buteo buteo, assembly GCF_964188355.1. NCBI lineage: Eukaryota > Metazoa > Chordata > Aves > Accipitriformes > Accipitridae > Buteo > Buteo buteo. The sequence goes on from NC_134171.1 coordinate 17,390,262, forward strand.
AAGTAAATCCTGAAGGATATTAAAATCTTTGTAATCTAGTGAAGATTTGTGGATAAGTAATATATTAGCTTTTCACTGAGTTATTACTTCAGTATAATTTTTTAGATACATCATAGGCAAGTTTTAAATGCAGCTCATCAAGGTAACAGAACTAAGTAAATCATCTTCACTACAGGATACTATCCAATCTTGAATTTTCATGTCAGGTCACAACAAATTTCAAAATGTCCTTTTAAAGACACTGTATGCTGCATCAGCAAACCCTTCTGCTTTTACTGTTCCCTTTGGGTTAGTACTGTCTATAAAAATGGTATTTAAACATTCGTTCTGTTCATGGTCAGTCAAACTGGTACATTTGCTGGCAAGTCACTTCTGAACACCTCTCCCTTCCTAAAGCTAACTTTCACCATTTACTGTACTATTCTCCTATTTCCCTGAATCCAAAAGTAAAGAATGGAAAGTTCTGATAAAACTCACTATGGGAGTGCACCAATTAACTGCAAGTGTGCATCCTTTTCCCTTCCTCTTCCCCCGCAAATGACATGGTTTCCAGGTATTTCGTTCCAGCTACTGTGTTCAGAGTCTCCAGTAAAATCAGCAAGCTGTAGACAAAATCCCAAATATATTTTACGAGATGGTTTCTGTGGGATGGAAGGGACTCGGTCTCAGCTGAAGGACTGCTACCTGGTGATGAGCTCCTCTCTCCACCAGCCACTATAAGTAGGATTTACAATCTTCCTCCCAAATGACTGTAATACTCTAGGTTAATATATGAGATCTCACCCCCTCTAGTGACTGGTCCCAGTGAGAATAGGATACAGTTACTTACTGATCGTTAACGCGAGCCATTCCTTCAGCTTTTGCTTTTGATGCGGAGAACCCCAGGTGCTGTGCGTGCTGCCGACCCAGGTGTGCGCACGCCGGCAGCGCTGCCATACTGCCTGCGCTCTGCTGCAGGCCCCCACAGAGGGAACCCCTCCGGGGTCTTCTCCTTCCCTAAGGGCCATCTGCAAGTACTTGATTAACGAGACCAGCCTACACAATTCTTTCGTTTAGAAATTGAATGTATTGCCTGAAAGAGGAGCAAGGCAGAGAAGTGTATTTACAAAGCGATAGCACGAGCCCGCAGTCTGGAAAATTTAGGCCCCAACACAACAACCGTTGCCTCGTTCAGACATGGCCGCTCCCTTCCAGGTGCAGGGCTGCCTTGCGGAAAACCTGACAGCGCTCCAGCTCAGACCTTTCCTTAACCGACCTCCGAAAAGGCCCAGCAGCAGCATTGCCTGTTGCCCAAATGTCTGTCCTTAACGATGTATTTACAGTCTGCCCGGTACTGCGGTGACAGAGCACCTTGGAGGCTTTAATCCCCCCGTCCTGCACCCCACTGTCTCCACAGGCTCCAGAGGAGCACAGGGGAGCTGAAGAGAATTAGCAGAGTTTGTGGAAACTCAGCTGACTTCTGATGAGGCCTGGGCCATTAGCCTAACAGCCTCCTAACCCCTCCAAAAAGACTGCATGATTACCAAGGCAAGCTAATAATAAAAAAACCGGTGTCCTGCGAGGTTGCAGGTAGGGAATTATTTGAAAGTGTGGTAGTGAGAAAATTTCAGGCCATCACTTTCACCGAACACTCCAACAAGGTTGTACCTCAAAGGCACGGTGTATAGAAAGCAGATAAATGCAACTGTGAGGCATTTTCTGTGAGAAGCCACAACAGAACTGAAGAATCTGTTATCTTTGGGAAGAACCTGGTAAAGTCTTTCTATCACCGCAATAAATAAGTACATTAACGTTCACCACAGTTGTTGCCTTCCTTGCAATTCCTCTACAGTTACATGGTGGGGTCCCAGCTTTCTAGCCCAAATCACTTTACCATACAACTGTTTGTGTTGTGAGAGCTTGCTTTAATGGATTCATGCTCTAAGCATAAAAGGCAAGCAGCGATACACATTTCAATATTTAAAAGCATAAATAAAAATCTTAATAGATCCCAGATGTTTCATTTCCTCTGGCCCTTGTCAATGATTGAGTTGCTGCTGATGTAGATGATTTTTTAAGATCAGTGGTCAGTTTGATGCTGAAAAAGGTTTAGATGTCTGGGAATTTCAAATGCAATTCCTAGAAATAAATAAATCATTAAGTAGATGCAAGGGAGACAACTATGACTGCTGTTATTTTGTAAACTTATTTTATGGACTGAAATGCACCCACAGGTTTTAAATGCAACTGACTGTGAAACAGACAGTAACATTTTATCAACATGTATAAAACCTTGTAGAGATAATTATTTCAATTTCATTTTCTTAGCAAAAGAACTTCAAAGGTTCATACAAGTAACAAACTGAAGGAATCCATACTTTAAGGTAGATATACAGCACTGGTGCTGTTGAAGCTAATGAAGAATTTGCTAATTTTTTCAGCAGAACTCAGATTTGCTAGCTGCATCCGTTTGTCACTTATTAAAGTAGCAAGTTATCATTTACTATACCAAACAAATAAAGCACTATACAGAAAGCGCATCTACAGAAAAACACTGCTGGGCCCAGTAACTGAGGCCATGCTGCCAAGCACACGAGTTTGCAACTGTAATGAGCGGCTCAATTCTTTCGCTCTGATTTTTACTGGGAGGAAGTCCTTAGTCTCCTAAATGAAAGCAATAGGGAGGGGGGTTTTGAAGCCCGTATTTAGCTTGCACAGACCCATGATGTGTGCACTTGACGTCATAAAAAATGCTGTAAGTCTGCCAGGTCAGCAGCCACAAACCCCACATGCTGCCAGTCGCAGGCTGAGCAGACACTAAAAGGCTATGAATTTCATTTAATCATCTCTTTTCCCCTTCCTGGTAAAGCAGTAGAGGCTAGCAGCTGCCGGAGGAAAATGTTGAAAAACATTAACTATGTCCAGGATTTGGTTTTGATTGGTATTAAAACCAAACGAAGAATAAACTTAATAACAAATCTTGCAAAATTTGTTATTTATTAATACAGCTAACAATGTAGGCTTCAGAGTCCACTTTCAAGGAGTGAGTGCGTAAGCTCATCTAAATGATGTACTTTCATACAGCCTGCCAGATCTACCTACTATTCTGCTAATTTATGGGCCATACTTTTCTCTCCAGCTAAATTTCTGATTGAGAAAAACTTCACCCCCTTTCTATCATTTGTTTTGCTACACAATATGCCTTAATAGCAAGTGCTGCTTGTTCTTAACCATGCTTTCTACTATACCTTTGGCATTTGTGAAATGGTAAGTGCAAACATAATCTAAGCCCCTGAACATGCAGTTTTATCACATAGCCAACTATGGACAACACTTAAAAGCTGAATATGCCCTTCTAGTCCTTTTAAGGTGCCTCAAATTCATCTCTAAGAACTAAGTCACCTAAAATGGCTAAACCCATCAGAATAGGTAGGTTCCGCAAAACAAATTTTTGCTGTACCAGCTTCTGCACCTTCTTCTAGTGCCTTCATACACAGGCCCAAATGCTCATTTCATTGACATAAACAGGAAAGCTTTGCATGGGATGAGGAGCTGCAGTTACAAGATCAGGTGGAAACAAACGTAGGAATCTTGTGATAGAGGAAAAGATTTATTTTTTTTTATTTTATTTTTAAATCACAACAGCATCCTTGGCCCACAAACTATGTTATTTGCAATCATGCATCTGTGTGCCATCAATCTCTAAGGAAGGGAAAGACTGCTGGGCTGAGCTCTCAATTTATGTTTCTCAGTTGACTCTTATAATCACACTCAGGGTTCTCAAGCTTAGTGCAGCTATTCTGGTAACAAAATTTGCACACTAGGTGGGTTTAGCCAAGTTCCCATGGTCCTAATAGTTTCATATACTTCTGTCGTGGTTTAACCCCAAGCCAGTAACTAAGCACCACAACTTCCTAATAATAATCTTGAAAATTATATAGGTAATTGTGTTTCTAAAAAGCCACCTTTGGCAAAATTGGGAGAGTTCTTTCCTCTCAACAGGAAAAATATTTTAATAAAGCAGCTAGTGTACGCCTATAAAAATGTTGAGGAAAAACTATTGAAAAAATACCCCCCTTTTTTGATGCTGTCTTTAGATGCAGCATTAAACAAAGCTAAGGGAATTATGGTGTCCACAGATGATGAAAGGTCCCAAAATAGGATGGGCACTGAGCAGGACAAGGGTCCCTTGGTCCTACAATACTGCAATCCGGATGAGGCATTAATATTCATATTCCAGACTACGACTAGAAAGAAGGCTCTAGCTCCTGTGCAGGGGTGGGCCTAACCCAGCAGAGGTGCAGCAAACTGCTTTGCTTTCTTATTGAAATTCAGTCCATCTAATTGATACTGCAGAAGGCAGTAGTATAATGAAATAGAGCAGAGATCAGAGATCATTTCAGTAGTTTTACCCATCTATCCTCTCCTGCTCCTGACCAACGTATAACCGCGCACAGGACTCCGCTCGTTCCAACTTCAAGCAGTTGCAGGAAAGATTTAAGTTTCTATAATATGGTAATCATTAAGATATTGCTATTAGATCACCATTCAGAAATGTATCAAGACTGTGACTACCTTCATTTATGTAACAGCAAAAATGTTTTAGTTTTGCTTAAGGTAGCCCAGTGTCTTTCAAAATTACAATTTAAACAGCACCTTTCCCTCAGACCCAGAATAAAATATTTATAACTACCTCATTTATTTGCAAGCAAATAGAGGTAATGTCTGTTAAAAAGCAAAAACCATTAGACTCTGGGTGGTTTTGGTACTGTAAGTAGTCTCCAAAAGGCAACAGATGTGGGGACGGGGGAGGGGGGAGTTGATTTTGTCTTTTTAATATTCAAAGTGGGTCTGTTCTCACTGGCTAATTAAATCAGTAGAGTGCAAACAATAAAAGAAAAAATAAGTGTTGCCTTTCTTCCCTAGAACAACCTCTCTGGTTCATCTCTATACTTATTTATTACAAGAACTTATTTAATACAAGACTTTACAATATTCCCTCCCCAAATCCTCATGAAATAAAGTACATATTCCACAGCACCAGTTCCCATCGAGAAGAATATGCTTCTCCCGTGGAATTTAAGATAAGATGGTCTTTCCACTGTTACAAGAAAATGGACTTGGAATGAGCTGCTTTGAGTGACATGAAACTACTGAAGAATTACACTAAAAAAAGTAATGGATTTAATAACAATATCAGATGTACAAATCAACCGGCAGAATGCTGCCCTAAAATATATTTGTACTTGCTTGGCAAAGCCAGTAAGTTTGCACCGGTGTGCTGAATTATTTGAGAAGTAACAAAATGTGTTAATAACATTAAACAGTCATCTTCCAAGAACCTAGAGTATTATGGTATTTTCTAGTCAGATAATTCTTTGTGGTGCATAAATACATGTAATATCAATTAAAACATTTTGATTTGTGAAATCAAAATGAATGTGGTATATTTAGATTTGGTTTTGAAAGTATTTTAAATACTACTACCTCCTTTTAGCCTTTAGTTAGTTAGTTAGTTTAGCACAGTATTAAGAACAGGCTGCAGATACAGACCAGAACTCCACTGTGCTAGCACTGTTCAAGAACAGAGAAGGTGGTCCTAGCCCCAAGAATCATATAATAAATATAACATTACACATCATGAAGACAGGGCTGTGTATAAGCATCAGTAGTCACCTAAGTTTAAGAGCATAAAGCTCAGCAAAGGATCAAAATACCTATGCATTAAACAAGGTAGATTGCATGCCCTGAGCCCTGTGCTGCTACCGCTTCCCACACCAGCAAGTTAAATGCAAGTTTGGGCATGTATGTCTACGTATTATGTTTAAGTGACAGCACTGTGGATGTACCTGAAGATAAGAGGCAATAGAGGGATGCCGACCCCTTACATCTTAAAGGAGTGTATTCAGCAGTAAGTCAGTATTTGGCAACAGAAGGCAACTATTTCAGCCCAGTTGTTGCCAAGTTTTTGAAAGCATCAGAGCCAAGGAAAGTGTTACAGGACATAATGCATGAGTTTACAGGAAAATCCTCTCAAATGCTCAGGATCACCATGGAAGGAAACATGGACGTGCTTGTTTGAAGACATAACAAGTGACAATCAAGAGACTGATGTCAGGTACTGTGAGGTCCTGAGCCTTTACAGATGCAGAGTTCCTTCTCGGCTCCATGCATTATTGGCCCCATTTTAAGTTTATCGAGAATTTCTCAGCAAAATACAGCTTCATTGTAGTTCATGAATTATCCACAGCTGAAACACTGATCTTTTTAACCCCAAATTCAGGGTTTTACAGAGCTGCATGCCCATTGCCAAATGCTTACTATATCTTAGTTACTTTTAATTCTGCTACCGTTTGAACGTACTCAGCACCGAAAAGTACTTTACTCCCTTCAAGCATTCTTTTGGCTAACCAAATTAATGGTTGCAAACAAATAAAATATTTACTCTGTACTGCAGCCAAAACAGTGTTTCTTTATGTAATCTGAATGATGAGCAAACACCAGAGCACTGGAGGTAATAGCAGCAGGTCAGACTTAGTGAAATGATGCCCCATCTTACGACACTTCGCAGCAAAATACATAATACGAGGACCCCGAAAAGAGCCCACTACCACTTAATTTAACTGTATCTCGAAAACATAGTGAAGTAACCCAGCAAAGAGATTTCTGTTGATAGTTGTATGAGAGGGCATTTATCAATACCCATTAACCTCTGGTTTTTACCTGTTAGTTTTCTAAAAGATGCTTGTGTTGCTTCATAAGCCACAAGGTGTCACAGTGGCTCAACTGGTAGGATTCTTGTCAGTCTAGACACGCAGGTTGTGGCTTCAGGTTACATACCAGTGCTAACACTGCTCTGTACGAGGAAGTCTGTGCTACGCTGCGTATTTAGAAGTGCAGCCCTTTGGATGAAACAATCAGTCAAGGTGTAACTCGGTTGCTTCAGGATGCTCTTGATGCGGGTGTTAAATAATCTTACAGCACTGTCAGAGAAGAGATGTACTTGGTGCGCTGGCATCTTGACCGATCTTTTTACTTTGCATTATTAACCCTGACAGAGTGTTAAGAGGTACTGAAAAGAGCTGAGCTAATCATTCACATCAAATAATAAATTTTATGAATTCCACTTCATTCTACCCAGAGTTGCTAGGAATTAATAATAATTTATTTGAATGTATTAATTATTCAAATTTAAGACACATTTTTGCTTGTCTTTCATAACACGTAGCGTGCTGTAAGCATGTAATATTCTGCTAAGACTATACGCTGTGATTGGTCATATATTGTGTGTTCCTGTTTCTCATCCTTGACTGGATGAGCACAGATGGATCTAGAGCTTAAAATGCCAGGAAGTTTTGAATTTTTTCACCAATTTTTTCTTTTTACATTTTTCTAAAGTAACTGCATGGTAAGCAGCATCCTGTCCCATGAAAAAAATATGCACACACATCATGTTTACTGACCTGTAATTTTCCCATTGCCACCAGTCATTGCCATTAATTTGTTTTACGTTCATACACCAGTCAGTCCTCACTGCAAAGCAATCAGAGGTTCTTCTCTGATGTATTTAATTTCTAAGTATCATGGTTCTATCTGGGAGGTTTTGGAAACTCAAAACAGGAAACACTGCCTCTCAGCTTAGCCCATATAAAATAACCAACTTCTTCCCAGAATGCTTAACAAATTGAAATCTGCATTCTGCAATAATTTGTAAGAAAAAAACTGCATTGAGCAAACATTCACAGAAACACATAAAGAGCACGAGCATAGCCAAAGCAAATTCACTGTTAAACTCAAGTGAATAGTCATGGCAATTTTGCGTGTAGTGTTTGTTGCACTCAGGTAATGAACCTTTACCCAGTGTGTTGGCTTTTCATGTCCCATTATTCATGCCAACATATTCATTAAAATGGGCCTATGCTTTTTAACATAATCAGCAATGTGCATAGGTGTGGTCTTCAAAGAGTTATTACCATAGTTTACAGGCATGCTGTTCGTAAATACAAGCAGAACTCCAGTCAGTGCAAAATGCCAAGCTTCCCACAACACATATGGTAATTTTTGCTCTGTAAAATGGATAGATGCGCTATATAATGCATAATTGCATCACATTATATCTGAACTTCTAATTGCTTAAAATGATACTTCAAATCACATCAACGACATTAGTACCTAATTACCCTAAGGGTTAACTGATCCTCCAGTGATTAAGTCTAGGTAGAAGTGGTAGAGCTATTGTATTGCCTTCATCCGCTACAGCAAGTGGTATGGTTGCAACGCACATATAGAATCTATATCCTGTCAACATCTTTAACATCTTGGTATGGCAAAGAAGCAAGGTGGAGAAATGCTGGCCAAGTACCAAAAGGAAGGAGGGTCCCTTCTGCAAGATGCTGAGCAACCTCATTTGCGCTAAAGAAACTATTTTACAGCAGTTCTTTTCCTTTCTAATCACAATAACATTATTGTGGTGCGAAATGGAGTAACACGGAAACATTTTAGTACCTGAAGTGGATACAAGAATTATGGAAGATGGCAACATTGATCTGAAAAGGCAAGTTACTATCTGAATATGGGGGACAGAGTAAAACAGACAGTTGTAGGCCTTCCTCCACTGCTGCATAACCCATGCGTGAGACTTTTGTAAACTGCATGAAGAAAACATAGCATTCTAGGTGCAAGGCATTTCATATTCCCTTTTTCCAACTGTAAAATACTATCCTGTTTGCAAACCTAGCAGCAAAGCAGGTTTCATGCCTGCCTTGCCAACCACACCCTGGAGGATCTCTAGTCCGTAGAAAAGGAGATGGTTAGGAACGCTGGTGCTGCTGACTGCCTTCCTGAGGGATCAAGTATGCTGAGGGTGCTTCAGCTCAAACAAGAATAAAACAAAAAGGTCTCACATTGTATTTAGTTTCTTGGTTTTGGAGCATTTTCCTCTCTCCATGTGACTACTGTATTTAAAGATTTAGGATACTTCTTTTTGTATAATGTGGTCATTAATATTTCAGAAGCCTCTTTGTAACCTGCTCTAGGACAGATGGCAGTTCTTTCTCTGATACAATCTTCTGCTAATGGCTGAAGCAAAACTACACAACTGGAACAAGAATCGCAATAAGGTACATGAAATACTTTAAATGTGCAATGTACTGCAAGTCATAATTTTCCCAATTTACTACTTTAGAAAATAACCTAATAAAAAATGTAGTTAGAAAAAACAAATGTTTGAAAGTCCAAAAGAAAAGTAAAAATAGTCTGCTGCACACATGATGTAAGACTGCAGGTAATAATACTCAAACAGGGACAGCTGGTTTTTTCCAGGTATTTCATTTTTGAAGAATGATCTATGATTAGGTTTATTCTCGTGTCTGCCTTAATCAGGGATTTCGAAATATGATCACTTTCATACACACATAAAGTTTCATTTGCCCTCTGAATGCAACAGATCAGGTCATTCAACTAGCCTGTGCAATTCTTCTGGATCATGAAGGATGCTCTAGTCTGCAGCTAGCAGTTACGTAAAATGGACAGGATCTGGACAGATACTGAATCTGCTATATGTGAGTAATCTAATGGCAAAACTATACCCAGAGGTTAGATTTCCCCCTTGCCTTTTTAAACACGCATGCAAATGGTACAGACAGACTTGAGTATTTCTGCTCAGCTAACTAGGCTTGGCAAGCTGACTCCGTGGCTTAGAATCAGGAGAGATGGATATCAGCAGGTATTGCAGATCACGTGCGATAGATAATTACAGCAATGTTCTAATTTATTAGTTGCTTGGAAGGATGCAAAGACCTAACTATTTAGTTTGCAGGTAACCAGGCAGTAGATTTTAAGTACATTTAGAAACCTGCGTAAAGTTATGGCTTTACTGGGTCAGTTGTGAGTTTGTGACTCTGCCCTGGCTGAGTACCTGGATGTGAATATTGACAACAGAAACGCCTTAAGAAGTTCTAGTTTGATACTTCTATTTTGGCTGTAGTTAGAGGTATTCATAAAGAAGAAGTCTGCTACGCTCAAGTCTCATGCTTCAAGTCTGTGTGATGCAGGCAGGAACACCACCCTGGCAAGGAGCTTCATCATGAGTATGTCTTCTTGACAATGGTGTATAAACAGCAAGATGGTGCCAAGGCAACCTAAGTCTCATGGAGAGGACAGCCTGCTCCTGTAAAATTTATGGCCTTTACAAAGACTCTACACTACCAACACTCTTGAGTCCTGAAGAGGTGATAGGCTTAGAAAGCCACCATGTACTAGTTCACGTTTAGTTCTGCAAAGGTCTCATTTTTCCATGTCAATGATTTTTCACTAGCCCCATAAGGCATGAAAGTGCCAGAGCTGTCTCCAGAAACATCAGCTGTTCCCATACTGAGGTTTATGGTCCACAGGTGGTTCTAGCTGATCCCCAGTTACCTCAGGAGTACCAAGTGTAGTGTTCGGCTTAGATCAGTAACTTACAGGCTTTAGTTTAGAAGGGCATGGCTGTCCACCATAACGTAATAGAAAAGGAAACAGTATTGTGACCATAAAGTGCTTTGTCTCTGAAATTCTAACAGTAACCAAACACAGAACGAATGTACTGGGGAAAAGACAGACACCAAACACAGAACGAATGTACTGGGGAAAAGACAGACACAAGCCTAGGGAGAAGATTTCAGCCAGGGGTCCAGAGATGTTTCTTTCACTACTATTTTTGCCTAATAGATAAGACAATTGAGACGAACAAGACCAACAGGCCCTGCCCTACCACAGCCTTTTTGGAGACTAATCATCAGCCACTTTGGGGCACCCTTGTCCCTGCCAGGATGACCCCTCTGAGGCTTTAAGTAGCCCAGAAACAACTTTTGGAAAAGAGCACCCAGCAAAACTGAGGATATATGCTGCCCTGTTTACACAGTACAGTGCAGGAAAGAAAGCTCTTCTTGGGGAGGAAGCAACCGAACAAAGTATCAGCATGGTTGGAATGCCTGTTTACAGCAGATATGCAACTTTTGGCAAAAAGAAACAAAAAAATACCATTTGAAGTGAGGAGTCCAGCTAAAAATACTGCAATGAGTTTAGCAATCTACCCATACCCTTTTTTCTGTAAACAAAGAAAGTATATATACCAAAAACAAATGATTTTTTTTTTTTTATCTGATCTTGCAATCCTACTGCAGGCAAAACTCCAGCTTAAATAAGAGGACAGGACTGGGCCCTTGTTATGATCTCTATTTTGTTCCTTCTCACCATCCAGAGGCTCCTATTTTTGAGACTGGATCTGCATAGTAAATCTTGTTTACATCAGGGAAAGACTGAGTTTAAGTTTTTTAAAGTGGATTTACGGTTTAAAGAGTAAAGAATGAAAAAGAAAAAAGGAAGGGTTGGAAAGATTTCTTTATAGAAAATGATCTAGTAAGCATGAGAGTGATTTGCAGACGAGATCCATTTTTACACTTTCACACTGACTCTCTCTCCCCCCTTACCAGCCCCTGCCCCCAAAAGCTCCCTGTTCCTTATGCTTGCAGTTTACATTCTATATTATAACTTTAGGAGGAAAAAAAGCAGCAAGACATCCCTGATTGTAAGCTAAGGATCAGCATGGAAAGGAAGTAGAGTCTTTTTTTTCTCCCCCAGCCTCATAAGAATTGTTAGTTTGTAACAATTTTAATTGAAAACAGCTGCAACTGAAATTTTTTAAAGGGATGAAAAAACTATATGAAATAAAAGACAATCAGTAAAAAGAGCCTTGAATCCATTCTGAAGTCAGTGTCTGCCTAAAGGAGTTCATGGGTTTTCTTTTAAAACTGACCTTTTAGTTTCAGTAAAGCATCGTTTGTAAGTAATCTTTTAAAATACTTTACTCATGTTCCTAGAATTGCTAAGTATTAGTATATTTGTGGGTGAAAGAATATTTCCTCAAAAATACTTTGAGACAGAAGTTTATGTGTTTTCCCCTCAACAAAACAAACTCATTGGACAAACTCAGACTTATGTACACAATATGAGAGATCTATTTGCGATACTAAGTTGCTATGTGAACAAATGTGATGTCACAACATAGATTTTTATGACTAATCTATTAAAAATGCATCAGGAAGAAGAAAATATTATTTCATCAGATAGCAATGTGAGGAAGTAAAATAAGAGACTTCCATTAAACTGCAGAAATTTTGGTTTGCTTCGATTTGCTTTAAATATTTGGTTGAATATGAATGTCTGTGTAAGCTTCCAGTTCATTTAGTAGCTTTTAGATAATCATAACATCCTCCTTTATTTTCCTTTTAATTTTCTTTACTTTTTCTTTCATCATGAAATCTCTACTTTTGTTAAATTCACTATACAGTTTAATAGGGGTTTAATATGATTTGATTAAGCTGATTGTCTTTAAAACAAATATGTTACTAATCAAGTTCTCTAGTCACCCTTAAAACACTGCTCTCTTGGCCAGAAGGAAAGCTGTGTTTTGCATATAATGGTGATGTAAAGCATAATGTCTTCTAGTGACAGAGAGAGATACAGGTGAATTTAATATGTTGTGATACACAAAAGTTCTAACAATATAGGGGACTAAACCAAGTGAAAGGCTTGATACATCTCTTGTATTATTGGCAATAAAGCAACGCCCCAAACTTTAGACTGTCAGCAACTTTAAGTGATCTATCCACAGTGCACTGTAATGTTACTGAAAAATAATTATATACAAGATACAATCACCTTTTGTTTTCTTTTAAGTGTGAGCAATTTCAAATGATTAAAAATTAGAACAGAAAAGGATTTACAACATCAAAGAGGAAAAGAGGCTTTTTTTAAACATCGAGTTTTACAAAAAACAGGTAAATTAGCTTAAATATTTTCCCTATGTTGTGTATTGCTACCTGGAACTTTAGAAACTGCTGATTATGCTGCAACAGGATTGCTTTCTTGAAATGTTAAACCAACATAGATATAAAAATATTAAGATAAACTGAGTTTGAGTGAACAGTAATGAAATACTTTAAACCACACACAGAGCAAGGAAACAGCTGCATTTTGGTTAACCAGAAAGTTAATCAACTATGATAGAAGTAAATAAGATTTATCTTTATATCTGCCAGAGATTATTAAACATTTAAATATTCATTTCACTTCTTTAAATCAGGATTGTTGGTGCATTACAAAATGGCACTAGATGCTCCCAAAGTATTATTAAGAAAGCATGTATTAATTTCCACTTAGAAAAAAGTATTACCAGATTAGATTTCCTTGAACAACTTTTAAGGAAGGTAAGGTGTTCCTGTACACTAGTTAGTAACTCAGACTCCCTAATTTACTTTAGATCACATAAGAATTAGCTAGGTGGTGGACTTTTGCCAGTACTTACATCATAAAACCACCCCCTGCCTGGGTGTGATTGGAATTCTTCGCCTAAGACTGACCCTGAATTTAAAAAGGCAGTTGTAGGTTCTGCCTGAGGAGCCCATAAAGTTGTGAGAAGTTTGGAGAGCAAAAGTTTGCACATCTAGCACAGACTAGAGTTGCTAATTCTCTACTTTCATGACTACCATTTCTTCCTAAAGAAAACAAGGACAACAAAGATAGCCATCCTGCATCTAAATGACCTTTTTTTATCACTCTGTACTTTGTCTGCTTAATACACTAAGCACATCCTTCACACCGATTATTATTCCCTTCCACCCAATGCTGACACAAACCAGAGTGGAAGCAGTGGATTTCTCAGGGAGGGTCCCCAAGCGCAGAGCCACTTTGAGGACACTTCTACCTCCCCCAACATACCGTAGACCCTGCTGCTGGGAGAGCAGGAGTAGAAATGGCATTTACCGGTGGATTCCCTAATGGTGTCTCTAGCAGCCCATTGCTTTTTTTGAATCGTTTCTCTCCTACTTGCAAGCTCTGGAGAGCAGCTATAGGAGTGCACTACAAAGGTGGGCTCTACAGATGGAAGGGAGAACACAGATAGACATGACATACAGATACTCCTTTCACAGGCTCTCCATCCATCCTCTGTACAACTTAATTGAATTATGTACATTTTGCTGTGCCTTGGAACTTCGATCACTGCAAGGGACAGCAGAGAATCTGACTCTAAAGGATTATTAAGCACATTTTTATTTTTTAGGAAAACAGGAAAATCCCAAAGGCTTTCCAAGGATATATTTGGGATAAGAGCTGTAGGTTCCCATTTTTTAATGCATCCTCACTTGCCACTGGCTCTCTCCAGAAGTTGGGTCCAAGTGGAATCTGCCAGCTGGCTACCCCCAGTCTTTTGGAGAGTTTCTTTGTAATTCCTTTCCCCTTAAGCTGCTTTGCTTGTGCTCACCTACCCCCTGGGGCTCACAGAGTACAAGCAGCCTCCTTCAGAGACCAGTGCCTACATTATTCCAAAGGCTGCCTGAAGAGAAACGTTCATGCAGCAAGCCTGTATCACCCACAGCACAAGCACATTCCTTCCATGCCATACAGGGCTCCATCGGTCTGGATTCAAAAAATTCAGAGCTAGTTACACATGCTCTAGAAGCCTTCAGCTACCAATCCCAAACATGCTTGGAAGTGCGTAAAATTAATGTGAAACTTCCACTCCCAACCTGCCCCAGAAGCCAGCGTGATTCTTTACAGGCTGTCCACACCTAGTCACTCTTAAGTGTCCCAGGAAACTAACTTCTTTTTTTTTTTTTTTTTTTTATTAAGGAAGGTGTTTTAATTGGAGGACGAACGAGATGAGCTGAAGCTAGCTAGAAAATACATTTCAATCGACAACAATGCTTATAGCACAGAACTCAGAAATTAAAAAAAAAAAAGAGAACCAGAATGTAAACACTGGATAATCAGAAGGCAAAAGTATTTTCACTCTGAACAAATAAAAGAAATACTGGAGCATAAGGCCTTCATTAACTAAGCATTGTCTGTCAAAGTAAAATGCTGCTGAAACCTATGGCAGTAGTAGCAAGGAAAAGCATGTTACCGCTTTTTGCCCACAACAGTCCATGTGAATGTGCACAGCAAAAACTGCAATTGAATGCTCTAAAGTCTAACCCAGCACACCTCAGCAACGCAGGAGGGGGAAGTTGTTTCACAAGTCCCTCAAAAACTTTTCTAGTGCAACATTTGTAAAGGAGCTACAATCAGAAACCGGTCAATTTTCAAAAGTACCACTAAAATATTACGTAGAACAGCTAAATTAACACTGACAGCTTTTCAGAACGGCTTGTATATAAAACCCTGAAGGAATCACTTAATGATACATATTTGTTCTTTTCACTTGAAAAAGTCTAGAAATTATTACATTAATATGTACAGGAATGTAAGGAACAGAGTTGCAAGACACTGACAATGAACAGTAGCAAATAAACACTCCAAGCCCCCTCATTCTATGTAAATGGCAGTGACCCTCCACAGCCACCAACTTGGGGCAAAACTGACAAACAGTTGCCATGATTTTGGGAGCAACGAGCTGCTTGGAGTTTTTAGCCAGCACGAAGTGTATTTACCGATTACTCCACAGCAATGTTTTAAGACCAGCAGTGGTAACAGTGTTGGAAAAGCAGTTACCCCGTAGCAGTTACCCAATCAGAAAGCAGGTCACATCTCGTTAGCTGTATCATATACATTAAACGTCACAGATTCTCCATGGCTTAGCTGACAATTCAGGCATGTGTGTTTTATTTTATGATAACCTCACGTTCTCTTAAAGAATTACTATACAACAAACAGATCAATCTGAGCTCCTTTACCATGCTTCCTGCCACGAATTTGGCAGATATTTGCCTCTATATAAAGCCATTCACTATAAGAGATTAATACTTTCAAAAAGTGTTTTCAGGGCACCACTAGTAAACTACTACGAAAAATTGCAGCACCAAGAATGTTTGCTGCACAAACACAGACACATGGGCAGAGATGCAGCCTGATTCAGTCCACACTCTCTTCACTTCAACAGACTAAAAAGTGTGCTTTATTTAACCGCATAAATAATGAGATGCAGCCTCCACTATTTTTTTTCTTTAAGTGACAAAAGTATTTCCCCTTCCCATTCAGCATATTCTTTGTGGTGGCTGATCTGGGTATAGAAGCCAGAGCGCATAAGCCACTAACAGATTATACAAAGCATAACCAACAGTGAATGTAGTTTACATTATTGGGTACTTTTGACAGCTATATGATAAAGTCGTGAACCGATCATCTCTCTCGCTAAAAGCAACAGCATTCTAAACGTAAACACGGATTTCTCCCGTCGGTCGTCCCGAACATGTGTTCTTTAAGTGCAGCCTAGGAATAAGTTTTTAAAACTCTGCTCCTGTTTTCTGTTACCATTCATTTTTAATTTTAACGAGTTTAGAAAACAAAACGAGAGGAAGGTTTGTCTCTCCCCCTAGACCTGCAACGTTTCTAAACGAGTTTTGTGCAAAAGCTCAAGCGATACCTTGCAATATTATAGCTGCAAATGCCAGCAGGACAGATCCTGAGCAAACAACACAGCAAGGCAAAGAAATTTCCTGAGACCAGCATAATAATCAACCCTGAAGTGCTGTACTGTAATTTCAAGATTTCAGCCTAAGCTGGTATCTCCTCAAAGAGTTGCTCTGCGTGGAAACATAATGAGGGATTACCCAATTAAACTACTAAATTAATTAGGGTTCGTGCCTGCATACACTGTACTGTCTAGTGGGACGCTTCAGCTGGAATTCGGGCTGAAGCCTACCACGGTCCATGCACAGGAAAACAAGGCTGAGGGACTTACCTCCGTCCGCGACTGCAGCCTCTTGTTCATTTCATATATTCGGTACTCTGGTTGCACCATGTATGGTGTGTGTCTCCTATAAAATGGGCCAAAAGGAGAAGAATAGAAAGGGTCATGTGGTGTGCTGGACATCTTGCCTGCTTGCAGAGATTCAAGCTACACAGAGTATCATCAACATCCATACAGAGCACATGGGCTGTGTGTTCTTCACAGTACAAAGTAGCAGCGCGCACACACACACACATCCAGGCTGCACGCACTGCCTGGGAACTGCTGTGGGAGCCCTCTATAGCAGGAGACGGGGGGGGGGGGGGGGGGGGAGCGGGAGCGCACAGGCTCCAGAGAGAGAGGGGGAGAGAGAGAGAGAGAGAGGCTGGATAGCTTCAGGCACCACCGCTCGTTTTTAAAGCAGCAGTTTCTGGAGGGGTCATTTCCTGTCCGCGCCGTAGACTAGTTCAAAAATACAATTTTCCTCTCCGCCTGACAGGGGTCTAAGGTTTGGGTTTAATTTTTCCCAGCCAGGACCCCTCAGGAACCTGGCAGCAAGGCTTGTTAGCATATAGGTGGTTTAAAAGCTGCCTGAGCCAATCACCCTCCGCGAGGAGCACGCTTGGGTAATGTCAGAAATGTGATTACTACAAAATACATAAACACAGGCCACGACGATCCCCGCCGCTCGCAGCTGGTGCTTCGCCCGCTCCCAGACGGTTCCCTTCAGCGCCGCGCCGCCCGCTCCAAGCGCCTGGGCTGGGCTACCGAGCCTTCGGCAGCCCTCGCCGGCCCGCCGGTGCCCTCGGGGAGCGGGGAGGGGCGGGCCGGGGGCCGGGGGGGGCCGCGCCGCGCCCCGGCAGTTTGGGGGGGACGAGAGGGAGGGCGGCCTTGCCGCCGGAGCGGCGGCGGGATGGCCGGGGCCGGGGAGCCTGCACAAAGAAATCACCTCCACGCACCGCACTTCGCGCACAATGGAGAGCAGTCAAATGCTAATAACAGAAACCTCCCGGAAAAAAAAAAAAAAAAAAAAAAAAAAAAACAAAAAAAACAAAACGTAAAAACACAAAGAGCCGGGTGGCAGAACGAGCCCCCCGAACGGCTGCCGGCAACCCCCCTTCGGCGGCGGCGGCTAGGAAGAAACAAATGGAGCGGTTTAAAAGCAGCTATCCGGCTTAAAGGTGGCGGCGGCTAGGTAGGAGACCGGTCCCTATTTTCAGGATCATTGCTGGGCGTAAATCCAGTAGTGGTTAGAGTAGGTTGCGAAGGAAAGACACCTAAAATTGGGGGACGGGGGGACACGGGGCAGCCGAGGGAGGAGGGGAGGGCAGAGAGGAGGTAGTCACCCCTTGGAGGTGAAGGATGAACTTTATCTGTTGAATCATACTTGCAGGAAAGTGCTGGGAGCGGATACCACGTGAACGAAAAGTCCTCAAAATATAGAGGAAACAAAATGGGCTCATCCGCTACATGGGAAAGTGCCAGGCTTAAGAGGGGAGCCTTCAGTTACCTGTACAAAAAAGCCCTTGAAGCACGGACTGTGTCTTTATGCGCAGCTGTAGAGTATCAGGCATTATTTACAGTACTGAATAAATGTAAAAACAACAATAAACAGCACTGAATTAATCTCTGATGTAAATTCATTCAAGCAAATGGAACCACTCTAGGAACAGATTTAACTAATATGATTAAGAGAATAACAATCAGCTGCAATCACAGCAGTTCTCAGCCGGGGTGCTTCGCAGGAACACTGCGGGATCACCCATTTCGCAGATGGGGAAATCAAGGCACGCGCCATTACGTTTTCTAAATTTATGTAACAGTCCCACCAAATATTTGAGTGCGATATGGCTTCACCCACTGCCAAAAAATTAATTTGACTCTGACTGAATGTAGGAATATTTTAAGACAGATTTGAAAAATTCCGGTTTTGCTGGCACTTGGCTAAATCTGGAAAACCTGAGTTCTCTCTTCAGGATAAAATACAAAAGTTCATTGTTTTATTCTAGTGACCACTGATTGGGATCACAATTTGTCTTTGATCTACCAGTCGCTGTTCAGCAAAACTATTTCTGTACGCTCTTGTGGCATAACAGTTTCCATAAGAAGTGACGTATTGAGCTGTTTTATAGACTTCCCACAGCTTCTGTCACTAAACACAGAGCCAACAGATAATACATGGGGTATTTCGCTTCTCTCTCTAGATGCTCCCCAGCTATGTAGCAATGCTGTGCTGTCGCTCCAGTACCATCACAGGAAGTGCTGATTTTAATAAATGGCATGTACAACGTTCGGCTCAATAGTGCTGCAATGACAGCGACAGTGCTCTGCCAGGGTTCGCTGGCCGCACAAGAAACCTCTAACATGGCTGTGTACCTAGGAGAAAACTTCCCTGCGTCTACCTCGTACTCTTAACAGATCCTAGCAAGGCTACCTTAAAGCTTAAAACCAAAATGACCAGAAAAATTACAGAGTTACAGCACTAATACACACAATTTTTATGGCTGAAGTACCACCTACTTAAATAAATGTCAAAAAAAAAAAAAATCAACCCACCAAACTGTGGATTTTACTTTGTTTACAAAGCAAATGCAAAGTAAAACCTATTTGCCCAAGAAGGGACATGCTGCTTTTTGTAGTTAAAACGGTGGAATTCTGCATAGCTTGAAAACTGTATCTGTTTAAGGACTTTTTGACTAGGCTAAAATTCACTGTTTCAAGAAGTTAAACATGGCAATAATATTAATATTTTTCATTTTGGCTGAGGTGGGAGGAAAGGAAGAGGTTGCTTTAAAATAAATAAAAAAAACCAAACTCAGAGTCCTGAAAGTGAGTCAGCAGTAGGATTTGCTTTCATGATTGGGAACCCCAGATACTCCCCACACACCCCATATAAGAGCTTCTGTGTATGGGTCTAGCACAAAGCAAAAATATGCAGTGATATTTTAATAATTCCCATTGATTAACTGGCAAATTATTGCACACCTACAGCCCACCGGCAAGAACCAAGTCCCAGGGTAGCAACCTGCTAATTACAGGCTCCGGCAGCACTTCCAGTTGCCTGTTATCATCTAGACCAATGTGACACGCAGAAGAGTAAAACAGAAGGCAGAATCAAAGGAAAATAAAGTTACAGGGATCCTGACAGTGTCATCTTGATTCCCACTTGGATCTGCTGCCTTTAAAGTTTCGTGTGCTCTCCGGGAGAGCTGGTTAGGGGCCATGCAGCCAGCCCCACTGCCTGGGCAGCTCCAAACCCCTGCACCACTGGCATCAAGCTGATACCCAAAGCGGCTCTGGGGTCAGAGGTAAACATCTGGCCCAAGATGTAGGACAATCAATAAATTCCTTAATCTGGAAAATGAGTTTAATGTGAGCAGAGGAAAAAAGAGGCGGAGGAAAACAAGAGGAAGAGACTAGTTAGTCTCCCCAGATCTGAAAATGAATATATTCCTGTGCCCGCATACGCACAGCTACAAACAGATGAGGAAACAGCTTGTGCGGAGCTGCGTTTACACGGGTACATGCACGTGCGAATACCGCCGTGCCTCAAAGCGGAGAGCCTTTCCCCACCCCTCCGAGCCCAGAGAGGAAGGACTGGGACCACCTCAGTTACCCAGTCCCCAAACCTCCGCACCGCGTAGGCTCTCCCGGCCCCCGCCTGGGTGCTGCACCTGGGCAGGAAAGGAGATGACGGCACACCAGAGCAGGCAGGCACCGGGATGCGGGCCTGCGATTCCCGGCTGAGGAAGGGGAGCTGGGTGGAAGTGTGCCATCAGACCCCACCAGCGGAGAGCGAGCCATGTTTCGTGCCCCTCGGGCCAGGCGCTAACCACACAGACCCCCGACACCCCAAGGAGCCTCAAGACATGGTGCGCTGAGCTGGATGATGTCTGGGTGCTGGATTGCCCTCTCCTGGGCAGAAACAGAAGGACCCACGTAAGTCAAGGACTCCACTCTGACAGCTCTGGAGGACAAGTTCCCTTCATTTCAGCGGGAAGCGTGGATTTGGTGGAGCAGAAGGGTGTGGGTCGTCTTCCACTGCGCCCACCAGCACGAAACCCTCAGTGCCTATGAGGAGCTGAGATGCACTATGATAGAAGGACCAAAAACCAGCAGCGGAAACTTCTTCCAGGACACAAGCAGGGAGCGAGAAGGGATGAACCAGAGCGGTCTGTTCATCTGTCTCTGCTGTTTATGCCGTCACACGCGGTCCGGTGCTGCCTTCTCATCGTGACTATTACCAGAGCCCCTGGCACAGCCTGCACTGCAAGGGCACCCACGCCACGCCACGCCACGCCACGCCACGCCATGCCACGCAGCATCGACAGCCCCGTGACACAGCGCTGCCAAAAGCGCCACACGCAACTGAGGCATGGTCCTCGCTTTGCCAAGCTGACAGTCGAAGCAGCTCTGAAGGCTGCACTATTTTTAATAACCACTTAGTAATAATAATAATGCAGAAAAGAGATACAGCTGTAAATAGGTGTAATTGCTGTATTTATCCCTGGTATGCGTTGACTGTTCAGTCTCTGTCAGTAATCAGGTTTACAAGGATACATTTAAGGTGGTTTGTAGCTGTTGAAAAGACAGGAAAGGAGAGACTGATCTTGGTTAAAAGATAGACAGCAAATGAAAAGCTAAAAACCAGAGGTACTTGAAATGAGATTTCTTGAGAATACTCAAGTAAACATGAATTTCTTGAAAAAAATAACAAAACTACCTTTTCAAACTGTCCTTTGTTTATACAAAAGCCAGATAGCATTGAAGACTTTTGATGGAGTGACCTTAGGTAAAAGAACAAAACTGTTTTCCTGTGGATGCTCATGAATGACTAAATGAAATTTGCTTATCAAAAGTTGGGATGCACAATGAAGAACCACCAGCAATACCACATCATCTGTAATATACACTCAGTTGGTGAGCTCAAACACAGGATTTTGACAGGTTTCAGATCTGAATACTGCCGCTAATTTCTATAGCTACAGAATAGAGTGTACCAGATGCTTGCAGTTTCTAAGAAATCTAGAAGCTGTAATTTGTTTGCATTAAATATTAATATATTGAAATAAAAAACATATTCCAGAAAACATTGTCCTTTCACAGACAATTTGTGGACGGGAAACTAAATAAGTATGTTTAATCCATTGTTAAAAATATTTGCTGGGCTCAGTATACGCTTCCAGGCTTTTTCCATGTAGACTACTGGTTTTTTCATCGTGATAATTGTCCTTTTCTGTCATTAATAAATGACATGATTATTTTTATCAGAAAGGTTTTTAAAAAATCTGTAAGTGGGGCCCACCAAAACTACTGTGTTTCACAGTTTACAGTGCAGCAAGAAGGGTTCACATCTTTTAAATGCTTCAGGCTTTTTGCGAACTCAAACCTACCTTGCATAAATTACATATAATGATAATTCAATACATATGACAATTCTAAGAATTCTCTTCACCTATTTAACGCTAGTAAATTAAAGTTACAGCTCCAGCACTCACCAATGATGCTCAAAGTAACTCTGAATGGATGATAACACAAAAGGGATTTTAAATATTTTTTAGTTCTGCAGTGTACACAATGTCTTTGTCCGCAATCAAAATGGATATTAAATTTTGTCTTGGAACTTTATGAATGCTCAGCTGAATGCAGTCTTTGAGGAGCCTGCCCATCTCTGACCAAGCAGGCTGCCTGCTATACCCATAGAGACAGAGCTGGGGAAGAAAACATGAGACAAACTCAAAGTGGTGCAAACCATATCTTGGTGTTACAGTGATGGGCCCTCTGAAGATACCAAGATATAGCAGACCAACTGACTTGCCAAGTCTCCAATTAAGCTATGGTAAGCCAGCGTTCAGTGTGTTTTAAGTGTCCTCCCTTTGTGCCTAACACAGAGGGGATACTGGTCTGTAGGAGCTCTCAGCTGCAGAGTCTGGCTCTTCAGCTCACAAGAGAATTACGCTTTAAGCACTAGAGCTTCATCTTGCTCCTCACGGTGCTGTCAGCTGGCACCCTGAGTGGACAGTATGCTTGGGAGGCCTCCACCTACCCTGCATCACACCTGGGCACTGCAACTACAAAGTACATCGTGACCATGCCAGAGAGGACTCTTGTCAAGGGAAATAGCTCCATGAGGTGCTGGGAGGAGAGGATGAGGTCCCGGGTGTGAAATATTCAGCCCTTGACCTCCAGGGGAGCTTCCCTGGGCTGCAATAGCTTCAGGATACCAAAGAACACCTGCCCATTGGCAGAACCAGATCATCTTCCAGACTAGTAAAACGCCAAAGAGATTTTATATACCTTGGTTTTGCTGCATCTCTGAGGACACCACGAAGGCTGCTTTCCATAATCCAGCAGCTTCAAGAACACTTCTGTCTTGTTTTGTTCCATCTCCCCCTTGTTTCCATGTCCACTCCATTTCTCCCATTTTCCTTCATATCACCCATACCTGCCCATAGCCCCTTTCCGAGTACAGAGTTCCTTTTCCATGAATCATTTCTAAATATCTGCCTTGGTAGTTTCTCACCCTACACATTTTTTCTTTTTTTTTTATTTTTCCCCTGCCCCCATATACACTGCTGAAGTTTGGGGTGGGTTATCACTGGAGGGTGATGCTGGTAAGTGCTGTTTGAAGCAACTGAGATTCTTTACCCAAAGTGCTCAACAAGTTTAGTTGAGTGTGTTTTCCCTGAAGAAAGCTTGAAGAGCTGATGCTGAGGGTGGTAAATCCAGAGCAGTCAAGCAGGGAAAAGAAAGGGATGAAATTCCTGTCATTTGCCTCTTGCAGCCATCTCCCAGCGGCTGAGGAAGAAAACAGCCTTCAGCAGCAGAGAAGACAGTACTGCGGTTTATAGCATTGGCAGCCAGCCAAAAAAAAAAGTAATCCAAAGAAGTGGTGGGGGAGGCTACAGGAGCAGACTATGGTCTGGGAGACTGACCCTCTAGCAAAAAATCAGACCGGCCAGCAGAGAGGTAAGGACTTGAAGAGTCCGAGCCCGTTTCCGATACACTAGTTTCCCTTACCGACAAGCTAAATATGAATTAAATGCAGGTGGCACAGTCACTCAGCTCTAACGTATTCAAAATTTTTTAAGTCTATTTCAGTCCAAAGCAAGAATCATTATAACCACCCCTCAATATAGTAAGAAATAAGCAACACCAGACTTCAATACAATCTTTAAGCAACCCTTCCTCCCTAACTTGCCCTCACAAATATATGGCAGCATCGCCTGCCTGTGACAGATTACAAACCGGGCTTCAGAAAGGGAACAGATGTGTGAATATGAAAGAGATGCTCATTTTGGCTAGCGTTTCCCCCCAAAGTTCTAGTCCCTACCTGGAAAAGCTTAATATTCCTTCTACATACCCAACTCCACCATACTGATTTACCTGTTACACACCTCACCCGCTGCTCAACTTTCAGCATATTTCAATTAGTGGAAAGCTTACTTTTTAAAGGACTCAACTGGGAGCACTCAGCTTTGGAGGCATTTCAGTTGAGTGCTAATTAGCAACTAGCTGACTGTCAACTTTTCTTCTTCGAAGAGAGGGAAGGGTTGGTGATTCCCTTCTGAATTACCTGGCAATCAAATACACGTTGAAATTTATTCATTAACTTACAATAATCATCCCTAGCACTTCTTTGGCAATTTTCATCTTCAAAGCACTTTATAAACATTCATAGAGACACTGTGGTGATTAGCACTATGACAAAACTGTGGAACTTCCTGCATATGGGTCTCTCGCCCCATTTTACAGGTGGGGAAGGTAAGGGAGAGATGAATGACGGAAGAAGTCATGTAGTTATACCTCAGGAAATTACAGCTTAGGGATTTGTATTTGGATCTTGCACAGCACAGACATATGTACTAAGCAGAACAAATGATGGACAGACAGGAGAACTGGTGTGAAAGGGAATAATGCATGGAGAAATTCTGTGCCTGGTACCAAGGTGGGATTAATTTGACAGCAATTTGGATCTTGTAATTAGGCCTGTATCATATAACTGAGGCAAGCTCCCACCAAAGCCTATACTGCATTCACCTCGTTCCTTTGAAACAACAGTTATACCCTACTACAAAACATGCAGTGCTACTCTGTTTTATTTATTCAATTATTTTAACACCAAGTCCCAACCAATAGCGGAAAGAAATGTATGTTGGAAAATATTATTTCCTACACAGATTTTTTTAGTGTTTTATTTCATGTTTCTAACTCATTCTCCATTCTTTATAAAGATTTGATCTTAAGCTTAAACCTTTGCATTTGCAAAACACAAGCCAAAACTTGCCAGGAAATGAAAGCATGCTGAATATGATCCATTGAGATTCTGGATATCACTGTTGCAGGTGCTCTCTACACTGTTGTAGACGGTACACTCAATATGTGAAAAATGCAATCAGTTACCTGTATGCATATTTCGTAGACACAATATATTTTTTTAATTTGGCCTTTAAAATTTAAGTATATGTTATCGATTTAAATTTTATACTTTGAAATATTACCATGCTCTGCAGTGCTTGAGTTTTGCCAAGGCCTTGTACGGCTGCATAAATGTGACTGAAATAACCAGGAGTTTTGCTTGGAAAATCTGATTATGCTGCAAGAGCAAAATGTTCCAGCTCATGAGGGTGAAAGACTGGCTGTGCCTCTCCTTTTAGTGAATAATGATTTTGCACAGAAAAATAGAGTCTAAGCAAAATATGTACTGAATGAATCTTTCTCTCTTCTATGTCATAGATTCTGTTCCTTCTACATCTCGTACCTTCCAGGCGTGATACTCAGTGACCTATATCCAGTGACCAAAAAAGTGGCCATGTATCTAATTCAGCATTTAAAACACACCAGACGCATCTTAAACATGTCCGACATGCACATATTGCAGACAGCATGGAAAGATGCTGACATCTCTGGAGAAGCAGCAGATCTGAGCTCCCTCTGACTCGTAACTCAGCCCACATCAGGAGCTGCTGCCTCTCACAGAGACAGGACACCACCAACCAGCTGCTCAATGGCAGCAGCTGCATCTCCCAGCTTCTGCTATCATCGCTAGCTTTGATTTTTGATTCTAAGAGTTCATTCTGCTCTCTGCTGTCTGTTGTCTTCCCAGCATCGTCCCATCACACAGATTCTGCAGCCATGCATGCCCATTTATACTGGTGTATTAACAACCTGCAGTTTTCACAACAGCACAATGTTTCGTGTATGAAGTACAACAGCTTGTGGAATTTTATGTACATTTGTCCATATCTCTTTGCTTGTGAAGTTTGAATGTAATTGATTAGAAAGCTTTGTTTGTAATTAGAGAAACAGAAAAAACCTCCAGCATACTTTATTTTTGTGTGACACTGTACCCAGAGAACTAGCACAACACATTGTCTGTAGCAAGCCTTCTTCAGTGCAAGCATCCTAATAAATATTGCCTTGATTTCAGCATCTGGTTCATATTAAACAAAACTACAGATGTGAATCCAATAAAGATAGAAATTTTGGAGGGAATATAAAAGGCTTTAAATGAACCAGCAAGACATTTGTGTTAATTTGCAAAAGTGAAAAAGCAAGTAAAATTGCCACAGGACCTGCAGTCAAACTTTTCTGTGTCTTAGCTAGAAAGGGTAGCACAACAATGCCACTTATTTTAAAACCACCTCATCCTTAACATGATATGAAATTTTGGACTGACTTCAGGCATGACAATTCTAACTCACAATATTCTAGGTTTTTACATTTTTAAACTTAAAACCTTAAGATTTGGGGGAGAGGATAAATGAAAGTGTGTGAGAAGGGACATTAAGTCAGCTAAAGAATTATGAACATAATAACGACAGTTACAGGGCTGTTTTATATTAACAGCATGAGCACTGAAAATTTTCTTAAGTCTTCATACAACCTTTGTATTTCATGTATATGCGTATGTTATAATCGCACCCTAGTTAGTAATATGTGTTACGTAGAGATCAAAACAAAGGAGGTGTTCACATGCCTTCAGTTAAGTCTACACTGAGATTTGCCATTAAAAAACCCATTTAAATCCAATCATTTCACATTTTGATGAACTGAGTTTAGATTTTCAGAACTCCTTTGCATTATGGGAGAGATCTCTACAACTACCTCTCTACAACTACCTGAAAGGGGGTTGTAGTGAGATGGGTGCTGGTCTCTTCTATCAAGTAACTAGTGATAGGACGAGATGAAATGGTCTCAAGTTGCAGCAGGGGAGGTTTAGATTGGATATTAGGAAAAATTTCTTTACTGAAAGGCTTGTCAGACATTGGAACAGGCTGCCCAGGGAAGTGGTGGAGTCACCATCCCTGGAGGTGTTCAAAAAGCGCATAGACAAGGCACTTCAGGACATGGTTTAGTGGGCATGGTTGATCGTTGGACTCGATGATCTTGACAGTCTTTTCCAACCTAAATGATTCTATGATTCTATGATTCTAAAGTGTTACCAACCATATCTAGGCTCACTTACAGTTTTCTAGTGGAGTAATAAAAAAGCACAATGGGATGGGGGTGTCAGGATGAGTACATGATTGGTATGTGTAGTCAAGTTTATGCAGCGACATGTCCATGGATTGTCTCCTTGCTGCTCCCATCCCCTGTGCAAGGTAGATGGCAGGTAGTTTGTATATGATCTGCAGTCACACCTCCATTTTGCAGCTCAGGCTTTTCTAAGTAGTTTCAGGGAGCACATCTGATTGCAAATAAGTCAAAGGCAATAATAGTTTTGTGAAGTATTCCATACTTAAGCTTCATTTTTATTAACTGGTACAGAGGAAACATTTTAAAATGAAGTTCCCTTGTTGAAAAATTGTCCAGACTAATTTCTGTATGTTTACTGCTCTTACCTCTTTCACACTTCCCAGAAGGTCTTAATTGTAAATATATTCACTAAGGCACAATTTTAAGCCTTTGCCACTTTGGAAACTCTAAAACTCAAATTCATGTTGATTTCCTTGATTCAAAACCATCAGATTGAGTCACACTGGAAAAATCTTACAGCATTTCTTGTCTAAAGCAAAAGCAGGCACCTGCCACTTTAGGGAAAATGCAAGCTTTTACGAAGAAGACATAGATTACACTTGTCCTTACAGTCTCAGCGTCTGGCAATGAGGTCTAAAAAGGAGAGACCCCTTGTCCTCTTCTTCCAAAATTTTTATTTTCATGTATTTGGTTTCTTTATGCATCTCCCACAACCATTCTTCAAAGACAGTGCTTATTGAGATGAAGAGGCAAGAGGTGAGACTGGGGTGGGAGAATGGGATAGTGAGCCGAATGACTGTACTAGCTATTTCTTACATTTTTTACAGTATATGATGGTGTTAAATGAAGTTTAGCAACCTAAAATTTAAGTTAATGATGTTTCCTGTAAGAAACCGGGAGCATATACCATGCATAGAGCTTGACATCATTTATTGCTAATTTCGGAATGGCATTTCCATAGGCATATTGTGCTCAGATCATATTCTGCTGTTCCTACACATATCATAAAAGCACCAGATCAGTGGAATCTGGCAGTGCCTATCAAGGCAGATACACTCTCCAGTGTGTCTTGTGGCACTGATTGCCCAGCTGTCCAAATTGATGTCTCTAAACACAGCAGTTCATGCAGCCAGGTCTTCTTCTGCTGGCAGTGAGGTAAAGGGGCAGACAGCACGCCCCATTGTCTTCCCAACATGGGGTTAGGACATCACTGCAAGGCTCAGGGATACTGAGATGTACCTGTCCTGCAGCGCAGACATAAACCTTGTCATACACTGGTTAACGCTAATAACCTTGTACAGCAATGGACCATGGTTAGGGACAGGCTATTTCATGAAGGCTGTAAAATATAGTTCAGTTCAGCCAAAGGCATAGATACAAAGACGCTTATTTTACTAAATCCTAATGAAGCTTCCTGTTCACAATCATACTGCCCTGCAGCCATCATTCTTCCAAGCCAAACTCACCTTTTTCTTTTCCTTCCATTTTATTCAATTCTCAATTTTCATTTCACCCTAATAGCCTATTCCTTACATCTTACCCTAAACCAGAATATTTCTATCTTCCCTTCAATTTCAGATGTTTCTGAAACACCTACTAACTCTTCCCCTGCCACTGTTTTTAGACCTCTCCTCCTACCCAACATCTACTCTGTTTCAACACTGTTCCTCCATCCCTCACCAACATCTACTCATCTTTCTTCAGCCCCTTGATAGGTCTCAGCAGTTCTGGCAAAATGCTAGGGGAAGCTGCAGCACGCAAACCTTGTTTGGTCACAGCACTCCAATGATGTATTGTGCGTCATCAATCCCACAGAAACCCTGAAGTACATAAAATATGGTAATGGCAGCCAGCCCAGAAGAAACTATCAGATCTGCTGATACTCTGCCAGGGTTTCATGGGAGATCAGGAAAGGTAAGAAGGAGTGCATGGGAAATCAGAGAGATAAGAAGCTTGGAATTATACGGAAATCAGTGCAGCCAGTCAGAAAGAGTTGGATTTTTTGGTTTTGTTTATGTTTTTGAAAAGGCAGTGATTTAGGACAGAATATTCTTATTTTATAGGAAAGCAAAGTGCTGCAGGTTAAAGTTTGATATCAGGTTCACTGTCAATGTGAAGATATACTGAAAGTTTACTCTACTGCTACTGTGATCAATCATCTGGATTCAGGTCACAGTTCCTTGAAATATGTATTCAAGACTTGGATATAGTCAGAGGAAAGAGAGGAGGCAATGGTGTTCACAACATGATCTGTGTGGCTTGTAGTCATCCCCATTCAATCCAGAGTTATGTCCATTCAGGGGCTCAACCAACTCCTGTTCTACTGTTTAGCCAAGTAGGTTACAGACTTCTGTTTCTCATGAATACAAAAGCTTAGTGATTTTTTTTTATTCAGGATATAAAAGTCTGTTGTGCCCCATCTTGTAGATTTTTCCTACTTGAGAAATGATCTTAATTTTAGTTCCCTTAAATAATACCCTGGGTTTTTATTTTGTTTTTACTTTTACCATGACACCATCTTAAATCAAGGATTAAAGATCTTACATACAAAAAAGATCATTTAACAATATTGCTGGAACTAACCTGGAGACACACATGCAGAAAGCTCAGAGTTTCAGACGAACACCAGAAGTTTTGAATAATGATTTGAGTTAAAAATTCTGCCTTTACAGATTTCCTACTCTTGGTGAAAACTGGACAAAGAAAACCAAAGTAAAATGGGAACACTTACATCAAGTAATTAAAACCACATGAGACCGCATAGTTAAAGAAAAACTCTATCATTGCGTAAGAAAGTTTTCTGTTGA
This sequence comes from Buteo buteo, assembly GCF_964188355.1. Taxonomy (NCBI): domain Eukaryota; kingdom Metazoa; phylum Chordata; class Aves; order Accipitriformes; family Accipitridae; genus Buteo; species Buteo buteo. The sequence continues at coordinate 17,420,235 of NC_134171.1, forward strand.
CTGTCGTAAGGCATGAGTTACTTTTGATTCCAGGTACACATGTCTCAGCTCTCCTAAGCCCACTTCAAGGTGTAGGTTTCTAAAGGATGTTTTTTATGGTTAGGCTACAAGGTCCTGCTTCAGCTGCAGAAGGTCAAATGCTGTATAATTGCAAAGTGAGAGAAGACAGGCCACAATGCAGTTTTTGTTTACTCTCATCCTTGCTAGCTGTTGTACAGGACAGGATGTGTTCTGCTGGTCAGCTTAGACACACTGTATTTACAACTGCCATTTTATACACGTAATCGCTAATTTTACACCCACAATCACTTATTTTCACAATATTGGGTCCAAGGAAGCACTTTTATTTTCCCATCTTCAGCAGCAAATGATGTCTGTATCTTGCAGACAACAGTCTGTATTTTAACTACTCATAATTCTGTTCTGAGAGTTATGAACCTTTAATAAATCACATCTTCTGGAGCAATGTCCAAATGCAGACTTTAAAACACATGTTATTGAAAGTTAGTCTCCATTACACTGAGCAATATATTCCAGGCAAATGCACTATGCATTGCCTGATTGACTTTAGCAGAAGGTCTTTCTAAGAGCATGTTTAAAAATCAGGTCAGCAATACTTTAGCCTGTATCCTTCTTTCTATACTCCTTGGCGTTTGGGGTTTTTTTATCTGATGATGGTCCAACATAAAACACAGAGTCAAACCAGCAGAAACCCGGTGTCCTCATCTCAGCCAGCTGTCCTTATCACTTGGACATTGAATCGTGCTCCTTCCTTCCTCTACGTTCTACATTTGGTTCCAGGACTTTTCCTGAAGGAAGGGCGGAGCGATGCCCTCTTAAATACTAAGCTATAACCTAGTGTTTAGGGCACACTCCTAGGAACCAATGTATGGACATGGGAACCCCTTCAGCAGAAGAGGGCAAAGAAGTTATGTTTCCCACTTTGTAACCACAGAGCAATTGTATAAACAATGGGTGGAGGCAGCACCATTCCTTATTTGTGTGGAGACAGTGGGACAGTGAAACACACACCAAGAGAGTGTTGAACGTAATAATCAAAACCAACAGTGGTATACAATAGACCACCCAAAACACAGCTGTAATAGTTTTCAGCTCTGCCATGGAAACAATGAATAGAAACACAAGCAGAATAGTTTCGAAAATAGCATTTCTACTTTTCAAAGTAAAATTTTAAACTTTGAACCAACCAGGATAGTATTTAGAAACTTTTTTGCAGATATAATTTTTGCTGCATGAGGTCAACTCTGCTAACAGCACTGGAGAGGCGTAGACCCTAACAAAGTGATAGGTTAGAGTGCTGTGTAGGAGTTAGGTATGTTACAGAAGCTGCTTTAGCTGGATATTTCCTGATATTTAAAGAATTGCATTCAGAGGTAATGGCTGTCAGTACATAATCAGAACAACCATCATTTTATATAATACAGAGATTATAACATAGAAAAATATATTAAAATAGTTTTGAAGTCTTTCAATTTTCATTCTGCTCTAGGAATAATGAGCTTCCTGGTAGCAAAACCACTTAATTCCAAACCAAATCTGTAAAATTACAGCTGAGTAATTTCCCTAGCAGGCCTTCAAAGGTGTGGCAGACGTGTGCTAAGAAGAGGTCCAGTTGATCTGCATCCTGAGAGAAACATGGGGGGATCATAGTTTAGCTTTGCAGGCCATCTCTGCAAGACTGACCACATCGCTGTGGGGTGACCTGCGGGGCCAGCTCCTTTCTTCTGTGCTCGTGAGTATCTTCCTGTATGGGAAAGTTCTCAAGAGAGCATATTCACAACTAGATATCTCTCAGACCACGTGTGAACCTTGCCAGCCCTATCATACAATACTCACTACACTTTATCCAAAAGCTTCACTGAATAAGAAAGTATCTATTTTCTCGTGAGCTCTTCCAGGAACTTCACTGGTATCGTACGTCTCCCAAGTGGAGGCACCTCTTGCAGTACTGATGAGATCCCCTGTTAAATAATAGGGCATAAGTGCTTCTGTTTTGCATATGGGCACTGAAGCATAGCAAGATTAAGACTAAAATTTGTGAATTCCTTTGAAGTTTGAGGTGCTCAGTGATTAGATGCCCAACTTCAAATACCTAGGGTTTGATTTCCCTGCGCTGTTGATCATCTGCCATTCCTTCAGATTTCATCTACAGTGAGAACTATCAGTGCTTCAGACACCTATACCCTGATTTTCAGAAGTAGAGCAAGGAAGAAATTATTTTCCTATCTATTAAAGTTTCTCAAAAGTAATGGCTTTCCCCAGTCCAGGCTGGAGGAAACATTTGGAAGCATTAGGTAGAAAGACTATCACCATGACAAATGACTGGGTAGACAAATCCTTTGCCTGAGCGTAAAAGCCTGAGGTGCAAGTTTCTGCTCTGAACCTGATGGTTCAAACCCAGACCTTCTCTGAATGTTCCCTACACCACAGTATTGGTTGCATAGGGTGGTACTATCTCTTTCTCTTACTTAAAAAAGAAATTCCTTGCTGAAGTGAGACTTTCCATCAAAAGCAAGGGTGAATCCTGTGACTTTCTTCCTACTCTCCCCAAAATGTTTGACAAAAAGAACCTAAATCTAAACTAACTCTTATCTTAAGCTTGGCAGATGAAAAAGCACTTTCAGAAGCTAGTCGTCACACAGGAATAGAAACCAGTTCACTTAAGTTTTGGTGAGCTATATAACCACAAAAGACCATCTGCCATCTTCCTGCTGTCCTTTCTGCTCTGGAAGAGCAGAGCACTACGTACCTACTAACTGTGGCAAGTCATAATGCTGGGGGAAAGGTTCCCAATGCCAGCTTCATTCATTAAAAATCCACATTCCTTCTTTGAAAACCTTCCAGCCTGAGCCCCACATGGGGCAGAGACTCAAGGAAAAAATAGGCTGGAGAGTAGGGTCCTGAATCCCATAGTGGAGCTGCAGTGAGGATAGGCAGAGTTGAACAGCTCAAGGGTGTTCAAGCCATTTTCAGCATTTGAAGACATTTAGTGGTGTTCGGGGGGGGCGAGTAAAATGCTAGTATGGGGTGTGACTCGTATGACCTATGTGTGATACTGTGACATTTAGGGACAACAGAGCTGAAGAAAAGAAGAATTATATGACAAATTATACATATTTCTGTAGTAATAGAAATCTATAGTAACAGATTCAAAGAGGCACAACATTTATTCAAAAATTCAAGCTTTAATAAAAATGTAAGGACATTTTTTCCACTTTAACTAGAGGAAAAGAAAAAAAAAACAACCTAGCTCTCTCCTAAACTTCTGTGCCCTCTCACCCCCAACATCTCAATCTCCACTGAGCACACATAGATCATGTCTGCCTCAGAACGTAAATACACAGCAGTGCAACAGAAGAATTAAAATTAACAGATGAGTCCAAGGAACAAAACCAGCTAACAAATGTACCTTGTTACAATGTTGTCAGAGAACAAGATTTTTATCAGAAATGCTGTTTTTCAGAGGACACCAGGATAATTTCCTCCTAATAAATTTCCATCTTATTGAGAGCGGCTAACATTCTGCCAGTCAGAGGGAATCTCCCAAGGGTATGGCTTATGCAGCTCTTCTACCACTGGATTAGATGTGTGCACACGTTTTAAAATACAGTGAGTACAAAGTACCTCTAAAAGTGCGTTTGGGTATTTTTAAAAACACACAACAGTGGTAGAAGTTTGCCCCGTTTTAAAAAAGATTCACTACTTTGTTTATTGCAGTCTTTTCCCCTGAATTCGGAGGAAATGAGTGTGCATAATTCCACATTCCCTGGAAGGCAAAAGGAGAACATCCGTCTAAATAGTTTGTGGTGTTGTTTTGTAATTTCCATGAATAAAAGCATATTTTTTTTACTGCATCACCTATAATTTTTCATAAAACTCTCTCCTTTCCCTTTAAAAATATTTAGAGGAAAGAAAGAACTGTGTGTCATAGGGTATTAGCTGATTAGTTCATTCAAACAGTGCTAATTATAGGTTTAATTGCTTAAATGTGAAAGTCATTTATTTAAATTAGCTGCATCAAACATACAGTATGCTCCAAACCTGAAACATTTTGTCCTGGGAACCAGGGTTATTGTCTGTAAATAGAACATGCAAAATATAAGATGAGAAACAATGTGCCTCTATGTACTGATCGGCAAACTCATTTAAACCCCAAACTCCCTCCTCCCCTGCCTCTGGGGTCGGAGAACAGCCTCATTTGAACAATGACTAATGGAATGCACTGAAATGTGCGGAGGGTTGAAAGGAGAAATACTATTCAAGCCAACAAACTCATTTCATTTGTGATTTAGAGGGGCGCTGCACCTTTCCCCTGTACGCCTCCTGAGAAAGAATGAATAGGCATCTCAAGGTTATGTAAAAAGGGGTATTTTGGGTGGAAAACTATATTGGTTTTTAAAATAATAAATGAAGAAATAAATAAAGGTTTGTTATGTCATAAAAATACTGCAAGAAAAAGATGTTTGAGCCACAACAAAAAGGTAGTCAGCGCTACAGTGACTATAGCAATGACAGAAAGAGTATGCTTGTGAATTAAAAAAATAAGCTGTATTAAATACACAGCACGAGAACTAGGATCAGAGCACAAGAGATGGGCTCAGCTTTTTAATCTGCGAAAAAAAGGAAGAAAAAGAAGAGAATTTTAAAGAACAGAAAACATTAGATAATTAACATACTGAAGAATGCCTGGCTGCCAATCCCTCCATCTTCCTGTGTTGACAAAGGAATGCATATATACATATAGATAGACATTTATTTTTTAAGAAAGAATTTTTTTAAGGAACAAAGAGATTCAGAAGAGCTAAAATCCCCAGACATATCAGTTTTCATGTTCTGTATCTCTGTTCCGTCAGTAATCAAGTTGTATCTGAATGTTATTGCATTTTTCTAAACCTTCGAGTTGATATTAAGCCCCAGTATTCTCAACAACATTATGGAAGTACACACAGCAGCAGCGGCAAAGGCTGGTGGATGGAGAAAGCTCCTCTTAATTTAATAAGGGTTTTTAAACTGAACGCTATGCACCATTGACTATGCAGGAAAGCTATTTTTTGCTGCAAAAGTTCCCAGCTCATGAATATCCTTGTACGCTTCTCTGTGCACAGCCTCTCTCCGTGCCCCCTTTTCCTGCTGAGAGGGTCATATGGCCACAGGAGAGCCTGACCCCCTGTTTACATTTCACTGTGCAGATTACACAGTGAAGAATAATACTACAGCTGGTTACTGCTTACAATTATTTAATTTTAAAAAAAACAAACCCCAACACTTTAAAAGCTGAATTTATATAAATCCATCTGTCTCTGTGTCTCTTTCTCTTTCTCCACATGCAACTTGCCATTTATTTTTTACTTGTAAATTTGCTATACTCATTCATTACAAGCTCGGCGCTTCTGTTTTTTGGGTGGGGAGAATAGTCATACTTTTGCTCCATGCAATACAGAGCCTTAACTTGGAAAGATTAGAAAGTAAAAAATGTTTGGAAAACATTATGGCCATATTTTAGATAAGCAAAGTAAGGCAGGGAGAAGGTACAATCCTAACATCATGCAGCAGTTAGTGGCAGAGGAAGCAATATGCTGCCATACTGGAGGCTGAGCCAACAGTTTGATCTCTAATTTTGAGAGACCCCTACCCTCCTGACACACAGTGGTGCCCCCACAGAGAAGCAGGTTTGAGGATATCTAAGCAAAAATGCAGCTAGACATAGTAGCCCAAGCAAAAAAGTGCCAAAAAGATAGCGTTGCAAGTTTAGAAAGAAAGTCCGGGGTAGATAGATTTTGCTGAGATTAAATCTAAATTGAGTGGATTTCCAATGTGATCAGGGAACAGCATGTTAAGGGAGAGAGTTGGAGGCATATCCTCGGGGGATTTATGTGGTTATACCTCCAGATGATCCCATGGCAGTTGGAAAATGAGATACAAAGGGCTCTATTCTGCCCTCATTTACACAGCACTTAACTCTGATTTTCATGGCATTTAAACAAGAATGTCACGTAAAGTGTCTCGATCATTGAAAATGGTGCCAAATACATATTCTCCCCTCAAGATTACTGCATGCAATTCAGATCATGGGACATTTACATGAGTAGAGCTGGCCTTTAGAAAAGAGGTACAGTCATTAAAATAGAGGTTGCAAGGAAACTAATCTGAATTGGCCTATTTCTCAGATACTTAGCCAAAATAACCATGTAAATTACAGTTTCTTTAACAGTTTTACATTCGTATTTGTCAGAGAAAACTGGTATTTATATACTCAACATACTTCATATAAATGTCCAGGATACAAATGCAATGTTCAGAATGCTGTCCTTTAAGACTATCGTCTAATTTGCTAATATAAGTAAATCTACAATATTGCCAGTAAGAGGGATGCGTCACATCTTCCATTCATTGTATGATATCATGGTAATACATCTCCTCATTCTTAGGTGTTTTAAAAGCTTAGCATTTCCCAGTTACAGAGAGTTATGTTGCCCTCTGGATAAAAGATGGAGAAATACATGGCAGTGCTGACTTTTGAAGGACAACTATGATACAATATAATAAATACATGGCATGTTAGTTCCCGCTTGGCTGTGCTGGTGCACGTTATGAACAGGTCTGTTTTACCTTATTCCTATTATTTTAATACTCAGCCATTTAAATAAACATGAGAGAGTCAGCTGAAAGGTGTTAGGGTATGTTATTATACTCGTGGTTGCATTTTAGTTATTGACTTTATTATCTCCCTGTTAAACACCATACTTAAAAGAAGGTGTGATACCAGCAGGTATAGTCCTGTTCTGGATAAGGCTGTGCTTTAAAAACCCCCAGCATATTCTGTGAAGGCACATGCTACAGGTATCCTTGAGAATCATAAGCAACTATACATGCAAAAGGCAAGATAATGGTCACAAGTCTCTTCTCAACCTTTTTTTGACACTTCCTCAGGCTAGGTCTGTATTGAATTTAGGGTGTCAGGCAAAAAAGCCCAGCAAAAGAGTCCAGCAAGTTCCCTTGTCCAGTTTTATGCATTCACATTGCTGTCTTTGGATACTGTAGACTGACCTAAGGGATGGGCATTACTCTGAAGCTGGTTCAAGATCAAACCTCATACCTGAAACTAAGCAAAAGCCCTCATTTATGAAGTATGGATAAGAAGCAAATTGGGTCTCAAGGCTCAGACTCATGCTCAGAACATAAGGAGAAGTCTTTAATTAATCAAGAACCTCTTCAATACACATTTTGACACATTTCAGTTTATAACTAAGTTTTTTTAAGTGCTGTTTGTTGCATATTTGGCCACTTTAGAATCATGTTCTGTTTGGGAAATATTTAAAGATAATGCAACAGGAATGTACTCAGGACTATGTGTGACAGCAGCAGTGAAGCAATTTTGTGCCCCTCTGTTCTCAATCTCTGCAACTAATGCAGCAAATAGATTGTATTATGCATTATAAATTACATGATACATAACAGTAATCATCATCACTACCAAAAATGCTACAGAACGTAACAAGAAAATACTAGCAAATATTCAGTGAAAGCCAACTTTGAAATTTTGTGTTAATTTATTCTAGGAGTTAGTCCTAAAATAAAAGAACAGAAAAAATACCATGTAGTCTACCTATAATCAAAACAAACCACAACATTTCTGTTATGTAATGGCTAAAAACCGAACAGCCAAAGATCTATCTTGTTGACAGATTTTGCGCAGTGTGTATACTTAGGAAACTAAAAGCATGTTTGAAAAAATTCATGGACAGGTATAAAAAAGGCAAAATTTCTACACTGGTATTTCTTCTCTAGCCTATAGGCTGAACTTTGTGGCAATGTTCAGTGAGCACCCTTTTTTCCTAAGAATTCTCCTTGTGCTGTTCAGACTAAAAAAAATGCAGGTATATGTCAAAGTAAAAATAATGCCCACTGAGAAGGGAGAAGGTGTTAGCTTTTCTTCCCCAATCTCAACTAATTTTCAGTTTGGATTTGCTGTGAGTTCTGTGGGAGAGATTAGAGGGATTCCGGCTGTAGCGATTTTCCCTGCAAGACACCTTTCTGTGTGCTATAAAATGACCAAAAGATGGTGTAAGTTTGGAGTGAACATATGGTCTTCTTTTCCACATATTGCCTAAGAATTTGTACAAACAAAGGATGTATGTCTCGATTTCTAAAAGCTTTTTCTTTTCTTGAAATAAAAAAGTTGGTAAACACACAGTAGCTAGTAGTACCTTCTTAGTCTGTGAGTACTGACTTGATTTTTATATCTCTAAACGTTATTAACTTTACCAACATCAAAGAAGGCTCACACCCTTAACATAATATGAAGAAAAAAGGTATCTGGCTGCACTAGCCTCATGTTTCATTGCACTATCACATCACAAGCTGCTGCACTGATAGAAGAAATCACATATCCGCCACAAAAAAAAGAGAAGAGAAATGTATATATAACAGTCTTTGAAAGTTCTGTAAATGCATGTTAGGCACTGACTGCATTTCACTGGCACAATACGTGCAGCTCTGACGGCAAAGGCACAAAGTCATGTGTCTTTAGCAAAGACAATAGACAAGACAGAATTTAAAGTTGCCATTAGGGAGCACAAGTGAATAAGGAGTAGTGTTTCTGATGGGATCTCCCTTTGAATTTTTAAAGCACGATAATATAACCACAGCACTGGCTATTCTCTTCAGCCATATTGAGCACAGGTAGAGTGGTCATTCCTAAAAATATGCCCACTGAATCATTAATAGCTTACTTAACTCAATTTTTATCTATCTCAAACACTTGCAAAAGGAAAAAAACCCCAACATTAAAATGAACTATTGCCACTTAAAAGAATTGCACCATGACAAGAATGTAACTGGCACAAGAAAGACATAATAGCACTATAGAAGTGTACTGCTGCAGCCCGCACAATCCTTTGGGGCGAGAGGAGGATTGACACAACCCCCTTGTGCTTTCTGTCAGGCAGCCAGCACTGCTGGGGCTGGCTGAGGGGTCCGTTTCAAACAGCCACCTTCAGACAGGCAAAGGCTTCTCCATTTAACTTTTCATCAAACAGCTTGAGACCTAGATATGTACATTTTCCCCCTCAAGTAAGGACACAAATCATGGATGGAAGGACATAATTACTTGCCTCCAAAAATTGCCTGTAATCTTAGGAAGTGGAGGATAGAAGAGATAGGACAAGTGGGCTTTTTTGTTGTGGTTTTTTTTTTTTCCTCTGAAATATCTATCACAAATGTGGGACACAAACCACACATTAATTAGATAAACTCTTAGGTACTATGATTGTCTTGGTTATGTGTTTATATACTTAACAGAACAGGGGCCATTAGAAGCCATATCACTACTAAAGACCTCTGTGTTCCTGTAAATACAACTAAAAGCATGATCACAGGGTTATGGCATGTATCTCAAGTATTGCATGTGCGTATGTGCTATTTCAAAAATACCATGAGTTTTATTGCCAGGTAAAACCTTTCAAAAACACTGGACAAAAGTGTGTATGTAGGTGGTAGCACTTCAGTGGAATTGGCAGATTGCAGCTAATCTAATGGTGTAACATGATACGTGTTTTCTATTTAATGTGTTGTGAGAAATCTAAACACAGTTAAGATTTTTATTTTTATTACTTTCATTTTCCTTTTTTTCCAATGTTCTTTCAGTAGCACAAGCACTGAAAGCTGAACAAAACCCATAATGTGATGTTTAAAATAGTTACCATTTTTCAGGAGTATTTTTTAGGAGGTGGTAGAGATTGAGAGATTGTTTTCTAAATTAAGAGCCCAAGATTTATGGGCAATTTGAGTGGTACCTGGAAAATCGAAGGAGTGGGAAGGAGACAAAGAAGTAATGGTGTTGTATTCCAAGGCAGAAATAAAAAGCTTTTGTTGTCAAATTCTTATTACCAAGATTTAATACTTTTGCTTATTTATTTGAGCAAATACTTAAACTTGTTCATCTCAGTCTTGAAATACAGCTCGAAAAAGCCTGGGTCAGGCTATTGACTTGACCAGTAGCCTCTCATGAGGTAGCAACAGAAAAAAATGTTACATCCCTTGAGTACTGCACTCAGATTCCTGAAATTCTGCCACGAGCATGGAGTGGCATGGCATACTACCTAAAACACAAGTCTTACAACCTCAAGTATAAAGCTGAAGTAAATGTGTGATATCCCCATGGTTAGACTGCTACAACATCCAAGGTAATATGGACACAAGGTTCAGGCTGCCTGTAACTCATATCTCCTTGTACCATCTCCACTGCTCATTCAAATGCAAAGGAGTCTGGGCTGGCAGCTGTCTTCAGGGCTAGACCTTCCCCAAAGGCAACCCAAAGCTGCTGTAATATTTTGCAGAGGTTCCTATAGCACACTCAGTACCGTCTTGCTATGTATGGAGAAACACCTACAGTTGTGCAGGAAGCACCATCACTAATATTGTGTGTCTTCTCACTTGCTCCCCATGGGAAAAGCTTGTGCTTTTCTTGGTAGAGTTTCAGAGTTGTGGTAGCTGTTGCTTTTGACATATGTATACTGTTAAATATTTACATTAGAGAGGATGGGGTCAAAGAATAGTGCCTTGCAACTGGAGCAGAAGGCAGTGAGGTCTGTGGGGATTTTTTAAATTTCCAGAGTTCATTCCAGTGTAAGATCAGCCCTGGAGAAACTTATCCTCTCCATTGGGATGAGATTTCCTCTTAACATAGAGTGCTCCATTTTTCAGAGAAGTGTAGTAAGCAACAAATCCCTTCCACATCTTTTACATACCCTGGACAAGGCAATGAAGTATACCTTCATTGGCATACAAGGCAATGAAGTATAAGGCTGAATATAAGCAACAGCTCCCTGAATCTGATTTAAAATCTAAGGAGAAGCCAGTGAAAGCATCAGAGGACAGATTTGATGTGCTCACAGTAGGTTGCCTTGTTGAGAATACACTTTTTAAAAAAAGTCTCTGTTCTTGGAGGCTTTACATGCTGAAGACAACATAATGGGTATCATACATGCTCAGAGTACATATGAGAGTAACAAATGTACAAGTATCTGAGTGTAGATCCTCAGCTGGAGGTGACAGCGAGCATTCAGTGCATATGCTGCATTCTGGGAGTTCCAGCATCTGCAAAGGATTCAATAGTAATGTCAACCTGCAGCCCAAGTTCACCAGTTCCTTGACGTATGCTTTGATGTACACAAGAAGGTAGAGAAAGGACACCTGTAGACGATGGGGGCAGCCGGTTGGCACTATAGAAGTACGACAGCCTACCTAGTCTTTCCTGTGGATCCGGGCTGTTTTCTGCCCTTCTGGGAGGCAAGTGCAGTGGAGCGCCTTGGGACCATACCACATCACAAAATCAAACCTGCATTTACATCTCTTTCAAAAATGCATGCATTGTTACATTTTCTTTCAAAATTGCAGGTTTAGTAGTGTGGAATAGGTGCCTTCAGGATGCTATTATTCCTTGGCCAAAGTTACTGATGACTTACCATAATCACTCACCCAGCAGGCCCCCACTGTTCCTACAAATGAATCACTTTCAACATTCTGCTTTTGTCCTTCTTCCCCATGTAATTATTCCTGAAAATAATCTCTCATCAAGTAAGTAAAACCTGGGCAGGGCCACTCAAATTCCATGAAAACAAATATAGCATTTTCTGAAATCAGCTAAGTATTTCCTCTTTTTTTCATGCTTCAATTTTCAGCCTTCCTTCAAATTCACATTCTATGCCTGGTACATTTTAACTCAAAGACTTTATATTTAATAGATTATTATCTCTAGCTGTCTTGCTATTTGTTCAAAAGTTGTCAAAAATATTCCATAGCTATTTCTTGAGGAAAAAGGACCAAAGTTTATTTCTTTTAAAATATTAAACTTCAGCCATTTTGAAACATACATCCGACTTCATAGTCATGTCACACAGTGTAAGCCTCTTTTTGTAGTGTTGTAAGTGTAAACATCTTACTTTAACAAAGTTTAAATTATTTATTTTACTATACATCCACATATATTTTAGAATTTAAAGATAAAATAGAGTATTTTCATTTTCTCAGTAGCCAGAGGGAATAAACAGGTTATCAACTGTCTATAGTTGCATCCTAGTGAAAATCTCATACTATCAATAAAACCCTGATATTTTCAGATTTTTCAGAGAATATTTCTTCTGAAGAGTTGAAGCTGACACTTAAACAGAGGGTCCTGGAAACTAGTCCACAGAAACAAGTTCATCTGTAATACACAAAATAGTGCTAAAAAACAGTTACATGTGACCTATTTATTACTTATCCTTTTATTTGGGCAAATAAACTCAGTTGTATGTCACTCTGAAAATACGGAGTATAATTTGTATTAAACATAGTTTCATGCCTACTTGGTGTACAGCAAATACCTTGCAGTGGTGCAATTTGACAGTGTTACAGAATGAACAGTCATGAACAACCCAGACAAACAAGCTCCTAGCAGTTGCTTTCTTCTTCTGTGAGTTTTAGAAATGCACTTTATGGCCATAGCAGCAACTGCCTATTTATTTTAGCTGATCCAAATAATGTATTACTGGCTAATTAGAGAAGAGATATTTGCTTACAATCTTGCAGATATAGTTTACTAAACAGTTCCATTTACTGTTCAGTATAGTTAAAATTTTAGTACTCCTGTTATGGTACCAAATAGGCTTAAACAACTGTGACAGCTGGAAAGAGGCAGACTTTTTTTATTTGACTATTTTGCAAGCTTCAATTAAATACCCGCAGTTGAGGCACTCTCATAAAAAATCATAAAATTTTTCTACAGTAGAAAATAGAGCCAAAATAATGTTATTTTTTAAGAAGAAGTTGCAAGAAAGTTTAGACTAATTAAAAACAATCCAAAACATCTACTTTTGCATAGGTACAGGGACTGTGGGAGATGGAATGGAGACCGGAAGACAGGAAATAGCCTCTTACGTGCACGCATGCATACGCAAACCACAAACACGCTATTACAAATTCTAGCTGTTGAGCAACGCATATATTACAATTAGTGCCACAATTATATCTCAAAGCCCTTACTGAGCGGACGACTGTGTCAGAACAAACAAGAAAAGAAGATGGGTGCCAATTCATGTGGGGAAGTGGATTAAGCTGGAATGGTTACAGGAATTCTTGCTCTGTACTCTGTGTCCCACCTCTCTCAGTAGTTGGTGTCCCCAGAGCAAGGGCACACAGAAGTTCCACAATCTGCAGCCAGCATTTTAATCTGAACGATAATTGGAGATTTTTTTAAACAAGATCATGCTCCACAACTAGATAAAAGCAGACAATGTGAGGGTTAATACCTGAATTAGAATAGGTTTAAACCTCTGAAAGACAGCCATCTTTGCTCATCCCAAATGGATTTTGCCATTCTTGGTGTTCTATCTCCTAAAGAGAACAGTAAAACCAAAACTCTACTCTGTGTGTACATAGCCAGTGAAAACTGTTTTGCAAAGCATGGAGTAAGAAGGCAGGATATCACAAGAGATTGGTAAATTATCCTTGGGCCCAGGAGCAAAGCTGTTGGTCTTGGTTTGCATTTGACAGGCCCAGAGAGCAGGAACTAACTGTTACAAGGTGGAAACTGCTTACTTTTCTTCCTGTACCTAAACTGGTAAAGTTTATATAACTCGTGAGAAATTTAATTGCAGAGCAAACTTTTTTATTCTAGCTCCATGACTTTGCTAGCCCTTGTCTTTGCAAAGATTGTTGTTGGCTGGGTAGAATAGTGGAAAAAGTTGTTCTCAGTGAATAATAAACTTGCTGCAGGATGCACTTCAGTAGGGTAACAAATAGGTTTGTTCGCAAAGATAAGAAAGAAATTTTTGTGTCTAAAACTGTTGATTATGCATTTTCAAAATAGCTTTTTTACTTTCACATGCTTCTTGTAAAAGGAGTTAAACAATTCAAAATGAAATGAAATGTTTTACCTCAGGTTCATCTAGCAGTTTTAATTTTTTTTCCCAAAAGCAGACAAATTTTTGCTTTAATTCTGGACCAGACCTCAAAAATCACTTTTTTGCCTAGCCCAGTTAAAATCTTACAGTCATTTCTAGTGAGGAGAAGAAATCCAGCAACACAACTAAGAGTGCAGGGAAAATCTATAACTAGTCTCCAAAAGAGGATGTGGACAAATAATTATATGCTCTCCTGATGTTCTCTACTGCCACTAGAGGTATCAAACACTGCACAAGAAATCAAAGAGCAGACAGAGCCAGGAGCGTGGAACACAGTACCTTGCTAAGGAAAGATGCCCCCATTCACCTCTGACCTACAAGACCAGCCAAAACTGAGCATTCAGAGGTATGCATGTGGAGATTTGAAGTAAGACAGCAAAATGCAAAATACATTGTGTTGTAAAACAAGTGACATTCATCCACTAGCAAATTGCCAACATCTCATTCCTAATTTGCTATCTAGTTTTATACTATATGGGCAGATAGATCAGGCCTCTTTCACTGACATGTGTAGAACCTAAGGCAAAAATAATAGTAAATGCAAAAAGTGTGAACTCGAATTTCTATTTCTATTGCTCTAGTTCACCTGCCCAGTCGTGTTTGGGAACTTTTTGATGAAATTATCATGTTCAAGCTGTAACAGCTCAGGATTGCTGTAAGATTTCCAAAATCTTAGAATTTGTCAAAAGCTTTGCTGTGCATCTTTTGAGGATTCTCTTTGGCAAGCATCAACACAAAGTTAACTTCATTTCAAATTTGTACATACATTCACACATCTTCTGTAAGACAAAATCAAACCTGCAATGACCAAACGGCTGTGAGTAACATGAGAGAGTCAGCTCTAAAATATGTGAAGGAAATGAAAAAGAAAGTAGTAAAACTACGTAATGAGAGGATGTTATTAAACGTCCATTAGATTTAGGAGTGTTTATTTTCATTATGTCTCTGATACTGATTTAAAATGGGCCAAATTCAAATGTAGAGGCACATGCCTTCAAGAGAATTCTCTGTCTTCAGAGAATTCGCTAACGGGAAAGCTTTAAGAGCCATTGAATTAGTCCTTGGATTTGGAATTGATGTATCTGCCCTTTGCATCTTTAAGATGTTGCACAAACTACCTTAATTACTAAATAAAACAGTTCAGATCTCAGAGGAGAAGTATTATGTATGTGGCTAAAGGAAAGAGAATCTCATGAAGCAATCTAAATGCCTTCAGGTAATGCAAGTACAATTGTCAGTGAGTTACGTGCATGTAATTCAGAGCAAATTTTGGGCCCATTTAATGCAATTAATTATTAATTATTTCATTCCCCCCCAATAGATCAGTAAAAAGAAAAAAGCGGGGGGGGGGGGCTGCACAATGATGTAGAACCTGCTCTTCTGCCCCAAAATAAATGAGACTGTAGTAAGTCAAGCATAGTCTATTCTGCTTCCCCTAAATAGCAAGATGCTAGAAAATGATCATGACCAGAATATTTCTAAACAAGCTTCCACAAGATACTGCAAAACACAGTGGTATGAACCTGAACACTTCATATACTCCATTAAAACTGTCAGTGAGGTAGGGAGCTCATAACTACCTTCTGAAAGAGTCCTGTAAAGAAGGATGGCAGTGATCCATGATGGTTTCTCTGGTAGCAAGCAGTTTCAGGCTTCCCATGTGAAGACTGATGCCTGAAAAGAAGCTGACTGCAGATCTCCCCTCCTCAGGAGTTCTGTAGATCAGCAGACAAGGTTGCATGAGAAATGCTGTAGCATCGGTGACGAAAGCAAATGTACCTAAAAATAAAAGACTCCACTTTCAGCCAAGCAGCTATACTGTTCCATGTTTATGGGAAAAGAATCAAGAAATACAAGCTTTGCGAGGCTTGCCTCATAAATGCACGTGAGGTTCCCCACCTCTTACTGGGGATTATTTACCCCAATGTGAAGAATGTAACAAGGCACGGAAAGCCTCTACTCAACAGGTTGAAAAGCCACAAGGCTTCCTTTCTGTCTGCCTTTTCTGCAGAAAGTGAAGGGGAGATAAACACCTGTTTAATCATAAAATCAGCTTCAGCGAAGCAAATGAACTTCCTCAGGTATTTAAAAGGCAAGAGTAGTTTAAAATCTCTCCTAAACTCCTTATACCCAAACTTGTTTCCTTCCAGGACAGTTGCATGCATTTCTTTCTTCCAACAGAGACCTTTTTAATTCCTTATTGCTGTCAGTTTCTTTTTATTTAAGAAGTGAAGCTGTGACAGGGAGTGGGTGGGGGAGCCATGTGACAGGAGGTTGTGCAGGCAAAGTGATTGCTAAAGACATGCCAAACTACTTGCCACTGATTCTGGAGCTGCCTCTCAGCCCTGTGGTCACCCGGCTGCCGCAGGCAGCGAGGCATCCACGTACCTCCCCTCTGGATGCTGAGAAGCAGACACACTAAAGCAGCCCAATGTTGCTTTCCCCCTCCTCCCTGTATTGGTAAGGAATGTGCAGTATCTGTTTTAAAAATGCAATTTTACCTGTTTGGTTTTTTTTAACCACCAGCATTTCTTATAAAGATCAAAAAGATCATAAATTACCACAGAGACTATTTAATGTCTAAAGTATATCTTTCCTCTGTTCTCATTATGCTGGTTCGTTTGTTGGCCTGAAAAGCCACAAAGCTGAGCGTGTGACGAAGATGAGGCACAGTCTGCGGGCACAGGCAGAACATGGCAGCACAATGCTGTCTAGCAGAGGAAGCGTACGAGGGCAGGATTTTCTTTTTTTAGGCCGGTATCTGGAACCTCATTTATCCCAAGGTTGGTTGGTTGGTTTGCTTGTTTATTTATTGAATGTATCTTAGTCTAGTGAAAAACCACCACAGTGATGTTCCCAAAGCTGCCCCTCCGGCTTCTGCAGGAATCCGTCCTGGCAGACGGATCTGCAGACTTGGAGGAAGTTCAAGTATTTTTCAGTATATCAACAAATATGACAAGAAATCCCGCTATATTCTGAGTGATGCCATAATAATAAGTGAGGAAGAAAGTAGTAACATTAGATAATCCCCATAGAAGACTAACTCTTTGATCTCCAGCATTTACATGCATGCCTTTACACTTTGTACATTGTAAGCATTTGATTTCACACCAACAAAATACAGCTACAACCTCCACTTGAATGTTCCAGAAATAAAATTCTCCTTGATCTGGTTATATGCCTTCTAAGCACTGAGGGAGAAAACTGAGGCCTCAGATGACCACGATGAGTAAATGAACAAGTTATCAGAGAAATGCCAAGAACTAATAAAGTCTATTTAGTTTAGCTGCTTCTAAATATTAAGTCAATTATGGTTCTGCTTTCTCTACAAGCGTCAGTGCATTATCACGATTTTAATACTTTATCTCCAAACACATAGGCAAGCCTGACAGCAGGACTTGTGTAGATAGGGAGTGTTAATAAGAACATTTTCATTGCCCCATTTCTGTCTGTGATGGAAACGAAACCTACTTTTACAAATAAATTTTGCATCAATTCATGTGAATAAAATTCATTCCCCCTTGTGTCCTTGACCACCCCTAGGCCTAGATTTCTTTTGATTTTATTCTGTCCAGGAAACAGTCACATACTTGAGCAAATGGGAAATAATGAGCTATGACCTCTCGCGATACTGCTTGTCTGGTTACATCAGTGAATTTTCAGCAAGGGAGCCATTTCAATGGGTGTCAGTGTAAAGGAAATGACTCACTAGGCTGGCTTATAGCTGCTTGTAACTACAGAGACTGTTAACTAAATCCTAAATAAATAGCAATAAATAATAGAAAATAAATAATGTTTCATTGCTAGCACTAAAATCCAGTACACGTATTATTAAAATTAAAAGGATGCAAATAGTCAAAAGTCTCTGAGCAACAATTTTTTTGAAATGAAAGAACTGAAATTTTTGATAATCATCAAGCAGAGAGAAGAAGAAACAGAGAGAAGAAGAAACAGAGAGAAAAAGCCAAAAGGAAGACATTTTCTAGGCTGTAGTGCCAGAGTCATTCTTTCACAGGTTTTACATCACAGAGAGCTCAGATTCAGAAGATGTCGAAAATGTATGTCTCCAGAATACACCCATCACCTTTCAAGATTTCAAGCGGGGTTTATTCATGGTTGGGAGCAGCAGTAGTAAAAGGAAGCAGTTAGAATCAGGACACATTCCTGGGACATTATAATGCATATTACGCATTGTCTCAGCTTGACTGTGAACAACGCACTTGAAAATGAACATCAGCTAATTAGTTGCATACCATAGAGGAGGCTTGAGCCTATTTCATTTACTGCACAAATGATTTCAGACTTTTTTCTTCAACTCAGAAGCGGCATAGCCCTCCACCCCTGTCTTGGACGTGGAATTTTACATGTGACATGGCGATGCAATCTGGAACAAAACAGAAACCCTGGAAAGCCACAGACATAAAAATAGTGAGAAGAGAATTTTAGCTTCCTTTCTGCTTAAGCAAATGTCTGAGAAACTGAAATCTGGTTCGTGCTAAAGAAGTTTGCATCTACACCACAAATGGCACTGCAATGTAGACATACCCTAGGCAGCTGTAAAAAAAAAAAAAAAAAAAAAAAAAAGGCAGCTCACTCTGGTACCACATACTATTTAATTATAACGGCACGCAGTTTAGCTTCTCATCCATATGGATACCCCACACTTTTGAAATATAAGTACACCAGTTTCCCCTCTGACAGACCACAAAAAGGATAATGAAAAATTGAAGTCCAAGATGGTAAGGGCAACAGCAGTCTTCTGCTAGCTCTGTGCAATAGCTCTCTTAAGAGGCAGCTGGCTACTGGGAAGCTCTGTGAGCGGTATAAGATAAATATGATGAAATTACAAGGTTCTGCTGTCTCTCGTCCTTGTCACTAATTGCATTCTTTCACAGGCCTCTCTGAGCCCTAAAACTCTGCAAACACCAGAAATGTGGAAGTTTTAGAAGATGACTAACAGCCTGAGAAAAGTTGGAGTTACAGATTGGGAAGGCATAAAATGGAAATATCCTGTGACTGTGAGAGAGGCCTTTTTTAGTTATTCCTACCGCTACCATACGACTTAAACAAAGTGTGCAGCAAAGTAATGCTCAATGGACACAAGCTAACAAGTTGTTCACAAGGCCGAGCCGGAAGCCTCCCCGTTCTGTGGTGTTGACCCTGCGGTGACCACCTAGACCACTGACCTCACACCTCCCAAAGAAACAAATATGTCTCTCCACATCCCAGTGTGCGAGGTGTGCACCAAGGGAACTTCACTACTAAAGCAAGCTGCCTGTTCTCAACATGCATATACAGGGCTTTTGAATAAATGTTGCTGAATGTCACAGTAATTGTATCAAATGGCCCAGCATTTGATTCCGCTGATGATTACAGAAGTTCAGCAAGTGGTACAGCTAATAACAGCAGTTCAACAAGGCCAGTATGTGACTGTATGTCATACTGGCACTTCAAGCACGTAACAGCATTTTTCATGTAAACTGAATAGGCAAAAAAAAAAAAAAGCTTCACAGAGGAACTTCTGACTTTGCACTTGAACTTCCCTTTTTGTTTTTTTTTTCCATTTCATTCATTGGTTAACAACACAAGAATTAAAATCAGAAAAATAAATTAGCTATTGCTGAAATACGGCCATGGAGAGAACATGAGCACCACATTTATGTTACTGATCATCAGCTATGAAGGGGTTGATCTAAGTCGTAGATGTTATGGACAACTGTGGAAGTATAGCTAGGGAAGAGGGCTCTGAATAAAGGGAAATTCCTTCTTTGCTGAAGTGAGTTCTGATCCAATTCTTGGGTAAACATATTGGACCATTACATTGCTTTTGCCTCGAAAGCAGCCTCCTCTCAAGTCAGGACAGTGTTTCCTCACAAGTATTCATACAACAGATAAAATGTAAGCTCTTTCTAGCTTTGCTTTGGGAGGAAAAAAGAAATATGCTTATATTTAATGAATTTCAAAGTTCTCTTCCTACTCCTAAAACTAAGGTACAGTCTGACATCAGAGCTATGTCACTATTTTTTTCTCAGGAATGACAGTAGATTGTAGTTGTCAGTCTGAATTTTTTTGAAGTAATTCTCTCTAAAAATCTTTCAAAGCTAGAAAATTACATCTGAATCTCTGATCTCCTAACCTTTAAGGAAAGCATTTTCAAATCAATTATGTTGTTTTTCAAGAGGGAGGCTAGGGAAGAATTGAGAATCCAAGCGAAATTCTATTTACTCTTTCACAATCATCGACATTTTCACAAGTGATCAGCTAAGAAAAGTCCAGACAGAATGAACTGAGGAATGTAATTGAGGAGTCTGAATCAGAAAAATAAATTAAGGAGAGACACTGTATAAGAATAATAATGCTTCTAGCCATGATTTAGCTGTTGTAGTGGTGTTGCAGCGTACATGAGAAATAACCCATAAATATCTAACAGAGTTCAAAAAAAGTGATAGAAATGGAACACCGGCAATATTATCTGTTACATACTGATGGAATGAGAGAACTGGAAAGTAAAATACTGAGTATATTTTTCTGTATTGTTTATGTTGGATAGGAAGTTAGGAAAGGTCTCAAGAAGAATTTTTCCCATATTAAGAAGTCTCAGGAACTTCAGAGTTTTATGCTTGCCTGTGATATTCTAATCACTAGAGATGAACAGTACTGATATTCATTAAAGAAAATCCAAATAAGTTTCCTGGGAGTAAGGAATGCAGAATTGGACTCATGGTCTATCTGTTTGAAAAAACCCTACCACAGAAAAGCAGTGCATATTGATCAGTTGTGATCTTTGCATCTTCTGTAATTACATCAAGCAGAGCGCACCTTATTTGGGAGTTGCACATGCATAAATATCGACAGAACATGGCTTAATACAGTTGTTAACTCTTCTCTAAGGAGAAGACAAAGGAAAAGTGAAGAAAGAACAGCAACACTTTTGCAACATTTCTTTGCCAGTTATACAGCAACTTAAATGAAATCAATTATTTTCAGAGTCAGAGACAAAGCTAATGTTATTGTTATTTTAAGCTTGGACTGGATAGGAGCAAGCGGGGGCTCATGGAAGTGGAAGCAATAGTTAGAATACTACGGTCTCCTCCTGCCACTAACTGGAGCGATACATTCTGCTCTCCATCTCCCTAAACTAAAGCAAGGGCTTTCCCATGAATGATTGATACGTTTTCCTCTTTTATTGTTAGAGTTCAGAGAATACAACTGCAAGGCACAAAAGCATACATACAGGGGGTTTTTTTACATAACTGCATCAGGTTTTTGTATGATTTCAAAAGCTAGACTCAGACTCATCTTAGAGAAACGCTAATCTTTCAAAGATGAAGATGAATGAAGGAAAAGGTACCAGTGGCAAGACCTCCAGCAGAGAGTCTCTAGTCAATCTGACCTCGAAGGGGAATGTCCACTTTGCACATTGAGCGGGGCTGTTCAGTGCACTTTGGTTTATGAAGATGTAGCTCTATTCTTTGTCCACTTTATATTTTATTTTCTCAGAACCATTTCGTTACATAGATTATACAGATTTCAGTCAGTGGTAGCCAAGTATTACTAGAGCAATATGCATAATTATGCTTATTCTGCATGGAATGGAAGGGAAGATTGATCCAGACCCGGGTGTTAGAAAACAGTTCCAGCTAGTCTAAGTGACCACAGTCCTAGGTACATGAGAAGTCTGTGGTATCCTCCAGCAGGTCAAGGTCAGTGATTCTCCCCCTCTGCTCCACTCTTGTGAGACCCCACCTGGAGTACTGCATTCAGCTCTGGAGTCCCCAACGTAATAATGACATGGACCTGTTGGAGCGAGTCCAGAGGAGGGCCACAAAGATCATCAGAGGGCTGGAGCACCTCTCCTATGAAGACAGGCTGAGAGAGTTGGGGTTGTTCAGCCTGGAGGAGAGAAGGCTCCAGGAAGACCTTATAGCAGCCTTCCACTACCTCAAGGGGGCCTACCAGAAAGCCGGAGAGGACTTTTTACAAGGGCATGTAGTGATAGGACAAGGGGTAATGGTTTTAAACTGAAAGAGGATAGATTTAGATTAGATGTAAGGAAGAAGTTCTTCACTGTGAGGGTGGTGAGGCACTGGAACAGGTCGCCCAGAGAGGCTGTGGATGCCCCATCCCTGGAAGTGTTCAGGGCCAGGTTGGATGGGGCTTTGAGCAACCTGGTCTGGTGGAAGGTGTCCCTGCCCATGGCAGGGGAATTGGAACTAGGTGATCTTTAAGGTCCCTTCCAAACCAAACCATTATATGATTCTGTGATTCTATCCTTACTGGATAGAGAGGTTTGGGGAAGAGGTGTTTAATTCAGGCTTAGGCTTCAATAGCACAATATTCTGTAGCATAAATTTCTACAGCATGTACATCTGACCCGCACAAAGTCAGAAAAAAACCCAATCCCAAAACCCAGAAGGAAGCAGAAATAGGGCAAAGATTTTTAAACCTATTTTTTGCCACCAAGCAAACTCAGAAAAACACTGTAGACATGAAGAAGTGCATTTTAGCCTCCTGCAAGTACCAGTTGCATTTATAATAATTTCAAAATGATAAAAACTTCTTTTGTGGTAAGAATGAGGGCTCCCCAGTGAGAGATTTAAAGACATGAAGACATTGGAAACATTTGCAGCCACTTCATTGATTTTTAAAAGAAACCTAAACAATGCAATTCTGTCAGCTAATTAAAATGGTTCTTTCCAGTTGCACTGAATTTCTTTTGGAGGATCATTACTTTCCTTGCAGCCAATCTTGGTACTTTGTTTTAAGGTTTCAGATTAAGGGAAGAAAAGTTGAGGGGAGACAATAAAGCTATACAGCAACACCAGCGTACATAGGAGCATGGACCTTTTGGTACAGCCAGTTAAAGCAAATACCATCAATTGAGCCAGGACTTGAATGCTTCCTGGTGAAAAAGTCTTATAGCCTAGTATTTCCAGAAAGAATAATATCATAAACTATACAAATAAAGGAAGTGATATTTATCTTTCTTCTTATGTCACATATTAAAAAGAAATAGTTATGAAGGATAAAGTTTACAGTTCCTCTTACCCACTCGACAGGGAACAGCTTCTGACCCTGTCATTGTGCAGTACTTGTTAGTATTACTTCTTACTGGTATTCCCTAGGCACAAATGTGATTAAAAAGACTTCTCAAAGGTCACTGGGCAGAACGTCTATTCTCTGTTCTAAGACATGAATTACAAAAAAATAAAGCAGTGAAGAAGATGACTGAACCACTGACTAAGCAGAGGTACAGGACTTTGCAGACCTGAACTCGAGACCTTGCTCTGCTCTGGCAAGACAGGCAAATGGAGATAAATATCTTCAGTAAGTCTTCAGCATGCCTAAGCATTTCAGCATTATTTTTTTTAAATCCCATTTGATATTCCTCTGCTTTCTCAGGTGTCTAGACATATCTGAAAACCTGTTACTTAGTCTCCTGGAGGGATAGTGATACTACCTTATTTAGGTGCTGAGACTCCTGAACAGTCATTTCAGAGACTGCAGAGTACAAGTCAGCATGGCTAAGTTAACAGCCTAACCTTTTTTATAGCCTATACCGGGATCCAAGGCAACAAAATGAGGCTTAACTTAGACAATTAAGGCTGGACAGTATGAATTACATTCAGTTTTCAAAATGTAGCTAATACTCACTTATTCAGAGAGGCCTGGGGCAGATTCACACATTAAAGGGTATGAAACTCGTATATTATGGTAATGGGAACCATGAAAATAGACAAAGAAAAACAACCACATTTGACGAGTGCACTCCGTGAATCTCCTAAACATAAAGACAATTATCTTATTACAATATTTTTTAAAATATGTAAAAAAGTTAACCTTGTAGGATAGCACCAAAAATTCTGATATTTTAGGTTATTGAGATGAGAACCCTAGGTTGGAACTGAATTAATTAATTCAATAACAATCAGAAGAATCAAATTTCTGTTATTCCTAAGCATTGGGGGCTGAACAAATAAACCCATTCATAGTTGCACCATTCCCTGGTGCTCCCTCATTTTGTGCAGAGCCATTGAGGAGTCTCTAGCCTGCACTCCTGGGTTAAACTCTGCTAAGATATGTGTAGAGACTGGGAGATTGTGTCCACACCTCTGCCAAAGCTCATCCACCAACCAGATAATCTTCCTGCTGGTAATGGACAGTTGACTAGAATTGCCTTTTTTTTTTTTTCCATAAGTATATAAACCAGAGACAGCTAAAATGAGACAAAGGGAATGTCTCAGATGAAATCAGATGTGACCTTTTCAAAATGGGGAGCATTTCAGTGGTTTTAATTAGAAGCCTAGGAACAAGAGTTAAATAAGCTTGAAGATACCTGCTCTTTCAGCTGAGCCTGGTGAGCTGTTAGGAAACTTTTAGAAGTCTGCTTGCTTTACAGCACATAGGTTTTATAGCCTCTCACTCCATTAAAAAAATAAATAAATTAGAAGCCCCAAGGCAGCCACATATTTAGAAGCAATGAAAACCCAACCTGTCTACCTCTAAAGCATTTAAACGCAAACGTATTTGGGCTTACAACCCAGAAATGAAAGCAGAGCAGAATGAATTAAAACATTGTGACTTTGCTGTAATCTATGTTGCTGCTCATGGCACAAGTCTGAAGATCAAGAATTCATTCTGTGTTTCTTAATATTTAATAGAAATAAAGAATCTCAGTGCTAACAAAATTAACATTGTGAACAAACATATCTCATTACAATGTCAAACTACGTAAAACCACAATGGACCATTCCAGGGGAGTCAAAACCAATTAGTTGTATCAGAAAATCTATGAGACTACAAAACAGAGAGGCCTGTGAATTTCGGCAACTGGTTCAGAGATTAAAGAAATTGCAACACGGCATGGGGACAAGGGATAAAGTGAGTGGGTTTAGAAAACCTCCAAGGGAACCGAGTTCATGCTCAATTTCAAAACTTACCAAAGTTTAGGAAACTTTCTTTTCAGTTTAGAACTGACTTTCTAAGGAATTTTAGACTGCTTCTCTTTCCAGAAATAAAAATCATGCTCCCAACTCATAACTTATAGTTCATTTCACAAAACTGACCAGCAGTACAGGACTCTGCCAAGAGAATGATCTCTTCTTTCACCCCTTTGTGTCCCTGTTCATACTTTTATTCCCAATGTCAATCCTGGAATAGGAAGAGGATAACCTAGTCTGAAAGCATAACCATTTCTGAGCCTTAGCTGTAGCTTGAATCACTCATTTAAAAAAAAAAAAATTCTAAAAAATATTTATCTACCTCTTTGTTTCAATGACAGCTACCAGATATGCAGATAGGTCTCAAGCTGCAGGTCAGACATGGAAAAGGTACTATTTCTTAGTATGCTCATAACTTATAGCACAAGACATGTATGATCACAAAGTAAACTCAACCATAGGCATTTTCAATAAACACTTACTAATTGGAGAAATGTGTTAACCCGGGACTGTCAGCAGTCCTGAGCTCATACAGTGCAGACTTGAATCACTTTCATCTTAGAAATACTAGATGAATGAAAGATTAAGCTACAACAAGGTAGATCACTAATAAACTCAAAATACATAAGCTTTATGTACCTGTCTCCCCATGTGCATTTTTAAAGCACATTAATGTATGTATTAGTTGTTGTCTTTCACTACTGGCAAGTATCCAGCATTGCCTGTCTGTAGGAAATATTAAGCAACCCCCAGCCCTGAATAACTACTTGGCATAGTAGGATTGCTAGGAACTTGTGCAACATGCTTCATCTTAAATGCTCCTCAGCTTCAAAGATACTCTTGAAAATGAAAATTAAAGATTTACATTGCATGCTTTGGAAGTTTAGGTCTCTGTCTCTTGATCATCATCAAAGTTACCCTACAAAAACATTTCTCCCTCAATTTAATACCAGGATTAGAATTAAAAAAGATTCTGTACAATATTTTAAAGACATTAAAGGGAGCATTTCCTAGCATAAAATCTGGCTTGCTGTCGTACTGGTTTTGTGTTCTGCAATTCTAACAATATTCATAAGCCAGTTTATTGAGGATGAGGAAATAAAACATTGTAGGGCAGTGTAACTTACCATATAAGACAACCCATTATGGGGACTCCTTTGGATTCTCTTTGTTAACTTTTTTGAGCTAAGCATCTCATCTAATCAAAATATGGAATCTGCTCTACTGCTTCACAAAAGAAATATGGTTTCTTGTGTCTTCTACTTGTCATTTTCTCCCTTGTCCAAATTGCCATCATACGAAACTTTCACGTCAAAGAGCAAACTTTGCAGAGTTTCAGTTCTGAATTTCTCTCTCCCTCTGTTTTCTACTATCTGTATATGAACGGGGGGGTCTAACATACCTTAGAAATACTGAAGAATTAAAAGACTTTTTCATGCCAATTAAAATATGAAGGAACTCAAAGCCTTCCAAGGCAGCTGAAATTTCCCATAAGACTTGTGTTCTAAATGATGCATTTCCTAGAGCTTAGTGGGGAAATGAATCTTTCTATAAAATTTAGGAGGCAAATACCCTGCTTTTGGGGGTCTTAACATAAGGATGTATTCACTTGGATCAGATATGCCAAACAGAATTGAAAGATATCTATTGGTATGTAAAGAAAAGATTTGCAAAGATGGTTAATTAACAGAAAAAGAAATACGCATTTAGTGGGATTTACCAAAAGAGATTGTGCCCAATATCCAGTGAAGTCAAAGAGTTAGTTTTATTAATCTCATCAGAGATCTGTTTCCACAGACAGAACCTCATCTTAAACCCTCCTTTGCTAGGTTTTATCAAAACATACATCACCCTACATTTTTTGAAAGAAAATTCTTGGGGTTCATTTTCCAAATTCAGGGTGAATGTTGCTTCAGTAGTTTGTAGGATTATGAACACCTCCTAAATGGCATTCTCTCTATTTGCAGCAATGGAATTTGATAAAATCTATATTCTGCATTAGCTGCAAATTTACGCAAAGGTATATAGAAGAAAGACAGCAATGTCACATTAAAACTCTTTTAAGCGAATATCTAATCTGGGTAACTTTCAAAGAAATGCATCTGAAAAAAATGTCAGTGTTATTTAGCTTAAGACGGGAAGCTGAACAGAAATTTAAATGACAGGGGTCTTTTTACAAAGAGATAGTGCCATTTTTTAGAAGAGACATTTCTCTTCACAAGTTTTTCAAATTATATGTTCTTGTGAAGGATGTTAAATGTCTGGGTTGTAAATTTCAAATTGTCACTGCATGATGAACTCCAAGATGAGAAAGGAAGGAAAGAATTACTTGTTTTTAATTCAAGCTGAACATAAGCTATTGAAAATTCATATTTCATTTGTGGATTTTGCTCAACTTTCACAGGAGCTGGAAGTGCTACTTCAAGGCTAGCTAGCAGAGATAAACCAGAAAAAAATTCTGAGTTATACTGCTATTATTTCACCATTTTGAGGTAAAAATTAGAGCTAGATGAAACTGAGAATTTCCACTTTTTGAGAAATTGTCAATAAACAATTTTTTACATCTGCTTGGAGTTAAAAAATATTCTTTACTGATAAACTCCAGCTATTTAATTCAGTTTGACTGGTGCATCATGCATAGCATCAGAGCAAATTAAAGTGTTCTAACCCAAGAAGTTATAAACATTCTGTTATGATTCCATCAAAAACTTTTAAAATGAAAATTCATCAGAAACAGCTGATTTCCCATGCAAAGTTTCATTCTGAGAAGACATTAGTTTCTAAGAGAAACACTCTTGGCCAGCTCTAGAAAGGATGCCATGCAGCTATACTGACAGAACACAATAAGGTTCTACCTAAAATTTCACGTCTCTAAAGAATATGAAGAGCGTGTAACATCAGTATCTTAAGGATTTGCTCCAAAATCTGGAGCCTCACTTGGTTTTGCAATACAGTAAGTTGCAGACATTTGACAGGGAAATGAAAAGACAGATTTTTCCCTAAGGATCATGAAGACATACTTGGTAAAAATGTGTGTCAGGGGCCTGCACCAACAGGATCAGGCTTGAAATTGTTTAATAGTTCGCAGAACCATGATCCTCTGCACCGTTAAGTCAACTCATATGGCTTTGGGCAGGCACAATCTTTCTGTGCCTCAAGCTACCCACAGCTGTTCCTCCTAGGGCTGCTGTAAGGCTCATTTAGCTTTTCTAAAGAACTCTGAATCTCCTGAAAAAAGATGCAAGCTATTGCATGCTGTCCAAATCGATCTTGGCCTGGGAGCTGTTTGTCTTGGAAACAGTGAAGTGTCCAGGCATGTTACTGCAAAAGCCCCATTCTTCGCAAGAGATTCAAAACAAAGTACTGCAGTAATATGGGGAAAGCAGCTAGTTTAGTCCCTTGATTGTCTTGATAAGAGGAATTGTAATTATTCTGCCAATAACAGGGGTGGATAAAATAGAGGAAAAAATGTTTACCATCAACAAGAGAAATAAATCCCAATTTACCACCATAGGAGAGCGTAATGGAGAGACTACTGATGGATTAACTGATGCCTCTTTCCCCTCACTCTTCTTAGACACAACATGTGAGTTTATATATTTTTAAACAGAACTGTTATGGATCTTTTACGTAGTGGAAATGTTGTGTACTCCAATTCAAAAAGCATTTAAGGAAACCAAGTAAAACCAGGGAACTGGGTTGGGGAGGGAGGGGAAATAAACTTGAACAAGTACCTCCTCGTGCATCAGATTCAGAAAATCATAGCAAGTAGTTTTGTGCAGGTATGAAATACAAGCATGTTTTATTTATAGATGTGCTCCCCATGTGTTCACCTGTGGAATTCATTCCACTGTACCAGAAAAAAATATCGTAGTGGCCTCATAGCCACCATTTGCTGCACACTCCTGGCAGTTTCCAAAATGTCTCGGAAGAGAATGCATTCCAGCTGTCTCCTGCACTCATCCTCCGCCTGAGATGCAAGCATAACAATGCAAAGAGAACAAAGCTACTTCCCTAACAAAGGCAGCATTAAATACTGGCAAGGAAATAAGAAACAAAATATTCCCTTCAAACATAGGGAAGGCACACAAGTTCACATTTTTTCTTCTGTGTGTTTTCTTAGTAAGGGTTTATGTATCTCGGAGATTAAAAATGTAACACATACTTGATTCAGTTGCTATGGTAATTCTGTTTTTTTTTTCATTATTATTATTATTATTATTATTTAACTGAAGAGCACTGTAAATAGCTATATAAATGTCCAGAACACAAAACACAGCTTTGCCCCAGGCATCTTTTATTTACAACTCCCTCTTTTCCGGCAAAACTTTATTATTGTTGTTTTTAATGAATATGCACACTCCATGCATTGAAGCAAAACTGAAGCAGAGAGGTACAGGAAATTGAATCCCCACTAATGAACAGCATGGTATTTGAGACTGTTTCAGAACCCAAATGTCACAGATGTTCAGGTGGAAATTATTTGTCATCTTACGATTTCAGAAATGGGGGGTTATGATTACTTTCAGAGTAATCATTTTTGCAATATCACCTAGTCACCACTAGTGGAAAGGGACCCGTGTGGTAGATGTCCTGGTGAAAGAGTTAGGACAGACTCAATGGCTTGAAATGAGCATTTGCAGCCATGCCTATCTGTGGGGAAGAAAAGGATATTGCCATGCATCAGAAAACTTTGTAAATTAAAAGTAGCCAAAATCTTGAACATGCTTACAGTTATTTGAGTCAATTTACCTAATTTAATAGGACACTGAGAGTACCTGTCTGCTTTGACAGGCATTGGCCCCAGGCAAGCATCATTAATAGAGGAAGATGTGCTTTTCTGAAGGACTGGAGATAAGCAATTACCAAAAAAAAAAAAAAAAGCATTGGGAGTCAGACAGGACATGAGGAAGGAGCATCTCCCCAAAACTGGTTTTGATAGCAAAAGGTATTCAAGCACGATCATAGAAATGCAGAAGCATCATTGTAGATCTAGTCAGATCCATGTTCAGTGTTGTACCGAAGTGTGGAAGTGTCTGCACTGTGTGCCTGTGTGCATGCAGCGCTTTTCAGAGAGCAAGGAGCGGTAGCATATAAACAGCAATCCATCAAAGTGTGGGTGGAGCAATGCTCAGGAGAGCAATTTTAGCATGCAGAAAGACGCAGAATACTAAAGCCGCAGGTTATGGAAGAAGAGCTGATTAAAATGAATGGTTGGGACAATACAAGGAGAAAGGTATAATGTGAGACAGAAAACAGCAGACAAAAAGGAAAAGAAAAGTAAAGAGACAATAAAGGTATATAACATTTTTCTTACAGGACATGGTTAGAGGGATATTACACAATTCTACTCTCCTCTGATGAGTGTTATCCTAGGCCTAGTACATCTGCCTTTTCTGGAGAAGCTTCAAATAAATTTGCTCGTCTCAGAACAGTCCCTAGACCACAGTACTTTTAACTACATTCTGAGTATCTCCTATGCAGCCTGGTTCCCTCCATTCCATCCCCCACAACTCTGCACCAAGTGGGATAAATAACAGTCTCCTTAGCAAAAAAGTTACACTTAACAGAAGGAATGATTCCCTTAAGGAAGATGTTTTTAAAAATATCAGTCTATCTGTACGTATATTTATGTGCCTTATCTAAAGGCATTTCACATTTCCTGAAAGAATAGGTAGATCTGTTTTATCCAGCCACCACGTGGGTCCTCCAAAAATGATCTCACCTCTCACCTCCAAAAGCCAAATTGCCAGTTTTTTCTTCTGCCGTCTTGAATTTTCCCACCAAAGAAGCTTCTGAGGCTGGGCAAAACAAAAGTTAGAATTGACCAACCTGTATAACCAGAATTGTCTCTGAAGGCAAATGGTTTAGGAAGTGGCTTAGTTTTTTCATTCCTCTCCTTTTTCTCTTCACTCTGGCCCTACTATACTAAACATATAAATCTCTATTACAAATAACCTATAGTTACAATTCCATATAACATAAATACATCAATTCAGATTAGCTACATAGAGTGTGCTTTTTGAGTAAAAGCAACAGTGCAGGTATTTTCAGAGCAGTTAATAGATATAAACAAGAGGCAGTTTACTTTCTCCTTCCTCATGAAGTTGCCGCATGGCTTCTCCATCTCTCAAGCTTTATCAAACTGTAAAAGAATTAAAACACACTTTTTTATTGCTTCTTCTTCAAGTGTCAGTTATTCAGTTGCTAAGGGAACATGAAATGCAACTACATAACTCTAACATACCAAGGTTCAGCTCTGCCTGATAGGAGTGATGGAGAAAACCAATGTGCTGAACAACAGAAATACATTCCCCAGGCAAATAAAAAGGAAAGAAGTGACTATTCTGTATATAAAAGAATCTCAGACCTGGCTCTAAATGTTGTTTCAGACCCTCTTGAGCAGTGCTGCTACCTCTATTTATTATTCAGTATCTGTATCCCAGTTATCTCCTTTCCTTGGTGTCTCTTCTTCCTCACTGCTCAGGACCACTTTGGAAGACCTGTGCTCATTTTGCAAAGGTGCAAGGAACTGACCCAGTCAGAACCTGCACACTCTGGTCCCAAATTCCCATGATTACGGCTTGATCAATTACAGACTACACCTCCAAGGGTCAGCCTCTATTCTGATCCTCGAGATGCCTCCTCTCAGCCTCACTTCACTCATACCAATAACTATAGTTAGAGCTCCCCTGGTTTGGAGCAATTTTACCACTGACCAGCCCTGTGGAAAGCAAAGCACAGAGTGGATGCTACTTACAATTTCTGGCCAAGCTCTAAATATGAATAACCATTTGTTTTTCAGAATTAAATTTACTGTACTGCTGATTAATTTCAAATATCAGTCAGTCTTCAGGCCAAGAATACTGCTGCTTGAAAGGCAGCAGTCTCAGCAAGGATGAGTTTTTAGAGGCAGAATGAATGGCAAATTTGGAGGACTTGCAGCTGTGTGCTCCAAACTTGATTTTAGTATAATTAGGATTTATTATTTGGTAAGCATTGGCAACGTGGTCAGCTAAGTGGAAGACACAAATAGACTAAAGTTAATAAGGTCTCAAAGAAATGGAATCCACGAAGCCCATGCTTGTTCATGCCCCTACAAAAAAATGATCCAGACTTGTGAGTATATGCACATATGCTTATAAGAGGGATGCTGATGGCTTTTTATTGAAGTTTATTGCTTTCGTCTCTCAAAAGCAGCTAGATTTCAGGAGAGATTTGAATTTGTGTTGTTAGCCAGTATCCCAAGAGCTAATAATGCTACTGGCAAGGGCAGGCTAGCTCAGGAACAACTATTATCTTCAACATATTTATTGGTGGTTGAGATTAAATGAAAGGAACTTAATACATACCTATGTCTGTTCTTTCTTAATCAGGAACTGGGCAAACAAACAAGTAGAGACACCTGTATAAATCTTACTAGTCCACTGAAATTATGGCATTTGACATTTTTTGTACTGTTTTTAATTTATTTTATTTATCTAGTGCTGAAAAGTCCTTTCTGACAATCACAGGAATTTTTAAATGTACAAGAATTCAAACACTTGTTACAAAATTTGAAAATACATTGGTTAGAGCTCATGTGGAAGTATCAGAGTCACTTGCTCTTCCAGGATTTTCAGGCTATTTTAGAAATCATTCCATTCCTAAATATAAACACATTCAGATATTATTTCAAATCAAACATAAAATTCCTGATAATATGCTTAGCAAGAATCTTTGATTTGTTCTTCATAAAAAAAAACCCTTTCATGTCCTCTCAATCAGAAAGAAAACAAGAGAAATGTTCATGCCTGTACATAAAGTAAGCACTAGTTTAACAGTCAATTAATCTATCCATGATATTTAGATGGAGTCAAACATATTAAGGGATGCTGAGGAAATACATAATTCATTAAAATACTGTTATGGCTTCACATTTATAATTCTGTTCTACACTATTTATGCTCTTATGGCATTAAGTTCTAAATTAGTTCTGGTTTTAATTACAAAAGAATAAGTTTAAACATGTATGACAGGCAAAATTTTATATTGATCATATCTATATAAAGGCATATTTTTCAATTAACAACTTTTTAAAATAAATGTGCTTATGTTGATCCACAGCCTTCCTAGCAGGTTGGTTTGGAGGTTTTTTGGTTGGGTTTTGGGGGGATTAGGTTTTCTGTTTTGTTTGTTTGTTTTGGGTTTTGGTTTTTTTTTTTTGCTTTGGAGTCATTACCAAGATAAAGTTTCCAGTACAATAACCCTATTTAATGTCTGCTTTCACTTTTCTTTTACATCTATGTTGTTCAAATGTCAGTGATTTTAGCACTGAGTTTAACCTTTACACATTTTTCTCCTCTTGCTCCTGAAACCTTTCTAGTCTCTTTCCTCTGCTGGGTTTGGATGACAGTGGACTAGAATGCATCATGCACATATAGACATTGCTGTTTGAATTCCTCCAAGGCATTTCATGGCAAGTCTACTGAATGACATTGTTCTTTCAGTGCAGACATACAGAATATCAGCTCTAAAAGCCTGTTAGATCCCTCAGAGGAATGTTACAAACAAGGCAAAAGCCCACCTTTGTGTGGACTGCAACAACCTGGGAGGCCTTCAAACACTTTACTATTTCTTCACAAAAGTTTCTGAGAGTGAAGTGGAGAACTTGTAACCCTTCTGGTGTAAAAAGCCACATTAGCTAACAAACTAATACTAAAATCTGGAAGCACAGTTAGGAGCCATCTCTTGTGAATCATTCCTCCAGCAGATAACCTCAAGCAAAATCTTTAAGATCACGTATAAACCAATATTCCCTGTACTAAAAAAGAAAGTCTACTTTCCTTAATAAAAGGCTATTCTGCTGCCTAGTATCTCATTTTTAATGCCCATCTTTTCTCAGGTAAAACTGACCCTTTTTTAGGGTCTCGAAGAAGGAACCAAACATAGTCAGAAATAGTCAATTTTACGTTCTCAGTAAAGGTCAAGTAGAGATAACATGAAGACACTTATGAATCATTTTTAGTTAACTATAACTATATAACAACTATTCTTTTTTAACACCATTTTTATCCCTGTAGCCTAATGAATCTCACTTGAATGTTCATCCTGTTTTCTGATAGGGGAAATGAGGCAAAGAGAAGGAAATTAAGTGACTTCCAAAATTAGAGATGTACTGCAGACCCATGCAGTAATGCAATGCGAAATTCCTAATCTGCTGTTTTACGCATTGAGTCATGTTGCTTCCTTCATGAATTGAAATATTAATTATTGACCATGCACATCAGGGTGAATGCACTGTTCATGATCTCTACTATATGGTTGAATTTGCTTTCCTTGAATACTATTACATATTGCTGCCTCTCTGTAATATAGAGCGCACAGCTGGTTTCTGGGTTTCTCTGTTCATTCTGTTAGAGAATTCTGATTGAAACCTCAATAAAAATAGCAGTTTATCAGCTGATGCTCAGAGCATGCATTCCATGGGGCTGGCAAACATCGTAATGCTCAGTGGTAAATGGTTAGCATGGATGTTTATTTAAACCTGGCCAAGTCTCTCTGGTTCTGGAAGCTGTAAAACTCCTAAGGCTAGGCTTATGAAAAAGTTGTGTGCTAAGAAGATGAGCAAAAATTCCAGACAATACAAAGGAACTTTGCTTAGTGTAAAAGACAGGGACAAGTTACCAGCCTGGGACCAGTCTAACAATGAAATAGTCTGGAAGGGGATTTTCTTACTGTGCTGCCATCTATGAGTTTGGCTAGGTCCCAGAGAAGCTGAAAAGAGTCTTTTGGACATTTTGATTATTTCTACTGCTAGTTTTCTTCCACTCCCAGAAAGCAAGATCAAAAAGTCCCGCTTTTATCACTCCTGTAATACACTATAAGCCCCTAAAATGAAAAAGAAAAATGCAAGTGACCAAGAGGATACTGTGAGTGGAGCCCAGGTATCCCTCTTTTCCTGGCATCTTATTCACTCATCATAGCCATATGTTTTAAATGCTTTGGTACCTCATCCGCCCAGGTGCTATCAGCAAGTTTATAAGAATCTCTTGGAATGTGCATCACTGGGCAACACTTTCTTTGGAGTGTCTATTACAAAACTCTGGAAAAGACACACTGTTGGTAAAGTTTTAGTTCTCTCACACTTGCTCAAACAGCAAGTTTTCAGTGATAATGCTTAACTGACAGAACTGTATTAACATTATATATTCTGATATACATATATACATATGTATACATGGCCTACATTTAGAATTCAACTAAATCTCCATTGAAGGAGATCAAGTTTCTTCTGAATTTAATGGGAGTGGGATCAGGCTTTTCCTATGCTTATTCTGCAACTGACATTTATATGCCTTCTCCTCACCCTGTTCCTGATCCAAACCTAGTGAAATCAATAGAAAATGACATCACTTGACTTCAATGTAAGAACAGTTGGTCATTCAGTCAAAACTGGTAGCTTGAGATCATTTCAACAAATCATCAAAAACCAGGGTGGGAGAAGTGAGAAGTCATCTAGTCTATTCTCTGCTTCAGCAGAGTATCAAATATAACTACCACATTCCTGACAGATGTTTACCCAATCTGCTCTTGAAATCTCCCAGTGACAGTAATTCCACAATACTGTTAGGCAATTTCCTCCCAAGCTAAATTATTCCTATAAGAAAAGAATCCTTAATGTCTAACGTGAATCTTTCTGCAGTTTATGACTAATATTTTCTCTATCCACAGCAAGGAGGAGGGTTTCTCCAGTTGATCCATGTCTTTCTCAGAGTGTTTTGCTTGTAAATGGGCACAGTTCTCCAGCTAAGGCAACATCTGTGCTAACTGGATAAAAAGATGGACCAGACAATAGTCATCTCTCCATCCCAGTAAAGCAGCTGACCTTTCCCCAGCAGTGTGCCATTGCTGATTTGTGCTACCCACTGGTAAATGTTCAGCTTGCAATGTACTGTGCCTCCCAGAGCTTCAAGACCATACCCAAGTCCTTTGTTCCTTATCCTATCTTTGTGCAATTGTTCATACCTAACCCTGTACTTCTCTTCCTTGAACTGCATGCTTTTTCCAGATTATTTCTCAAGATCAGTTTGAATTGTACCTCTTCCTTACCAAAACCTTTTGTTTTCTCCCATCTAGGTGCTGTGAATTTAGTAAGTATGCTCCTTCGTCTGGCATCCACTTCATTACTGAAGATATGCAATTCAGCCACACCCAGGAGAGATTCTTGCAGAGCTCTACTCAGTATCTCCTCCTGGCTTAATACATAACTACTATACATACTGCCTTCCAACCAGTATTTTATTCAGTTTATGGTGATTTCATCCAGTCTGTGCCATAAGACAGTGACAATAGCCTGATTACAGTCAAGATGCGTGACATCTATTTCCTTCATATTTACAATGTTTGTTACTTTATTAAGCAAAGAAATTAACTAGTTTGACACATTTAGTTTATAAATCCATGTTAGCTCTTATTCTTTTCCATGTTATTTGGTTGTTAACAAAACTTCATTATTTGTTCCAGTGGTTTTCCAGGAACTGGTGCTAAGCTGAGTGGTGTGTAACTCCCCAGTGTTGCTGTTGCTGCGTTTCACAGACAGGTACTGCATTTTTATTCTTGCTACCATCACAACCATGAAGGAACTGCTCGCTCAGGGCTGTGACACTGCTGACACCTATTCTTGAAGTAGCCTGTGGCAAACTTTATCAGGTCCAGCCCAATTTAAAATGGACCTACATTCCTTTCAAATTCACTCATTAATTATTGTTACGTCTTCCCAGTCTGTGGGGGTGGGGGGTGGGCATTGGTTTTGTTGGTTTTTTTAATTCTAAACTAATCTTCAAAACATTTTATCTTGTCTTACCAGGATACCAAATACAATATGAATTGCCTAATGCATGCTCTGATTATTCCCTGCAGCACTGTGAATGTTACACTGACTGACACATCAGCAATAAAACGCTACACAGTAAAATAAGTCACTAAAAATCTAACATGTTAATTACAGAGGCACTTCTTTGCAATAACCCTGAACGAAAGACAGATTGTGGAAGAAGCCAATAAAATAAATGTAAAATTTAGAGTATTTTTACTTTGCCTTTCTTCATTTTTTTTAGTTGAAAAGTTTTTTTCAGTAAGTATCTGTGATAAATTAAATATTTTAAGTCTACTGATTTCCAAAATACTTATTTCTGTATTTTTCTGTTTTCCTAATATTCATCCCAATCTCAAAGACACAAATATCATATTTTAAAAACTTATCAGTGATAAAAAATATTTTTCTGCCATGATATTGTTTGGAGTAGTTACTTGATTAAAACCAATTTTAGTATACAATTATCTTTAGACATGGCATTCCAGAGTCTGCTCTTTACTACAAATTTGAGTTTCCTTTAATTATTCATGAGATATGCCCTGATGATGTAAAATATATTCCAAAACCTACTTTTTTTTTAAATACCAAGGACTGCAAGTAAATTGGTAGCCCACAGTAACAACATATGTTTATAATTATGATTACCATCAGGGAATTCAACCTTACTGAAGGATAGAAAAGAGGCCCAAGCAGGGAAACCTCAAAAAGTGTATGGAAAAAAAGGAGGAAAGGAGAAAGCTGAAATGGGAAAACCACTCTTGGATAATGGAAAAGACTGAGTTGTAAAAATAAGCACAGCTTTCAGCTGAGGCTGCTACAGAAATTTCATATTTTGTTGACCGAGAAATATTTAGTAACAAATTCTTCTTTTCACTCTTGAACTGATTTTGTGCAATGTTCACCTTCTAAGCCCTAAGCGTAAATTCTTTGAATTTGTCACAACAAACTACTAACAGATCAGTTACCTGACAGCAAGATTAAAATGCTACAAATGCTGCTTTATGTTATTAATATAGTATGCATGCATTTAAAAAGTGCCATAGTTAATGCTGAATCGAGGTTTCTATTACAAAACTCATTTTGAGCATTCAATAGCTCAGCTGTTTGAAATCACAGAGCTGAAGTTGGCAAGCTTCACTTGTGTGTGCACAGAAGATATGGATTTTACAGCACATAAGTAAAAATCACTAAGTTCTGGGTGAATCCTGAAAGATTCACATTTAGAGTTTAGCTTGACTGAGGAAAGACCCTGAACCTCTTAGATCTAATGAAAGGAAGTGGAAATATTCAAGAATTGTCACTGTTTATTGTATTAAAGTTGGCAGGTTCACAAATAAAAGTTCCTCAGGGTTACAGGTACCCATTTATCAAAATATTTTTTAATCTAAAAAAAATCCTGCTTAAATTCAGTAAGTGGATGAAATGTACTTATACTACTTTTACTAAGAGAAGACAAATAATGAAGACTGAATTCAAATTCTTTCAAACAAATCCCATAAAGGCTGACATTTTTCTTTTACTTTTTTCCTTAGATGAATGATTTTCTAGAGAACTTTCAGGCTAGGTCAGTTTTGCAAATTCAAAATTAGATAAAATTTAAATAATAGGTATCTTACATGATCGAACATTTTGTGGTAACTTCAGAATGGTGCCAGACACAATTCACAGTGACTTGTTTTATGTACTTGTAATTGAAGAAATTCCTTTCAGTGTTGGAAAAGGACTGAAGTTGTTGTATTTCTGCACCTTTTTACAATGTTACAGTGAATTAGAATATGAAGTTCATGTGACATTGTGGGAAGCAACTCTCTTACCTGGCTCACGCCTCACTCAAAATGTGATTCACCCCTGAAGAGGCCACACTGGCCTAATTCAAAGCTGATCAGAGCTACTGTAAGGAAGGCTATTTGACAGTTGTAATGCAAAACCAAAATAAGCTGTAATTCATTACCCTGCAGGGCAGTGCCAACTCGCAGGACTTTAAAGGTGTGTATCTTCTAGCCCCAGCTTCAGGATCCACGTGGTTATGACTGAATCTCAACTTTCTTTTATTTTTCTCTTTCATCATTTGTAAGAATTGCATTTCTACACTTCATGGTTGTAGGAAGAGATGTCTGATAAAGAAATGGTTCAAAAGCAAGCAAACAGTAAGAATTCAGTTCAGAAACTGGAAAAATTTGAAAAGGGGCAGGTTTTCAATAACTTATTGCACACGTCCTCTGGAGTGTTAGGTAATAGAACCTTTAAATTAAGTTAACTTCTAGTTGAACTAACTGAGATTTCTGATGCTTAATTGGAATGCAAAAAGATTAAATAATAATAAATAACAAACCTCATTATACACAGTGTCATGTGCTATTGGTCAAACATGTTCATTAATTCCCATGCCCTGGGGTTACTATATTGTGGAGGAAAAGTTGTAGACTGAAGTTTTAGTTTTTTAATAAGTGTTCAGGTTCTGCTATGAAGTTTTTCTGAAACACATTAACTTATATACAAATTTACAACCTCATCTAGAAATACTATTGCTCCGTCCAGCCAAAATAGTCATTGCCCTTTTGAGTCATCCAAAGCTCTGGAAGGCCATGGACATTGGCTTTGTAGCAGGCAGTTATTTAACAGAAAGATCCCTACAGGAAGAAGTCACATTGATCCAAAGACTGACTGCACTTAGATGGAGGTGTAAGACACAACTTTGTGACAGAGCCAGGAACAGCACCTGTAAATAATTTTCTGTTAAAAGAAACCTTTGACCACATGAATTTCCTGGAATAGAGGAAACTGGGAGGAAAGAAAAAATCCTCTCTTTGAATTCTTATTTCTTGATTTTGTTTGGGACCTGAGTCTTCAAACTTATCACTGCGGTAATTACTGCTACTTCTGGCAAGTGTGAGGCTTTCTTTAGATTTTATAACCCAGCTTTCAACTTTTTCCTTTAGTCTCACAACAAAGGTAATGTTCCATTACTACATAATAAATAGTAAAGCCAGTCTTAGGCCCTAAAAATCTGTTCCCAGTAGAAATGACTGACTAGAGGGCCCCACGTTCCTTTGAAATGGCTTTACATAGTAGTTACGTGGGAAAATCTTATGAAGATCTTTCATTCTTGCCTATGTAATGCAGACTTTATCCCTGCATCTTGGATCTGAACTAGCATTACATGATCACTAACAAGATGAAAGCAAATAGCCCTTCAGGTTTTGAGAAGTGGGAACTGATCACAGTTCCAGTTGACTTCAGTGGTTCTTTGTGTGCCTCACATCCCTGTGAATCATATCCTGAAATGCTGAGCAGGTATGTCTTGCTGAAGATTTATAATCTTAGCAACAAAGTTTTATTTCTGAAATCAACTCTCAGAAGCTAAAATGCTTAACTTATTCTTATATGAGAAAAATGATGTACATATCTGAGGAATGTGTGGCTTATATCCTTTATATCTAAGAACTGACTGGCTTGTTTCCAAAATATATGATGGATTGATCAATTTGAAAATAAATCTGAAAGATCTTTTTACAAAATGTTTAATAAACTGTAAGTATTTTATAATCATGCCAATGATTATAAAATTAATATTTATATATATATATATAATATAAAAAATCTTTACATTTTCAGTTTCACAAACATTTGGGAATTTAGTGACTTGAAATTGCGACCACAATCATAAACACTGTTTTAGCATTTAAATAAATAGTATTTGAAAGTCATTTTAGCCAGATCCCTTATACTGCTGCTGACTGATAAAACAATCAGTCTTGAAAACTGTAATAATCACATAATAAGGAAACAGTCTGGAATGAGAATACTACAGGGAATAATATTACAGCTGGGGGTAGAAAACATTATGCAAATTATAGGAAAACATAGCAAAGGTCTCCAAGACTTTCAAAGTCCTCTAGATCCTAAAATTATTTCAGTTTTGAAGGGGTGAATGCACTCTAGGAACTGACTTCTACTGTCCGTTTGTTGTTTGATACTCTTGATTTATATGCAACTGACACTTTTGCATTCTTTAGTATGTTGGTTCAAGCTGTTTATGACCTGCTGCATCACAGTGTTGGGATGAGATTTTCTTCTAGTTCTTCAGCCTATGAGCCCCTAAAGACAAAGGATTTGGTTCTGCCTCTTTACTGATGGGGACTCGGGGGACACCTTTTCCCTGATGCATGGAGAAAGATGTTTTGTATGTCCTCTTCTTCTGACATACATATGAAATAGGCATGTTTCGAGTACGCATTGTAGACATCAACAACAAAAAGAGAAGTATTTAGAAGCGCTTTTCCTTCGGAATTTAAGTTCTTTGAATACAAATACTTTGTTCAAAATTATATTGCTCCCACTTGCATCTTGAGAAAATGGACAGTCACTGAAACCTGGGATAGTCTGAATGA
This sequence comes from Buteo buteo, assembly GCF_964188355.1. Taxonomy (NCBI): domain Eukaryota; kingdom Metazoa; phylum Chordata; class Aves; order Accipitriformes; family Accipitridae; genus Buteo; species Buteo buteo. The sequence goes on from NC_134171.1 coordinate 17,461,387, forward strand.
TTAGAATATTGAAGTATCTGATTATACACCAGCTGCATGGGTGGCAGTGGAGGGGCACTTATTCCACTGCAGCTAAAACCACAGGGTGACACTCTCTGCTAAAGACAATACTTTAGAGCTATTGCTTGAAGGCCAAGGATCTTGAATGGCAGCTGATCAATGTGCTATGTGATAAAGCCCATAGCAAGGATCTGATTTTAAAAAATGAACACACACAATACAAAACAATAAATTAAACCAAAGCCAGGATAAAGTGTTCCTTAACTTTGCAATGTGTGGAAGAGAAATATATTATGGGGTACTTCCATTTGGAAGGCAGATGAGGAAAATCTCACCTAACAAATAATAACAAACTTGTGTCTTGCAGTTCAGCCAATAGTAACAGCAAAACAACTTAAAAGAAATTGAACCCAACATGAGATAACTATTTTAGACTCTTAATAATAATTAAGGTCAAACTATAAACTGCAGATAGGATGTACAAGCATGACCTGTTGACATTTAATATGGGCAGAGCTTGATACCACCAATAACACATATCCTAGAATCATAGAATGGTTTGGGTCGGAAGGGACCTTAAAGATCATCTAGTTCCAACCCCCCTGCTATGGGCAGGGACACCTTCCACCAGACCAGGTTGCTCAAAGCCCCATCCAACCTGGCCTTGAACACTTCCAGGGATGGGGCATCTACCACCTCTCTGGGCAACCTGTTTCAGTGCCTCACCACCCTCACAGTGAAGAACTTCTTCCTTACATCTATTCTAAATCTACCCTCTTTCAGTTTAAAGCCGTTACCCCTTGTCCTATCACTACATGCACTTGTAAAAAGTCCCTCTCCAGCTTTCTTGCAGGCTCCCTTTAGGTAGTGGAAGGCTGCTATAAGGTCTTCCTGGAGCCTTCTCTCCTCCAGGCTGAACAACCCCAACTCTCTCAGCCTGTCCTCATAGGAGAGGTGCTCTAGCCTCCTGATCATCTTCATGCTTTGAGCTTGGAGGAGATGATCCTTGAATATTAACCAGCTTTCTTGGGCCCCTCAGGGCTTTATCTCATGGTACTCTACCAAGCAGATCCCTGAAGAGGCCAAAGTCTGCTCTCCTGAAGTCCAGGGTAGTGAGCTTGCTGTGTGCCTTCCTCACTGCCCTAAGGAACTTGAACTCCACTATTTCATGGTCACTGCAGCCAAAGCTGCCCTTGAGCTTCACATTCCCCACCAGCCCCTCCTTGTTGGTTTGAACAAGGTCCAGCATAGCACGTCTCCTCCTTGGCTCCTCTGTCACTTGGAGAAGGAATTTATCATCAAGGCATTCCAGGAACCTCCTGGATTGCTTATGCCCTGCTGTGTTGTCCCTCCAACAGATATTGGGGTGGTTGATGTCCCCCATGAGGACCAGGGCTTGTGAACATGAGGCTGCTTCTAGCTGTCTATACAAGGCCTCATCCACTCGGGCTTCCTAGTGAGGTGGCCTATAGCAGAATCCACTATAATATCACCTGTCCTTGCCTTTCCTTTAATCCTGACCCATAAGCTCTGGGTCAGCTCCTCATCCATCCCCAGGCAGAGCTCCATGCACTCCAGCTGGTCTTTGACATAGAGGGTGACAACCCCTTCTTGTCTCCCCTGCCTGTCCTTTCTAAAGATCCTGTATCCTTCCATTCCAACACTCCAGTCACAGGAGCCATCCCACCACGTCTCCGTGATGCCAATAAGATCATAGCCCTGCAGGTGTGTGCATGTCTCTAACTCCTCTTGTTTATTCCCCGTGGTACATGCATTTGCATAGAATCATTTCAATTGGGCCCCTGATGAAGCTGACTTACTGGCTGGAGTTCATTTGTGTTGCTCTTCAGGTGCTCCCCTGCTGACCTGTGATCCCTCTCCAGGCTCTGGGCATCTGTTGCCAGCACTGGCTTCAAACTGGTAGGAGTGGGAGGAATTGAGGTTCCCCTCCCCCAGCAATTTTAGTTCAAACCCCTCTTCACCAGCTTGGCAAGCCTATGACTGAAGATGATCTTCCCCTTCTCTGACAGATGGACCCTGCCAGCCCCCAGTAGACCAGGTTTCTCAAAGTGAGTCCCACGGTCTAAGTAGTCAAACCCCTGGCTGGGCGCCAGTCCTGTAACCTTTTGTTGATTCACCAGACTCGACTGGCCGTTTCAAACCCCTTCCCTTTGACCGGGAGGATTGATGAAAAAACTACCTGCACTCCAGAGTCCCTTACCACCACTCCCAGGGCTCTGTAATCCTTCTTGATACTCCTTAGAGTGCTCCTGGCTGTATCACTGGTGCCCACATGAAACAACAGCAGCAGATAAGTCAGTGGACTGTACGAGGCTTGGTAGTGTCTGGGTGACATCCCTGATACGAGCCCCCAGTAAGCAGCACACCTCTCTAGAGAATGTGTCAGGTCAGCAGATGGGTGCCTCCATACCTCTCTGGAGAGAGTCGCCTACTATCACCCATCGCCTTTGGTTAGTTGCACTGGTTGTTATATGGGGAGCAGATCGTGCTGCCTTACTCAGCGCTCCAGCATCTCTCCTGATGTGGCGGGTCTTTCTTCTTCTGTCTGCGGAGTGGTGAAGTAGTTCTGCGAGGGCACCTCAGGCTTCAGGGGAAGTCTCTTCCTCCTGCAGGTCCTTGCCATTGCAAGCTTCCACTCTTCTGCATTATTGGCCACCCTCCCTTCTGTGTGCGCCAGTGGGGGAGTTTTTGGCTGTTTGGCCGTGGGCTGCAGGTCTCCTGCAGACTGCGCTTGGAACCAGCTATCTAACTCCTTCTCAGCCTCCCTGATGCTGCGCAGCCTTCTCACCGCCTCCTGCAGCTCAGCCACCTGCTGCAGGAGGTCCTCCACCCGGGCACACCTTTTGCAGGTACGTCTGCTGCCTGTCCCTGCCCCAGGAGAAAGGTCCAGGCCCTTCCTTCAGTCTGAAGTCTGAACTGCAGCCTCTCCCTTCAGCAGCTGCGTCTGGGTGGAGGCATCGGCCACTGCTGGGGTAGATGGTGCAGACCCCCCGGGCAGAGCTGCGGCTTTTGCCCTCTTATGCATTGAAGGTTACCAAATGGCTAATTTCCCAAAGCTGCAGAAAGTTCTAAGCAAGACTGACTGGGCAGAAAAAGTAAAGACAATAAATAAATAGAAATAAGAGCTTTTTTAAGAAGAGCTCATTATCGAGCCAAAAAAAAAAAAAAAAGCCATGACTCTGTAGTCAAAACCCAGGACCATTTGACTGGGAAGAAAGCTAAAGGCATTCAGAAAAATCCAGGGCTGGCAGGGCTCTGGGTAAAATTTTTTTTTTTTTTTGTAAGGATATTATTAACAAAAGTGATTTTTAGCAATGTATCGACTATTTCAAGGTGACAAATTGTTAAGGCATATAGAAAAAGCTGACGTATTCTTTAGCTATGACAAAAGGTAATGTACGGTGACACTGGGATATTTTTTTAACGCATTAGTGTCATAGCTGGGTGTTAAAACAATAGCTACTTGGAATAAATATTCTGAAGTCAATGCATCTCCATAATCTGCACCCAAGTATATTAAAGGAATGACCAAGAAAATGTTCATCATACTGATGTTAATCCATAATTAATCTTGTTGTATTAAGGAAATTCTAGATGATTTGCAGAGTGCTACTGTGCAAATATTCAAAAGGTACCAAGTGATAAAATCAGATAAGTATTCGCCTAGGTTTAATCCAGTGATTAAACCAATGGGATATCACATACGGTACTAACCTGAATAAAAATTAACACAAAGAAGCCTCAATAATGCCAGTTAATCAGTTTTACTGATAATAAATCTAATCAAATCTGACTTATTTTTAATAGATTACAAGTCTGGCAAAAGTTGAAAAATTGACAAATATAATTGAATTGAACACAATATACTTAACCTTTTAATAAGGCACTAACTTGTAATGTGTTACAACCCAATTGAAACATGGGCACTCTACAATATCAATAAAGCCTGTGTTATATGAATGAAGTCCTGACCAACTGATCAATTGCTAGCACAAGGTGTCAGCAGGGAATCCCTGAGTGGGGATATTTATAGTGGCCATCCCACCAACTTCTGTCTGGCTTTGAAGCACTCAATTATTTATTTTTTTTTAATGATGATTTGGAAATAATAACAACATCACTGTTTGTCAGATTTCAAATTAAAACTAAAACTTGAGGTGTAGAGAAGACACAGAAGAAGGCAGAATGATGCCCACCCACTCCTTAATAAAATGGGGCCAACACTAATATCTTTTAGGCAGCAGAGATCTCACACCTAATTACCTGGACCCTGTAACTAGTGTCTGCACTCCAGCATCTATTGACATGTTCCGTGTATTCCAGTGTACAATCGTCTTTTCCACTCTTTTTTAGTATAAGAAGGCTGTGGAGATTCGTATAGCATGTCCACACGGAGTGAAGATCAGAGATGAATGAGCGTGCTGGGTTCAGAACAGGTGATGCAGGTTACCACCTGGAAGCAAGGCTGAACTAACCCATGTATGCCACTGCTGGACTAGTATGGTGACGTACTGCACAGCACTGAGGGAATGTAACTGATCATCTTACTCGTTAGGGGAATTCTCTGTCATGCTCCCCTGTGTATCAGAGGCACAGCCGTAGAGTCTTAGAGCTTGGAGCCAGAAGCAACCGTTAGCTGATTGAGTCCAAGCTCCTGTATATTGAAAAACATGGAATGTCATAGTTTTTCTACTACGAAATTAAAACAACAGTCCTTATTTATGTATACGGCAAATGAGATGAAAGATTTGCACAACTGCAATGAAAGTCATAAAACCTCATCTAGTAACTACTACTACTACTTTTTAGCACGTATACATGTCTATACACCTATGCCAGTAATAAGCAAATTTCTCCCTGTCTAATCCCATTCTTTTTCAACACTACGCATATATTTGGAACCTTATTCTTACAATGCTGTGATTCCACAGAACTCGGTGCAATTTCAAGGTACAAGAACATTGCCTGAAAAGTCTATATAGGTGCTATACACTAAGTAGCTTTTACCCCAAACAAGCTACTCTGTGCACTGAATAATGTAACTGTTAAAAGGTCCTGACCATTTTTGCTACATAATTCACCTTTCTTTTCAATATATGGACTTCCTTTCTCAATTCTTTTAGCCTGTATCCCCCCATATTGAATTACTCAGCTTCTTTCAAAGGAAGGACTTAATATTTGTAATTCTAATATTTTAGGGTTTATTTTTGCAGGGACTTTTAAATAGAAGAATCATGAACAGAAGATAATTCAGTTTGAAAAAGCATGGTAAATTGATAGTTCAGTAAATAAGGTGAATAAAACTTGGAACAGAGAGTCAAAACACCCAAGAGAAACAATAGTTTACCAATGAATACAGTAAGAATCATCCAGCGTATCTGTAGTCATGACACTGAGTGGTTAGTGTATTTGGATCTTGGTAATTTCTTTTAGGAGAGAAAGTGAGTAGACAGCAGACACCAAATTACTAAATTATCCTATTACACTTTTATTTAGAAATGCACAATTCATGCAGACAGACTTTGAATAGACTGGATTTTAACAGCAAAGTAGTGCAATTCAAGCTCAGGCACCAGCTAGCAGCAAAGATATTTTTCACCATCTGCTCTTGGAAAATCCAGATTCTCATTCCCAGTACAGCGCCCACACATTTTCTCTTAGAGTGTTTGTCTTCCCTCCTGAAAGATTTCTAACCTGGTAATACTTCTGAACCCAAACCCCTGTGTAAATTCATGTCCCTCCTTGAAATCAATGGCAAAGCTCACTTAGACTTCAATAAGCCCTATAAATCGCCCTTAAAATTGTAGAAGTCTGAAGTTGGCCATCTGGCTCCAGATGGTCTGAAACTAGTCTTTCAGGACTGATTCTCCAGAGCTATCTCAGAGAGCAGATTCCATTCCTGCTGGGACTGGAGCCATCAAGTCTAGGGGCACTTCGCCAACACAAATGGGAAGCCACTTCTACCAGTGAACAGCCCACCTGGTATTCAGTCAGTACTCCTTAACCTTCCTTTCACCAAATTGCTGACATTTCGTTTACCAACAGTTACACATACCCTCCCCCGCTCAAAACAGTGGTGTCCTAATTTATATGCAATAGCACATATGCAAATAGCATTACTGGGAATCACCTAGAAAACCATTCATTCTGGTTTTATGTATCTCTGCATTATTATCATTACATATTCTGAATTATATCCTGTTAGTATATTTGCTACCATAATATCAAAGATTAACATGTTTTGATGTTTTTCAAAACAGTTTACAATCGAGAGGGTCTGCCTGTAACCCAGTTTAAGCTCGGTTCAGAAAAACAGTTGTTAGTGTGAGCATGAGTAGATGCAAACAAACCATGCTTTCAGTCTTATATACCTCAGTCCCTTTCAGTCCCTATACATTTCTTCACTGGGCAATTATGTACCTGATCTTTGCAAGTGTTTTATCTACTACTTACAAATGGTTTCATTCTTCTATATAACATGATTTAGTGGTCATGATTTGCCAAAATTTCTTTAAAAAAAAGTTTATGTGTATTTATACCAATGTATTTTTAATGCAAAATTGAATGAAGGCCAAAGTCCCCTGCTTTTCTCCAGAAGTGCTGCTATTATCCAACCTCTAATTTTAACCACATAACCCCATCAGTTCTGCAAAGACCTCTTGGAATTCATTCAATGGAATTAAAAAGAAATGACATGTATACCTCTGATGGTGCTTTAATGAAAATAATAGAATTGTGGAGGTACTGGATTGAAGAAAAGCAAATGAAGTAACAAAATATTCATGAAAAAGAAAGAAGAGTTATGAAATTTACTCTTGCATAAGTTTGACTTCTATTCCCAAGAAATGACACAGAGTTAAAAAATTGCAAAACTATTTCAGGATAATAGTAGAACTGACTGAATAACAGGAAAATTATTTCACAGAAAAATAATTTCAACATTGTTTCTATTCCACAGTGTACTGAAACTCAGACCCACTTCCTGTTAAAAATAAAAATGAATTTTCACGTTTTAAAATCAATACAAGAATTAACACTGAAACCTCAGATGAAGCTAAGCAAATTCAAACTAGAGAAAAGGTACATATTTCTGCAGTGAACACAATTAACCCCAGAGCAATTTACCAAGGTTTGTAGTGGATTTTCTATTATTAGAAATGTTTAAACCAAGACTAAAATGAGGTTTTGGTTTTTCTGCCTGTTTTTTCCCCCCTGAAAGATAATCTATCATTCAAGCAGAGCCACTGGACTCAAGGTAAGATTTAAACAAGGGTTCAGACTAGGCAATGACCATTTGAAGGCCCATCAGCCTTTAAAATTTATTAGCTAAACTCTACAGAGGGATAGTTAATGACAATAAAAAGAAATACCTTGGGCTTTCATTTTTGTTAAGAATTATACCAAATGTGATCATGAAGTACAGCTTTGAAAACTTTTCTGAAACTGATTTATGAATACTAATATTTGGAGATGCACCTAAAATCTAGTTAAGACAGCTGGATATCCCAAGGGATCAGTAAGAAGATAAGGAGTCAGTTTGAATATCACCAAAATTTTGCATATTCTGTAAATGGTACCTATAATGCTTTCAAAGCACTTCAGAAAGGTGGAAAATCATTATTTTCCACTTTTTACAGTTGGATGAATTGAAGCCCAGATAAATAAAATAACTTCCCTAAGGTCATACAGCTTGTCAGAAATAAATTTATAGTCCTCATACCAAAATCACTTCTCCAGCCACTACACGATGCGAGCACTGCAGCCTTCTTGCTGTACAGGTGGCACAGTAATGAAGGAAAACTCAGTTTTTTGAACTATGTACCTAGGCCTCCCTTTTATACGTAGAAAGCCTGTGTTTCCCCAGCCAAATCTTTCTTTTGCAGCACTCACCAGCCTAGATAAAAGTGTTTTACCCATTCACCGTCTTTCATGTGAGCTACGAGGGAGGACAGATGAAGAGAAAATAATGACACCACTGCCAGTCAGAACATCTGAATCGCCCAGTACATTTATTCCTTTAAATATCTGCTGTCTGGTAATCTCCTTGGAGCCAAACTGAGTCTTATTCTGTTCTTCATACTGCAGTAATGCACTTTTGGCACTTAATAAATGAATAATGATTTTCAACAGTATTCAGGAAAAAAAAATCACATTTCAAGGCACTGTTTGACAAGTGTAACATTCACTACAGTGACACTTATCAAACAGTATTTTGAGTCACCATTACAAGTGAAGAGAAGTTCCCTAATCACGAAGTTTTAATGAACATTTACTCACAGAATCATTATAAATCAGTAAGTAAACATAAACACTCTTTCCCCTGAAAAATCTCATTGTGAAAGATGTTTTATAGTCTTAAGTATGTTAATTCAGTGGAGTAATGTTAGAGTTTATACACAGCCATCTCCACTCATCCACACATAAATCTCTTCCTGTAAATGTGAAGGTCAGGCTACAGCCAGGCAAACCACTCTTTTTGAGAGAATAAACATCCACTTTGCAGCCCAGATGCAAACTAAACCATCTGAGCTCAGGTAGTCCTCTCAAAGCCTTCTCATAATCCTTCATTTGTACCCCCCGAAAAAAACCCAGATAGTATCTCCCACAAGTCTGCAGGAAAGCATCATTGAGCATCTCAGTTTACCACAGCCTCAGTAACCAGGCAGTACAATCCCAGAAATCCTAGTGCCTTTCTTAGGAGCAACTCTTATCACAGAAGCAGCAGCTAGACACACTGAAGTCCTGTCTGGCAGAGCAGCCATTCACACCCAAGTCCCAGTCTATATCCCAAGACAGCTCCATAGTTAAGAGCGAGCCCAATGCAATAAGCAAGAAAGTAGCACTAATATTAGCTCCGGTGAAGGCTAAACTAGGTATAGTTCATTTACATAATTCAAGTGGATTAAAAAAAAATTGTCTCAACACAAGTGATCTACTAGTGTAAAACTATTATAATGGAATTTCAAAAGTATTTTGAACAGATATATGGAAAGTAAGTATCTGTACCTGCTCAGAAATACGGCAGATTGTCAAAAAACTGCATCACTTACTAAGTTTGCACTCAACGTCGCGTAGTTTATGCATTCAGGGAAGACAATCCTATTTTACATGGATTTCCAAAGAAAGATGCAACACACCAAGTGCACATTTCAAGCTCAGCTTGTTTTCCTAGACATGTGCCATAAGAGTGTTCAGGAAAATGAAAACAGAGATTTACCAATTCACCTACTGTAACTATTCAGTGTCAAAGAGCAGCAGTACAGCAACTCTGGGTTCTATCCCCTCCTTCAAAAAAAATCAATGCTGTTGTCACATACAACAATGTTAACCTTAAGATACTCTGTCTTTTCTACTTGCAAGTTGCTGGAGAGCTACACTTATGTAAAGATTATTTATATTATGTTCCTTACATATTTAAAAAGTGGTTACTAATTGTATTTTTAAGTCTTTGTCACAATCTCTCCAAGCCACCTCCAAAGGAAAAAAAAGTGCTTTTCAATAATTTAGACATCCAACTACCTGAAAAGTATTCCAGGTCCATGCAGTGCAGTTATTCTGCCATCACAAGTGGTTTAAAGAAATAGAGCTGAAAAACTATTTTTTTTTCTGCTGCATAATAAATCTAGATTAAGATGAAAAAGAAATAAGTAGGACTTAAAAAAAAAGGTAAAGCTCTATCCCACTGCAAAAAAAGACTGCAGAACTGAAAACACACCTCTTGGCAATTCCTAGGACTTCAATTCCATCTTCATTCTCTTTGACTTTCAAGTGTTCACTACTCCAACAAACTCCTTTATTTATTAGCTTTGAGATTCCATGTTTCATGGTCCTACTTTTGTTCTTTGCTTCTTGAGCGTGTCAGTGGGAACATGGTATGATCTGCGCTTCAATTAAATATAGTAAGCAGCTCACTGGAAATTAGTTTATGGTCATCTGCAAACAGCACTTTTGGTAATATGTTTTTATTAGTAACTTCTGCTTCAAAGCTAAGCAAAACCACCACAGTTTGGTCTAACAAAAGGATGAGAAGCGAACAAAACTATCAGGATCTGTATTACCTACATAATCCATCATGGGGGTGGTCTGGGACATGTGAAATCTGGCAACAGTAGTGAGTTCCTTGGTTGCTTTTTTCTCCCCCCTCCCCCCCATGAAATACTACCTTGCACTGATGTACCTTTAATAATATCTCCATTGTCTTTAGACAGAGTTATATTCCCAGAAGTCTGGAAGGAAAACAAATTTCTGCTAATTTCTCCCATCTTCATGAATTTGCAAATACACAAGCTGTGAAGACTGATAAACCAAACAAGAAAAGTTACCTAACTTTTGGTAGGTTAAATATCCAATCATCTAATACATTAATAGAGGATATACATCTGTGTTGAGAAATATATGTAACTACAATACACATAATTTGCAGTTGTATTTACTGACCTTCAGAGAATCACAAATTACAAGACTAAGCCACTTTTTGGTACATCGATATGACATATGACTTCTTTGTTTAAAACTTCTGAGGCCTTACAGTTTACCGCATATTGTACCAAACTGCATGGTCCCTTAGGCTCACCGGTTGATGACTTCTACTTCAGTAAATGATATGTCTTGTCAGAACTTCACAACAATCTGTTATGTAGATATCTTCCTTTACTGAGCCCCCATCCCCCATGTCATTCTGACAACAACATGAATATTGAATTCTTGCTGCTGCCCTGCAAGCAGTGATGATTCCTCTCAGACTGCCTTGGTATGCAGAGAGAACAGCTCCACCAAACTTTTAAAACGCCATTACTTTATCCTTTAAACCCTTTCTTAACTTTACTTTTGCTATGCTATTTACAAATCTCTACCAGCTGGTATTGATTAGGAATTATAAGCTCTACTTTATTATTCCACTGTGTTCATTTAGCTTTTTCCCCACTATAACCTCATTTTTGTTTATATCCTGGCACACATACTGGAGGCATCATGGGACCCAGAGGCAGAGGTTATGCTTATACTAGTAACTTAAATGTGCCTGAGACCATACTAAGGCACTGAGGTCAGCAGGCACAGAGTGGTGTGCAGCCATATTATAAACTGGCATGAGCATCCAAAACAGGATGGATACATGCAAACAGCCTGTTGGGAGCAGTCCCTCACCTGTGCTAATTTACCCACTTAATTTACAAGTACAGCCACAGCAAACTCTCTTCCTTTCTAGTTGTCCATATGGGGCTTAGCACAAATCAGTACAGGTGTCTGATTATGTCCCAGGCACTTCCATAATACATAACAAATGAAACTGTGTAGAACCTGCTTTTCTATAGGTAACAGTTGTTTCATATAGGTTCCCAAACTGAAAACAATACACTCCTATAGAGTGTAATTTCTTGTTCTAATGGCCATAAGAAAAGTCTAGCAGGAGCTGAAAAGAGATCAGAGACTGATGCTGATTTCAAGTGCTTGAAAAATTAAGGTATAAGAAGGTGAGATGTGGCTGTATCTCAGCTAGTATGGTGGAATAGAAATGATGAGAGTTACTATTTGATTACTATTTGATTTGATTTGATTTGAGTGAGTGCTGCCAGCAGGTCGAGGGAGGTGATCCTTCCCCTCCATTCTGCACTGGTGAGGCCATGCCTGGAGTACTGTGTCCAGTTCTGGTCTCCCCAGTATAAGAGAGGCATGGACATACTACAGAGAGTACAACAAAGGGCCACGAAGATTATGAAGGGATGGGAGCACCTCACATATGAGAGAGCTGGGACTGTTCAGCCTGGAGAAGAGAAGGCTCAGGGGGATCTCATCGATGTATATCAATACCTGAAGAGAGGGTGCATAGAGGACAGAGCCAGGCTCTTCTCAGTGGTGCCCAGTGACACGACCAGAGGCAATGGGCACAAACTGAAACACAGAAGGTTCCTGCTGAACATCAGGAAATACCTTTTTTACGCTGAGGGTGACTGAGCACTGGAATAGGTTACCCAGAGAGGCTGCGGAATGTCCAACCTTTGAGATATCCAAAAGCCATCTGGACAAGGTCCTGGACAACCTGTTATAGGTGGCTCTGAGCAGAAGGGTTGGACAAGATGACCTCCAGAGGTCCCTTCCAACTCAGCCATTCTGTGATTCTGGGATTACCAAATTTCCCATCCAAACCCATTTGAAACTTCAGTGGAAGTTCAGCAGAATGTTATTTCTCTCATCTTTATATATTAATTCAGATGCAAACAGAAACTCTGTTGGGGTGCTGAGGAGCTCCACAGAGAAAATTATTTGCCAACAACTGCTGACACAAATGATCAAGTCCTTATCTCCATATAGTACAGGTTGCCAACATTTTTTTTCTTTTTTTTTATAAATACCATCACACTGGTAATGGAAGCAGATTCCAGATCTGTGTCTTGACATGCCAGTTACACATGCAGGATTTGTTCAGGCAGCTACAATGGGAATCTGTGAAATAGCAGGCTATTAAGATAGCAAAATGCTTTTAGTTCTAAGGTTCAGAACCTTGGTCTCTATTTAAATAACCTGGATAATGGAGAATATAAAAATTTCATTGGCAAGATATGAATATACATTCTAGCTTTTGACATATACCTTGCAATTACAAGCACAGATTAATAGAATGAAAAGAAAAAAAGTCATGGATTATGCAAGCTAACATGTCTTAAATTCATGTAGGCCTGAAGCAAAATGGAAACCAAACAGAATTTGGGTTTAGAAAAAGATTTTTAAAAATCTATTTGTATTTCCAAAAGATGTCTGTCAAATTCCAGAAGCTGGTGAATCAAATTCACAAAATAGCTTTCTTCAGTTTTCTGAACCTAGAAGCGGAAGTCATCACAGTATGCTTCACTCAAAGCATTTAAGACTAAAACATAGCCAAGCTTGAACTAGGGGAGTGAAGGTTGAGGTGTACTAAGACTTACTTTGTCTATCTGTACTTTGGTCAAATGGTCCATTTTTTTAGTTCCCTAAATTCATCATGTTTGATGTGTCATGTTACATTGTTTCTTAATGAAGCTGACATATCTACAGTTCCGAGTGGATCAATCTGTTCTCTGTAGGTGCATATATATTCAGGTACACTTCTCAACACTCACAAGCAAGCTGTTACATAAAAATTGCTGTGATTTGACTGTTTTTCTGAGTAAGATTAGTATTCATAAAGAAGTTACAACAGTAGACATTTAACTCTAGTTGTTATTGAAAACAGAAGAAATGCAGTCCTCCAAGGTGCTTCACAAGTATGTCTCAACCCTAAATGTTAGGATTACACAGGAGGTCTCTGTGTCTAACAATTTTCACCAGGAAGGTTTTAAAAGAACCTTATCACAGATTATATAACACGGCTACATCTTTCATGAACCTGAATAAGATCAATGAGCTGTTTCAGATTGGACAACACCATCTTGCATCAGACTTCTTCATAGCAGCACAGTACTCTACATCTCATTACTGAGCCCCTGAACATGTGTCCCAAGGCTTTCAAACAGTTGAAGTCAGTAGCTCTCCTGCTGGCAAATATAAATGCAATGTATCTGGAAGAGACAGTGTTATGTATTTGTCAACATTTTCTTTTCCTTTTCAGTTTGGCAGTATAAATTCTGGGGATGAGTGAGTGAATGGATGGGAAAAGAGCCCAAGTCACACAAGGGAATTGACATGTCAGTGCCCATTGTTGACTAGAAGCTCCTTAGCATGCTGCTATGAATCAACAGACATTTCTACTTTCACACTTACATAGATCTGTTATAAAAGACATCCCAGAGCTCTGTTTCATCTTGCTTGCCTTACAATGTTTATATGCTGCCACTGGGACAGAGAACAGATGTGATGGATTAACTAGCAATAAATCATATAGCAGAGAACACACAGCATTATCATTCTAAAGAGGTAGCATTAAGTATTTCCCTAGAAAAAATAAGAACATTTCCTTTCTTCCTCAAAAGAACTGTTTCTTTGTCCCATAAATGACCATCTCGCCCTGCGTCCCAAACTCCAAATCTACCTGGGCTGCAGTAGTGCTTTACTTCACTTTTTAAAATTACATTGTTTGCTCAGGGTCAATACAAACAAAGATTAATCATACTCTTCAAAGTAGTGTTACAGAGCACCATGTCCCACCATTTTCCCTTTCATTAAAACTAATGAAGAGAAAGTTTCTTACAACTCGTAGAACTCCCACCAACAAAGCAGCAACAAAAATGAAGCCCTGCCGGTCCAGTCACATCCTCCCCAGGGAGCACTTCTACTCCCCCGGCATCTATTTTCTGATGGCAAGATGCCGACTCCTACAACCTCCACAAGGAACCCAAGAGTCATAACATCCCCTCATTAGTATTTGCACACCATCTGTTGACTATTACTGAATTAACTTCTCAGAGAAAATAAGTTTTTAGAATATAAGTATAAAATTAGACTTTGATATGAAATCTTACTCTTCTACTCCCTCCCTCCCTCCCCCCACCAAAAGTTGCGGAATTTTTAAAATAGAAGAAGGAGGACTGTGGGCCAGATAGATACAGTTAAAAACGTAGAGTCTTTTGAATGCCCTCATTGCCCTTCTTCCTCATTTATTAGGGTCTGATTTAGTGCACACGTGAGCTGTTTGGGTACAGCTCTTACTCTCTATTTGCTTTTGTTAAATAGCACGCACACTGTTGAACACTGGAAAATACTGAGTGATAACTTTATAGTAATTTTACTCCAAGCTAAAATTTTTCTTCTGTGAGGATACTCATAAGATTAAACCCCTGTGTGTTTCATTTGTCCCAGCAAGTCCCCAGGTGCTGCAAGGGCCTTTGGATTTTGAAGCTCATTTCGCCTGTAGTACTACCCTGGGAGAAGGGAATAAGGTAAATCTTCAGTTTTGAGTCTTCAGTGCCAGTTAAGGGAATTTTTTTCCTTTGGGAGGGGAAGGGAAAAAGAAAGAATGGAAGAGTTTTGTTTTGGTGGTTTGATTTCTTTGTGTTTAATTTAGTGCCATTTCTTTCAAGGGGAAGAAAATCCTGGCAAGACATGTTAACCAACTATTTAATTTCACTGATTGCTATTAGAAATTAATCACAAACTACAATTAAGAGCAAAGCTGTGACAATGCAATATAACTGGCATGGTATTTATTAGTTAAAAGAGAAACAAGTCCTCCACAAACAAACCAGAGATAAAACTGTCTATTCAGGTAAACCACTGAGTTTCAAAGAAGCAAAACTCCTGATGCTATAGCAAATTCAGAAAAAACAGCTGTTCAGGTTACGTGCAGCATTTATCTTTTAAATGAAATACATTGGTAATATTAAAGGAATTTTAATGCAACTGCAAAAAATTAAAAGTAAAATACCAAGGACCATATGGTACTGCCATAAAACATTTATGTCCAAATATTTGCTCTCATTCTCATCCAATGAAAACAAAGTCCTAACTAGGAAGCAGAACTCATTTCTCTCCTAACAACCACTAAAAAACCCCCCTGCCAAATTACAAACTATAGCAAGCAAATGCCTCCTTGCTTATCATAACTGAAGTCAAACTTTGTCAGAGAAGGCAGGAGGCATCTAAAGTTGGACCAAAATACTATACCATTCACTGGAAGACCTCAACCATACTGTAATCCTTGTGAAAAAACTGCAGTGAGGAGACATGGTAATAGTAAAGATTATTTTCTCTCCAAATCACTTAAAGACTTTACATGTTAACACTGAAATCTATGGTTTAGTAGAGTTAAGTATATGTGCAGCTGTTTAGATCAGAGTCTAAGCACAACTGATGATGATTAAAATTTGTCTCTTAATCAATATTTTAGCCAAGGGAGATTGAAAGTTATTTTAATTGCTGGTCTTGGAAATGTTAGATGTCTGATTTCAAGTTTAAGGGATCCAGATTCCACAGGTTAAACCTCTTTAGTTATAATGCTGAGCATTCTGGCCCAAATCCAACAAAACACTTAAACACATGCTTGACCTAAAGCAGAAAGACAGCTGCAGAGAACTTAAAAGTGAAGAATTTACAGGGCCAGGGAAAGAATGCTCAGTACCATTCAGGATCAAGCCTAAACACCATCAATCTCTTTAAAGGACTTTGATTTCTGAAGCTTCTTCCTTCCATAATTTAAGATAGAGGTATATAACGATTTGATGATGTTAAAACCTGACTATTTTCTTCTGGTCTTAGGTTCATCTATTTTAACCATTCATAAAGAAAAAATGAAACCCCAATGACATTTCTGTAATTTTAGAAGGGGGGAAAAGATGAGCAGTGGCTTAGCCTAAAGTAGGAGCATTGAGTACAAAACATGACAACGAAGCATGCTGATTCTCTGATCTCAGTACAAGTTAGCCCATAATTTAGGCAATGCCGTAACAGGTCAAGATGGCATTGTAATTAAAAGACATTCACACAAACTCAGAGACATAAATTAATATAAATATCAAACAGACTTTCTAAAAGCAAGTAGAAATTTTCCAGTTGTGGCTTTAAACAGACCTTTTGCTTTGTAGAAAATGCTCAGAGGAAAAAACTAGGGAAATGATGTAGGCACTTCCCATCTTCTTTATGTTAGCCGGCTCTGAGAAGTGTAATTTTAATGCTACAGAGGCGAATCGGGAAATAATTGCCAAAGAAAAATTACAAAAAGCAAAACCTGTAAGAAAGTAATTGCAGTATTATATGCAGTGGATTTAGTGATACTACTATCAAACCCAACAAACTATCAGGGGATTCTGCCATTTACATGGTCTGGAAAAGCAAGGCAAATCACAAACACCATCCTGTAAATGCTTATACTCCTTATCATGAGGTATCTCTCAAGTGTAGACTCAACTGAGTCATAAATAACACTGCGCACGCAATTACACTTTTATCAGAGAATCTCCATTACTCCTGATCTCATTGCACAGAGCAGCCAGCTCAGGGCACACTTCACTTGCACCGAGGGCATGTTTGCACCAGGCAATGGAGCACAGCACCCACATCCTCAAAATACAATTCACTGAGCACTAGCACCAAATTCGCACCGATTAAAGATCCCTATAGTTGTGCCTTCACTTTGCAGTTCCTAAAGCATTTGTCCCTTCTGAAAAATAGGACTTACTAGCCACAATTTTACTTCATAGTGCTGGAGCATTGCTACTTTATGGAGCTGAACTACTCCCTCCTTCCTGACCAGCATCACTAGCACTGTGCTGGGTGCTCACAGGAGCACCCACAGGAGTCCTTACCTTCCAGTGCGTCAGTCCCAGGGAAGGGGGCAGCTCCATCCACAGTCCTCATCAGCGAAGATCATACTCGTGTCCCACAGTACTTCAAGTCACAGTATTTTCAGCTAAGTCAGCCATCTATTTGGTTGATATGAGGTGACTTTAGGCCTGCATTTCTTTGCCATGCTGTTTTGACTCCTGAAGACAAAGTCTCCGTTCTTCCATAATTCTCAGTATTTTTTCTCATGCATATAAAGAGAATTATCGTATTAAGAGCCACTTTAGTGTAAACATAGCACAGACTTTGAGAGAGGAAGGTACCTACTGTTTTTATGGAGGTATTTCTCATTTCTCCGAAGAGAAAGCTAGTACGATTTTTTTCTCTTAAAAGCAGGGACTGAACTGCTTTCTACAGATTCTTATCAGAAAAAGATAAGGCTGAAAGAGGCACTGCTGTCATGAAAACTGACCCCTCTGTGTAACAGACCATGGATGTTTTTCAAAAAAATTCTTTTTTGAACAGGAGCACAGATTTTTAACAAAAATGCCTATTTTTATCTTTTCTGCAATAGGGAACCACAGGGTTAAAAATCTTAGGTAAGTTGTTTCATTGATTTTGAAACATGTATTACAATGGTTAATTTAAGAAAGTGCCCTCAATTTCCAGCCTCAGAGTATTGTTTTGCTTTTGTCTGTAACATTCTAGAATTTTCTTCTCTATTTTCATACTTGTACACCAGGACTAAGTAAGCTCCTCTGATAAGAAAACAGATGGAGATCCCAGAATCTTTCATTGCAAAGCATATTTGAAAAAAATATTTTAACCATTCTTCTCTTTTTCTTCCAACACTCTCCGAAGTATTATTGCCTTTCTTGAAAAGCAGGCACCAAAACTGAACCCAGGGTCTCCTTAGATTGTCACCAGACCCCCCAAGATAAAATAATTTTCCTGTCCTTTACTTGAGATTTCCCCATTTGATATATCCAAATATCACTTTAGTTTCCCTACTGTGTTAGCTGGCAGCTCACCTTTAGCTTATTATTTACCAGAGCTCAAAAGCCTTTTAAAGCCACAGCTTCCCACAACAGTTTCCATCTTCCAAGCATTGGCTTTGTCCTTTACTCACTTCCATTTGACCATACTACAACACATACTGCCTGTTCCCAATTACCTTAACAAGCAACCTAAGATCACTATGTATCAATGATCCGTCATGTTGATCATCAGCCACTTCTTCCTACCTCTAATACCTATTGAATAATACAAATTTTCTTTCCAAAACAGTGTCATTAAATACCAAGTTAATTTTCTGATCAATTCGAAGTCTGTCAGTTAGTTAACTATAAAAGGGATCCAGTAAAGCTTCTAAGCATACACTTAAACCTTAAGCACTTTACTCACACTAATGTTAAATACCTTGCTGCCTGGAGACCCAGGACTCAGTTATAGAAAGGAAATAAAATACACTAGCAGGATCAATCCATTCGCTCAGGATTCCAGGTTTGGCATCTCATTCAGAGATTTCAGGGTAGCCGGCAGTAATGTTGTACACAAAGAGAAAAGGCTGAGCTCAGACTGAGAACCAATTAACTAAAACAATGAATCCTTTGGATAGAAAGGGTAAGGACTCTTTTATATTGTTCTTGTATTTTGTAAAACACTTGTCCATGGAAAAGCCAGGGTTTAGACAATAAAATACTTCTCACTTCAGAGAAGTTTTTAAAAATGCACTCTACTCATGTGGGAAAGGTGATTGAGCCACTGTGCTTGGATTAACCCCCCACCTGGATTTGGATTTGACAGTTTGGTTTTGGCTTAGAAGAGAATGTTGTTTGGAAAAATCTGGATCTCTACCACCCTCCAACCCCCAGGTTTTTTTATTATTATGATTGAGATTTAAAAGAAAACCATTGTTCTGAGTTTATCACACTCCCTGAAATTCTTCAAAAGAAAAGGAAGACAGAAGAAAAAGAAAGAGAAAAAGAGAAGAATGTCCACTTTAGCACAGTTATCCTGTTTCAACAGTTAACATGCTGGACGCTATTTTAAAGGATACTGCTTAGTTTTTCCTTCAAATTTGTCTTTTCATAAACAGACAAATTTATTTAAAACTTGTCATAACTTAAACCATCAAATATCTTGTATACACACATCAGTAGAATTTTCTGTTGTCTTTATCAGAGGCTATAGCATTGGTCAAGATATGGCTGAATTCTGATCCTGCCTGTGCTAAGAGGGAAAACCAATCCCTATGTTCAGTGGGGAAGGATCAGACCTTGATAATGAGAACTGGGTTACTGTAGGGATATTGATTAGCTCACACTGTACTCTGAACTAAGAATTGCAGGTCACAGACAGAGATTCAACAGTTTGAACTCCTAAGGATTTAATTACTGAGGCTAATAATATAATGTAACCAAAGAAAAAATTCAAAGGTTTTCAGAAATCGTTTTTCAGAGGAAGGAAGGAAAATATTGCTAGGTTTTTTTGGGAAAAAAATTTAAGGAGCAGATTCTTTAACCAACTTTGCCGATTATCTTTTAACATGCCATACACAATAGGATCAAAAAACCCGATATAAATAAATTATGCATTTGTCTGGACCCCATAAAATGAAGTTAAAATTTCTCCCTGGACAGAGGTTGCTACTACAGCAAGATGAGCCTGACCTGCATCTCTTAGAGATTTGATCAGCTAGGAGTACAGCCAGACAAGAATCTACAACGGAAGCAGATGAACCATGTTCACTGATCAGCTGTCCCAAGTAAAGCAAGTGCTTTCCTTATAGGAGTTGAAAATATGGTAAATGTCCTCCCCAAACTGGAGAATAAGGAGAAAAGGTCCATTACCATAACAGGCTTTTAAATTTGTCTGCCCCAAGGAGAAGCACCTCATTTTCTGCTCAGATCCTTCAGTTTCTTCTTAAACGGGTTCTTGCTTTTGAGGAACACTGAGTCACCAGCTAATGCTGGTTGCAATCTCCACTGAGGAAACTAGCAGGCAGTTCTGGAGCGAATGCAGACACTTGCCACCCTGCTCTCAGAGACAGAAAATGTACGCTTCTTGCTTCTGATCAAGAAATAAAGTTGATGCAATTTTATGCAAGAACAAGTTATTGTTCCATTTAGAACAATGGAGATATAGAGACATGGATAAACAGTCCTAAATCTTATTTTATTCCCAGGTCGTTACAGAAATTTTTAGAGTAAATTTGATCACTAATCTAATCCTCTGGTTTCCATTTTCATTAACTCACCAGATGATTCCAAACAGCAGGAAGAGCTGCATGAACTGCTTTTGCCAACTAGAAGATAGTTTGATCAAGTATTCAGCAGGAGAGGAAAACGTAAAAATGTGGATCAGAGAGAAAAGTTATCAGAAGACCACTTTTGACATACTTTTACTGTCTTTAATGTATATAGTTTTTTGGTGACGCAGTTCATGTTTAGGATGTAAGTTGTCCATCCCGTAACAGTTACAGTAATATATTTGCTTTTTAGCGATGAATTCCAATTTATATTTTCCTATAAAAATGTTGTTAATGTGTGGATTTTGCTCTTCAATTGTCTTTTTGGAATGGAACAGAACAGAATGGAATGGAACGGAATAGAATGGAATAGAATAGAACAGAGTATTTCAGTTGGAAGGGACCTACAATGAACATCTAGTCCAACTGCCTGACCACTTCAGGGCTGACCAAAAGCTAAAGCATGTTATTAAGGGCATTGTCCAAATGCCCCTTAAACACTAACAGGCCTGGGGCATTGACCACCTCTGTCAGAAGCCTGTTCCAGTGTTTGACCACCCTCTTGGTAAAGAAATGCTTCCTAATGTCCGGTCTAAAGTAGTCTAAAGTCAAAGTGGTATGGCTATTAGGATTATTATTCTACAGGGAAGAATGGCTGCATAGAGAACAAACAGAATAATGGAGGGCTTTTTGTTTGCTTGTTTTTACAGATGATTGAAATACCTAATTCTGCACTTTCTCCAAGCATTTGAAAGCTTGTTTCAAACTTTTACTATCTGTATGGGAGTAATTACACTTATAAAGGATCCAGACTAAATCCGAGGTATTTTTGTGTTTGTCATATCCTCATGATATTTGTAGTCTGATTAAGGTTCCTCTGAAAGGAGGTACAATGTAAGTGCTGCTTTCTATGGGCCACCTTTAAAGGAAGGGCATAGAGCATTACTTCATCTTCCATTATGTATATCACACATTTCTAAATGTGATATCAATGCAGTGTAAGCAGCTAAATACATCCTTGTTTGCATATACATAGAATGAGATTTGCTGCTACTTCCACAGCTAGCTAATGCAGCATCTTAGTGCTATTACACAAAAAACATAAATCGGGGAATCCCTGATTTATCTTATACAGCAGAAAAAAACACTGAAAGAGAGCATCATATACCATTTACAATTATTTAGGTCTGCAATCTGTAATATGGGAATAACAGCAGGAAAAAATGGGCTGAATGCATTTTTCAAACGACCTATGAGAGGTAAAATAAAGTCCCATGTTATTTTATTTTATTTAGGGTATTAATTTTACTCGGGTCACAGGCAAACAGCTACACTTTCATTAATGAAATGCTCTTAAGCTAATTTCCATTTGTATGCAAGTAACACCATCAGGTTTAGTACATGCACACAGTCGTACATACTTATACCGATATCTGCATGAGAAGAAAGCGAACAGGCTGTTGATTTATTACACACAAATTGAATGAATAAGATAACATTTTATTAGCGAGATACCATTATAAAAATGACTATAAATGGATACAATACAAGTGGTATATGGCCTTATCAGTAAATCTACTGTATGTTAGGACCTGGTACATGTTGTAATAAAAAGATAATTAAAAGTATTGAATCACAGAACCATACCAAGAAATAGCCCAGTAACAACAAGCTCCATTAGTGAGACAGTATGTACTGCCAACCAGGTTCGAAAAAGACTAAAAAGTGAAGTCAATTTTTTAGGAAGCATAAAAAAGCTTTAAGTCCAAGCAGTAAAAGAATAAAGGGAAGTATTTTTCTGACTTTCTCTAAAAGAGAGTAAAAAAAATTACTTGACACAAGGATTTCTTGTTTGAGGAGCTTTATCTCATACCTTTAACGAGTGTATTTCTGGTAAGGTGATATTCACACTTTTTAACTGCTGTAAGTAATATAGCACACTGGAAACCTGAATAAATATTTCAGAGGGCTTTTTTGTGGTTTTTTTTTGTTTGGTTCGTTGGTTGTTTTGTTGGGTTTTTTTTTTTAATTATTTTTTATGAATAGCACTGTCTTGCTTCTTCTCCTCATCCCTCCCCCATTCCCCTCAGGTCAACTGCTTCCCCTCCCTCCCTCTGGTCAGTTTAATATGGAGATGCTGCCTGAGCCTTGTTGTACAGAATAAGCACACAACATTTTCTCCTGGGAGTTGGTTCATGCAAAACACTGCCCCGCTGAGAGAGTGGAAATTTACCCATAAGACATTCTTCCAGCAGCAAGACTCCAGAGGAAACCTGATCAGAATTTTTAAAGACATGCCTTGATTTTCTCTATAATTCCTTCAAAGTTTCATGGGGAAAAAATATAAACCAAATGTTTAAGGTTTGTTATGCTTGGTCTTTACCAGAAACAGACTGAGATATAGTCTCATTTGGGGATAAAAACTGAGAAGAAGACAACAGTGGATTATTTTCAACAGATTTTCTGCTGCTATGTCTTCTCCTGTGATTTCTTTTTGTTTTTCTTTCCTCCTTCTGACTATCAGTTTATAGTCTCTGCAGCACTTCAGCTGATCAATACACCAGCTCTCCCCTCTTCCACACGCAGGCAGAATCTTACTGGCTTTAAGATGTGCAGGTGGTGTTTGCAAAATAAAAAACATTTATTTTTTACTACTTAAGTTTGTGTCACTGATGTCACTGATTTATCAAGAAAATATACTTCCAAGTAACATAGAGCATAAGAAAGATGACGATTTTGAAGTTATTTCTTAAAGACCTTTGGAAAAAATGTGTAGGAGATCTATACAGTGATTTTAAAATCTCTTTTAAGAAAGAAACCTTTAATTTTGGGCCTGATCCAAAGTCCAATGAATGCTCCCCCTTACTTCAGTGTGCCTTGAACCAGCTTTTTATTGTTTAATCTTACTCTGATCGATTTCAGCAGCACAGCTCCCACAATCTTTTATTATTATAATAAATTTAACCTTTATATTTTCATAGTACCTAAAAGTTGCAACTAGGGTAGGATGCAGCATGCCAGGTACTATTTAGAAACTCCTTATTAAATGACAGTCCCTTCCTTCAGAGGTTTCAATTGTTACAGTCAGTTTGCAGAACACATCTCACAGTTGCACATCAGGTAATGCTGGCACAGTCAGACCTAATGAATCAGTGAAGTTAGCCAGGTGAATAAGGACTTTGCAGAACTAAACTTTTATGTGATGACATCTTTAGGAGAGGGAACACATCGCCCTTTTAATCTTAAGCAAACAAGCATCCCTAAATAAGATATAATACCGGAAACTTTATTTTCTCCCTTCACTTCCTGCAGTAGTAGGGATATTTTTTTACCCTTCTCAACAGCAGTACAGGGACACTGTGTACATTCTGGTGACCACATTTTTTAAATTATATTAAAAGTGGATCCAGGAGTTACAAAAATTATGTGAGGGATGGAGAAGTTACAACGAGGGTTCAAACTCGGTGTATGTAAATTGGTATCAGAAGATTGAGGTGTGATTGCAACATTTAAACACCTTAAAAAGAAGAAATCACCAGGCTGTAAATGGCTTTTTAAATTCCACAGAAAGAGATGTGACAGGGAACCATGACTGGAATTTATATCCAGATAAAATAAATACTGGAAGGAAGGTACAATTGTAACAATGACAGCAATAGATTCTTGGAAGCACCAGGAGAAGTGGTGGATTCCCTGTGTCCTGGTAAATTTGAATCAAAAACAACTAGAAAATCAGCACTAGCCAAACACAAGTAACTAGGATTATTGATGAGATAATCAGTGAAATTCTGTGGCCTAGATATAAGAGGTCAAACTACACTACTGATAAATTTAAAGATCAGAAGAACTACTTGCTCAGATAAAAAGTAGGGATTTTTAATTCATTTTGGTACTAAGCAACTTAGATTTCTGCTACAATGTTTCTGTTTTGGAGAAACAAGTTCTTGAGGTACCTGTATATTTCAGCTCCTATAGGGCACTTGGCACCTCAGTCTAAAACCCATTCTTTGAACTCATCATTATTACTATATTTTCCAATTCCACTGCCTAAGGACTTCCTACAGTTATGTCACATTTCTGACTATTCTTCAGCCACATATCACTTTGTTCCCCTGTCTGTAGTGAGATACTATCTAGCCTGGGGGAAGTGTTTTATCTTGCCCAAGTGTCCAGCTATACAGTAATGCAAAGAGAAAAACAAGCATCACAGTAAATGATGAATAAGAAGCACATTCAAGACACTTCTAACTGTTGTAACAAAGTAAAAGGTACTTCAGATGAGCTGTAGATAGTCCAGGTACAATTTGGTCACTGCCATTGTTCTGAGATGCACAAATCCTATTCCAGTTTGCTGTGGTCTGCTCTGCAAACCTGGGATGTTGGTGACTCTAGGTAAACCCAGTACCAGGTAGAATCACTGAGATGCTGAACCACCCCTAACTGAATCACAACTGGAGGACTATCCTGAATCACAGGTGGAGACTCTTAACTGTGGATGGGACCGATTCCAGTAAGCATTACATGAGGCATTGTAATAAAACTTAATGAGGGATAGGGGAGAATTTAAGCATTCCTGGGAACTGGTGGTCTAATTTTTCTCTGCCTTAGGGGCATGTAAACTGGCATTCACTTAATCACCAAAAAGTAAATATAAACTCTTCATTCTTTCATATGATAATGCAGAAAGACAGACACTGTAAGTATCTTCTTATATCCATAAACTTAGCATAGTACTTACCCACTTCTTTCTCTCTGCTGAGTATGTTCCACATATACCACAAAATAGTAACAAGACGTAGGTTAATAATCAAGGAGATTAATTTCAAAAAGACATTTTTATTATGGACAGTTTCCAGGAAGAGAGGGTCCTCCCTCATTCATACTACTCCTCTGTGTTTTGATGCAGAGGCACTCTACCTTTGCATGGTTTGAATTCCTCACAATAGCCTGCTGTATTTTTAGTTATAAAAAAGCTTTAACACAAAGCATAAGTCCCTCACAATTGGCCCTTTTACATGATGTCCACGTATAATATTTCCATCATTCTGTGCCTGTGGGTGGAGGTCTTATTTTTTTGAAACTTCCACTCTGTCCACTTGAAACATTCACCTCCTGATCCTCAGAGCATTCTGAACAGCCTTCTTTTCTTCTCATGAAGGCTGTGCAAAATACATTACAAAACTAGAACATAAAGATGTAACCTATTGGTATTTATGCTCAGTCTCAAGATTATTTGCTTTCCAGTCTTCCAAAAAGCACACTCCACAGAGATTCTACACCTACTTACAGTCAACTTAAACAGTTCTGTTCTTTTATCCACACATCCAGTAAAAGGTTTCTTAAGTTAGCAAGAAGAGGTTAACCTGGAACAATGGTCCCACTATTAAGGTCCATGAATAGATGCTCTGCCATCACACAAAATATTGCATATCTTCTAAAAATTCGGGTAGCATGGACCTTTCTAGAATATCTCACTTAGAAACCATCAACCTTCCATATTTCACACCACCACTGGAAACCTCCCTTCTTCTGTCAAAAGCCTGATGCTAGGCACAAAGGCCACACATATGGGGCAAGATCCAGATCAATAACATTAAGTGCACAAGTGCTGCAATTCTTTAAAAAAAGGAGTCTGGATTCAATGGGATGACTCAGATGCCCTGTTCTGTCAGAGGAAAAATAGGTGTCTCACAGTGAGCCAGAAAACTTGCATGCTAAATGAGCAGCTACACACAGCTTAAGGTAGAAGAAATGCTTGGCAAAGCCATGTGTTGCAATTCTTGCACTTCCTGGGAGTTGAGGCACTGTATTAGGCAAAACACTTTCAATAAATCCACTTTGGCACTAAACCTTAAAATTTTCTTTTGTGCTTAGAAAAGCTTGCCTCTTTGTCTTTTTTTTTTTTTTTAAAAGCAGTAACAGTGGTTTTAAAATTACGGCTGTGAGTGGGAGCAGGGGCAGTGATTTGGAAGGTGCATACACAGCATCTTCTTGGGAACCAGTGTACAGCATCGTTATTCCACTGTGTATATCCATGGTTTCTCTTTTCAACAGCTACATGGTAGGTAAGAGTATGTGACAGTAAACTTCTGAAGAGCAACTGACCATAAGATTTTCTATAGTACTAAGATAGCTTGCACATGGAGAAGAAACATAGAAGTTACTTTGCCTGACTCCTGACGCCTCTGACAGCTTCAGGTAGAGGTCCCAAAATAAGAATACAGTAGCCTCAAATTCATAAAACATTGCTATGAATGAAGATACGTAGAAATCTTGGACCAGAGGATATGCTAATTTTCAAACACTGTCCGGAGAGTACAAGCAAAAACACTGTTCATCAGTTACTGTGCACGCACAGTGTAAATAACAAAAGTGTAGCGATTTGAAAGTGTAAACCTGAGTATAGAGCCTAACTCTTCTTTAGATTGTATACATTGGACAAGGGCCATGTCTTGGCAGTGAGATGAGCACATTGCACATAACAGACTACAGCCTTGGGGCTCAAATAGCTATAATCATACAGACAACATTTGTTTTATTTGCATTATAAAAGTGAGATTCACTATGAATCTACTGGCTTAAAAGCTCTTTAGCAGATAGTGGAAGGCAAAGGAAATAAGGAAGTTGGCTAGCAATCCCTCCAAGATACCTCTATTTCTGTAAAACTTAATTTCAATAGAGAAAAATATGTATAGAGCATGTATATCTATGCCTCTATATGACATGAGACATTAAAGTTCATTAAAAAATTTCTTTGAATATTACTATCAGATCATATCCTTTGAAAATATCTTTACAAATTCCTGCTTACATTAAAATTTTACACCAAGCCATAGAGCAAAATACAGTTACATCAATTAACTATGACATCTGTATGCTACACTAATAGTTAGAATACAAAAATACTTGTAATACATGAATTAGATAGATAACAGAGATATAAATTTAGACAGAAATTTGCTCAAACTTTGCAAGTTAAAAAAAAAAGTAAATTATTTAATTTCCATTAATGAGAATGAGGAAATATGCTATTGAAAGAAAACCTTTCTAAAAGCAAAGAGCAATTATGTTTCATGCTCAAAAGACCACAGATTCCACATAAAACTCACAATGCTCTGCCAATTATTTGGAGTTCAGATTCCCTTATTGTAGCAATTGAAACAATCTCAAAGAGTGCAAAAATTACCGAGTTGAAAAATCTATTCTTTAAAGTATACCATGCATTCATTTTGCACATAAACGATCTTAAAGTATTTCAGAAGGTGCTGTACTTTTTAGTTTTAAAAGTAAAAATAACATCTATCACTTTAGTAACACTGTTAGACATCTTTTAAATAGATATTTAACAGAATTACAGACATGTTGGAGAAGATAGCTTATATTCACTGAAAAGGCTACTGTAGTGCATTAGTCTTTAGATAAAGTAATAGGATCTTTTCCATGTATTAACAATCCTCCATACAAAAGATTTCTTAAAACTTTTTAAACAGCTTTATCAAGTCAAGGTTACAAAGCACAAATGGGTAGCTAAAAGATATGTGGTTACTGAAAAAGGTATTGCCTGAATCCATACAGATTTTGATTGCTTTAGGAAAAAGAGGAATTTGCAAGGTTTGCTTTTTTAAAACTAAAGTGTATTTTAAAATTTACAATGGCCTAACAAATTAAAAGATAGTCCCGTAGTGCAGATTTTGGGGCTATTTCACTTGCTTCTAAAGAATCTTTATCAGACTGATACGATTTAAGCTGCTATGCATTGATTTGTCCCCTCTGACATGATCTGAGGTGAGCAAAACACCGAGTCCAACATCACACTGAAACCTCCCAAATTTGTTGCTGACTTCCCATTTGCAGCTCTGGTAATTGCAGTCTAGCAAAGTCAATGCTAATTTTATGCTATAAATAACTGTTTTAAAAGCAGTATTTACTTAAATAGGTAGAGATATATACTATTCCGGTCAAGTTCCTGCTGATAGCAATAACAGCTGTATATTCAAGAAGGTGGCTACATATATAGCTTCTAGCATTTGCACGTACATATACACATTTATCTACTCAACATCCATCACCCCACCAATGATTTAAGTACTTCTAAATGCTTATGGGTTTCTGGTCCCCACTTCAACTTCTCTGTCTAAATCAAGAGTGTCCAAAAAGACTTGTACACCTATACCGACAATTTGTCCATTTCTCTGGTTCAAATTTCAAAGCACTTAGGATCAGGAAATATAAACCCATGCATTTGGCAAGGCACCCAAAAGTAATAGAAAAAAATACGTTGTGTGGAACAAACGATGAATCAGTCTTTTATTCATTTTTCAGCAAGGTTTGTAGCAAATAAATGAGCCTTTCTTTTTGGTGCTACCACAGCATAAAAAGAGAATCACTGGAACATGCTGGAATAGCCATAAAAAGTGAATAAAAAATAGCAAGAATGGCTCTCAAATGCCTACATAAAGCTAAGTCAGGGCTATAAAAACTGCTGCATCTAATTCCGTAATTTCTTTCTGCGTTTTCATGCAGTCAGCCATTCCGAATTGTCCTGGAGTTCACTGTCCAAGGATATTGCAAAAAATCTTATTTAATCCGTAATACAAATTATTTTTTTATTATCATTATTTCCTATTGATGTCATCCTTGCTAAAAAAGAGTGTTAACTTCAAACCAAATAATTACTAGAATAGGACATTCACCCTTTTGCTTCCCCTCCTCCAAGATTTTTTATAGACATACATTTCATTTGATTTTCTGTACACCCCTTAACAGTTTGTGAATTTTCATTCCTCTCTAAGATATGAATATATTATACTAAGGGATATTATATAAATGAGACCATTATTCAAAATGAGAACCTTCTCTACTAACAGCATCACTATTTGCAGTGTATGAGACAAAATAAATGCCTCCCATGAGTGACTAAATGCAAAATAAAAAGTAACCACTCAACTTTAATAGTTTAAAAATGCTATTAAACATAATGGCTCCTCAACATTCAAGCAGCACTATGTTTTAAGTGATCTTCATTTTTAAAGAACTATTTTATTTACATTTGAAATATTGATGGTGCATAAAGTTCTGTTCATGTAGTAATGATAGTCAAAAGTATTTAAAATAATTGCCACAAGACCAAAGTCATAAGTTTGCTCTGTCCCTAGGCCAGTGGAAAGTCCAGTGTTAAAAATGTAAATATGTGAAGAAATAATAAGAAATACCTACTTCACTCTGCGTAATTCTTGAAAAAGTATCTTTGACTTTCTTAGTAACTAAAAGAAGAAATATCAAAGTAAAACCTACTAGGTTATTAAGCAATAAAGTAGTAACTCAGTCTGGTTTTTTTACTGGTTGAGGAGAATTCTGGCTCTGAGTATATGTTCCCAGAAATTAACTCTTTAGGTAGTAACCTTATCACCAAAATTTATGGATGTAAAGGAGCTGTTTCAACATACCACAAAGATTTAATTGCATTTAAATATGTAAAAAGAGAGAAAGTTTATTTTTCATTTGTGATGCCATATTTAAAAATAAATTCACATTTCTATTTCTTGCATTGCCCAGGGCTGAAAAGCAAAATCTTCAGGAGGCACTACAACTTATTTCCCAGATTATTTTGTCACCTGATATCTAGCCTGGTAGCCATGTCAGCACAGCATCCATATACTATATGTGCTCTGAGCAACAGCAGAATTTGTGGGTAACCAAACAAATACACATGCCACTTTACAGGAAAACAAAAAAAGATTGCAGGTCAGATTTATCAGTCCACAGTTGTTTGTGTGCCAGCACCATATAAAGCTGTATGGGCCTAGAGTAGCCTAGCAAACTACGTGAAGTGGCCAGATCTGCAGGATCTGTCTCTCCAGTGAAACAGTGAACCCCTAGAAAGGAAGCAGGACACACTCAGAGGCCACAGCTGGCACCCACTGTGAGTGTAAACTATAAATTGTATAGCCTTAATCTCTCCTTTGCTCAGTTGAATATCCTGAATTTCAGTGTAGTTCCATGTCTTCCTGAAAAGCACTCCAGCTTACTGCTTTTCAGGGTAAACAATTAAAAAAAAAAGAGAACGGTTACATCCTTACCAAAAATGTAACCAGCCATGAGCAATACCAGCTTTGAAACGTGCCAAGAACTAAATACAATCTTACTTTAAGGTTGGATAAAAAATTCAGAGGATATGTAAACTCATAAAAATTCTCTAAGAGATACTAGCCTGAACTGGGAGGAAAGAGACTGAGTTGCCAGCCTCCCCAAAATTAGCCAAGATGCTGAAGCAGATGAAGAGGTGACTAGTTAAGTAAACAACAGAATTGTCATTTAATGGTTTTTTTTTTTCATTAGTAGCTTTACTTTCTATTTTGTAATCACAAAAATCAAACTCTTAGATCCTTTAGACCTAAGATCCTTTAGATCTTATCTTTACATAAATGTATATTTATTGTAGAATATACAGATGAGAAGAATTTTCTTTTTCAAACAATACTGTTTAATCGTTAAGTATAGTAAATCTAGAATGCTTTTACATTCATGGAGCAAACAAACAGAGACTTGGAGTCAAATGTTTTAGAAACAGGCAACCTCAACAACATTAGCACTCTTGGGTGTAAGAAAGGGCCCCACAGAGCTGCAAAAGCCTGTTGGGAACTGGTAATCCAAACACTGGGGCAGAAGGAGAAGCCTTCTCAATGTAATGAGCGTAAGCAGTGAGAGATACATGACAGACAGTGACCGACTGCGACTTTGGGATATTCTGCAGTGCTCCTCAGAGTTTTTCATATCTTCTTATTTTTTATTTGTAAATTTATTAAGGTAGCATTTAAAAGACCCCACTGAAAGTGAGGCCAATTGGGATAAACTTTGTACATACAGGTAGTTAACCCCCCCCCAAAAACATACTTTTCACAGTATTTCTAAATTATATGAAGTCACAGGATAGGATAAGAAACAGATTTAAATTACTTGCCTAGTATCACATAGCAGGACAGGGACAGAGTTTAGTGACAATCCAGAGATATAACCATGTCACAAACTATTTAATTCCTTGCTTTCCCTTGCTTACAACCCTTCCTGGATAGGTGGTAGCCATTTACATGCTCCAACTGCCAACATTTTTCTGACAGCTCAGTTGCACATCTGCACTCACAACTGATTTCTGTCCAGCCAAAACCACATCTGGCATTTCCAACCGGAATAACTCACAATTAAAACATAAGCATCACTAATTTCCATTCTCAGCTCTGTCCTTTCCTTCCTACTGTGTCACAGTCAAAACCACAGTGTTCTCTGCAGACATCATAGGTACCTGCCCTTGCACTAGAGCCCTATGACCTGATATAATTCTTCCTCCAAATCATTTCTACAGTTGCTTTTTTCCTCCTTTTAGTCAACACCCTCCTCTCATGTCATAAAAGTCTCCATATACCATTCACAAGCACAGCACGTTGTAAAACGCATCTGTGCTTTTTCTGATCAAATTCCTTCCCTGTATTTTGAGTCTGTCTATCTACCAGCAACCAGCTCCACCTCTTTTCCTAATATGTGGCCTTTTCTTCAAGGCCCTTCACAGCTCTGCTTCCAAATGCCTGCCTTCATTCACATCTCCTCTGCTTTGGTTGTCATGGCTACAACACCAGCCTCACATCCAGGCTTCCTTTTCCCCATTGGCAATTTCAGGCTTTCTTTCAAGATGCCCATGATACTTGAAAATCCTTTAAATATTCAGCCCTGTCTAATGACCAGCGTCTATCATGACATCTATAAATGTGTGTCAGATTTTCAGTTTTGTCAAACATCAGTGAGGATCTTCTTTGATTTCCAAAGCTTTTGAATGATGGGTCTTCGGTGAAGTCTCACCATTTCTTGCAGATTGGCATGTTGTAGGGTATGCTGCAGGTTTTACTTTTGTACATGTTGTTGGGGTGGTTGTGGGGGGACTTGCTGAATATTGGAAGTTTGGGGTGGTTACTGCTGATGGATGGGGGTATGTCTGCTGTTCAGTTGGATTTTAGTGGTGTGGCTATGTTTTATTCATGGGGGGGGTGGATGTTTTTGGTGGTAGGATGAGAGTTGTTGTTGACTCTGTTGCATTGGAGCTTGCACGAGGATTGTCTCGTGGGGCGGTTCGGGCAGCTTAGGGGGGCCAGAGAATATTTAATGTAAAATACCAGCTTTGGGAGCTGGCAATATTTTGGGTCTTCAGTGAAGTCTCAACATTTTCTGCAGACCACCAAATGCCCTGTCACTAAACTCATAGGTCAGAACTCCAGTAAAGCAATAGGGTCTTGTGGGCTGCCTGCGTATTTCTTGAGGTAGCCATGAAATGAAGTTTGGAAAATCGCAGGGTGGGTGGTATCTTATTTTCACAGAAATGTTTTCAGATCAATGAGACTCAACAGGCAGGCTTCAGGCTAAGTTCAAACCACAACACATGTCCATCCAGGCCACAGCATTATATCTAGTGCAAAACAGCTACTTGGACAGCAATACAGCAACTTACAGCAACTACCTGCTTCAGAGCTCCTGAGAATGACACATCTATGAAAGCAGAAGGTGGAAAAAAAGAAAAAGCACCCTCTTCCTTCGCGCAGCCTGCAGACTCTAAAATATTCAGAGAAAGATTTGCAGCAGATCTTGCAGCTACTGCCAGTTTTTGAGGAGGGAAGGAGGGCAGGGACACTCCAACATGAGATCTATTGCCTTTTGTTGGGGGAGAATGAAGGGAAGAAGTATCTCCAGAAAGCCACGCTTGGTGTTGAATTGTGGATACTGGAAGAGATGGCATGGCCAAGATGTCCAAGAATATGTGGGAAGGTGAGGAAGGGAAGACACTTACTTCATAAGCAAGAGTGTGACACAGCCTCTCTCTCCCAGAGCAACACAAGGACAGGAACATCACAGAACTGAGTCTGTGGAGTATGGTTCAGCTGTAATTTCACAATGTGACTCATTTGCTCTTAAGTATCTTCTATGTCTACTTTTTATCTCCAACTCTTTCTCACATAACTTCACTGGAGCGGATACCATACTTTCATTTGTATCTTGCCAGAAAAAATAAACTACATGTGTACAAAACAGCTGCTAAGCTGCAGTCAGTACCTCTAGGGATCAGGCTATTTTATGGCATGAAAGTTTTAGATTAACAAGAAAATGATCAACCTATACCATTCTAACATCATTTTGGATTTGAAGTTTTATCACATGCATCATTTTTTTACGTTGTTTCTCCTAGATTTTTAATAATGTCTCTCATTTGACTTACAGCCCTGATACCACAAAATATTAATCATTTCTAAAGAGATAAGATGCAGGCAAACAAATCATGGGGGGGGTTGTAGGTTGGCTAAAATTTTATTTACGGAGATACGCTCAATTTGTATCAGTCATTGATTTTGTAGAGAGAACGTGAAAAAATAATTCACACTGAATGTACTTGTTCCTCACCTTGGTATATCCATTGCTGCTGCTAACATGGCGTCAGCTATCAGCCTTCACCTTTTAACAGTGTTCAGTGGAGAGAGCAAGACGAAAGGGGCACACATCCATTGTCATCAGTGGCATTTTTCAACATCTTGACAGGTTCTCACTCGCAGAGTGGCAGCTGCACTGACAATAGGTTGTTTTACACCTGGTGTTTTCTTGAGGGAGAATAACCCAGGGACACCAGACAGAGCAGAAGTCACTGCAGAAGCGGTGGCAGCCTGTCCCTCTTACCTAGGCATGGTTGATGAACCAGAAGAATTGCCTGTAAAGCCCGTAAGGCTGTGACCCTTAAAAGTTGCACTGGCCAATTAATTCTTGGGATTTTTATCATTTTATTTTTCTCAACTTTTTTTCAAGGTAAGCTTTGATGCTTAGGGGAGTGGCAAAACAGGATTTGTCTTTCCTTATCTGTCATATAAAGACATGGAGCAATTGCCATCTAACCACTTACTGGTTCAGCACATGGGCATGTAGGCGCAGAACAAAGATACC
This sequence comes from Buteo buteo, assembly GCF_964188355.1. Taxonomy (NCBI): domain Eukaryota; kingdom Metazoa; phylum Chordata; class Aves; order Accipitriformes; family Accipitridae; genus Buteo; species Buteo buteo. The sequence continues at coordinate 17,495,813 of NC_134171.1, forward strand.
TCCCAGTCTCTGAAGAGGTTCAGATCTTGAGCCCTGTTGCTGGGGCTCATCTCAACTCATCTCTACCTTGTTGTGAAAGTAATGTGAAATGACAACACTTCCCAAATAAACAGAGACTCCTTTTCTTTGTTATGTTCAAACAGTGTAGCAGACTAAAGGATGAACCAGAATCCCTATACTTCATGGTTACTTTTCTCTCTATTTTGCTGAAAACCAAAGAACCTTTCATGTTCTGTCAACCCAGGCAGTGAAATACACGTATCACAGGTCCACTGTAGTTTGCACGGTCAGATGTGCATGGTGTTTGAGTCCCACCACAATGCACTCATGGAAATTTAGATTTCTCTCCAGACTTCAGCAGTGTCTTTCTTTTGCTCTCCAGCACGCTTTGCATGTACATTTTGTGGTTTAAGCAAAGATTTATTCTTTTGGTTTATAGTTTTTGTGTCCAGGGATATATATTAATCTAAATGTATAACTCCAGGATTTTCTCCCTTGGCATATCTCTTCTAAATCATGCAAATCTGCTTCTGTTCTGGTCAGTCCATCCAAGCTTATCTCTGCCCATCTCCCCCTCCAATGCTTGGTCAGGTACTTTCCATTTCCTTTGACAAGACTTGATCAGAAACAGTTGGCATATCTCAGCAGATAACTCATTTTTTAAAGTAACGACCTCATCAATTCTTTTCTATTTACATTTATAGGGTTGTTGCCATGTAAACTGTCACTGTTAGTCTTTGATTTCTGGCCCAGTGTAAAGGTGAAAAGATGAAAGTAAATAGATGTGCAATCAAAACAGAAACTGATACTTATGGAGACTCCATAACACCAAGCAAAGTTCAGAAGTTGTTCATAGACACATTGGCAATTGTCACTGCATGTAGTGTAGCTCTCCATCTTAGGTGCCTAAGGATGGTAACTAGATTTTAGATAATGCAGTTATATCTCATATAATGCTATATTTGTAGGTGAGAATGAGACGGCAAGAGTACTCTCTCCAAACAGTGTGCAACGGGAAAATACAACAGTGTATCTTTGCAGTAATGTTTAGCTTAGATGAGGTCAGGAAAAGGATTGTGTTATTTGCTGTGATATTTACTGCTAATATTTTTCTTTTTCTACTTGCATCTTTCTCTTTTCCAACTCCATTCTATTATGTTCCCATGTTCAGTTTTCCCTGGTAAAGAGGTCCTTTTGAACCTTCCTGCTTCTTCCACTGATGTCTCTAGCTTCCCTGGCGGCCCTGCTTTCAGAGATCAGTTGCAGTTCTGTTTTCCTTCGTGCCACAGAAGCCACCAATAAACACTGCTAAGTTCATTCCTCCTTTTACAAACGTTAGTGCTTTATAAAGAGGTTAGGACAGTTGTAGACACATTTGGAAACAAACAAAAAAAAGAAAACTCCACCCAGATAAGCAGCCAGGATTCCATAGGATATCAGGGCTCTCTTATGCACTCTGAACTTCAAAATTCCCCAGTACCTTTTGCTGCTCTTGTTCCCTTCTAATTAATTCTTCGAGTGAGCGATTGGAGTTTGATCAATATAAAATCTGTGATTTTTCTAATTGTGATTCGTTACAGCTTCTCTAAATTGGTTACTCTAAGAATAAAGACTAACCTTTTCAAACCTTTCATCCGGAAACATTATGATAATGAGCAATGCCTGAGCTTCACAAAGGATGCCTGCAATATTACTATACTATTGAACAGACAGATCATTTATAAGTAAAAGGCTGCTTCCAGAAAAGGCATCTTTATGGAAATGTTTAGCCCTCTTTAAATTAACAATTCAGGTTTATTTCTTATTTTAAGAATTTACCAGAAGACCACCTAGATGATAAATTTGCTTTAGAAATGACACACTACTATTTAACATGGAGAATAGATGCTTATCTCTACTTCAATCCATGTAACATTTTTACAGGAATAGTCTATAAAAAATTAAGATTCCTAAAATGAAATATACTTGTCTATGTGTGAGGAGTGGGAGCCAGGATGAAACTGCAAACCAAAGCCTATTTAATCTAGCGCAATTTATATGAATGATCTCATAGCCACAAAATAAGTCCATGTTCAATCATTTTAGTGTTAGGTATCCAACAAATATTCAAAATGGCATTTGCACAATACACATGGATGTTGATGCTACAGAACAGCAGACGCTCTGCTTGAGGTTTTTTGGAAAAGAGAATTTACAAACGTTTATTTTAGGAGGTCAATAGTGCCTTCTCTCTCTTGGCCAATCTATTTGTGATGCTATTAGGCAGGATTATTTACATACATCTATGCTTATTAAAGATTTTAAAAAGCAAACTTTAGTTTGAATTTTACCCCAACATGGAACATATTATTTTTTACTTTCAAAATGAAGTCTTCTACTCAGCTATCCCATAATGTCTGCGCAGTGTCATTTTATGGCACTCATGTTCCAATACTCTAAAGCACTTAGACAGTATCGTTGACTCCAGTGCAACAATTTGCATGCTTAAAGTAAAGTACATACTTTTTGGGACCTGGGCCTAATACCTCCTTTCATTGTTTGTATGTATTGCAAATGGTTTCTGTTTCCTTCTGGATGTGGGATAGCTAATTATGTTTTAGTCCCTGGGCATCCAGCAAGCATAATATAAAACCACAAGCTTATGGCTGTTTCTTACTGCAGTTTTGTCCCAGTGCAGGCTAGCTAAAGGTGCAGTTACAGGCTTCCACTCCAGAGCAGCTTCCTCCCAATATCCAAGGAAAGTAATCTCCTGGCTATGCTAACAGTCATCCAAAAACCTACCATATAATCTAATTGAACTATCGATTCCCAAGCTAGGGCTTCTATTTAACATTCTAGAGAGAAAGAAAAGAGAGAGGAAAAGGTTTTACAGACACAGTAACACAATGCTGCACAAACCTTCCTTAGCTTCTGTTGCTTTACTTTCATTTATCATAAAGATTATGCAAAAAATATAGTTACAATAATAATGACAGTATCCCCCTCCTTCTCTGAAATGTATTCTTCTTTTTATTTCAAGCTGCAAATTCTTAAATGGGGAATATACATTTTCCTTAGTAAGAAAGAGTCTAACTGCAGGAGGAATAGAAGAATGGAAAGTGCTCCATCACAGCATCACCTCACATTACTTACGCATCTAGACAGCTGGTAGTACTATCAGTATGACAGAATCTTTCTCAGCTTTTTTTTGTTTGTTTTGGTTTTGGGGTTTTTTTTTTCCTTTTTTGTATTTAAGAGGAGAAAAAGAGAAGCGTGTAGTTTGCATTTTAAAAATTCCATCAGAAACCTACTTTATCTTTCATTCAGGTTGCAAGATCAACAAACTCCCTTGACAATTATTTCCTATGAATATTAATTAAGTTACTACTACAGTGTGTTTACTAATCTTTTAGAAATAATGCAGCATTATGGGGACAAGATATTAATTCCATGGAATTAGAAAAATATTTTGAACATTTGACCAACAATAAAGGTTCTATTTCGGAAATTCTGTAAGTGTAAACCTTACAGCTATTTTACAGAAAGATATATATCTTGATAGCAATGTGTGACATTCCTCCATATTTTTGATAAAGCGTCAGGATTATTCATACCAATATCAAAGGTACTTACTTACAAAAGTATTCTGTACTGTTAGCTGATCCCAGAATACTTAGTTCATATAACTGGAATAACTTAAACAGGAAAATGTCTTCATTTATCTAAATGGAATTATGAGATTTGTTCTTGCTGGTCAAAATATTTCCTTATATCATAACATATTTAAAGTAAGGGGTTAAAAGCACTTCTCAATTGTTTCTCGGGTAGATTTATATATTTGGAGATCTTTTAAGTCATGAGTTAAGCAACTCTAGGAAGGCGAGTTCTTCACAGAATAATTTAAAATCAGCTCCAAAAGAGTTTCTAGTCTGATTTTTAAAATGTAGTTATTGTTAGAAAGTAACACTGCGGGTTCTTCATACCATGCTTCTTCATGGCTAGTTTGTAAATTATAACAAACCACTTCCTATCTGCTAGCCCCTGAAACTTCCCTAAATATTTAAACAACATGTTGGTAGTTAAGAGCTACAGTTTAGTCTTGTACTTTTGGTTTGGGGCAATGAAGGTGAAAAACAGGACATCTGGCAACAACTGAAACTAGTATTGTTCCTGCCTATTTTCCACTGGGATTATAAGAGTGGAAATTTTAATCTTATCTAGGACAACGACAAATCTTCAAGGGAAAAATTTCTTTCTACTGGTGAGGTCCATATACACATAAGGGGAATGGAGTGACATAAAAGCCCTAGAAGAGATTTCCCCAGAGAAGAAATTACTTCCTTAGGGTCTCTTTGCAATCTGTGATCAAGGAGCAGTTGTGTGAAGACAGCCAAAGAAATCTGTCAGGAAAAGCATTGTACCTGGCAGTGATTGCAAGCAGCACTGCACTTGCAAGGCAATGAAGGGAAGTTGCTGTAGCTGCAAAAGTGGTGATCCTAACTTTTGCAGGAGCCACTTCCAGAGCAGCCCACCTTTAGGTGGACAAAAAGGAAGCAAATTAAATACCATAACATCATTTCCTCCTAACAGTCTTAAAAAAATCTTAGCCCACATTTTCAGTGAGGACTGTGCACCAAACACTTTGCACAGCTTAAAAGCAATGATTCCTTCAGGAAAGTAACCACTGGGTGAGGAGGAGCCTAAGGGAAAGAACAGCCCCAGGGCAGCTGGCCAAACAGCAGCCTACATCAGCCAGAGGTTCATGATCCATCCAGGGCAGGGAATAGCTGAATAAGAAGACAATGTGGGAGCACAGGCATATGGCATCAAGGAATCAAGCAAAGGACAAGAGTACATATATTGCTGGAAACATCACTAACTCATTTGGTGCTATATTAATATTTTCTGCAAAACCAGAATGTTGCCAAATTCCAGGTCCTCATGTCTGTTCAGAAACGAGGGTTGAGACATTACTGGCATTGTTGGTGCAAAAAAGGTCTTTTGCTGATGAATTTTCTTCAGTGTTTTCTCATGAATAACTATCAGTCCTTGACATTTTGCATAAGTTCTAAAACTGGTGTAGTAATACGTAGGTAACTGTTCAGGCCTGGCTCTCATTCCATCACATTTTGTAGGTATTTACTGGTAAACTGTATTGAGATTACTCTTAATCTGTTGACAGCAGTTTGGCCTAATGTGACTAAAATGTCTTCTCTGTGAGAACTGTCTGTAATATGCAAAGAGAAGAGGACCATATGTACTCCTTTTAGCACTTGTTCACTGGTAGAAGTGATGACCCAAGACTGGTGAAGCCCAGGAACATGTCTAATTTCTCCTGATTTACCCTTGTTGACCAAAGCCTATGGCTATTAGAGGAGAATTCAGAAGTAAAGTCCAAGAGACCCCAGCAGAAGGCTACCTTAGCTTTCATTCTCTGCAATAGTTAACAAAAATGATGAGATCATCATCGAAGTCCTCCTCTACTGACTGTGCATTTGCATTCTTCTTTATTATTATTATTTTTGCCCTTGTATTAAGGAAACATCAAGACAAACTCCTTATCAGCTGTGTCATAAAGCTGATAAATACATGACTTCTACATCATCCCCCCCACACACCTCAAATTTTGAAGACTTCACCATAACTGTCAGCACTATTCCTATTGATACATAAAGAATTGATAAAATACGTAAATCCTGAATGGCTCAACACAGCTTTGACCTAGTCGGTAGAAAGACTGGGAACTTTCATTCAGGAATTCAGCTAAAGTTAAACTGTATCCTCTTCAGCGGAGTACAAGGCAATTGTCTGTAATGTTTCTCTCATGTTTCAGCAATACAGAAATTTCTTGGCCTAGTCATTTTCCTTCACTATGTTGTTCTACTGAAGTTTATTGAAATGGGCTCTAGCTGAAATGCTTTTGCCCAGCTAGCCCATTTACTGGAAAGGGCAGCTTCATCTAGTGACTACTAATGAGGTATGTTTTTTGTTGGGTGTGCTGAAAAGCATCTTCAAAGGTACTTTGGAAAGGACTTAGGCTGCAAGCTCAGGCAATGAAAACAAATGTTTTAGCCATATACAATCTTGTAATTCATTCCTTCGTCCTTTACAAGGCATTATACTTCACTGACATCCCCAAAATGAAGCATACAAAAAAAAAAAGGAACTTGGAGTGCACCTTCCTCCTCAGCACAACTGCAACAATTATATAATGGACCAACATCACTATAAATCCACTTTTTGAGGACATTTGTGATGCCCACCATGTTGGAGGCTGTCAGGCTAATTTCTGGAATTTGACTACATAAAACAGCTCCTCCTTCTGAGGTAGTCTCACTCCTCTGTCTGATTTCTGTGCTTGCAGGAGAAGGTGTAACTGAAGATTTTCAGAGCTAATAAAATCTTGGAGATTGCCCGTAACAGAAAGGTTCAAGCATTAGTTCCAGTGGTAGTAGCACAGTTCAGTGAACTGTTTCCCTTAAAACACCTCATAATTACATTTCCGTTTTATCTTTTTGTCCACAGTTGCATAAATTCAGAGAACCTGTGCAAGCGTAGGTTGTTTTGAAAGGAAGAGTGCATTTAAAGGGTTAAAATGGCAATATTCTATTAAATCCTCTCTTCACAACTTGACAAAGGTCATAGACTGTGTGGTAACAATGCTTCTAATCAAACTGGTGAATTCTTTTTAAGCAATCATCTGAATGGGAAGTAGAGAAATTCTAGCTTTTAAAAAGTCTTATATTGTTATATTTATTTCTTCTGAAAATTGTTTTTTTGAAAAGGTGGAAAGCTGAGCTGCCTAACACAATCACATCAATCAACAAACATAGGATTTTGACTGTATCTCCTATTACAATGCTAGAACTCAGTCCTTTCTTGCTTATTATTCTTTTCTCCTTCCAAAACTGCTTTGTGACACCTTGAGTATGAAAGCAGCCAAATAAAACCTGTCTATTCTTTGCAGTCTTCTGAAACTACCTGAATTATAGGGAAAGAGGATGGTAAAACTTCGATAGGTTCATTACATTATACTGATTGTCTACAAGTGCTGTTTTACTTGCTTCTATTAATTTGGCTTTACAGTGTGCAGAGGCAGCCTTGCAACAATAATCTGCCCACTGCAAAGTCGTTGTTTCAGCACTGAAGAAATCCTTTTGGTCACCCATCCAGCAAGCACATGAATCATTAAATTCTTAGTCAGAAAAGACACCTGTATATTTGGAGAGCTGGCAAAGAAGCAAGTGCAGAGAGAGTTCTTGATAGCAAGATGACTGTTTTCTACATTTGAATTTATAAAGGAACAAATTTTGTTTGCAAACAGCTCCAGAAGAACAAGCTACATTTTGCCCTACTTGCAGGACTCGTGAGCAGTAAATGTTATTTCCCTTTCTAACACCACCTTTTTTCTAGTGACATGCTTCCATTTATACATATGCACAAAAAGAATATTCACTAACAATGTACATATGCTCACAGATCTACAGTAATTTCTTCATCTGATTTCTCTGAGAGTTCATCTCAGAGGGTACCAAAGCAGCACTTGGGCTGTAAATAGAGAAGAACCAATGAAAGCCAGAGACCCATGAGGCCCTTCCATCTATCAGTCAAGCTGTCACTGCCCCTTCAACACAGGTGAAGAAATGTCAAATAATATTTGCAGCAAGTTAAGCATTCCCATAAGTGTTAGTGGGAGTGTATTGGCTCCAGACACCTGGTTTTAAATGTTTTTCTTCAGCAAGAACAATCTTAGCAGGAACTGGGAAGGCACACAGCTTGTGTGCCTTTTTTCCTCTAGGTGACTAGTTTCTATCAGGACCTGAGGTAGAGTATGAAGTATTATGGGACACTTGAGAGACAACAGATGTCTAACGCAAATAGGTAGTAAGTGCAGCGTTGTCAGTGAAGATAGTAACACTGGCACATGAAATAATAGTAGTAAGTAATTGAAGCAAGGAAAAGGAGTGTCAGGTGAGACAGCTGAATTGGCATGTGAGTCTCTCATGAGATACTGAGAGACGTTGGTTTGGAGAATCAGACTGTCTTTTGCCATCATTTACAGAGACCCTTTCTCCTCCTCTTAAACTGAAAAGAATCAGACAGGCAATACCATGCCTAGCATCACTTACTTACATTTAATCTTGGTGATCTGCAGATGCTCATGCCCACTAACATTAGGGCAGGGGCTGGGTGGGTGGAGGTTTTTTTAACCCTACTGCCTAGCCTGAGCTAAAGTTCTGACAGCAAGTTACTGTTTGCTTCTGGTATTTCTTCTCCTTAGCTAACACATAAAATTTACACCACTACCTTCTTTACACTAGCAGCTTAACATATACCAGAAATACATTTGATAGGTAATCTCTATTCCTTTGCAGAGATAACCCTCCAGTCTTCCCCCCCATGAGCTTGGCAGGGAGGTATTCAGCAAAGAAAGTGGGAAAAAGCCCTCTTCTTCTCAGCATCCTTTGGTGCCAGCCTGCAGGACCTCTGCAAAGACAATCTGCTATCACAGCCACCAACCGTGCACTGGAGCAGACTCCACTGCTCTCCGTACGGGAGATCCCCATTCCAAAATAAATCATTTCCTTCACAGCAATGTGCCATCATGCTGTACACAGAGAGTTAAATTTCTACATTGGCACCTCAAAGCCAGCTCTTGATCTAGGAAAACAAAATTACATAGGTTTCGTGGCAGACAGCACACTTTATAACATGAGGAAAAGAAGTAAAATTCTGCCCACAAGGGAAAAACTGCAAGGGAAGCAACCCAGGAGATTATTTTGGGTATGCAGTTATGAGGTAGTTCTAAAATAAATAAATAAATGGACTATCCAGTATATAAACATGACTGAGGAAAAATAAATATTCAGACAGGTTCAGCTGCTTCATTATTTCCCCCGATGCTTTTCAGACGTCTTCACTCTCAAGCACTTAAAACACATACCAAAAATATTTGCTACTCCCTTAAGCCATTTTTAGCCTACCTGTCTAGTGCGCAAATACAGTTCCCTTGCAACTGCAAGCCATAGTATTGTGTTAATAATTTTTCCCCCAATTCCACTGAGATACCAAGAGAAACTTGAAAGGAAAATCAAAAATTAAAAAGGCAAAGGGATCTTTTAATATATACTGTCAAACAGCTGTGAGGCCTTAATCCTAGATGCCTTTTTTTATCCTTCCATAACACCTACTCAAGATTTTTCTCTTCAGCAACAAAAAGATGCTCAACCTGAAAAATGAATTTTTACAATATGCTTTTTTAAAACATGGTGATTTGAGCGAAAGTTCTCTCACTGACTTCACAACTGTGCCCAGAAACTGCACTTCACAAATTTGACGAGGAAGTGACTTTCAGCCTGTTACCACTTAACCCTATCACCCACCACCATTTCCTTGCTGCAGGGCATTTTTGCCCGATGCGCCAATTCAGAGCTGTTGTCAACAGATGGTTCAAGCCACATTTTCACTTAATCATCACAGACCCAAGATGGAAGGATCTTTGAGCAAGGAACACATCATTTATATTTGTAAAAGCTATATGTACTTATTCTACTATACGTACAAGGACTCAGTTTCTTAGTGTGTTAAATGCCTCACATCCTCCCAACAGCAGTGGGGACAGAAAACACTCCCCAGTTTGCAGAACGTGGTTTAGAGGACGAAGGCTGTGTGTGCCCATTTTAAATCTCCTGCTCTTTTCAGTACAAGTGCGTGTGCCTCAGCATCTTGACAGAAAGAAGCACAATCCAGGTAAAAAGACAGAAAACAAAAGATGCCCATGGCACTGATTTTGGTTCATTTTTCCCTGTTGGAATTAAGAGGTGGGTAGGAATGTTTCACACATGATATTTCCATTAGCTCTTTGTGTTGATTTATCATTAATGCCAGTAAATACCAGTACTGTCCTTGTCTATATAGGGACAGCTAAAAAAAATTAAACCAAATTAATACCTAATAGGAGCAATTAAGGTAATTTTAAGCAGCTTATGTGAAAATCATGTTTTTAAAATAAATAATGTTTTCATTTAAAAAATAAAACTATTTAAAATTAGATTTCAAGTTATGACAGTCTTTGTGAAAGGCCCAAGAGCAGGGTTAAAGTGTCTCATTAAAACCTTAATACTACAGTTTGTTTTTCAGTCAGAATTTATTGCAGTAGCCTCGGAAGACCAGAGAGAGGAGATATTCACTTCTACTTATTCAACTAGCAAACTGTGATTAGATAATGAAAAACAGAGCAACCATCTATAACCTGAAAAACTTATTTTCCCCCTCCAAGATTAGGGCTAGAACTAGGCATTAGTGAATGAGATCTACTATTTCTAAACCCTGGCAGACTCAGACCCCAGAAGGTATTACATCAGTTCCTTCATTGCAGAAAATACTCATTTTGTTAAATAACTGTATTTTTTATGTGAAGCAGATTTTGATAAACTTATTTACTTATACTTTCAACATGTTTAAATTAACCGATTTTTTTAAATTCACAGTACCATTTTATATCTATTAACTGATTTCAATCGCTTCCAAAAGGTGTTCAAAACATAAATCACTGGAATAGTAAAACATTCAATGCTTGAATCTACTTCAGATAATAATATGAATATATGTTTCTTTCTTTATGAATACCTGAAATAATGTGTACAGAGGTAACCAGCAAGTGTTTCTTTTATTGTAAAGGCAATATTTTGCAGCAAATCAACACTCAATGGCAACTTCAACTTTCAAAACACAAATTCATTGTCTATCAACTGACACAAAGTAACTCTTCTTTCAGAAAGCAGCAGAGAAGTGGTGGGGGAAAAAGCCTCTTAAAAGTCTATTACTTAAAACAAGTTTTTCCTGCTTCAGGCTTTAAATCAGTAATAAAATTGGCTATTTAAATTACTTTCATGTCAATCCATCCACCATGATCTGCAGAGAGCTATTTAAGAAGACAAAGAGACAGACTAAAGAATATCTTCACTTGTGTTACTGTCAAACCTGGTATGGTTCTTATTTATCATGTTACACTAATATTTCTTAAAACTCATATTTTTGCTGCATTGAGTATTTCAATGGAGAAAGATGTATACATTATTATAAACACAGAGGATTGTTTATTTGCCAGAATAAAGGAAAAAATTTATGTATTTGAAAAAACATGTTGAGGACATGACATATGACTAAAAGCCTCCATTGTAATAAAAAGATATAACAGCAACAATTGGCAACCAGTAGAAGCACAACGAATATATGATTACCCCTGACTTCTCTAATACAGACAGCAAGATAGAAAATAACATGAAATAAAAAATATATTCTGTAAATCAATTAAAAAACCCACCAGCACCATGTACTTTGTACTGTATAAAAGTAAAACTTAGGTAAAAAACACAAAAAAGATGAACGATGAACACATTCTAAGATGACTGTAGAAATAATTTCCAGTGAGATCAAGAATCTGAAAACCTTTCAGAAAGCACTTCAAAGCCCAGAATAAGATGTGCACTGCTACTGCCTTCTGTCTTTCTCCTGTAGCCTTCCCCCATCCTTTAAAATCCCTTCCCAGTAAAGGGATATTAGAGGATTTTATGGAATATCCATTGGATAGTCCCATGCCTGTTTTTCTTAATTGGGAACTACCTAGCAGGTACAATACACTGCAAAAAACTGTGAGCAAAGATTAAGAACTCTGTTTGCCTACAGTGGATGCTCACACTTAACCAAATTAACAAGAGGACATGTAACCTCTGCTTTCTTGTGGAGCACAAGTGGACATAAACAGAGACTTCCCAGTGACAGAGAGGACAAACTACTCTTGTACTCTTAGGTACCAGGGTTGTTCCTGTTAAAAAACCTAACAAATAACCAAACAAACCTTAGTTAATATAGAGATAGGGTCGTTCCAGAGCACTTCCTGGCAACATTATTACCAATGAAAAACCAAGTAAAATCACTATTCAACTATCATCAAAAACCATACATGTCACTACCCAGGCTTCAAAATCTCAGATATTCACCCAGGCTGGCTCTGTACCAGGAACTTCCTTATCCTTTCAAAATACATTTGCCAGCAGCACAGAATTCAGTCAGACCACAGAGTTGTACGTCTGTTCTCCTCCCCCAAATGATAATGTGGAACATCATTAATAACAGGCCAGGGTCATCAGCGATATGTGGATAGCACCTATTACAGTGCACTATTGAAAATTATCATAATTACAAAAAAATAGCCATGTAGCAACACCTACAGAAATCAGGGATTAATCTTAAATTTTTGCATCCAAAAAACCTTACATTTTAGGGCAGACACAAAAAGCAGTTCATTCTTTAAAAAAAAGAAGGGTAGTATATTCTGGTTTTATGATGGCTGGGTGAGAGGTGACAACAGTCTGAGATCTATTTGGTCTGAAGTCTTAGCTGAGGATTTTCTCTATTTTTAGCAACAGTAACAATAGCAAGTAGATGAAGAACTGCAGGTTTGCATTACGCCACAGAACAAGCTTGCCACACCTTTCTGTGAATTGCCTAGTCTTCCTTTCGTCTGGTCATGCCTTTCCACATGAATTAGCCCACCTGGATTTATTAATCCAATTCCACCTCAAAGGTTTTATTTTCAAATAAAGATATATATTTCTAAGCACTAATACATAGAGAATAGGGGAAAAGTATAATTTATCACATCAGAGTACCTAAATAGGTAGTTGTAAGTTTGTAAATCTGGCTAAATCCATCGATTTGTTTTGACATATCCATTTCTTTATGACAAATGAAAGGAATAGTTCATACCTTACATGGCTCAGGTTTCAATATTTAGGACATCTCCAAGACTTACAGAATCACAGCTACACATACAAAGGACCAACTCACAGAAAGCTGGCACATTTGGGGAAGGTACATGCTCCTGAAAAGCAGCAGACATGAAGCAAAAAAGAAAAACCCAGAAACAGACAGCTCCCAAAGGCACTGTTAAAACTCACACACCTGAAAACAAAATAGCAATGACTAATCTGTGTGTGAAGCTTGGAAATTGAATTCCAGGACAATGGATGAAAATTAGGGGATAGACGAAAGAACCCTTTCAGACCAGAGCAGCAACTACGTTGCCTCTCTGGCCACTGCAGTCTAAGCAAGTCTCCCAGGAAGCAAGGCAGCGTGCTGCAGTCAGATTACCCTGCCCAGAAATCTTTACACAGCTACTCATCACCTCCACACCACACTAGGACATATGCATGAAGGGGTTGGCAAGGAGAGTGTGTGCTGTACCCTCTGCTTTTTCACTTGAAATAAAGTCAAGTTCCATTTTGGAGAATCAGGCTTTTCTCAACTGATGTATAAAATCTGCTGCTAAGATAGGGGACTCTGTCGATAATCAAATTAGACATGAATAGGGGGAGGGACATTTCCTTCTGCTATACTCAGATTTGCCAAATTTAGGTATATTTGTGACATTTTAGACAGTTAGAGCCATCCATCAGCATCTCTGTCACTTTGCTTTGGGTTTGCAAAAATGGAAACAAGATGTTGCCTTGGAATGCAGCTTTGCAAAATTCTGCAGATTAAAAAACATCTCTCTACAAGTCCAAGTTTCTGTATGCAACTAGAAGCTACCGCTGTAACACGATAAGCAAGATAGGTGCTACATTAAATGACCATAGGAATGGTCATTTTATTAAATGTTAATAGTAGGATCCTGAACTTATTCAGATTAACTTTCCTATTATTTATATAGAACATCGTTAGGCTATCAAAACATACCACACTGTAGCCCAGAAAAACAGGCAGTGTGCTGGGGGGTGGAAGGAATCAGCATTCTGGTGTGGTAATAAAGGTTTCTTTCTCCAATGATAATCAACTCTGCATAATTAAAATAGCTCAGACTGCTGAACTAATTTTCAGACTGGAGGTTTCTTCCTGTAGCAACACTTACACACAAAGTTTCTACTGCGGCTGAATTTAATCGTGAGTCTAATTACAATTTTAATGAATATCTTCAACACTGCATGTAAACTTGCACTTCACAGTCTTGCTATCAGAGCATTTTTAGAAGCTTTCTGCATTTAATATAAGGGATTGTTCTGAGCGATGCTCATGGTAAAGCAGTATTTTTTGAAAGAAAGCTTCAACTATATTTGGCCAAATTGAAATAATGTTTAAAGTTGGTTGAAATATGCATATTTCAGAATACTTTCACTATACATTTAATTAAGGATAAGTATTTGGCCTATTTCTAATCAAGTTCTAACTTCAGCATGGTCCGAACTGTATCCGTTGAGTTTCCCTTCCTCCTTTTCACTCCTTTTTGTAAATACTTAAGGCTTACTTGTAGATTGTCTCACCAGAGAGCAAAAACCAATACAGGAAATTCTCTGCTTGTTCACAGGAGAGAAGCCAGATTTAATAGTCAAGGCCTTAAACCCGCACCACTAAAATACCAATTCTATCTGAATTGCCTGGGTTTTTACGTAATTCTAGTGCAGTGAACTAAAAATTCTGTAGCAGCCTGACATAAATCAGGAGCTTTTTAATTAAACATGAAAACTTACTATTCACCATGGAGTTTCTTCTTCTATATATAGTTTAGTTTATTTTATGCTCCCCTCAAATTTTCAATAGCCAGCCTGATATACCATTTACATTACAGCAGCACAGGTTGCTGGTAAAATAAAAGTGGCCTGGTAATATGGCAGTTTGCAGATTACATTTCTAGGTCCTAGGCAAACGTGATAGATTCAAGATGACAGGATATGAGCATTCTGTAGCAGTTATTGATGTATCCATCAGTACTGAAATTGTCAATGCAGAATAAGCATTTTTATGTTGCAGGATTAAACTTCAGTTAAGGTTTCTACGAGGAAGCTCATTCAGATGTGCTGAAGGTTTCCAGGGTTGAGTTTCTTTCCTTCTCCCCATTCCACCTGTACATTTCAATTAAGACAACATCTTCCTTATTTCCTTTAGAATTTAAATCTAGTAGGAACATCTTCAATCACTGAGTCCTATTCCCTGCTTCTATATAATAACAGTATATAATCACACTCATAAATTTATAAAATTTGATGTTGAAACCAGTTAGGTTTCTTGTCCCACTAGTCCTATTGGGAGGCTGTTCTAGAATCCCACTGACTGGTTAGAAACCCCCCTTGAATGTTGCCTGTTAAGTTTCTGTGCTGGAGGATTTCTCCTCCAGACCCCGTCTTGCTGTCCCCTGCTGTGATGCTGGCAACTTCTGCATTCACAGTTCAACACAGAGGCTTCTCTCTCCAGCTCCAGGAACCTCCTGTGCCAGATAATACCACTTAGACCTCCAACCAGCTGTGTCTCACATGTGGCCCTAGAAATAGGCTAGAACATTATGAAGTAGATGGGGTGCTGTGTTCAAAGGAGTCTCATGAGAAATACTGCTTTTCCCAGCTGCAACTGTGACTGCAGATCACAGCTCCTCCCACTATGCTCTGGCTGTCAACTAAGTTGAGAGATCTTCTACTTAACATTAAGGAGAAAAGGATTCAGAACCCTGAAAGGGACGTATTTCATAGTAGATTTTTAAACTGGTTCAGAACAAAAACATTTTTTGTTATTTGTTTCGATTTTCTTTGCTTCAGTTCAAATGCCCATCTAAACACACCAGGTTTTGCTCTTGGTTTTTTTCTATGACTTGCATTTAATTTCATGAAGAGAATAGTAAAAAGTTGCTTTTTAAAATATAGAAGTGTATGCAGAAGCAGTGGAACTCTTTAACTTGTGCATTTCATGGATAAATTCAGCTATGTTTCAGTAGAAATGTGAATGTTAGAAGAAAAGATGTTGGTTTTCAATTTATTTTTCTTTACTCTGGAAAACACCACCTCAGTATTGGGTCATGTTTATCTTCAGCTGTACTGTAAGGATCAGGGACAAGAAAGGGGAAGATTTGGGTTTTCTATGAGTCTTACTTCTAAATATTCCCTATCAGACAAATATCTCCAACCTAAGAGGTAATACAGGTAATAATAATACTCTGCCCTACTCTCAGCGGGGAGGCCATTTTTCTACTTGGTTAAATACCAGTACAAAAATATTGTCCAGAGTTTAAAAAAAAAAAAAAAAAACAGAAAAAAAAAGAGCTCAAAACCAAGAAAACTAAAGCTTCTCAGGAATTTGCCAATGTTAACCATTCTTCTGCTTGTAACAGTCCAGAGTTATTCAATGAAGAGGTGATGCTGCAATGGGAAGCACAGCCAGACAAAAGGTAGTCAGTGAGGAAGTATGTTGTACCTACTGTCCCATGCTGTGTAACACAGAAGCAGCTGTAACCAAAACACTGGATGATGCAGGTCTGTAGGTGTGATTTCAAGGTGAGTCTAAAATGATCTAACTGCAAACTGGTGCAGAAAGGTGCAGTTTTATCCCCCTTGTCCCTCCCCAGATGCATGTTGCTACCTCTTCCTTCTGCCTATTCACACAGACAATCTCAGTCATCTAACAGGAAAATGTAAACTTCTTGGTTATCTTTCAGTCAGACTGGCAAGCAGTACAGCCCAGCATCACGGATAAGGACAAAGACTTCTCTGAAGGTGGCAACTTCTTGCAGTTAGATCTGCTCAGGCTGCTGTGATACCCTGCACTATGCCCAGAAACTTGACTCCTGATTTCAGGCTAGCAACTGATGCAATAATGACATTTTTGTTTTTTAAGTTATGCACACAGTGGAAGAATGAAATAACTAAAAGCACGATGGGAGCTGGAAATACCTACAAAAAGGAAAAACATAAGGAAGCTCACACAGCACTTCAGACGTACTTGCAAAGAATAGGAGCCAAAAAATAAGAAGATAAACGGGAGGTGGTCTGATTTTTCGCATAGCACTGGCTGATTCAGAGCACAAATGTTTAATAGTTTTCAGCTATCTTAGTCATAGAAGTTTAACTATGAAACCATACCAGAAATTCGAGGAGCACTGCATTCCTTGTAAAAATGAAACACATGAAGTATGTGCTTTTAATCAGGGCACAGAAGAATGCGAAATTACAGAGGGGGTTGTGATCAATCTAAGCCAATTTTGCAAGTCTAACTAGGACCAGATATGAGATAAGATTGTAATTGAGATCTGGAAGAAAAACTGAGTGTTCACTGGAAAATGCAGAATTAACCCTGAACTATGCAATTAGAATTTACAACACTACCGTAGTTGTCCAATACTTAATGAAGATTATGGGACTGTGAAAGGTAAGCAATTCTCTGACACTGAAGTCACGATGAAGGATACACAACAGAAGAAAGAAGTCATGAAAAAGGTTAGAGGGGAGTTTCAAAGTTTGTACGCATTATGGCAATTAATGTAAGCTGCAACAACAGAAAGAGGTAAGAAATGAAATTAAATAAATGAAATGGATTTTATCACTTCACAGTAGTTGCAAGCTCCAGCAACATGGGCTGCTGACAAGAAAACACCTCTGCCAGCTTACTGCTCCAATACAGGTGAATAGTCTATAACCGGATTTTAATCAAGCAGGACATTCCTTTCTTGTACATCAGCCCAGCCCATGCACCAGGGAGAAGTTAGGAACAGGTAATAGAAAGTAAATGGGTGAAAAATGCAACTTACAGGAATGACTGTTCCCTCTGGGGAGGGAACTAAGCACTAAGCACATGGGTGAGAAAGAAACTGCAATAACACCAGTGAAAAAGAAGTAATTGTTATCATGTTAAAAACTCATCCTACATTCAGTCTCATCAAGCAGATAGGCCAAAATGATTGAAGAAGAGTCTGAATCAATCTTCTGGGGACAAAGTTCACCCCAGACAACAAAATATAGCTATTTCCATTGCCTGTAGAAATGTTGCTCTTACCTTATGACAGAAGCCAAAAGAAGAGCCTAAAAGACACATTGTTCTGGGTGTACAAGAGAGAAACACAACGGAGTGAGTGCACACACTGTGCATTGTTTTAAAACTAGAAGAAATAAAAGAACTAGAGAGATCAAGATCATACTTTATTTACAGCTAAGTTACATAACAAAGACCAGGTTTGTTAAAAGTGAGCATTTTTACCACCTGCTGAACAAGAAATACTGGTAGAAGGAAAGGAATATAATGTATTTAAAATATTTTTCATGTATGATGTGAGAGGTTGCCATAATAAGTAACATGATGAAAAAAAAAAGCTCATATCCATGTATAACAACAAAAAAAACCAAACATTTTTTCATACTCATACATGAATTCCAGTCAATACCCAGTTATATCTGAAAACACAGAAGTTTGATCATATAAAAGATACTTAGATTTATTTAGATTATCTTTTAAACTGGGGAAAAACAACAGAAGAGTATGACTGGAAAGTCTAGGCAATTTTTGGCAGAGCTACAACTAGGACAAGGCAAAGTGACAGAAATATAAATCCCATATAACAGAAATAACAACTAGGAAAACCATTAATGTAGCAAAGCACATAAGCAAATTGGGGTAAGGTGAATCCATAGGGAAAACTGTTTTATGTAACACTTTTAAATGTTGGGATAAGTCTAAATGTTGGGATAAGTCTGACACTTCCTTTTGTTTCTTCCAAGTCCCCTTGCTAGGGTTTGCTGGAAGGCATTGTGGAATATGGCTGACTCTGGCTCAGGTTTTCGGAATAGATCACTGGAGGTTTTCTAAATTGGTCGGCAGTAGATTTTGCCAGCACTCATCTCAAACTTCCCTAGCTTTCTCCAGGGTGCAGAGTAAGCTGGATCAGGTTTCATGTTTAAATTAATTTGGAATTGCTTTTTCCAAAAGTGACTGGAGTTTGCAAGTTTTTCTGCTTTCCTTTGCTGGAGATGAAATATTACTTTCTGCCACTATACTTTTCAGAGTCAGATCTCCAGCATTTCAGCCTACCTACATGACCAGATCCTTCTTGCCTTCTACCACAATTCATTTGTGTTCCGTTCTAAATTTTTCTTAACCAAGTACAGTTCTATTCCTGTCAGATTTGCCCAGTTCTGAGATCCCATCTGCTTGGCTATATATTCTTTAACAGATTCTGTTTGCTATATGCCGACCTAGTTCAAAGTTGCATTTGCTCATTGACTGTTCTGTACTCACCTTCTCCCATGTTTATTTCACCAGAAAATTGTATGGGTTTGCAGCTAGGTTTTTCACCTAGGGCATTTTTATAGATTAGAAACAGTACAAATTCAAGTATTGATCCCCAGGGACCCCATTTAATACTTTACCTAAATTGAAATAGCTCCACTTACAATCACTTTTTATTCCATATGTGTAACCACTGAGCTATTCATCCAATTTCATATTACTGCATCTCTTGAATCCTTGAAGCTCTTTACTGTGGGCAGTCTTGTGACAATGCTTGCTGCTTAAATACACCAATTACAACCCTGCGGTGTACATCTGAAGTACACTATGTGTACAAGTCTAACATTACATATGTTGGGCCACCTAATGATTTTCCTTTTGCTTATGCCTGCTCTGTTTATCAGAAAAGGAAATGATTCTGTTCTTGCAGTGGTAACTCTTTTGTTCTTACACACAGGAAAAATGCAGCGATCAAGACTGACTGCCATTTTTTGGCTATTCTCTCTAACATGTGTGTTTGGTTGCTTTAGTTAGTATGCCCAAAAGTGTCACCATAACAAAATGCCTCACAGATAGATCTTAAGCTCCTCCTGAGCTGCATCTCCTTTTTGAAAGCTCTACCATTCCCTATAAAACTGAGAATTTTTACTGCATATTAACACAGATCCCACACTGAGTAAGCAGATCTCGTACCATATAAAGGCTCCAAAACTCCACAACAATTTCAGCGCAAGCTGAGGTAGAGACAAGCTGATCCAGCAATGAGACAAAAAGCTCCAAACCTAGAAAAAAATTTGCATGCTGATTGGAGGGGTGGAAGGGAATTTATGACAAGTCAAGCAGAGAAGCGGGTCTGATGCACATGGTTAGTACAGTTCCCCACTCCAAACCAAGCTCCCAGAGGCTGACACTTTTCTCATTGGAGGGGAGACTGTACAAGACAGCAGAAACAGCTCAGCATTTTAAGGTTCTCTCCTCACCTTTATCTGGTTCTTGTTGAGACAAAAAGTCCTTTCACCTGCCCTCTCCAACACTAGGCTTTATGGAGAATTTGGGGATCCCAACCACTTCTTTAAGCCTTTTCAAGGAATTGGAGAAATCCAGGGCCTGAAGGAAAAGCAGTGATGAAGCTAGAAGCAGCAATGCTGAAACAGAGATTAATATACTGGGGAGTGGAATGTAAGAACTTCTGGATCTAGAGATGGAACTGATACAGTAACTACATTGTTCATCCATAATAAGAGAAGCTTCAGTCCTCTCAGAATGGGCACCAGGATTGGGGACAGGCAGATGTCAATTCTATTGCAATGATCTGCAGGTTGGGAGAGGCACATAGTTAATTATAATTTTGGAAGCCTCACAACATCAGGCAGACCAAAACAGCTGATAGCCCTGTCAGACCAACACTTTGGAGCTAGACAGGGATATTCAAAATCAAAAGGCACAGAAAAATAAGCCAATACATCTAAACATTTGAAGCGCATGCACATATATTCATATTCTCATGTATAATGCACATACATACACGCATACCAGCTAATCTCATGGCTCTCTGGAGGTCTGCCTCAAGATTTTTAATTTTTTGATTTGGCTATCCTGCATTTCTAATGCGGTTATTTGTTAAATGAATATGAAGTTACTTTTTACCCTGCTAAGGGACTGGCTGTAGAGTTCAATGGAACTAGATAGGACCTACTCTTCCTCCTAAACACAACTCGGTTAGAAGCTCTGCCATATTATTTTAAATGTGGTATTAGATCATTATGTAATATTTTTTCTATCTTTATCTGATACGCCATCTGATGCATACCACCCATCACCACTTCCAAATTCTTTTTTTCACAGCTGAGAGGACAACTGGACTTGATCCATTAGATCAGCCTATCTTGCTCATTTGATATCTTTTCAAATAAACACCTTTGCATTTTTTCCATGCTACTGCCCACACTTGGAGCAGTGCCCTTAAGCATCTGCAAAATTGCTTCATTATCCTCCTTTGAACTTTCTTTGCATCAAATCTTGTGCTGAGGTGGGGTGGGGAGGAGAGGACAAAAGGAGGTAAGAGCAGGTCCAATGCATGTTACCTTCTGCAGAGCTGCAGCAGAGGCCTGAGGTTACAAGTAAAGAATAATTTTGCTGCTGTTCAGCAAGTTGAAGGATTCTTTTTCCCAGCATCCATGAAATAATTCTACATTAAGTTTAGCTATAAAGCCATGACCCTGGAGAAAGGACTTGGTTCTAAGCCAAGTGTTTTTCATATTCAGTTTCACTTTCCTGGTATAAAATATTTAAGAAAACATAATTCTGCTTAAAATAATTCTATAAAAAAGTAATCACATTCTTGTCTTTTTTATATGTATCAGAGTCAGACATTTCAAAATTATTTCATCCAGCACAAGGCTTCAGCCTCCCTTATGCTGTAAGCGATCAGTACTTGTGAAAGTCTACAGAATTTATACTGAAAGGCAAGCCAACAAAAAAAAATAAAACTTCTTAATGCATTAAAAACCCTCGTCCTCTGATCTGAGTGTTTGTACTGTCACCAGCCATTGGAGAATGTGAATGTTTCTACACAAAACAGATTAGCGCTAATGAAGTCTCTGGTAAACCATGTGGAATTTCTGGCCCTTCTGTCTGTTGAGGCTGTGGAAAAGCTCTGCTCTTGTTGAGATTTTAGAAAATTATGATTATTTAAGAAGTGTGAGTGCTTGGTGTTGTGAGTGACATTCTAGTTTTGATGGAAAGACTTTATCAGATGGAGAGGTTTTAAAGCCTTTCTTAAAGATGGTCAGAGTTTCAATTCACCTAATCTCCTCTGGAAGTTCATTCCACACCCAAGACCTTTTGTCCCCAGCCTTTACATGTGCTTCTGCATCAGGTTTGTGATGCATTAAAAAAAATATAAAAAGGCACTATAATTCTGGATCTCTATAAAGTAAAAAATGGTTTAGCTAAGAACAAAACATTGCAAGTTTTATAGTTCAGGCAATTGTTTTTGTTAACCAGTAGAATTTATTTGATTTATTGAACTATTTCATTTGACTTTTTAAAGGTTTTATATAATCTAAGTTTTACATAACCTAAGTTTTGGCCTAAAGAGGTTTCATAATAAATGCATCCTGAATAGTTAGGCACATTAGAGCCTTCTTTACAATTTCATATTTTTGAAATGCGTAAGATATATATGGCAAGCAACCAAACTACATTCATGTTTTAAAAAGATGTTTAATGCTGCTATCCTGAATATGCAGCTGTGGAGGATGCCCCCAATGAGGAATTTTTTCCTTCAGTAGCAGTCACAATGCTTGGGTCTTTCCCAAAAGTAGTACTACAAATTCTGCCATATGGCTGCCCAGCTGGGCAAAGTCTGTAAACTCAAAGTAAGTCACAGGGTGGTTTTGGGGTTGTTTTTGTTTGTTTGCTTTTTTCTTTTTTTTTTTTTCCTGCATCGCCAAGGAGGCTCATTGATTTTCCACAGGCTGGCTGCAGCAGAGCTTGTTTTCTTCTGCTCGATATATTTTGGGGAGGTCAGTGAAACCACCTGATGTCTGATTTAAACAGGGAAGGAGAAAGAAATTTGAAGAGGCTGCTAGGCCCAATACTTCCTTCTAACAATGTGGACAGGAACCAAAAGGAACCAGAGATCACTCATCTCCTGATGTCACCAGGCACCAGTAATGTCTCGTTTTTATGAAGTGAATTAAGTCAGTATATGTAGCAGCTGAACTTAATAGAACAAGAGTTTCCTATTGCTTTCCATGAAGAAGAGTGAACAAAGTCAGCTATCCCTCAAAAAATGGTCACAAAGAAATTCCTTCAGTCCCACATAGGTTCCTGAAAAATCAAGTTCTCTATTATGTGGGACAAAGACAAGGAAGCAGATTACTGCAGGGACGTGAATAATTTCCTGACACAGAGTGCTCTGTTGATGGTCTTCCTTCTCCTCATTTGCCTCTCAGAACTTGCCAATCTCCATTCTGCCTGCAAAAAACTGTCCTTCTGATACTTCAGGGCCAGAATGCCCACATCCATTCAAAGAGACTGGTCTCACAGCAGCCTTCTTTATTAAAGTCCTCATTTTTAGAACTGTTAGAAAAA
Source organism: Buteo buteo (assembly GCF_964188355.1). Classification (NCBI taxonomy): domain Eukaryota; kingdom Metazoa; phylum Chordata; class Aves; order Accipitriformes; family Accipitridae; genus Buteo; species Buteo buteo. The sequence continues at coordinate 17,518,931 of NC_134171.1, forward strand.
AAATAAAACCCCACTTCATTCTTTGAAAGTAATTAACCTTTTGCAGAATAATCATGCTGCATTTCAGAAGGTCAACAGTTAAAGGATGAGTGCTTTGGCTTCAGCTCACCAGGCAACACATACTCCCTTTGAGACCACAGTGTATTGAGTCAAGCCTTAGGTCAGTTTTAGTGGTTTTCAAACACAGTTCACTTTGCTGCAGCAAACTGTAGCTTTTTTTTTTTTTTTTTTAGTACAATACTTCACATCCAGACTACATTATAGGGTCAAGCACAAAAACATTTTCATGTATGCCAAGGCATTTTGTAATGTTAACATTTGCTAAGACCATCTATTAGCATTTCTCATTTGGTCTACTAAGGCAAACTGACAGAAACACTATTGACCCCATGAATGTAAATGGATGCTCAAGCTACAGTTGGGAATGTGTAGCTCATAACATCACATAAGCAACAATAGCTTTGACTTTAAAGTAAAAAGCTAAAAATATATCTCTGTACTGGGATTTCACAAGAATTACTATTTATACATATTTTTCTGGTTTGAGAGTTTTTGGCTCCTGTAGTTACAGGACAAATACCCCCAGCATTACTAAATACTACAGACATAACAACTTTACTGTTACTTCTGCCTTTTTATTTAGTTTCTCTTTAGCTTTTCTTTTTTAGACAAAAGTAAACTAAGAACTCTTCTACTTTGGGCTTTTTTTACAGTGCCTTTCTTTGCTCTATTTTAAACATATTGGCAATCACAACAACCATTCACTGAATCTGTTCCTTGCATTTTACAGCCAATAGCTGAGTCATTGACTGAGTACTGAGATTTTTATTTTTTTTTTGAGACACTGGGGCTTCCTTAATAAATGAAGCTTTACCCCTCCAGATCAATTACCTGGAGATTTTTTTTCAACCTGTTTAAATGCTAGAGCATCAATTCCAGCCAGAGTCTACTTGTGTGCCAAAAGGAGACAGTCACTTTTCTGGTGTTAACCACCATAATGTCAATCCCTAGATTTATTTATTTGAATCTTAGTTAAACTGAGGTTTATCTCTTCTTGTTCTTGATCAGATTATTAAGCCCACCCTCACCTTGATGCAATGCCATTTATTTCAATGGCATTATCTTCACAAAAAGGCAAAACTTATGAAGTACAAGGGATCTGCAAGCTGGTGACTTAGCAGTAAGTTTATTAGCATCCTTAGCACTGGCAGTTCTGTTTTCTGCATTATTTTGGATTTTCATTATTTTCTTTCTTCCATTCCATTTTAGCCCTTTAGTCAGTCTTCAGCCATGGAATATTTTCTTTTAAAATTTTCTTGATAGAGTAGCTTTGGAAGAAAATTTTTTGTTAGCGTTTCACAGCAATTTTATTTTATCTTTAGTTTATGGTTCAGTATAAATTAATCCTCGGTTAAGGCACTGTGTGGGTCCATGGGGCATTTTGACATGCCTAACATATTACTGGTTCAAAATTACGAGTCATCTCCCTTCTCTCTCCCTTGGTTTATCTATGTCACATCTTAAATAAAAAAGCTCTTTCAGGACAAAGTCCATGTCTGTGCCAAGAAGAACAGGGTCCCAGGCATCAGAAGCATTTACAGATGTTACACTACATTCCAGGCAGTTCTGTGTGGCAACCTTTTGAAATTAGCAGGTTACATTTTATTACTGTTTGATGGATATTCTTGTATTTTTGCAACAAATTAATTAGCACAAAGACTTTATATACAACATTTGTTATTCAGCAGGACTCAGCAGCAAAAAAATGGTTCGAATCTTTTAAATTTCAAACTGCATAATAGGCATTCAAGATGAAAATCATTCAGCAGTGACTAGTTTCTGAATTACTTGCTCAAGTTAACTGTGTAAGTAGTGAATTCTGTGTCCATAGTACCACATGCAGACTTCTCTCCATGATGAAGATTATTTTAGTGGTTCAAAAAATGAATGTAGACTTAGATTCAGATTTTCATATTTTCTGTTTTCTTTCACTTTTAGAAGGGAGTAAAAAAAGGTGGGGGTGGGGGAGAGTTATATTTTCTCAGATCTTCTTCCCTAGTCCAAACAAGCAAATGTCTTGAAACTCCAGTATGTTGTAGAATTTTCTGTTTCTCCATTCATATGACAAGAGTAGGTGTTCACTGAAACTACATTGGTTTTGACTTAATTTCCATCCACTGGGTGAGTGGGTTATATTTTGCGTTCTAGAATAATGGTGAAAAGCACTTACAGCAGAGGTCCATCTAGTCCTGTCAGTATTCTGTCCATAACCAACAGCATGAAAACATGTAGTGTTACTTTCCCAGGATACTCTCGAGCCTCCATGTATTTGCTACTGAGAAACCTGAACTGATGGTGGATTTGGGTGGGTTTTGCCATTAATTTGTCCAGTCACTATTTAAACCCATTAAGTACACTTTTCTTTATATATGTATATGTTGTGGTTTAAGCCCAGCCAGCAATTAGGCACCATGCAGCCACTTGCTCACTGTGCCCCTCCCTCCCCCCCCCGCAGTGGGATAGGGAAGAGAATTGGGAAAAAAAAGTAAAACTCGTGGGTTGAGATAAGAATGATTTAATAATTAAAGTAAAATGTAATACTAACAATAATTATTAAAATATATTAATAATAACAATAATAGTAATGAAAAGAAATATAAATAAATAAATAAATAAAACCCCAAGAAAAGACAAGTGATGCACAATGCAATTGCTCACCACCCGCTGACCGATGCCTGAGCAGCGATCCACGCCTCCCCGCCAACTCCCCCCTGTTTATACACTGAGTATGACGTCGTATGGTACAGAATATCCCTACTACTCAGTCATTATTTTGTTATAACACTCTAAAACTTCTTTTAGCTAATTGAAGTTACCCCATGTTGAGCAGATAAGCACCTTAGCTCTACACAACATTGTACAGATGGGTGAGATCTTGGCATCTGAAGTGTTATGAACAATGCCTATGGATATGTTCATGTCATATTAAAGATTTCTTCTTGTGAAAGTTCTAGCTATGAACCTGTAAAAATAATGTGGCAGTAAAATCTGATAAATGAACGCACAGGGTGCTTCACCAATAAGTAGGTTTCATCCCCAAGTATGAAAGCGATGTCTGAGGCCAACTTTACTATAAATGAGAGGGCAGGAGAAGGGAAAAGCATCGAAGCTGATCTTGCCTTTGAGCTATGCTGACCACAGGATCAATAGCTATCATTAGTAGAGATTGCTTAAAGGAAGCTAGCTGCCACAGTGCTGACATTTAACCCATGTCAAGTGGCACCATGTGCACCTTTAGGTGCACCATGTGCACCTTCCAATTCAACTTTAGAATTGGAAGCGACAGAAAGTGAAAGGAGATTCCTACACTAAACAGAAACTCTTCCTGGAAGTTTGAGTAGTTGTTGAGTTTCAGACAAAAGTAACCTCTTGTTACAACGAACCAGTGAAGCTAGAGCTAATTTTAATACTAAATTTTAGATGTTTCAGCTGGTTATGTGTACTTGGGATCGCTGGAACAGAGAAAACACTGCACGTCTGCATAAACCTCATTATCAGTTGAAGGCATGTCATACTCATTTAATTATTGCCATTGAATCTTATTTCATTCCAAACAGGTTGTCATTTCAACTAATTTAACTAAAATCCCCCCCCCCCCCCAAATAATGAATTTACCAAGCTTGGTAAATGCACTGCTTGTGTTGTTTGTATTGCCTGCCTTGATTGACAACCTTCTTTACAAGAGTCTGTATTTTTAATATTGTAGCTTGATCACAAAACACTGAACATACAGATAGCATACACATGTCCACGGAATTAATAATGAGATCCAAAAATTTTCAAGACTATTATCTGCATATAGTTACAAAATGCTTTTGTCTCCAATGGCGCCGAAGAAGTAAAACCAGACTGTACCTGAATGCTAGATGACTTCACATATAACAGCACAGGCTAGAAAACCCTCTGGAGAAATGGATTTCTGATAGTTTCATCACTGTGCAATCATCATAATAAAAGATAATCCCCTTACTCCAAGAAAGTTATAGTCTGAATAGACAATAGGGGAAGAATAGGACGAGTCACAAAAGAAAAGTGAAATGTCCAGAATTAGATAGGACAGGGTCTGCCAAATTCTATTCTAATACCACAGTTATCGATACTCCGATAACACTACACGTTTAAGCAGTGTGCCAACACATATTGTTACTGATTCTTGTTTAAGGACCATCTTCCCCATCCAAGCAACACCTCAGGAATACCAGACTTAAAAGTGCACAAATGCAGCAGACAATAATTTTCACTGTAAGTTCAGCCCTTTTGTTCTAAAAGAATGCCAAACATGAAAAATCTTGGCTTCCAAATTCTCTCTCAGAATCACCCCCCTTTCAGACAGTATTCCTTTGCTCTATGAGGCATAACAGAAAGTGTCTGCTGTGACCAAAACATTAAAAAAGCAAACTCTCACGGACGTCTACAGAGAAAACAGAATAATTTCAAGCAAATTACAGATCTGTGATATCTTCCAATAGGAAAGAGGGAGAAAAAGCTTTACATGTATTTTGCAATTTATTTCTGATGGAAAACTAGCAAAGAAGTCTTTGTCTTGAGGAACTGAATATAAATTTCCTCACATATCAGGAAAGTCCATAATCTTGTAAAATTATCTTCATACCATGCTGTGCCTGATGGGAATAGGATAATAAAGAGTTCTTAATCTCTCTTAAGAGAAAAGGACATCCTGCATAGTTAGGTCCCTAATCTCTGCTTAGCTCCACCCACATTGGTAGCAACACCATGTCACTTTTCACCTTCTCCTTGGTTTCCATTCTCCACTTGCACCCAGCAATCACCGACAACCTTGTCTTCAGCTTTCAAATCCTTTCTCCTCAGAGCCTCACACAAAACAGGCCCAGAAACTCTTAGTAATCCTGGTAAATCAGTTAGCAAGCTCCAAACCCATCTTTTTATTGCAGTACAAGGATGGGTTTGCTTTGATATGTTTGGGTGCACACAAAGATTTTTCTGAGACCAACAGCTACAGAGCTGACAGCAATGTCTTCTTGCTCATACAGCTCCTGAAACATTCCTTTTTAGCAGTAAATTATAAAGGAAACTGATGATACATTACTGCATAAAAGCTCTCATCCCCATCAGAATTTGTTCATGGTGTAACTTTGTACTTCCAGTGACTGCTAAACAGTTAAGATAAAAAGCAATGCAACATTTGAGAAATAACTGCTGCATCCAATGAGAGATTACTTTACTTTAACACAGTCCTTCCCCTCCCAATTTTCCTTTTACTCCTTCAGACCCTGCCCATCCCACAGACATTTGATGCTTGGTAACAAACACAGGGTTCTCTTTTGTGCTCAGAATTATTAAGACATCCACTTGAAAAGAAGGATCTAAGTACACTTTGAGGGGCTCTTTGGTGGAACTGCACTGACATCTCATCCTTTCACAAAACCTTCCTTGGTTTCTTGGGCCACATCCTTCATGTACCCAACTCCCATGAATCCCAGCTCCCAAGAGCCATGCTGAGCTATCACAGTTACTGAGGGGCCTGGGTGGAAGCAGCCAAGAACTAACCTAGGACCAAAACCAGTAAAAGATGGAATTGGTGGAGAGTGTGTCAGACCTAAGGAAGCAATGCCACTCTTTGGGGATAATTAATACAATATAGACAAAATACATAAATATCTCTTTAGATCAGAAGTATGTCTTTTCCTAAGTGGCTTTAAAGTTTTATGGGTTTGATTTTACCAAAAAGAAATTTAGGCTTTTTTTTTTTCTTTGCTTCTTGTTCCTGAAACCTTTGGGTATGTTTGAGCCAACATTTCTGATGCAATAATGAGAAAGCAGTAAGTCCCATGTCTCCAGGAATCTGAGAGAGATACAGTGAGATTCATATGAAACCTGCTGGAGCTGATAAAACTGGAAGAGTAAACCCAGCATCTTGGAGAGAAGTCCACCTGACAGTAGGTATAATTTATGTGAATTTAAAGTTCTGAGAATGTGAGAAATAGATACTTTTGATTTTTTAAATAAATCTGAAAATTATATGAAGATAAATTTTCTATTTCATCATTTTTATCCAGAAATAACAGTAACCTGTTGGTTGTAGGTTACAAGCAAGGAACATTTATCTTTAGCAAGCTATTTGGAGGTAAGAATCAGCACCAACTTTCTTTCAAACTCTTCCCCCATCCTTTTTTTTTCTTTTAAATGCTTCCTTTTGGACACACAGCAGAGATTTTCATTGTGTTGAGAAAAAAGGAAAGCCTCAAAATATAAAAACTAATTTTACTAGAAAGTTAATGAATGCACCATAACCCAGATTTTCTATGGCTATTGCATTAGGGAGAAAGAGTTATGAAACTTCATGCTTTTTTACATTTTGTTGAGCTTGCAATTCTGGCTGAAGGAGAGAGCAAATTCTCAGGTGCTAAACATCAAATTGCTTATTGGAACAGCTGCTGCACTGAGCTGAGTAAGCAGGACATGCAAAGAGGGGCTTTTTCTAGGCTAGTCTTTGACCAGCTTCAATGCTAAGACTTACAAATTAAAAGGAATATCTTACAATTAGAATATTGTTATTGCTATTTCCCTTTCACTAAATCTACAGACACAAGCGTTCTTTTGCATCCCTTACTCTTGGTTCCACTGTTTTTGTCTCGCACTGGTTAGGCTCTGCAATGTGTATTTTGTGTCATATTCTCCAAGCTGTAAAACCTGGGGGTTTTTTTGTTGGGTTTGTTTTGGGTTTGTTTTTGAGGGGTGGTGTATTGTTATTGAACAAATATTGCTTCAACTGGGGGACTGGAAATACAAATCTTTTCCCTTTTGAGGACCAGTGAGATGCACTGGGGTAGAGCTAAGGTTAGGAAACTGCATACTGTTTTTCTTCTTCTTCTTCCAAAGAAAAAAAATTCTTATAACACCACTAGAGCAGGAAATCCTCTGAAGTACCGATTTTTTTTCTTTGAATACATTACAAAGAAAAATGTTCACTGATTTTATGGGGGGTGGGCAGGGAATGTTAAATATCATGAAATAATACTGATTGGAATGTAGATTATTCCAGATTCAGACTCTAACTTCCAGAGATGAGCTTGGGTTCTTTTGTTGACTTAGATGATGAATTGAATCATTTACTTGGGAGCAGGTAAGGCTGAGCAACTATTAGTTGCTCTGTGATGGAAACAAGATTAATATTATGGCAAACAACCTATTTTGGCTGTCAAGGTGGAAGCAGGGAAATGCTGGAGCACCTTTTACTGCAGACACTCTACATTGACAAGCTCTGCAAGCAGGTAGGAGTGTCTGAAGTAAAAGGCATGATTCTGAAGAGCAGGCTTCATCAGACCTGCATTAATACCCCTCACCACCCCCCTTCTCACTATCAGGCTTTATTTCCTTAACCTTTGATTTCACTCTTAGTGTTTCTGCATTTTTTTTTTTTTTGCTCTAGTGAAGTAGGGGTTCAGATCCCACTGGGAAATAATAGGTGCCACTCCTGAAATCTCCTGCTCACTTTGAACAACGACTTACCAAGAAAGTCAGCTTCTGTTTCCAGCAGGTTCCAATTCCTGTTAGAAGCCTGCAGGAAATGGGCACATTGCAGCATCTGATTAAAGTCTTTCATTGCTTAGATTAATGCAGGGTCAGCTGGTGAAAGATCTTTCTTTAATAGAAAGCAAGCTGAAACAAAACTAAAAAGCCTATTTACTTAAAACTCAAGCACAAAAACAAATATTCCAATCTTGAAAAAGAAATCCTAACAATTACATGGATGCTTTTGAAAACTCTCCTAAAATGCACTTTTTCCCCAACAGCAAAAGGGTGTTCATATTCTAACCACAAACCTTCACATTTCAATAATTAGCAGGAGATAATTATCTGGAGATCAAAAGGCAGCTTCCATACTTTTTCATCCCAATTAACAACAAGCAAGTATAAAAAAGCTAGAAATTTGATTTATGAAAATCCAGAAGATGCATTCTAGGACATATCCAGGATGTAGTCAGGCCTTTCCTCTTCACCAGCAGTCAGAACTTCCACATTTTCTGAATCACTACTTTCTGCTAATTCTCACCACAATCCACTATTCAAGCAAGAAACCTGCCAATCACTAGTTTGATTCATATTTCTGATGCTTCATATGGTCTCAGTATATCAATGGTCTCCTTCTGCCTTCTAAATTGTCAGGTTCTCAGATTTCTTGCCCTTTTAACAACCCACTCTGAGATCTAATCTCCCAGGTGCTTCCTGTTTGCAGATTGTGGAGCAATAAACAGCAACATCAGTAAGTATGCAAGTTTGCTATGTCTTGCTAGTTGGGAATGTAGAGGTAGATAGCAGGTCTGAGAGAAGGAGGATGATATTTACGTACATTGTTCTGAAAACTTAGTAAAGAGCTATGATTATATTTGGTTTGAGTGGAAAGTGTCAGAACCGAGAGTTTTGTAAATTCTTCTGAACTAATTCACCGAAAACATTCAGTCATTCTGTTGACCACTGCAAAAATTGTCCTTGGGGCATTTAACTTCTAAACCAGCTACAGAAGAAATACAGGAGAGTCTGACTAAATGTTTTCTGAGCAGATAGTTTTTAAAATAGGTCCACGCCCAATGTACACATGCCTGTAAAATAGGTCTCTTGTCAAAGTAAGTGTATGCTTACTTTAGTGTATAATTAATTGAGTAAAACAAATTTTCTAGATCAGACCTTGGTGTCTGTTTGCAGCTGAAAGATACTTGGTGTCGTATGCTTTAGGAAATGCTGACAGAACTGGTCAGAAAATGGAACTTTTGGGGAGTTCACATCAGCCACTTGCTTTCTCAGAGTCTTTGAAAAGCTAAACCAAGAGCCTCCAAATTACTATGTTTTCCTCCATTTGAATTCTATGGTCTTTGCTATGTTTTTAAATGAAATAATCTTGCAAGTCTTGAACACTCTGAGGGCCCTCCAAGCATCTTGCTGCTGTGTTTCATTTTAGTGGCATGTCAATTAGAGGCAACTTCCCAATGTTGGTGTGGACAAACAGGTGGCTACCTCAAACTTCTTTTCCAGACTCGTAAATAGGCCTCTTAGTTCTCGTTTTCCTGTTTATTTACTTTCCAAAGTCAGACCACTCATCTTTGCCTGCAATGCTTTCACTATAAGAAGTATGTAAAACTTCAGTACACAATGTTGAAATTTGAATGTAGCAAAAATGGAGTCATATTGTAATTTCCTACACAATCTATCTTCTCTTTTTGAAGAATGCCGTCCACCAGTGACTGTTCATCCAGATAGAAGGACCTAAAGCATACCCTTTTCCTAGATGTCTTTGAAAAATAATTTTTTTTTGGTCCCTTTTGGTCCCAAGATATTGGAAATAAATATATGCAGATATGTGAAAAGAAAACAGGGCTGTCTTCTGAACCTGCCTGCAAGCTGTTGTGACAATGATATGCTGCTATTACTCAGCATATTCCTCATGGAACAGAGGACCGAATTTCAAAACTGATTAAAGTCTCTGCTATGAAAAGGCCACAGACCCCAGCTAAGAATCCAGCCAGGAGTCTTCAAAAATTGTCCCTACAGCAGCCTCATGCAAAACCAGCAGAAGCAGATACTATGGTTATTTATAATGAAAAATGACTCAAAAAGATAAGGATTGACATAGCAGTCAGAAAGGTTGTGAGGGACCCCTTCAGTAGTTAATGGCATAGCATGAAAGAGACGGCACTTCTCTTTTGCTCCTTCAAAGTGTGTATAGGGGGTGAGGGGAAGAAGCAGACTATTCCCATGAAGAATTTGACACAAGGTTATATAGTCATTCTTTTTCTAGTTTTTATGAGCATGACTTTACACTGTAATGAAGAGATGGACTGCTATCGTGATATAGTTCAAACATACCTAAGTCAGTACTGAAGCCAAAACCCAGGGTGACTTAGCTAAGCTACAAGGTTGCTGATAGAGCTTGCTTATATGGGAAATTTACTGCAAAGTGAGCTAGAACACAAATGTATAGTACATTACTCATTTCAAACAACTTTCCTGTGATGGTGAAAAGTAGCTGTCTCCAAATGGAACAAACCTTATGCCCTACTAAAGGCTGAGAAGCTTACATTGCACTTGCTCTTCTCAATAAGTATCTGGATAATTTGGTAGTAGAGACTAGCTAATGTACTGTGAATCCACACCCTAGCTAACTGCAGAGTTTTATTCTGTATAAGACATCCTCTGCTTAAACAGGAGATGGAAAAATTAGTTGGAAGTCTAGAGTATCCCACTCTATCATACAAAAAAGGATAAAGTTTAGATTTGTTCAAGTATTATCAATTCACTTAAGCTACTTCATTGCTACATGTCATTTCATTTTTTATTATCAAAGCCTGGGGCCTTTAAAAGGTCTGCAAGATCTCTCTTCTCAATTTGTTTGCTGCCATAGTTCAGCAATATTTAGCACCAATGTGTGTTGGCCCTTTAGCACTTTTCTTCATCTTTAACATAACTTATCAAAGAAGGTAGCAAAATACAAGTTGATCAGTCTCTCTGGTTTAATTTAACAAGGCAGGTCATAAAGGCTTTGTTCCTTGACCAGCCATGCTAAAGTGCTGCTTTCACATATTAATGTGACATGACTTGTACAGTCATAATTACTATGACAAGATAAAGGGAATTAGTTAAAACTTAATTAAAACCACATGCCTTACAACTGTGACACTGTACATATTTAGTAACTTTACTTCTTTGTTCCTGGTTTATCAAAAGGGGAAAAGGTCCACATGAATTTTCCTGGTATTACAAGTGCATCAATTACAAAAGAAAATTAAACACTGATCATAAATAACCAGATAAGAAACAAACCTGAAATAAGACAAGTACTCTGATCCATGGTTAGTAATGAATTTCTTTACTGATACCTATGTACTAAAGCAGCAATAAAGGACAAACAGCAACTTTTCTTCGACAAGTATGAGAAGAATTGATCAGTGCAGGGGTAGAGCACAGAGATGGAAATCTGCAGTGACTCTGTGTCACATCATTGCTAGCCATCTCAAAACAGACATTACTGAACAGCACCATGAAGAACAGAAATAAGGCTTGTCTTTTCACATTACAAATAAGGATGATCAAAAGAAAAAAAAACAGCTTTCTCTGGTTTATCATTACATTGCATAGCTCTATAGAAAGTATAGAGGGAAAGCAGATAGCCTAGTCTAATACTGTTTAAAAGTTTAACCCTGTGCAGTATACTATAATAAGTCAGCAAAATCTAGTTATGTGTGCTTTGCTTTAGCAGCTATACCATTTTCCCATGAAGAATTCAACAATACAGGTGCTGTGTTGTCATTTATTGTCACCTTCTCTCTTCTCTTAGGCATTTCCCCAAGGGCAAGACCATATTATTGTGGTACAACCCCTCAACAGCATCAGAGCAAGACATTATCCTTTCCAGGTTCTGGCTGCAGAATAACATATCTATTCTTCTTCTACTATTGTAGAAGTCATATGCTGCTTTTAGTACAGACATTCTCAATATGATCTGGGCTCCATGGTGACAGGTTCCCGTCACTTGGATTTGACTGTTTCAATCAGCCTTATGGACTTCTCATTTTCAACATCTCAATAAACTTTGTATGTCTCAATGCATTTCTTAACCCTTGTTCACCAGAAGAAAATAATGGCAACTACGGGGAAAGAGCAGAAAGCAAGGCTGGGAAAACTTGTTGCCCGAATGGGACAATTGGTTCCTTCCTGACTAAGGTAAAGAGGTGGCTTATCTTCCACACTGGTACTAGTGGTACCAAATAAGCTCTGGCTCTTAATAGGTTTTGCAGCTGTTTATAATCCTGCTCTAACATGCTTCTGATGAGCAGTGAAATAGTTAACAGCACTGACATTTACAGTATAAGTAGATATCAGCATTAATACTGTTGAAATGCATGGGCCCGTCACATCTGTCAGAGTTATTGTTTCAGGTCCCTGCATCCAGTGCCTGTTTTCAAGGCTACCAGCGAGGGGTTGACTTTTGTATTAAAATGGAAAACGTACCAGCATGAGGAAGAGGGTGTCTGCACCAAAGAAGCTTCTCTGTTCTGATGCACCACAAATCAGCACAATCAGACCTTCACTACTATATCCTGAGGCTAGAAGGGTGTGTATCCAGGAACAGTGCCAAAACATCTAAAGATCTAGGAATTTAAGAACATTCACAGGCAAAATTTATACAAACACCTTTCTGGTTTCCTTCGTAAAGGAATGATGCAGAAAAAGACAGTTCACCAGACTCTTAGACCTACAATTGAATCTGACTCAAGGTCTGACTGCTTTGTAGCGACTGTAGCTCTTATAAGCAGCCATAAACTAGATTAAAACTAGCTAGTTCAGATGACACTGGTAACATAGCTGCAGCAACACAGAATGTGATACCACCTACCTACTTACTTAGTCAGCATCTCAAGGGTGAGCCTTGGTGTGAGCTGCCATGATCATGCCTTTCTACAGAAAGCTAATGCAGGCACGTAACCCTTTGAAAGAGGAGACATAAGATCACAATAGCGGTCTGGTTCTTCTGTTCACATTACATGACAAAAAACGGAGTTTCACAAGGATCAGAAAAGGATGTAGCAAGGTTTTGCTTCAGCCCAATATTTTGACATTTTTGGTGTATAAGAGCACTTTATAAACACCTTTTTAAGGGGGTTTCATCTTTTCTGGCTGCTGGAGGAAGGGGAATTATGTAAAATACAATCTTGAGATTTTAAAGTAAAATTAGCAGCTTGCAACTCATAAAAGTAGGAACAATTAAAGTGACAAATAATCCAATCAATAAAGAATAATCCCTGCTCTCGTGTCCTGGGTGAGCCACACTGAAGCTATTTCAATCAGAGCATATCTACTCCCCAATTAGACCATATCTATGTTAGTATCACATTAGTGTTATGTAAACAGGTTATATATGCCTGCATACTATAAAGTATAACATGCTCTATATCACTGTAATGCTTCTAAAGCGGATGTTGCTATATTGACAGACTAAGTCTAGAACAGCCTCATCCCCACAAGAGTTAAACAAGTAGCACTAATAAAAATACATTTTTTAGATGTAACAGACTGACTTTTAGGCAAAGAAAACTGCTGCAATGATTTAAGACATTATTGCCTGCAGTTCTTTACCTCACCCACCTGGCAGGGGTAACTGCCCCCACAGCAGAGACAACAAAAGCAAACTCCAGTTCACAGTTTAGCATAAGCCTGTCTTCACTAGCAATTTAAGCAAATATAGCAGAATGTGAACTGGAACACCCATAACAAAGATACATGTTCCTTTCTGCTCCCTCTGCTTACCTGTAGCAATAGGGTAATGTAAAAAATTAAGGCCAGTAGCATCTTGTCTCATTTCAGAGAAATCCAGACATGTGAGTCGGAGTGGTATCAGCCAGCAGAGCACAATTTACCTGGGTAACAGAGCTATGCCAGCAAAAGTCCGCCATATAAACATGTACTCAACAAATTTAGAACATATCTTAGATAGTTACAACTCAGTTAACACTGGAACTGATATGCTGCAAGTTGCACATAAACAGAGTAAAAAAAAATGAAGCATGATATATCTTTAGCTTTCAAGGTAGATGTCCCTTAGTGACTAACAAAATCATCAACATCTTGAATCAACTGCAAATGTTAATAAACTAAAATACATGCTTTTATGCAACCCTGTGGCAACCATCGGGATCTGCACATTTGTAAAATAGTGAAACTCTTTTGGCACCACATCATCTGCAAATGTGGAAGATGTGAAAATATCTTTTTTTGCCCCAGCAGTAACACGTCAAGTGTAGCACTAAAGAGAATGTTTCAGACTGCAAAACTATTTGAAAGGCAAAAATATCAAGAACAGAAAGGAACATTTAGGGCTGTAGCAAGGCACGGCTACTTTGAAGACTGGGATAAATCAAAATCCGAATTATATTTTATATTTTTAATTTACAAAACACTTTCATTTTGAGTCTCTTTATATGGTGTCATTTACTTACTGAAAGCCACAGTAACAAAATAGACATTCACAACAAAATCCAGACCTGAAAAAATTCAGGGAAACAAGTACATCTAAGCAGTCAAAACCACAAAAGATACTAAATACTTTCTGAATAGAAACATGACAGTGTCAATGGATACATGACAGACAGAAATATGTATGTAAGCCATATAAACAAGGGAGAACTTTTCTGCTTTGAACTAAACCTATCAAGTTTAAAGCACTCACTGGAACTACTTACCTGCAATTTTGCAACCAAAATCACCCTGAATCCTTGCACTGCTGAAGGCTTCCCTTATTGCTTTGAGTCTACCCAAATACAGTTACTCTGTAACGTGCAAAGTACTGCATCCCCTGTGCTTTCATCTAGGGAACTACAAGATCCTCATATGTGTTATTTAGATTGTAACCGGAGCAAAACCTCAAAGAATTGTCAGGAGAAACCTCCCTTACACCCAGCCTAACATAAAAGCACAGGAAATGTCCTATTGGGTCAGGCTGTCTAACCAGCCTCTGTCTCCAGCCACATGAGAGACTCTGCTCCTAGCACAGGAGAGCACATCAGCCTGGCCACTACCTGCAGCTCATTCCTCTCTTGCTCTCCCAGCAGCTGCTATCATTGGATTAGGAATCTCAGAGGTTCTTCCCTGCCTCTGTCTTTAGTGTCTGCCTTGGCTCTGTCGGCCAGGAATTTCTCCAAGCCTCTTTTCCACCTGATGATACCATCTGTCTCCTTTCCACAACCTCCTGTGGCAACAGTTTCACAAGTTCACTATCCACCATGTAAAAAATTCCTTTTTTTCCCTGTTTTCATCTCTTGCTATTTTCAGTGACTGTCCCTAGATCTACTGTCACCACATTTATTGAATAACATAGACATTTTTCACAAACATCAGGTGTATCATGTTCAGTTTTTACCTCTTCCAAGTGAAAAGTCCCAGCCTTTTTAGTCTGTCCTTGCAGTGCAACAGCTGTCACCCCCTCAATCATTTCAGTTGCCCTCTTCTGCAGCTTCCATAGTTCTGCTGTGTCCTCTACAGAGACCACAATGGCACACTGTGCTGCAGATGTGGGTTCTTTAAGGTTTTACATAGCAGCAAAATGATACCCTCTGTCTCAATCTCACACACACACACACACACCCCGATGATGCCTGACATTTTGTTTGCTTTTCTGGCTGACACTGTGCATTGAGCCAATTGCTTCAGAGAATTGAAATCAATTATAACCCTCAAGATCTCTTTTCTGAGTTGCAGCTACAAGATCTGCAGTATGTACATTTTAAGTCAGTTTTCTGCAGATGTATTACTGTACATTTATCTATAATGAAGTTCTTCTGACACATTTTTGTCCCCTCACTCAATTTTGCAAGGTCCTTTCAGAGTTCTTCACCAACAGTGTGGCATTTGAAAACCTGAAAGAGCATAGTATTGTCCATGAACTTGGAGATTTCATCGCACATTCCCTTCTCTAGGTCACTAATGAAGATGTTGAATAAGAATGGTATTAGCACTGATTTCTGAGTCTCCACTACTGACTCTTTCCCTTCCTGAAGTGTCCTTAAAACTCAACCGTCTGCTTCCTAACCTTTAATCAGATTTGAGTCCTCAAAAGGACCTTTCCTCCTGTTACTTCAATAACCCCAATTCTCTTTTCCTCTAGCTTGCACCAACAAAAAGTAATGTAGAAACAGTCTCAACCAAGCAATAATACCCATGGTTTCCTTCCTCAAATCCTTCGTGTACTGGAAGATGCTTTTCCAGGTCTCCCTTAGGTTTAATGGTCTGTTGCTACAACCCTAATCATTTTTGTGGCCCCTTGTTTCATCTCTATCTGTTACTTTTTCTCTTCTAAACCGTTCCACTGCTACTTGTACCTACTCCCATCTTTCCAACTCAAATAGTCTTTTTCCTTGTTGCACCATATCAGTTGCTTTACTGACTTCCAGTGGATTAGAAGGAGTGCATTTCCTTTGTTTAAGAGCTATAATATTTTCTCAAAGAAAATATTTGGTTAGCTTGCTTCAATCTCTTCTATATGTTTTCCTTTAAAAAAAAATGTTTATATCAACATTTTAAAGAGTATTTAGCAGAAGGGAAAGTTGGGTAATAATTTCATAAGCAACACAAATGTCTAAGAAATTATCTGCCAATTTGTGACTTGGTTACGCTTTCTTTACATAAATGATTTACAGATGAAGTACTAAACAGACCCCATTAAAGGTTTTTTTCATCTAGCTAGCAACTTGCTGCTAGCTAATGTGGTACAGCAGGAACCATGTCAGAGGGGAATGATCAAAGTATTGAACTAAAAAATAAAGTAAAAAGGATTGGGTGACAACAGTTTGATGTCTCATTGAGGACAGAGTAAGGCTTGGAAACAACTTTTAACATTTGGTTGTACATTCAAAATTCAGTTCCTGTGTAGCATACACCAATTAAGAAAGGAAGGGATATTTGCTAATACTATTTAAACTATTGGTGTTTTTCTGGTACTTATTAGCACCTACTTGCCTACAATGACAAGTGAATGTTTTGGATAAATGAAGTCTTTGTTAAATATTCAATACTTCACTTCTGGCTACATACCTCACAATAAACAGAGGCCAGCCAGTTAAGACAGGTAAGGCTGTCCCCAGACTCAGTCTACCCAACTGTGAATGGGTATCTTATAATTTGGGCTAGGAATTAGGAGTTGCTGTCTGATGGCTGATGATGCTCATAAGTCTGTTCTAGTGTGCTGCTAGCTATAGAAGTTTACATAACTTGATCAATTACCCCAGGGGTATTTCAAGATTCACAATCTATCTGGCCTTCCTATAGATATTTTCTATAAAAACTGAGGAAGGCCAAATGCTTCTAAAATGGAAAAGACCTTTTCCTCCCTTAAATGATCAAAGGGTGGAGCCAAAGGCCTATTTTAAGTTAGCAATAAGAAACAGAAAAAGAAGAGAGAAAGAAAAGAGAAAAAAAAGAAAAAGCCTGAGAGATTCTGGGCTGTCCTTTACAGACCCAGATCTATGCCATCAGGAGATAAATGGGCATAAAAGAGATGAGACTAGCACAAAGTTATCAGACAACTAACTCTTACTAACAAGGTATTTTGTATAGTCTACCAACTCCTTTCTAGTGCCTTCTTTGTTTTCCTAGTAATTTCATTCTGTAGACTGCTGTACAGGGGCAGGATTACATCTCTGGTTTTGTTTTCTTGTAACAAAATAAAATACTGATAGCAAGAAAGTTTTTATTTCATCTCAATTCTAATAAGTTTAGGCTAATGCAAAGTGGTAACAAGCATTAACCACTTGCCTTGTGTTTCATTTGGGTATATTTTGTCTTCCAATTACCATGTCAATATGACAAGAATCAGAACAGGGCTAACTAATAATGATGAACTAAAGCAAGTTAGTTACAGATACACAACTAATGTTGAGACTAGTCATTTTATTTTTCATTTTTCCTCTCTGTGTTTCCCTAGTTGCAAGGAGAGAAAATACAATTCCTGAGAGACATTTTGTTGTCAGCTGCAACATTGAGAAAAAGAATATTAAGCTGTTGGATCTTGGTTTATGTTTTTGTAAAGCATCAGCTGGGGTTTTGTTAGATAGACTGAACTGAAAAAAAAAAGTTAGAGGCCAACCTGAAACCAGAACTCCAGGGAAATTTTTGACTTAAGACATTCATTGCAGGTTAAATGAAATGTTTTGTTTGATCTATGACAATTCTGGGGCCATTTTTAGCACATGGTGAGAACATGGAAATAAGGACATCCTGCTTATGCCCTGAAGTCCAGTGTTTAGAAAAATTATTTTGAACTAATTTTCCTGGAAGAAATAGGCCTGGGCACTTCCTATCTCGTCACTAACACTAAGCAAAGAAGATTCTGATCTTCAACTTCTTAGTCCTTGGCAACAGGAACTATTAAGAATCACTTTAACATTTTCTTAAAGATAAAATGGAAAAACAGTCGAAGAACTGAAACTGTGAAGTATTAACTCACGCTTTCATATTAACTATCCTTTATTCATCTGCCCTTTACTTGTAGAGACATTTTTTAAAGGGAAATAGTCCTGGTAATCTTTCAGGTGATATTAAAGATTGTAAGAACTGTCCTTTTAGCAACAGCTGATATGGGTGGGAATCGCTGTTAAAGTTCAGTGTTGCTTCCTTGAAAACAAAACAAGACAAACATACACCTAAAGGGGAGGCAAAAGAACAGCAAACAGAGGCAGGAAATGGAGTTTTTGTTGACAGCCTCCCTGGTGACAAAGGCAGACACTGCACAAGGTTTTATCTGCTACCATGGGACCTGAGTGACCTGTACCAACATCAACCTGCTTAAGACATTGCTTTTACTTACCTTCTAAATTATGACTTCATGGCAGTGTCACAAAAGAGGCCTTTTTAGCCATAAATGTCAAAACAGAAGGCAAAGAAGAAAAGGGGAGGGGAGTGGGAGGAAAAGGTCAAACCAGACAGAGATAATAGAACTAAATACCACAGCCAAGGTACTTCCTCTGGTTAAGACATTTTGTATAACCGTGATAACTGCTTTTTGGACTAAGGCATCTTAGTAATAAGTATTCTTAGTAGCAAGGTGCAGCTATGATGACTGAGGCCCCTTAGCTCAGTCTGGCTGTTGTAGTAGACCTGGCACTAGTTGGGATGTTGCAGGGAAGTTTTCATCTGCTTACCTGCATCCAGTTATATGAACAAAAGCACATAGCAGGCAGAGAAGTACCAAGAAAAGACATGGTTCTGTTTACCAGAAATTCATGTAATAGAGCTTGTAGGTCTGTCAGTAGGAGTTTTGGTTTAGAAAAAACTCATGCTGTGGTTATATGAGACAATAAATGTAATTTAAGGATTCCTCAGTAACCAGATCAAAAATACTACGTCCACAGAACTTACATAAGAGCTTAAACTCACCCTGGAAGTTCATATTTGTTTAAAAACATTTGTATTACCAGGTTTTATTCTGGATCAGATATTACCTGTATTTCTACAATCAGCATAAAATCAGTGTAAAAGTAAGAAAGTTGGCACAAACTTCGTACCATGTTCTGACTAAATGGACAGAAATGCAATTGTGTGTTTGTGCCTGATCCAGATCTAATTTGTCCTGCTGGATGATTCTCCAGAACATAGATCTGGTATTAATGATCACGCAACCACAGCCACAGTCTCTTTTTGTTGTTTTGGCTTTTGCAAGCATTTTTATATAAAAATTGGATTGGATTTTTGTTACCTCTGACAATTTCAAGTCTAGGCCTCTGCTGAGTGATGACACAGATTCAAATTCTGTCTGTCTGATTTAGCATGAGGATTTCTATCAAAATTTCCAAGCAGGCTGTACAAGACCGTTCTTGCACTTCTCTCATATTCCATCATCTTTGCAAAGCCCCATTTTGTGGTACGTTGCAAAAGGCCACTCACACTTCCATGTTACAACCTACTTCATTACTCTTGCTTCTCATAAAGACTCCATTTTCTTTTAGTCCTGGGCAAAGTTTCTCAACTTGGCAACTGAGTTGGAAACATGTTCACCTTGTTTCTGTTGTCTGCCCTAGGCATTGCAGAACCATCCATGGCATCCTTAGGCCTAAGATCCAGGATTCCATGGGAACATCTGCCAAGTAATCTATCCAGCAAGGGTAAAATGCTCCTGATCTTTCATCATTGCATGGGCTACAAAGACTACTAATGATCTGTCTCCAAGAATGAAGGCATTTTACTAAAGCCATTGAGAAGGGAGTTACAACTCCCTCCAGCAGTGCCCTTTTGGCCACATGATAAGAGTAGGTCATGTCAACGCTGTATCTCTCTCAGGTTGTATGGCAGGATAAATAGACTGGTAAGAACTCAGGTGTTCCAGCAGAGCAATGCCGGTAAGAGATACACCAGCATATGCTGGCGGCCAACTGGCTGGACAGCAGCTCTACAGAAAAGGACCTGGGGGTCCTGGTGGACACCAAATTGAACACGAGCCAGCAACGTGTTCTTGCAGCATAGTACTGTAATGGTATCCTTGGCTGCGTTAGGAGGAATGTTGCCAGCAGGTCGAGGGAGGTGATCCTTCTGCTCTATTCTGCACTGGTGAGGCCACACCTGAGTGCTGTGCCCAGTTCTGGGCTCCTCAGTACAAGAAAGACATGGAGCTACTAGAGAGAGTCAAGTGAAGGAACACAAAGATGATGAAAGCACTGGAGCATCTCTCATATGAGGAAAGGCTAAGAGAGCTGGGATGGTTTAGTCTGTGGAAAAGAAGGCTCAAGGGGGATTTCAGCAATGTCTATAAATACCTAAAGGGAGCGTGTGAAGAAGTCAGTGGTGCCCAGTGACAGGACAAGAGGCAATGGGCACAAATTGAAACACAGGAGGTTCCCTCTGAACATCACAGGAAACACGTTTTTACTGTGAGGGTGACTAAGTGCTGGAACAGGTTGCCCAGGTAGGTTGTGAAGTCTCCGTTGTTGAAGATATTCAAAGCCATCTGGACATAGTCCTGGGCAGCCTGCTCTAGTTGACCCTGCTTTAGCAGAGGAGTTGGACAAGATGATGTCCAGAGGTCCCTTCCAACCTCAAACGTTTTTTGATTCTGCACATCTGCAAGCCATGCTTGCCCATCTTTAAAACTGTCCACCCTTTGGCTTGCAGTGGCCTCTTGGAACAGCCTTTGGCACAAGGGATGTTGTAGCACTTTTGTATCGCTGTAACCTTTCCTCCCAGCAGACTTCCTAGTGCCAGGCATTTGTGCCAGGATTTATGCCAAAGGAAGCTGGCAGAGCCCCAAGCAGAACCTCACCCGATGTTTTAAGGAGTCTCAAAGCCAGTTAAGGGAGTTTGTTTTTCACATGCCATCGCTTGTTATGGCAGCACAGCATTTCCAACCCTAGCCAGGCCCAAAAGTTAACTTCTTGGGGGTAAGGCATATAATGCAAAGTTCCTCCCCATCTGAAAAGGGCTTATATTGTCATAGTTGATGAAACTGAAACACACTTATTCTCTCCTTCATCCTGGCCTCTTCTTTGAATCACTGCCCTTGTTATACATCCCAGCCTGTCATTTCTAAACCTAACACCAAACCTGCCCATCTCACTCCATGGATGCTCCTGTTCCCATTCTGGGAAATACAAATTTGGCATCTGGAGGATGTTGTTCCTTCCGAGGACTGAAAAAAGCAAAGCCCAAGTGACACTGAAAATCCTTGTGATTTTGCACCAATTATGATATTGAGATGTTATGTGCTTTTTTTTTTTCTGTTCCAGTTCCTTAAGAGCTGTTATTTTGAGAAAATTTGAACTTTCATTAAAAATAAAAAGGGAGAAGGTTGACTTTTTGGCAGAGAATAGCTTGAAACACATTCTGAGTATATTCTACAGGCTCAAAACCTGAAAGGCTTTGAAAAAGTTGGAATTTTTATAAATATATATATGTGTGTGTGTGTGTGTGTATGTTATTAGAAATCTAGGATACCTACGTCACTGAATCCAGGTTTTCACAATGACAGGTAATCACATAATAGATACTTAGTTCAGAAGAATCCATGAACACATGCATCTTCTCACTAACTGAGCTCAGCATGCCCCCCATCTTCCTGTCTGAAACTTAACAAAAATAGCAAAAGCCACATACAGCAATATTAAAAAGGAAAAGAGTAAGAGATTCAATCTCATAGGCCCTTACAATAGCAGGGAATTTCCTCAGTGAAAATGTGTAGTATTCTAGGATACTATCCTCTCCATAGAGAAGGAAGGCAAAGTACCCTGCCCAGTCCCAGCAAATCTGACATGGGAGGAAATTACTTGCTAACCCCAAATATGACACTGATTTAGCATTCTACTACAAAAGTTATTACTAATTGACCCAAGCTAATCAAGTACTGAAGACACAAGAGGTGCTCTCCCTCATGAAGGGTTAACAATATAAAGTAAAGTATCCTGGACAGTCTGATGAGGTGATCAGATTGACATTGCCAGAACTTTCCTTTTAACAGGAACAAATATTAATCCCTACTAAACTAGGCAGAATTGCAAAGAAACAGATTTCTACCTACTGCCTAAATAGCCTAGGAACTCATTGCCAGAGGATGCTGCCGATGCCAGAAATATGGATGCATTCAAATAGTGATCAGTCAAATTAACGAAAGAAAAATGTATTAAGGATATTAAACAATTGGATATAACTTAAGGTTCAAGAAGTTCCCAAGCTGCATTACAATAGGAATGGAGATGATATGGAGAAGAAATATTATAGTAAACTGCCCTGGTTTTGTTTTTTTTTCTCAGTCACCTATTACTGTCTATTATAAGGGACGTCAGATTAGCAAATGGATCTGTGGTCTCACTAAATTTTTTCTTATATTCTTATATTGTGTTATTAAACTGGGGGAGATAGAGAGATGAAAGGCTCTACAGCTCATTAGTAGTGTCTTGTGATATAAGCACTAACTTTAAGCTGAAACAGACCTTACTTTCTGGAAAGATAAAGCATTTAAATATTAAGTATTAAACATTTTTGGCCTTTACAGAACTCAAAGATACAAGAGTGTCCATTCTCTGCTTGCACTGACAAAACTTTATCTTTGATGATGCTCTGCTTGTTGAACCTACTAAGCCTGCAGCACCCAGACTGTGTACTTTTGAAATTATAAATATTAAACAAAATACAAATAGTTTCAAAAAACCCATTGCAAAACAAATATTACTGTAAGGGCTAAATTTTTTTTTGAGTACATCATCCAGCAACAGAAAGCTATTCCAAAAATTATTCCAGTGATCCTTTCAATGACTCTTCCGTAGCATGCTGTTGGTGTTTTTCATACTTCATCTCCTGTGGCCGTAACAAAAGCAAGGGATTTAGTTCAAAAACTCCATAATCACAACTACAGCCTCTTCCATTCCAGAAAAAAGAGGTAGAAAGGAGTTATCACATCTCTGTGGACTAGCCCATATAGAGGAGACCTGTCCCTACATGTACAAGTCCTCTTTGCTGGTGGATTACACAGCAGTGCAGCAGTGCTAGCAGACTGCAACTACTCAATTTCTCTTCCTGGTTTTAGGAAAAAATTGTGGTATAGTGTTTACAAAATTACAGGTTACAGCGTTAGAAGGAATTTTAAAAGTGTTTGTGTTTGGATCACAAAAGAAGACAGAACTCCAAGCCCCTAAATAGAAAAAGCATTACCATTCCCCACTTGGTTAAAGCAGGATGTGTAAGCCCATACACCTATGTCCAAGAATGGCTGAGCTCTCCCCACCTTCCCAGCAGCAGAATCAGAAACCTCAGTGCAGGTTTAGATGCTGTCGAGTGACAGGAGCATAAAATAGCAAAGCAGACAACCATAGATCAGCTTCTTGGAAAGCTGGGCTCTGCCCTTGGCTTGGCCAACCTTTCTCAGATTCTCAGTTGAAACTACTAAGCAGTGCCACAGGCATCCAGGTATGAAGTCAAGAAGCATACAGACATAGTAAGGTTCAGACATTTTAACACAACTTCATGGGAGATCTAGGACTAGGCACTTCCACTTATACGGCACCAGAAGGTAAAGATGCAGGGTAGACTTGATTTCTCTCATGTCATGTGAAGGCTGCTTGTTTTCACATCATACAAGACTGCCCGCAAAAGGGAAATAACAAAGTTTGTGAGAGAACATTCTTGAAGCCATGACCTAGTGGATAACATCAGCTTTGTAGCTGATACAAGAGTATCCCAGGGCACATAAGAGGACACTGAGATGCAGTCACATACATCCACAGTTTGTCTTGACTGTATTACACCTCTCTCCATACAAATAGCAACTATTTAGCCTACAGGAATAAATGGAAATAATCGTCGTGCCTAACTGATTAGTAGGAGTGCAGTGTGGAGTGAAACATCTAAGCAAACAATACATGGCCCTTTAAACAACAATCCCTTAAAAGGAGTCTAGCATTGCTTTGATAGCACTGCCTTTCCAGTCTCAAAAACCATGTTTAACTATTTTCCCAATAGTTGGATTTTTTTAGGAAAATATTTGAAATAATTAATTTTAAAATGCTGCAGTGAGCATTTCAATTACGGTTATCCACTTCCTCCTCTTTCATGCTCAGGGACTGATGACAATCAGAGAGCCCAGATGCCAGTCTGTATATTATAGTCTCAGCCAGGGTATTTGGCTCCTTGGTGAGATCCACAAGCAGTTATTCTGGCAGATCTCAATTTGTCCCTGCCTAGCAAACGATTAAGGCTGTTGACTGACTGCTCAGACTACCCTGTTCTGGACATCTGGGCTTTTTCCCCTTTCCCTTACTTGTAGCAGAACAGCTGTTCTGTGCATGTACTCCATTTGTGCAAGTATGCATCCATTCATTTATTAACAAGGAATCAAGAAAAGCATGTTTATATAGGTCCCTTTTAAGTCACAAAACACATGGTTATCCCCTATGCTAGTATGATTTTGCATAAATTAGAAAGTTTCCAAACAAGTAGACATAGAAATATGCATGAAAGGCCATATCTGGGAAGAGGTCTCTACACACACGTAGGTCTGTGGCAGGGGATGCATATTGCCTATTGCTTTCTCCTGAAATCTGAAGAACACTTGTTTTAACATGTGCCTAAGAAAGTTGCCAGAGACTCTGTAAACGCCGACTCTGACCTTAGCCACCTCTTTGACTTCCTGCACAGAATTTCCTCTGCATCAAATGGGCCAGAAACACTCCATATGTGGCTGATCTCTCAACAGTATCGGCCTTAAATTATTTATTATTTCTTGAGTGCCATCAAGGTATCTAAGGCTGTGCGATACAGAGGGAAAGACATGGTCCCCGTCTCATGAGACTTAATCTAAGTGAGACAGAATGCTTAGTACCGACATTCAAAGTAATGCCACACAGCATGAACAGATGAAGGGCCAGGCTCAAAATTTCATCACTCAACTCTGTTATTATCTAACATTATTGCAGAACATGTGTGCTTTCAGTAAGGCCAGGTGTGCATGTAAAGATTTTCTTAGATTACCTACATCAAGATGGAAAGTGATAAAAATCAGACCTGTCTGACATAATCATTCTGTCCAAAACCTTACCATAGATGAAACAAAGTCACAAGCAAAAAAGTCTCTTTGTAATTTAGCTTATTTTGTTTGATGAACTTGTATAGGCCATTGTGGCTGAATAAATGTTTTATTGGTATAACCTGTCTCTATTTGAAGGTTTTGCTGCCACAGCAACATTATAAATGCTCCTAATGTACAAAGGCCTCAAAACTGCTCTGAACGCCAGGTACAATACTGGAGGCGGTAGCTAAAAGTTTTGAAGACAGCTTGGACTGGCTATATCTGGAAGTTACTGTAAGGTTACATATAATTATATATCTACCGCTCGGTAACTATGCCTGGCCATAGTCAGTAATGTACATGCTTAAAAGGGTAAGAATTTGGAGGAAAATTACTCATATTTACAGCCAGGAAAAGAGTGCAGTTGGGTAGTTATGGGGGTACAGCTGACACGCTGTAGGTTTCCAACCTAACC
Organism: Buteo buteo; assembly: GCF_964188355.1. Classification (NCBI taxonomy): domain Eukaryota; kingdom Metazoa; phylum Chordata; class Aves; order Accipitriformes; family Accipitridae; genus Buteo; species Buteo buteo. Next base: position 17,544,475 of record NC_134171.1, read on the forward strand.
TACCCATGGCAATTTGTGTATATACCCACATGCTTTGAGAAGTAACTTTACCCTAGCAAGTGGACAAGAAGATGATGTGGAAAGAAATGAGCAGAATTCCAGGCACAGCTGGAATCACTCACAGTTATGACTGCAAGGAAGCTGGAACTGAATGCAATAGATATGGGAAAGTCGTTAAAAGGATTCAAAAGCAAAAATAACATGGTCTAAAGAGTCACGGGGAAAATGGATTGGATTGGTAGGACAGAATGAATTGTGAAATCTGAATATTGAGATGGGTAAAGTATTTGAGCCAAAAACTGTTTTGTCAGATGTCCTGTCCTAGACTAGCTTACTGAGAGGATGTACCCTCTGCAGCAGGGCAAATGCTCAGGGTACCTAGTTTGGGTGTAAACCTGAGGATAGCCTACCCGGGCATTTTGCTTTTTATGCTTCATGGTATTTCAAATCCTGGTCTAAATTCTCATAAATGAAGAACAAACATGACTACTGACTGCCTACACAAGCCCATCTGTTCAGATGGCACAGCTCCCACTAACAATTTAGTTGGGCAGTTTCACTAAAGTCTAGGTGCCAAACCAGCATACGTTTCACAAAGATAGTCTGTATGACACCACAAGCACCATTTTCTTTGCAAGATTCCCTTGTCTGGGACAGGTTTGAAGATTAGCCATCTAATGCCTCCCTGTTAGCCTGGTTTCATATGAAAAAAGATTATGTAATCACAGTGTGACTCCTCATCTGTCAGCCTGCCCTATTCTTTCCTACAGAAGTTTGGCAGATCTCAACCAGATTTGACAGAAGGGCAATGGTTTTGAAGTTATTTTCCTATACATTTCATTAAAATGAATGGCTGGTTAGAGGAGACCTTATCAGTGAATTTACTGAGGGAAGTTCAACTGTGTGAAACAAATCCTTACTAGACAACAGAAAATCTACATGGGTGAATGCTGTCTTACGCATGGGAAAAGCTACTGTGAGAACTTCACTGATAGTAGACAGAAGAGAGTCCAGCCATTATAATATCCATATATATCCATAATATCCAAATGCATAATAAAGAGGACAGCTGCTCACAGAACAACTTGGTTTTGATCACACGTCTCATCAAAGTATGTGACCAAACCAAATACCTGAAGGCAAATGCAGAAGAATCCCAAAGAGTTTACAAACATTTCTGGCTACAGCTCAAACACTCTGTGTGTAGCAGAATAAACTGGCAGCACACTCTCAGCTTGCACAGGGCAAGCACAGTGCCATCCACCTACACGTAGCAAGAGTGCATTGGAATATCTGTTGGGTTTTTCAGATTTTGCAAGTTCCTCAGTAATTTCCTAATGAATGTTACAGAACTTGGAAAACTCACGTAAGCTCTCTCACACTCTCCTGAATGTTCAGGGTTGTCCATCAAACACTTGGCCGCAGGAGAAAACCAATTCAATGAGCAAGTCATCCATAGACTTGTAGAGTACAAAAGAAAAGCCTATGTGACAGGTTCCCCTAGCTGGTACAGTCAGTCCAAGTACCTCAAGCCATTTCACTGATAAGGCTTCTTACAAAGTTACACCATTAAAAACTCTCAAAGATATGTTGTACTTTGAAGGCCAATGGCAGCAAATTGAGCTGTTTTTCCTGCATCAACAAATGGCAGTGCGGAATGGAATGAAGAATTATAGGCTAGCTTCCAAACAGAGTGATAACAAAAAGTGACCAATGAATACAGTTCATGAGAGAGTGCTATTGTTTTTCTTTTTAGCTTCAGAAGAAAACAAAATTCACAAAACTATCAGCATACACACATAAGCTCTACAAAAGCAGCTAGCTGTAGTGAGGGATGGGGAGAACTACCACATTCATGCTCATAGTGTTGATGCAACCACACAAAAATCAGTCCCAGCTGTCCTGGCTAAGAACAAGGAGGCTAAGGACATGAAGAGAACTGGATTAACAGTATTGAGGGAGATGGCCAGCACCCACAGCATGTAATTAATGTCATCCTGGCAGGAAGAAGGAACATCATCCCATTTCCTTTCAAATGCACTGTGGCCCCAGATGATCCACCTCTACCAAGAATTCTGTGGCGAATAGCAGAATTTAATCTGGATGTGTGAACCATATCGGTATCAGTAGTATCAGTGTTCTCACCATGAGATCTGCCCTAAACTGGAACCCTCCCAAACATTACTATCAGAAAAGGCAGACAATCCTTACAATTAACAGAAATAATTGTTACTGAAACCCTTATTTGAAATTGCTATTTTGTATAATAGCATTTTAATTTCATTGTTTCTTTTTTGTTTGGTTGGTTGGTTTTTTAAAGTAATAACAAGTATTTTCTTTGGCAAACCTAACTTTAATATTAGCATTACTGTCACTGATATTCTATTCTGGGAACAAGCATTAGAAATTGTGAATTTTGCAGGTGTATTAATTGGCCCTCTTGACCTTGTTGGATCAAATACAGCGCAGTTTCTATTTACAGGTGGTTGATATCCTGCAGAATAGCTTCAGTGGAGTTTGCACATGGAACTGTGTCACTGACAGTGAGAAAGAGGCAAATATAAAATGGACCAACAGATTATAGTTTTGAGTTTTCTAACTGTAGTTTAGGACTAAACAGAAGAAAAACATTCCTTGTGTTTTCTGAGAATCTTTTCTTCTGTTAGATAAAATTGGCGAAGACTTTTGAAGTATCCAATTTTACTGGCAGTTACTCCTCAAACTAAATCAATAACTCTAACAATTTTTAATAGCAAAGCTCTTTCCATCTGAGTGGCTGCAGTGCATGTGCATAAGTTGCAGTGATGTTTATTGTATATCGAGATGGAAAAGTTAGACTTTAAATTGTGTAACTTTCCATAACACAGTTTTCCTGAGGGCTGTTCAACTCAACAAGCAGCCAAGGAAAGGGAGGGTGAATGCAGCAGATCTGTTCCTTTCCAGCTTGAGATGCAGATGAGGCCCCACCCAGCAAACCAAACCTTTGGCATTCATCCACATGATCCTCCAGGCTAAGGAAAGAGGAGCCATGGAACAATATAGCAATACAAGCCCTCCTCACCCTTCTCATTCTGGTGCTTTCTTTCTCAAAGAAATAAGCTGCCCTAAATGGTAAACAAGGCTCTCAGATTCATGGTCCTCCATAACTGTTAAGTAGCCACGTAAATCTTGCTTCTAATATGCTAGTATTTGCCAAGTTTCAATATGGTAGAAGCTACAGATTTTTCTTCCCCATTTCTCACTGTGTCCATTGTGCTGGACACAAAGAGGGTAAACTCTTCAGCATGGGCAGAAACATGTTCTCTTTCCAAACATCATTATCAGTGAAGCAACAGGAAGACTCATTTGAAATTTAAGAAGTAAATCAGAATTCCCTCTAAGTACAAGAATTTTACTGCAAGATCAACATGCAAATAATTTGGTAGAACATCACCATCTGGTGGATACACCCACTGACAATTTGGTTTTAATTTTTTCTTTATTTCCCAGATAGTTCTTGAGCTCACCGAAGAATATTAGATCATAAGGTCACAGCAAAAATACACTCAATCCATTCAATAGTAATCTATAGCTTCTCCTTGGGACAAGATACAAACTTGCAAAAAGAGGGGGGGAATTCCTATTCTCATATACTATCATAGGTGGGATAAAATAGAGTCTAGCCTCACCTGGCTGGACTCTAATCAACAACTATTCCAGGCTGCCGTGGGAAGATCCCATCCTTTGTGGAAAATAACAGACACCTCCTCCAAACAAAGCCAGAGAGCAAATAGTACTCTGCTACCAGTTGGTTAAACAGCACATTCCACACCAAAGCTGAGATTTCTTTCTCCTTTTATTCTCAGAACTGAGCAATCAGTCTCACTATTTATGGAAATCATCCACTTTGCATAGTCCCTGCTCCCCAGCATGTCAGCAAAGTGCAAGGTGCCACACTTTTCACAAGGTCTAAACTGGATAGTGGAGGAAAAGGGGAGGAAGGGAAAGAGAAAACATTCATACTGTCCTATGAATGCATTCTGATGTCAGTCAAAAATCAGGTTGTCTAAAAACACCATCTGCCCTTAGACCTCGCATCTCATGTCCTTGAAACAAGATGTTGAATGCGGTATTTTCTGTCTGCTTTAATTTTTTTTGAACCAGAAGCCCTATCAAAGAAACTATATATACAGCAGGTTTGATAATTTTCTCATAGTATTATAAAAAAGCCAGTTTTTTTCAGTATGTTTTCTATTTGTAGGAACCTTTATCCTACAACTTCATATAAGACCCACAGCAATGGGCCTTATGTGATCATTCTCTGTGCTTATGACTGGCTGAATGTCTACCTGCTTCTTTCAACCAAAAATTGAGAAAAGGTAGTGGTCTCCAGATCCATTATGTTGCTGCAAGTTCCATGTAACTAGGCTGATATGTAAAGAATTGGATGGAACTTACATCACTGGGGAGACTTCTGCAACACAGAGACCACATAGTATGTGGAGCTCAGGTCCCCAGAGACAAAAGTGCCCCAGTCACTCAAGAAAAACTTAGAACAGATCTTGTGGACAATTCAGGCTTCAGTGCTCCCAAACTACATAATAAAACCCATAGCCTACCATTACAGTCTACCCCAGCTCCTTTATATTTTTTGTAACTTACTCCCTTATTCCACAAATCCCTTAGCCTGGCATGCTTAAATACTACATTACACTGATAGCAGTAGATGCTTGGCAATGAAAAAGCACAAAAATCAAACTGATTTCAATAGAAATGTGTGTTGTGAGATTTATGTCATAATGTTACACCAATATTAAAGCATAGGTAAAAGTTCAGAAAGAAAAATAAAGTCTTTCTGGTGAGATATTACACCATAAAATAAAAACACACACAATGCAGCTGCTTCCTACTGTGCTTGTCAGGAGTTTGTGCCATGAAGGTCCCATGAAAGCCTGTGACAAGAAGTGACACAGTGAAGTAAGGCTCTACAGCCACTCAAATTTATCCTACCCAATACAACTTGAAACAATGACAAAGAATGTGTTTAAAAATAATAATTTTTAGGTGCTACCACCAGGAAAAAAAAGATTTTAACACATATTTTTAAAAACATAAAATAGTACTAAGAAATGGCTACAAACTATCAGTAGCATGGAAATCCAAGAGTTAACAGCGAAACACTGTCTCTTATTTGTGGGTGTGGGAGAGGTCCCAGGGCAGTATATGACCTGAGAGAGAACCCTGTGTTTCAAAAGATTGTCAACTCTCAAGGAAAATCAAAACACCTGAGCAGTGGTTGAATTACCTAAAGCTTTCGTAATATATTTAAAACAAAAGATCTTTCAGAGACAGCCAAAATACATACTCAGAGGATGACAGGAAAACAGAATCAATAGCAGATCAGAGATAAACACATCCTTAAGACACTGTCAATAAAAAGAAGTAAATTTGGATTAATTGTTGTGGCAAAAGCCACTTCGGAAAAAAAAATGTTTAAAAGCAATTAAGCAATTTTACAGAAATAGTCTGGGATTTTGTGCAAAGGGAGAGAGACTCCAGGCTTGCCTCATCTCCTAGAAGCATCCCATATTCTTAGATGTGACGTTGCCATGACAACCACAACTTGGTGACCTCGTTATTTCAACCTAATCCTGCTTTGAAATTATAGTTGCTCCACCCTTTTGCCTGGCTAGCCTGATAACATAATCATTGTAAATGAGGATGGAAAAACACAGCAGGATACCATTCCCCTAGTGACATGGGACTAGTCTCACCTTATCAGGGAAACAGACCAACAATTAAACTGCACAAATCTAAAAGCCCGAAAGTAGATTTTTTTTTTGTTTGCTATTCTGTTTTGCAAAAAATCTAATAGCTTGTCAGTGCAGAGATTCGGTTTGGAATGGGGGCTTTTGGGGAAATTCCTTTTAATTTAATTTAATGTCTTTATCAGGAAATTAAACTGTAATAAGAGGTAGTTCTCCTTAATTATGCATTTGTTTTGACTAACAGCTGGAGGAAGATTTAGGATATACACAAAGAGTCAGGACAGAACTTGTTTAGCAAATCAGAATGGGGTTTTTAGGTTCAGACTTGCCTTGCTTTATTTAAACTGGTTAAAGCAGTGAGCACTACAAAATCCCAGCTGTAGCCATTGTGGAAATACTTACTATATTTGCTCACATGTTACAGGAACATTACTGTAATTCTGCTCTTATTAAACACATGGACAACAGTACTGTTGCTGTCGCAGATTTAAAGGAAACGTTTTCTTGGCTCCTTGGGGAGGGAATTCAGAATTTTCTATGTACATAGGACATATGAAAGCCAGAGGAGGAAAAAGTGGAGCAAATACCTTTAAAAGAACATAAATTTGGAGCTATTGATGGGTGATGCAACTGAAGCTCCATAGACTGTGGTTAGCAAAATCATTTTGTGACTGTTCTTACATACTTCTGTCTCCCTCCCTTTTCTGACAGAGCAGTCTGATTTCTCCCTTTCTCAGTATTTGCATGGTTTAGTACATGGGGGCTGATTTTACCTTTGAGGTTGTGACACTGCCTGAGACTTCTTGTAGGAAAAACGTGCACACTGAGGAAACTAAATTTGTAAATAATGGTCATTATTAGGAGACGACAAAAAGGAAGAAAGGAGAGGTATTTTGACAGAGAAGTATGGAGAATTATTAGCGTGCTCAGTATGGACACAGGACTTCTGTTATTATGGTTATTTTCAGAAGATTAACACGAAGACATCCTCAATTCTAAGTTTATGTGCCTCAGTCAGCAAAGGGGCTGAGTCAGCCTCTGGGGATATGAACCCGTGATTCTAGAAAGAAACTCTACATTGTAACATTTGGAAAGGTGCAGCATTAAATCCTTCTTTCCAGTTTCCCTGTCAGGATAGGGAAGTTGGGTGATGCCCCCTAAAATAAATCAGCAAGGACTCCATGCGCAAGCAAAGGTACCTATCAGGCACCCACAGATTTACTCAGTGACAAGCCAGGAAAACCTTTACCCAGAAACTGTTTTATTAACAGTATAATCACAAGTCTGTTAGCAGTCATCAGTTCTAAGATAGCTGATGAAGTAGCAGGGCAAATAAAGTGATCCTCTTCTGGTAAGGCTTTACACAAAAACATTCTTTTGAATACTGCTTCAGCAGTGCTTGGGGCTAATTTTCCTGAATAGCCAAAAAGATCCCCAAAGCACTATAGCCGTACATCGCAGGTACAACACAATGAGCTGAAAACTGAGCTCTTTCCTCAGTGCCATGAAAATACCTTTGTATTCAAAAGCATCTGCAACAGGCAGGGCTAAACCACCGCTTACCTCTGTTTAAAAACTTGCCACTCCCAGGTAGAGCACAAGGTGTCTCAGGCACATAGAATTCAGCTTTTCTCAACAAAAAAAAAAAAAAAAAAAAAGAAACTGACAAAACACATAGTTAGTTTCCTCCATGAAGGGATCACTTAACATCCCCCCTGGCCTTCCCCTTCAAGTGGGCCATTTTGCTGTCAATTGCTCATCATTAAATGATTAGAAGAGAAGAAATGTGAATGTAATCATTAGACATTTATTTCTTGAGGTGGTCAGCAGGGGTTAGAAATCAGTCTCCATTAAAATATTTTTCTTAAGCTCTGTTGAATCCCAAGAGCGGAGAATAGACATGAGTAGGAGATGTTTATACAGCACTGCAGCAAAGGAAGCAGGTTTTCCTTCACTAAAAGGCCAAAGTTCATTTTCTTAGAATAGCAGCATACATTCCAAAATGGTGCCTCACGTTTACCAAGAGCTATCAGTGAACAAGTGAACAAGATTTATGTCCAGATTCAAATTTAGTTCTCCTACATACAACAGTAAAAGGCCAGACCATTCAATACTTAATCAGGTTTTAAGTCTGATTTTTCCAGCCTTGCTTGAGATCACCATATATCATGTGTAGGCTGATTAATCCTTCTAACTACTGATTCTAACACACAAACAGGAATCCAGAAGCCCCAAATGAAATTTCAAGCAGGAAGTATATTTTGACAATAGATTTTTGCATATACAGTCTGACTTTTTAATCTGTTACAACCTAGTTTTCATGTGTAGGCTGATTAATCCTTCTAACTACTGATTCTAACACATGAACAGGAATCCAGAAGCCCCAAATGAAATTTCAAGCAGGAAGTGTATTTTGACAATTGATTTTTGCATATATAGTCTGACTTTTTAATCTGTTACAACCTTGTTTTCTGTAATCCTTTCAAAAAAAGTAAAATATTGTCCCTTTTACAGTTATGGTCCTGGATTTGAACAGCAGCTAAAATCATTCTGTGTTCAAAACAGCTAACATACTGGGGAGAAAAAAAAATTACTAACTCTTCCTTGTGTAGTTAAAAGTGGATTGGATAGCAGACTTTTTGCTGAAGTTGGGGAACACAATAACTCCTTACAGACCATACTATGGAGTCCGTAGGTATGAGTTTTTATAGACAATACAAAAGTTCTAATATACAAATGATTTTCTGCTTTGTAGAAATTTTAAACAAAAATGGAAGCAAAGCTTTGCTTTTCTCCTAGATCAGTAGTGACACCTAGTGACCAAGTACTAAAGGAACAGCGCTTGAAGAGGACCGATTTTCACAAAACTGTTGGATTACATTGCAAAAAAATAATGTTGACTGTGGACAAAACCGCCACCGCAAAAACTCTAGGGTGTGGCAGGAGGACATAAAACAAACAAATACTGACATTAGCTATGGGGTCATTTAAATTTACATAGAAAAGCTACATCTGCTTTAAAGAACAATATGCAGCAATTCAAAAAGAAAGGAAGGGATGCTTTTCACAAACAGGGAAGAAACCATTTGGACGGGTAGAATGTAATTACCCAGTGAAACCTGGAAAGGCTCTGGGGCAGAGCATTCCTACACATGAACGATGTTCAGAGGACAGGGAACACTCCCTAGTTGTAAGAGTCCCAGTTTTCCATCTCATCCAAAGAAGATAATTACCAGAACAGACTGCAACTGCTCCAGTGTTATGCTTATTCTGGTCCAAGTTCTTGCTGATATAGATAAGACTCACTGACATAGCTATATTAGAATAAGTTATTCCACTTAACCTGCTCCAGAGCAGATCTCTCTCTATCTGGACATACTACTCCAGAATAAAAATTATTTGGTTACTCATAACTACCTGGATCAATGACTTGTGGATGCAGGGGAATGCTGAAAAGACTACAGTCTTCTCAGAGGCCTTGTCCAGTATTGGTCATACATTCTATATTACATGACTAGGGAAGAGCTGTGCAGGTGCATATGTTCCCCAAATAAGGCGGCTAGCTCCAATCTCTAAGTCACCTTTACTTTGTAACATACTGTCCACATAATAATCTTTTCCCAAGTGGCACTAACACAGAAGTTGGGCAAGCTGCAGTAACGCTGATCAACGTTATGGAAACAGTCTTTGCTTCAGGAGGAAAGGATGCCTCCTTCTTCCTGAGAATCATTTCTCCTTTCCAGCTTTTCACTGGGTCTTAAGATTTGTAAAATGCTTTACGCTGCACCTGAAATATAAAAAGTTAAAAAGATGCCCACAAGTAAACTTAGGAGAGTTCCCAGAAGGAGAGATTAGTCAAAATAGAAAAAAGTTTAAGGAAGAAAAATCTTGGCAACTCCATAGCAGAAAAGATTAGCAGAAGATGTACACTCTAGATCAAAAGACAAATCACAGAACCATAGAATCATAGAATCGTTTAGGTTGGAAAAGACCTTTGAGATCAACAAGTCCAACTGTCAACCCAACACCACCATGCCCACTAAACCATGTTCTGAAGTGCCACGTCTACACATTTTTTGAACACCTCCAGGGATGGTGACTCCACCACAAATGCACAGTTAAAAAGCAGGACCACCAATTCCTTTTGCAATATATCTCAGATTATACTTATGGTGTAAGAAAACTATTTTTTTAGTATCATAGGAACAAGTGGACAGTGAATTCTGCATCAGTCTCCCTTATCTTCACTTTGTATTCATTTCTCATCAGAGAAAGCGACTCCAAGTCTCAACACAGTAGAGAATCAGGCTTGTAATGTCCAAACTGGACAAACCATGCTGATTTGTGCAAGGATGTTTGCACAAAACAGTTAAAATCGCAGATGGCTAAAGTAGCTGAAAAAGAACTTGAGTGAAAGGAGAGATGTCCATTACCAGCAGGAAAGAGATCATTAACCACAGAGCCAGAAAAGCTATATGTGTTCCTGGGATTTTTCAAGACAGGTGCACTAGAAAAAGTATTCAGAAATACAAAAGAAAACTACTTGCTCTTTGAATTTCTGAGATAAGGAATACTGGAGACTGATGACAGAGAAGGTTTAAGAATTTTGTCATACCGAAAGATGACAGCTGCATCTTTGATTGATAAAAAAATATCCAGCACAGCGACTGGCAGTGTCAGAAATGTGTGGCTTGTTACACCCAAAAATAAATCCAGCTGTGTTACTTCTGCTTGCTACAAGCTATTTCCCCCGTAACTATTCCGTTAGGTTCACTTGTGCTCCTATTTGTACCACAACCTAGTATGAAGTCCCCTCAAAGAAAGAGGAAAAAATTCCAACAGAGACCAATTGATCACCCCACTCAAATAGCCCTGGAAAAGTCCTCAAAACAAGCCACACTGCACCAAGATCAGAGAAAGGAAAAGGTCCCGCATTTCACCTGTTATGTCTTTTCCTCACTGCCAGCAAGATAACTGATGAGACTAGACAGTTACCTTGATCTGGTTTGTACAGAATGTAGATAAATTTGAAGAGGAACAAAAGTTTTAGTTGATTTAATCTACCGGCAAGACAGTGGTTACTTTTAAATGGAGAAACAGCATAGATTCCTGAACTCAAGAAAACTGCTGTGTGTGTAACTGGTCTTTGATAAGCAGTTTTCACCCTGGCCCTGAGTCTATGTAGTATTGCTAAGGGATCCATGAGGAGTGAAAAACAGCCATTATTTGACCTTCATGAAATTTCTAAGAGTCAGAATCATTGCTGGAAAACCTTTAGGGGTCCACAAAAATGAAAAACAATGAAAACCATAGCCTTAAATTGGCAGGTCTTCAGTTTTGTTTCCATCTCTGATGTGGGCTGGCTGTGACCTTGCAGAAAGTTCTGCAAGACATGTTTGACATTAAAATAACCAGCTGTATATTGTAACATCTCTTATTTACACCTTCAATTCAAGTGAGAACTTGATTTTAACTTGTATTAAGATTTGCAGCCTTCTTCATGTGGTATCTTTCTTTATAAACAGTGAAAGAAAGGTCAGTATCTATTCACAGCATAATTTATGTATTTGCTAATTACTGTAGATTACATCTGAAGTGAGGTGATCACACACTTGTTAGCTCTAATTACAACAGAAAAATCATTAATCATAGCTTTATAATACAGCACTGGTATTGTAGGTAATAAATAGATGTTTACCTTATTGCTGTGCAACTCCTATGGTATCAGTGCAAATACCCTAAATATCCAGAGGTAATAAAAAAATCTGGAATGCCTTTGCTTTTTTGCAGAGTTGTGATCTGAAATACAGAATTGCTAAAGAAACCAGGTGCACAGGCACTAGGGTGGGGAGTAGAGACTTTCTTGAGGTTTCATAAAATGAAATGTACACAGTTTAATAAGAAAGCCCTCATGGCCATGTAAAAATTCAACTTTTTCCCAAAATGAAACAGAATATTAAGATTCAGGAACACAACCTTGTAACATATATCTATTATTTATTTGCATCAACCCTTAGATACTTTCCTAGGTGGTTTTGCCTAATGATCTTGCCGCTAAGTTCAACAAAATTGAGTGTAATGTAGTGAAAATACACTCAACTGATATTGGACTTGTTGATGAGGAGTGTAGGCCTGTTAAAATTGACAAAACTGACAAGTCCTCTGTTGCCTCTAATTTTATTGCTCTTTTGGTTCAACATGTGGCTTTGCAAGCATAAAGCCTTTATTGCTTGCTGGTTGAAAAGAAAGGTCATGCTCAGGAATACATTTCATTAGTCATGATTCAGGCTCTTTTATCAGTTTTCTTGTTTGGTGTAAATTCCAATTTGTTAATGGTACCTAGGTGCAAAGGTAAAAAAAAAATATTTCATGGAGTTCTGGAGAATATCACTGGCCAGCCAAGGTCAGAACTCTATTTTTAAATCGGGGAGTTTCTCTTAAAAATATTTTCTTGGAGATACAGGAGCAGCAGAGACATAGTAAAAAAATCTCATGCTTTGGTTTTAGTGGTATAATCATTGCTAGATCTAGTGTTAAATGCAGGAATTGCTACCCCAATTTTTTTTGCTGATAAGCCACTAGAAGATCTGATTCATAACATGACACCAAACCAGCTGCACTGGCAGCTGCAGTGATGCGGCAGAGGGTAGGCATGCGGAACTGTGAACAAAAAGCCAAGAAAAAGGATGATACGTTGCCTAAATCCAGAATTTCAAAACCGGATCTCTAAGCAGCAAAATTCTGCTAAGCAAGTCTGCCCTAACTTTAATTCCCATGACTACCTCAACATTTGATGGGACTACACTGAGAACCACATCAATCCAAAAAGATATTTGGTGATCCGTTTCATATAAGCACAACTGAGGGAATTAAATTTGGTCAGAAATGAGTGACTAGATCAAGGGAAGGAAATGCTTAAACCAAGTTAACAACTAACAGAACTGCCAAAATTATTTTGCCTTCCCTGATGCTGTCTGTTTCCAGGGCCACATCAAGTTATATCCAACACAATCTGTGCCGAAGCCAACTCTCAGAAACAATTCAAAAGCACTTCATACATTTAAAAAATGTTAAGTATTAATAAGCCAACAATGCTTGAATGCAATATACTGCACACAAAAATACAATATAACTAATGCATAAATACCTATGCATTAATTTAGGCTTGAAGTGTACAATATCCAAGGCTCTGCCATTTATACATTTTAAACAAATCGAAGGAGTACTTTACCGACCACAAAACCTGCAACCTCAAAATTAGAAAAGCCCTTTTGAACATTCTGATTATAATAAAGACATTAAATCCCTGTTCACGTACCCTTTTTTACATCTGATCCTCATCAGCCCATTTCCAGTCCAACCAGAATCAGCACTATACACTTTCTCTCCCAACCCTAATCCTTACACTCGCCCTAATAATAGTCAAAGATTGGTTCTTCACTCAAACTCATCAGCAATAGTGCACATGAAAAGTTTCAAGGGAAAAGTCCTTTAGTATCCCAAACATTTCTTTAGCAGCCCCTTTCCAGCCCCACTCCAACGAGATCTCTAGACTTGACAGGTTGATTCTGCCTAACTTCAAACAGGGACTTTCAAGATGAACACTGGTGCCTCATACATGGCAAAATCTAAATGTTCAACATTTGCTCATAGAAAAGCAAGGTAGCAAGATCTCCCATATAATTAGGGCTTTGCTCACAGACCTTGCCCCCTTCTCTTAGCATGGACACAGTCTTCAATTTTGTATGGGGAAAAGAGGAACTGTCAGAAATTTTTAGACCTTCAGAATACCTTAACATCTGCCTCAGGGACTCCTGGCTGGATCCTGTGAACTGCAGTGACACTACCACTTTTGACTGAACTATGCCTGCAAATCCACTAGAAAGGTTTCAGAATGAACTGCTACCAGCTTACTGGTAGATGTGCTTTCCGCAGATTTAAAATAAAGTGTCTGTGCCTAGTTATACAGTCACAATCAAACCTTGAATGAGGACTGCTTCTGCTTCCCAGCTAATATAATTCATAAGTAATTTTGCCTGCAGAAAACAATATGAAGAAACCACAAAGCTGCCTCCAATTTCAAATGAGGAGATACTTCTGCATTTAGTTTAAATAGATTCACATGACTGAGGCGTAGTCAGACATATGGCTGTCTACTGATATCTGAAGATGAGCAAACTTTTTTCCTCCAATGCTTGCTTTGCAAGGTCAAGACATCTCCTTTCAGCTGTAGTTCAGGCTGCAGTAATCTATTCCTTCCTTGCTTCTAAAACAGATTACAACACCCTACTCTTGTCCACTTGAAACTGCAGCTTCTGCAGCTGCTCCCCTCATACTACTCTCACATGCAACAAAAGGTACTTGTGCTTCTCACATCTGCCATGGCGTTTGATTTGTTTGGATTAAGAAAAATTCTGATCCTACAGTTAACAGCTAGTTATATCACTGTGATCCATTCAAGTAGCTGAGGAAAACGGGAGTCCTCTGGCTTGCCACCATCAGATTTAAATACTTTTAGACTGATGATAAATATGGCTCCTGATCCCACTCTTTGTTCTATTTTTCTGAGAGGGAGAAAGCCTGATGAACTTTAAAATGTAGGCTTTTGCATATCTGCTTCTAGTACTGTTTTGTTCCCAAGTGGTTTCCAGATAATTTTACATACATTTTAGCTCCTGTAATTTTTATCATTTATATCCACCCTAAATGCAATCAAATACATTGAGAAAAGTATGTGATAAAAAAATAAACACAGAAGACTGAAATAGAAAGTATTATTAAAAAGCAAATCCAGCTGAAAACCTGAAATTAATGTAGTATTTTTCAAAATAACACAATATTTTCCATTTAAATTATTGGTTTGCATTCTTTTTTATTTTTCATTTCCCATTTCAAGTAAAAGTATGATGAATGTTGATTTGCCCCAGAGAACTACACCCCCAAGAACATTACATTTCATCCCTCTTGCTTTGCTGAAACTTTTTGTATTCTTTACTCTTTTCTTATTCTTGACAGCTGGGGAAGGGGAAGACACTTACACCCTCAAATGAAACAGGAAGTCCTCCTTGTGCTATTTATACACAGTGGAACATAAGTGCCTCCTAACATTGCAGCTGTGTGGCAGACAAGCAATGCAATTGTTTAATGCAATTTAGTCAAGAACAGCTAAGGAAGGAAAAATCTGACTTAGGAAAAATTTGAGACAGATTCCAGCTTTGCTCGTTAAGGTTTAAAGAAAAGTACTTTATGTGCCTGAAAGACTGCCTTAGCATGGTGTACTGTTTCCAAGTCCTGAATTTCATGCCTCTTATTCTTTCTAAAGCTGACTTCAATTTTGTACAGCATCCATTTAGAATGACTTGCATGTTTTTAATTTCTCCTCTGAATACAGAACTAAAACAAACAGGTTTGGGTGGCTTTAATCAGAAACAGAAAAAAAGAGTTTTGAAAATGAAAACTAGGTTTGCCTAGTGCACCAAAATCAACTTTCATTATTTTACTCCTCCTTTTTTTCTGTTATCTGCAACAGAATAATTTAGCACTCAGCTTCCTCAAAGACCTGAAGGAAAAAGAAATAAGAGCACCAAGGATACTGAAGTTATGTATCAATTTTGTCCAGAAATCTTAAATCAGAAGAGAGCATCAAATGGAGTTTGTTGTCTGTTGCAAAAGAACTAGATAAAGCTGAAATTGAGTCCAAGGTAAATGGGAGATAAGTAAAGTATCAAAGATTTCAGGAACAGAAGTTTGGCTGCTCTGGTATTATGAATAAATCTAAGGAGTTTTTTATGCCCTAATTTGTTCTTTATTCCTCACTACTGCAAGGCAAGACTGATTTATTACAACAGTGTTAATGCCACTTTTGAATTTCAATTTATTGCAATAGAACAAAGGTAAGTTGTTTAAAAAAAAATAGAACTCTATGTGCAGATGAAACCCTTGAGATCTTTAGATTTGGTACTGGGGTTTCCTAGTTTCTAAAATCTTGGGATCTTGGTCTTACCATTGAAATAAAACTCCTCAGCCAGACTCAACTGACATTAAAAGTAGGACTAGGTCTGCAATGAAAATAACTTCTGAATTCAGTCCACCTCAGTAAAAAATTTAGTCTTGTAAAGAAATAAGCACATGTTATGCTTCTGTTTAAGTTCAGCTCAGAATACGTGCATTAAACAAGCATATAAAAACTTCCATTGTTGGGGTCCTCATTTAAATATATCTGTGCCTAAAATTGGTCCTTAAGTGCGTCAGAAATTGCTGCTCCATTGAATTCCTAGCTCTATCAATGTCAACTGGCACTCTGCTGTTGACCTTTGTAGAATCAGGATTTCATCCAAGATGCTACAATCCAATCTAAAACAAGTTCTGAGACATTTCAGCAGCCCTATTTATCACAACAGGTTTTTATCTTGAAAATATAAAAAGTAAGGTTATGAAAGTTACATTATTTTCACTGCTAATAATTTTGATTATTGTGTATATCTATAACTGTTGAATCAAGCAACAATTACAGAAGTAGAGACTCCAGGCTTGCAGATTTTCATCTTTGTTGGATAAGAGACTAGGAGTTCACATTACATTCCCTAGAAAAAGAGAGAGAAAGAAAAGTAGAAACAAACCCCTCTGTTTCTGCCAGTGTACTTAGAACAGGGAAATAACTTTCTCCCTGTCCTGGTTTTGGCTAGGATAGTGTTAATTTTCTTCCCAGTAGATGCTATAGTGCTGTGTTTTGGTTTAGGATGAGAATAATGTTGATAACACACTGATGTTTTAGTTGTGCTTACACTAAGTCAAGGACTTTTCAGCTTCTCATACTGCCCTGCCAGTGGAGGCTGCGAGTACAAAGAAGCTAGGAGGGGACACAGCCAGGACAGCTGACCCAAGCAAGCCAAAGGGGTCTTCCATACCATATGATGTCATGTTGAACAATAAAACTGGGGGGAGTTGGCTGGGGGATGGCAGCCCACTGCTCAGGGACTGGCTGGGCACCAGTCAGCGGGTGGTGAGCAATTGTATTGTGCATCACTTGTTTTGTATATTCTTTTATCTTTATTTTTTTCCCCCTTCTCTTTTCTGTCCTATTAAACTGCCTTTATCTCAACCCACGAGTTTTACCTTTTTTGCGATTCTCTCCCCCATCCCACTGCAGGACAGTGAGCAAACGCCTGTGTGGTGGTTAGCTGCCTGCTGGGTTAAACTACAGCACTCCCCATCATCCAAGCAGCAACCACCAAATAAGAGCAAATAGCCTCTAACAATTTTCCAGGAGTCAAAAGCATCAATTATTCCATATCCAGATGTCAAATCCTTCTTCTCAACTTGTAACAATTTCAACAATACAGTTATGTGTTAGTCAAACAAAACAGATACAGTAATACAAAACTTCAGGCATAACACAGAGAAATGGATAGGACAATGGGGAATAACTATTGAATACATTACAGTAGAGCCTCTGCATCCAGAAACTTGCCTATATCTCACCCACACCCCTGCCATGGCATCACTAGGTCTAATAGAAGATATACTCTTCCCTTACAAACTTTGCCTATGTTATTCAGTATTAAAGAGAAATTATCCCTTTTTAAAATGTAGTGACAGCAGAAGGGCTATAGAAAACTAACTGAAATATCTGCATGCTACATGAACTCTTCCCTAAACCAGAGAGAAGAGAATCAAAATAAAGCTGGAGAGTCCAATTTCACTAAAGAAGTCATAGATCAAATACTGAATGCAACAGAAATTCTGGGACATGACCACACGAATATCAGCTAATGCAATTATTAGCACGTTTCAGTTAGTTGTATTGTAATTTTCATGCATCAAAAAGTAGAGACAAGGACACCAGATGATCAGCAGGTAACAGACAGTGCCCTTGACTTCCTCCTTGCCTTAGCTTGCAGGAATGCTTACAGTAAAATGATAATAAAAGAAATCCTGTGAGAACAGAGATGCTTGTAGCTGTTTTGTATAATATGGGGCCAAGCACGTTACTGATGTCACAGAAATAGCCAGTGATTTCTTCTTTTTTTTGTTAGTTCTCAGCAAATTTCTACTGATTTATGTGTTAAATCAAAATTTTCCTAATCTTCCCCCAGAAATAGTTTGTGGATAAGTATTGATGTCCAGGTCACCCTTTACATTGGCACAGACTAACACATGAACACTTTACAGTTCACATACAGATGTTTATTTTGCTCAGCCATCTGTTCCATCTGAAATACAAAAGAGATCACAGAAAATGAACTTTCACTCTAACTCTCTTTCTGAATACATAGACAAACAACTGTGTTCCCAACAAAACAAGTCTGTCGGTTTTCACAGTGTGTTGTAAAAGATCGCACTTTACAGACAACTCAGAAATTCAGGTCCCCAATCTGAAGAGCGTGGAATCTTGGTAAGATAATCATGAAGGAACGATGACTGATGGGGTAAGGGAGCATACAGATCACTCTAGAAGGATTTTTATTTGCAGGATGGTGTTCTGTGTCTTTATTTTTTTTTTCCTTTATAGTTATAGGTGTTTGGTTCTTTTGTTTTCAGACACATACACAACTAAGAACTGGATTGCACTAGAGCAGATGCAGTGAAGGGTGGTAAACTGAGAGAAATGGATTTAATAAGAGACTTGAAGAGGGAGTGAGGTGGGCAGTGCCAAAATAAAAGAGTCAATTTTCAAGTGCAGGGAAGAGTTGGCCCATAAGAATTAAGTCACAAAAGAGCTGTCAGGTAAGAGGCACATGAAGAGGAGGCATGAAATGGGAACGATAAAGGCTGGAAGAGATACACATATAGTATGCAAAACAAGAACAAGAAAGAAACCTAACTTGGGAAAGACATTAAGAAGTATTCGGCTTTGAGTCAATGACAGAAAAGGGAGAGAACTGTAAGAGAGTAAAGTTTGTAGTGGAATCTGTTAACTGAAAAGAAAGTTCAGCTACTTGGTGCAACTGCAAGACAGTAGAGAAAGGGAAAAGCGGGGTACAGCTGCTATAGTACCATCAGAGAACTGGTTCTCATGTGTCCTGGTTTTGGCTAGAATAAAGTTAATTTTCTTCCCAGTGGCTGGTATAGTGCTGTGTTTTGGTTTAGGATGAGAATAATGTTGATAACACACTGATGTTTTAGTTCTTGCTGAGCAGTGCTTACACTAAGTCAAGGACTTTTTGGCTTCTCATACTGCCCTGCCAGTGGAGGCTGCGAGTACACAAGAAGCTGGGAGGGGACACAGCCAGGACAGCTGACCCAAATGAGCCAAAGGGGTATTCCATACCATATGATGTCATGCCCAGTGTATAAACTGGGGGGAGTTGGCTGGGGGACACCACAGTTTGGGAATTGGCTGGGTGTCGGTCAGCAGGTGGTGAGCAATTGTATTGGGCATCATTTGTTTTGTATATTACTATTATTATCATCATCATTATTATTATTATCCTTTCCTTTTCTGTCCTATTAAACTGTTTTTATCTCAACCTATGAGTTTTACCTTTTTTTTTCCAATTCTCTACCCCATCCCACTGGCGGGGGGAGGGAGCAAGCAGTGTGGTGCTTAGTTGCTGGCTGCAGTTAAACAACAACAGTTCGAAAAGATTTTGGCTGCCTGGAAGTAGTGCTTATCTATCCCTGTCTCCTGATCATATTTCTACATGAAAAACTGTTCCTTTATTTGTTTCCTGGTGCCTACAGCTATCCAAGGCTGTTCCAAACTTTGGTCCTGAATTCTAAGTGTTTTAGAATGCCTACAACCTAAAAACTAAGCAGGTATAAATAGTTTAGCCAGGGGATGATCTGACCCCCAAATAAATGCACATAAGTAGGTTCAAATCTCATTGGAGAAGGCAACAGTAATACCTTGACCCAAGAGAGTTCACTATAACTACTTACATTAACTATTTATACTGACATATAACCAGTCAAATTTCCACACACCAGGCCAGTTCTCACTACAGGTTTCACTTGGCCATCCTTACAATATATCATGTACTCCTGCATTGCAATGGATATAGGTATATCATAATACTTGACTTCAGGATGAAAACTTTCCACTTTATAGTCTCTGAAATTAAACAACCAGACAAAGTGTGAAGTTTCACGTGATTGAGCCAATCAAATTCATGTCCTGATTCCTGCAGTCAGGCTTTAAACCAGAATCGTACTTGAGGACTAAAAGCCAGGCCTAGAAGAGACCAAGTAACACAACCTTGCTTCTTATTTTTTATATTAAAAAAACAACCAAACAAACAAAAAAAATCAACAACAGTCTTTAAACCTGGAGTTTCTGTGGAGGTATTCCTACCTTCAGGTTCCAAATATGGATATCTACCCTGTACAACAGCCTACCTGATCTCCCCATGTACTGAGTGGCAAGTAGCCACTAAATGAGGAAATGTTGTTGTTTGGTTTTTTTTAAATGGAAGCTGCCTGATATTACAGCAATAATCTTTTTTAAAAATGGGAAATTATGATTATGAAAAATAAATTAATGAAATATTGCACTATAAAACCAAGAGTACAAACTAACATTTTGGCTGTAATTTTATGACATACTAAAGTATTTGCTCACCTATAGAAATAACCCCTCAATATTGCATTTGAAAAATGTTTTGGCAGATTTGGCACACACATGAGTTTGGAAAATAAGAGTGAGCGTAAAAGTTGACACAAGTAAGGTAATCATTTATAAATCTGTTAAAGTTTCCCACATATACAACTGTCTAGAATTACAAAAGATTGAACTACATTCAGAGGTATCCAAACTGGCCCGAGCCAAACTTGATCAGACATTGGAAGCAATTCAGCGATGTTGTTATGGTATAAATCTGCTAAAGCTGATTTATCTTGTACTGAGCACAGCAACTGTATCATAGGAAGAAAGCTAAGTTAGCCCAAGAGGTGCTTTACCACCTACACTGCAGTAACAGTTACATTTGCAACAGCTCATTTAGATCTAGCTCATGAGTCCATGCACTGTACTGCACTGCGCAGTACAGAAAAACAGAAATAGCCAAGACAAAGGAATGAGCTTTTGAATACCTTGAGATTTATATTCAGTCCTATTGCTTGTGGGTGGGTTTTCTATCTGACCTCCTGCAC
Source organism: Buteo buteo (assembly GCF_964188355.1). Lineage (NCBI taxonomy): Eukaryota > Metazoa > Chordata > Aves > Accipitriformes > Accipitridae > Buteo > Buteo buteo. The sequence goes on from NC_134171.1 coordinate 17,565,312, forward strand.
TATAAAACATGTTCATCTGGTACATGTGAAGCTTTCAGCTTTTCTGTTAGAATGGCTATGTTTTATCAAAGTGAACAGGGTTTTATGGAACATGCCTAGTGAGGTAGGACACCCAAGCAAAAGCAAGTTGGATTCACTCAAGTTTATATTAAACGGAAACGGCAACATCTCTCCTATGGTCCTTTTATTAGGCCACATTATTGACAATGTGTTTTTTCTACTGATGTCTTAGGCATGAAATAATGATGTTATGACACATATCCAAAGTAAAAAGCATAGACACGCTTTAATAGGAGAAAAGATACATCCACAGCTCTTCTTACTGGGCAATGGTCTTGATATAGTCTGTAAAAGCTGATCTCTTGGCATAAAAAGACTCAAATAGATTACGTTTCAAATGCCTGTCTTTGCTGATTCGCTTACTTCTTCGTCTATACCTCAACATACATCTACACTCCTTATGCGTTAATCAGTGGGAGTTTACACATAGACTAGTCAAAAACACCCTTATTTTAGAAACACTGGTTCAGTCACTGCCATCTTGCTCTCAGTTAACCTTACTCAAAATAATGTCTCTCTCCCTGCTAACTCTGATTTGATATATAACCCTTTCAGACTAATTTCTGTTGTTCTTCTTGATGCATTCTATTCCATTCTCTACCTGGCTATAACCACATGGATTAATGCTGATGCTGTACTCAGTACAGTGACAGCATTATTAGAGCACTATTTTGTTGTCCACAATAAGCTCCCTCTTGTGCCTCTGGTGTTCTGTAATTAGGCCCCTTCAGACACACAGTTTGGTTATTATGGTTCATCAACTTATAATGCATTATTCTAAATGGCTGCATTTTCATTCTTTTTTTCTTTTTCTTTTTTTGCTGTTAAATAAAAAAAAATCAGATAATGGAGGTAAAAAGAATTACTCACCCTTCATCTCGATCTAACATGATGTTTATGGGCAGCAAGGATAGCAGGAAGACGTTCTTGCGAAGAGAGGAACTTGAGCAGCTTTATAGGACAACAACCTAGGAAGAAATGACAAGCCAATACCCACGTTTACTGTTTGTAAATCTGAGCATTGATTCTGCTTTCACAAGTGGCTTTCATCAAATGCAAATCAGAAGCCTGGCATCTGCTTGAGTAACCAGGCAGCCCTGTCCCCCTTTCAGGGGAACAAAAGCCATACAATCAAAGGGTTTTAAAAGGATGGCAAACTTATTGTAAGCTAGAAAAGGTTAAAAGTCTGCCAGGGCTTAAATATACCTCTCAGTAGTCCCAAGTATGAAAGCACTTGTGACCTCTATGAATTTTTTTTCTGTGAAATGTTTCTGTATATTTGAAACATGATAAAAAGTGACCAAACAGGAGAGAAAAACATTCATCATGTGTCTTACTTCCCAACTGATTTTGAAAGCTCCAGAAAGCAAACAGATAATTTTATTTATTCTCAGATTTCAAAAATCCTGCTCCAACCAAGAGCACTCTGGTTATAACTGGCCTACCTGCACTCCCCTGCATCAGTGACTAATCTCCTTCTGCAAAGATGGGTAACAACTGAAATTCACCCCAAACATGCTATTGCCTCATCTCAGAAATCTTCACTGAGACTGGCACACCCTGGAAAATGCCTGAATCACATCTGGGTAGAGAAAAACATTTTTTTAAATATGCTGAAAATTTGCTACTTCTAATTACCTCAGTTAAAAGCACACTTCCCAGGACCAAAGAAAACCAGATTACTATCTCTACTGAAAATCTTACGGAAAAATGTCTAATACTAATTTCACATGTATATTTACTGTGAAAATAAAGCCTTTTGCTGTCTGGTAATAGCACAAAATAGGAACTCAAATAAAAATATGTTAACACTTAACGAGTTCATCAGAGTGTGTCTTTCTAATAGCCTTATTTCTCATTCATTTGGGAATAATCACAAAGCTTATCCCGATGACTGTGAAGCTAGAAACCAATGTTCAAAGATCTGAAATGAGCATGAAGTGTGAGTTTGATCAAATTTTCAGCTTTTTGTTTAATCATTGATTCCAAATTCCAAAGTACAGAAAAGAAAACCATTTCACACACAAGTTTTAGCTTCATAAGAACATGATTTGTCAATGCTGTTAATAACTAGCTGGAAAATAATTCAGAGTAAAGTCTGAAGGACCCTGCTGCTGTAAGGAAACCACTCTTTATAATTATAAACAATTTAATTTAAAACAGGTCTCGGTTCTAATGTTTTGAATACAGTCATTTTCTGACAGAAAAACCTATGATTTCTTCTGAAGGAATCATAACTCTCCCTGGTGTTTAGAGACAACTATAAAGCAAAAGCTGGCAATTCTTTAAGGAAAAATCAGAACAAAAGATTCAAAGCAATAGGAAGGATTTTTTTTTATGTAGTATGAACTACATAAATCAAATTATGAAACTCAGTGTCACAAGATGTCATGGAGCCCAAAAATATAAATAGATCTGAAATAAAATTACATTAAATAAAGGATAAATCTATTGACAGCTATTAAACATGATGGTACAAGTGTAACATCCAGGTCAGAAGGATGGACTGAAAAATACCAGGAGTACCCTATACTTTCTGTCTTTTTAATTCTATGTTTTCAGCACCTCATGTTAGCAGGTATCTTTGTTGGATTACCTCAGGAATAAACTAGCTTGAAACAATCAGCCTTCTCTCTGAAGCACAGAATCTAGAGTTCAAATAGTGCAGATGCAACTGATGGAAAAAAAAACCCCAAAACAAAACAGGAACGGTGATTTTAAAATGAAGGATCCAAGAAAAAGATACCAAGTAGGAAACAGATTCTGTTGTCATTGAATCACAGAATGGTTTGGGTTGGAAGGGACCCTCACAGTAAAGAACTTGTTCCTTACATCTAATCAAAATCTACCCTCTTTCTGATAGGACCCCTTGTCCTATCACTACATGCCCTTGTAAAATGTTGCTCTCCAGCTTTCATGTTTATCACTGTAAATAAACATAGAAGGTAAAAGTCTGCTTCAAGAAGGAAACATCACATAGATGCAAAATATTAATGTTGATTGCAGGACTAAGCACCCTGCATTCTGACCATCGCAAACTCAAAGCTTACCCACTCTGTTTGGTGCCAATGATGATTTCTGCCAAACTCAAACTCCTCACAAGGAGCAAGAGGGCTACAGAAAACAAAATGGAGAAATCAAATGATCCCAGATTACAAGTGAAATAAAGGAGGAGGTCAAAGCATCAAAAGTGGAAGATCAGGGAAATGGAGAGGGATGTTAAACAGAGCATTCCTGACAGCAACCACCACTCCCCGACACTACCCAAGGAGCTGATGCATGCTGCCAAGTGGTGGTGGGCCCAGGAGCAGGGACATCACTATCAGAAACAAGATACTGAGCTGGACTCAACATCTCATATTGAGCTGGCACTTCCATCTAACCCACTAAGAAAGTTCTTAAGTTCTTAAGCAACATGCTCAGGAAAAGAAAAACAGAAGTTACACTATGATGTTTTTCAATACAGTATCTTGTGTTCAAAGTTGATCTGCACCCATGGCTAGGCTTTCCCTACAAAGACCTTTGTTTTAGGTAACATTGCAAGACCCTTCTCCTCCTAAAAAAAAAAGTCTGGATTTAGTGTATCTATTCCAATACCTGTTTCAGACCCAGAAAAAATAAGAAATTCTGTGCTGTCATGCCCAGAATCATTCTTACCTTCCCCATGATCCTTCTCAGCTGCAAATATTAGACACTGTTTCCTGAGAAAGAAGACAAATAAAATACTTTCTTATTAGTTCTGCAAATAAGTCACTTTCACAATATCAGCCTTGCATAACTTGTTTTCATCTAATATAGTCATCTGCGTAATAATTGGTCTTCCCAGACCCTTCCACAGAACCACAAAATGTAAAAACAAGCATTAGCTACTGGAGCAGCATCCTTACTTCCCCCTCATAGTTTAGGCTGTGTGATAACCACTAGCAAATACTGTTACTTCAGTTATTTAGCTGGTAAGACTCTATATTACTCTCTTCTATACAGCAATTAGAAACAAGCTTTAGCTGAAGATACTCAGAAAAAAATTCTTTACTTCAGGGTATGACCTATGCATCTGATTAAACTCCCAGCTTGAAGTACCTTATCTTGGCAGTGTTAAAGACTGGTATTGTTGGATTTTAGAGTGGCATGCTATGTTTGCTTAAGATAACTATTCTAGAGTATCTGCAATGATGCACATTGCACAATAAGGATGATAAATTTTACTAATACCATCCAAAATTCTGATAGCCTAATGTTAAGTACAGTATCCTTGTTTACTTTGTTTACACAAGATAGACCCATGTAATATGAGCATGACACATTGAGATAAAATGTAATATTAATACAGACATTAAACTAGGATATTATTGTTTTCCACATAATCCTCTGGGTTTAGCTAGATCTCGCTTGAAGCTCTGAAATATTACCAGATAATACATGTTGATTACCCCTTGAAGTATGAGCCAGACTTTTTAAAAGTGTTAGTTCCTAAGTCCAATTAAAACAATGGGATATTTGTGTCTAAACAACATAAGATCTCTCTCCTAGGTCAGTATCTAGGATAACACAGATTAAAGGTTAAAATCCTCCTAGTCTCTTCAGTACTTTTAATCTTATTTCAAATTTACTTTACTATCAGAGCAGTGGCAGTCCTAACTGTAAGTTTTTCAAAGACTTTTCAAAACAAAACCATCAAATATTTAAATTGCATTAACTTCTCACCTTCTCTTCCATCCACGCTTTCGCTTCTTTCTCATCCTATACACACAAATATATGAAAACACATTCACACACACAAAAAAAGGACTGAAGATTAGAAAGAGTCAACATTTTTTAATGTGAAAGTATAGAAATATACTCTCATAAATGTGAAGCCACCATGGTTTGAAGTCTAAACATTCAACACATAATTTGTAACTTTAATCAACACATCTCATTTTGCTAATGCATACTGACTGGATGCCTGAGTGCTAATGAGCGTCCCTGAATGCTAATGGCTCTGTGAAACTAGATGGCCTCTGAGCATCACATGGATTATCTAAAACTTATTTGCATCTCAGATTCCCAGCACATTCAGCTTCACCTCTCTTTGACCTTGACATTTTATAAACCAGGGAGAACAGTTGTGTTATGAAAGAAAAGCCAAAACTAAACCAAAAAATGCAGGCAAGGATATATCCATCTAGAATATATTTGAAACAATTTACTGAGTTGAATATTCTCACACTAAAATGGGATCACTGTAAGATGTTACACATCTTATCTATGCATTCTTTGAACTCTAATGCTTATAGGACGTGCACTTAGGAATAAAGTTGCTGTAACCAAGAAATTTTAAGGATCTAAGACAGACAAGGATTGTGAGAAGAGACAAAACCTTTTAGAACCAATTAATTTCTCAGCAATTAAAGATATTAAATATATTACATATTACTGCATATACTACTATGAGGTAATATAATAATACATATACCATAAATTCAGTGCATTTGGAAAATCAGACAAGGTTTCAGGCACACAAGACCTCTTCAAATCTTACCCCATGTATCAGAAGAATATAATCCCTTTTCCGCATCATATAACATTTATTTAGTGAACGTCAGATGTGCTCTGTAACTTTGCAAAAGCCCCACCATCCTGCCTGAAACTGTTCCAGTAAGTAGACATTGCATCAATGCCCTGCTTTATAGGGAAGCCTATACTTAAGATATTATTTCAGTGCCCTGCATGTCATAGCTCTCTGTAGAAAGTCGGAAATACTTTCTCTGAAAGCCTTTTTTTTTTAAATTGTTTTCCATGTTCTACTTCTTCTGTGAAGAAATGCATATAAAAATATATATACACATACATACATGCACATATATATTTACATACTTTCAGGAAAACAAACTTTCTTGTCTGGCAAGAAACATTAGAAAAATTATAATTGAAGAACATGATGCAAAAGTTATTTTAAAATAAACTGTCTTTCCATCCTTTATTACCTTCAAAATAAACAGACATACAATGTTCACATAATGTTCAGATCTGTTTCCCAGCTTGAAATACAGTGGAAACGCTTGATGTATTGTTAAAGTCAAAACCCAGCAGAGGCCATTAGATCACCTGGTTTGATCTCAGCCATGTACTGTAAATTTTACCTACCGACTTTAATATGGAACCCCTAACCTGTGGTTGACTCAAACATACCTCCCAAAAGGGTGTATGATTTTGATCTGAGGACTTCAAGTTATGAAATATGCACACCTTCTCTTCATGTTTGTTTTGCAATGGCTTAATCACTTCTCCTATAAAAATTATTTCTAATACTAATTTTCCAATTTCTACTTCCAGATGATACAACATTTTGATACATGGAGAAAAATAAAATTAAAGACCTGTATTCTTCTCTATCTGCCTCTCCATCCACCTAAACACACTACCATTGGCTGCCTCATCCAACTTGTCCTTTTGCTTTTTAATATTTACATTTTCCCTCTTCTGCTTTTCTGAATTTTATCTAGTACTTCAAGATTTATTAAAAATTACCAGCATGCCAGATGTCTTTCTAGTTCTTTAAAGACTGTTTCGTACAAATTATCTGCAACCTTAAAAGTGTTTATCCTTTAGTGACTATCTATGTCCTGAAAAGTACTTTCTTATCCTCATGGAATGTAAACACATGGCTTTGCAAGTACAGAACAGAAACTTTCACTGAATATTTCTATATCTTCTATATCATTATTAACGATTTAATTATCTCCAGTTAGTAATGGATCTATAGCACGACTAGGATTTCTCTGACTCCTCATTATCGTTAGCTTTGGGTTTCTCCTCTATTGTTCTTGGCTTCCTTATGAGTTTTCTAGATTTTCTATCTTCCAAATGACATACACTGCTATTTGTTTACCAAAATCACTTTTCTGTAACTATATAAAATGACATGTCCTACAGGAAGAGAGCTGGCTTCATGAAACTGTCTCCAGAGACACTTATATAAAAATCAGGTTTGGATAAGACTGAAGACAAGTTTCTCAAAGGTGGAGCTCAGGGGATCATGGATTCTTCTGGGAGAACTCAAACTGATGTCTGAAACAAATTATGTCACTGTACAATCAGGAAGCATAAGCCCTGCATTAAAGAGGTTATTATGATTTAAAATATATAAAACACAGGTTAGTAATAAAAACTTGGTGAAACAATTAGATTTGACATTGTGAGGAACACTGTTAGCACATCCTAAACAAAAATCACAGAGTGTAATATTTGTTACAAATGGACTTTGCCATACATGGTAGGTGCTAGCAGCTGCTACAATCATGGTAAGAATATATAAAGAAAAAACTATAATGTAAGAAAAAAAGCTAAGATTTTAGCATAAAGTTATGTGGGTAACTTTAATAGAGAAATGAATTGCTCTGGGTGCACACCCAACACTTTGCATAACTGATTTTCAAATACAAAACAGTACATCATGTGGCTGGACAACAAATGAACAAAAAGGAGAGCATCAAATCTACAAACCCTTCGTATCAGTAATAAGCAAACAAACATAACAGCGTCTTGGACTGATACACATGAGATTTATGCAGAAGATTCCTATTAATGCCACTGGAAATTTACTACAGTAAAACTTTTAAGCAGTAATGGTAGAATAATATTCTATAATAAACTACCTCAGGCAATGTAATTTAATTTTCGAGTCTAAAATAGTTGCATTTCTATTTATTGCCTTCTTATGTTAACAAAAAAAGTTTAAGGAACTGAAAAAATTTACTCTAAAAATGTAAACTTTGATTAATTTTATGACTTTCAAATAATTTGTTACTGTCTTAATATGACATACAAAAATAGTATTATCAGATATTTAAAGAACTTCGTGAAGTTTTAATTAGCTTGACAATTTGCAGCAGCTTCTCAGCTAGTACCACAGTATATACCTCACTATTTCCCACTTCCCTGTAAGTTGCCTACGTTTCACTGACATCAGGCAAGAGCCCAAACTGTAGGCTGGCTTTTGCAACCAATTATGAATTGCTGTGATGGGATACATAATCTAAACAAAGGACCTTGTCAGCCACTTAATTCTCCACTGTTTCTGATAACACACTCAGGGCAGTCAAAAGTCAATTCCTCAGTGCCACATTACCTGTGCTGTGTTACTCCAGTGCACACCTGAAAGAATCCCAGTAGGGCAGTGAAGCTATTCCAGGCAGAGCCCATGGGGGGCATGGGGCAATTCACACTTCACAGACCTACTATTCCAGGATTTCTTCTGGCATCTCTATTTTACTTCAGCTCAATTCATATTCAAGTTTGGAGGTTTTTCCTCTGCAGTTACAGCAGCTAACGATTTTAAATGTTAAAAGAGGAAAGGAAGAATTAGAAAAGTCAGTGGTATCATAAGATTATTCAGCTGCTGTGGGAATGTGGGAGAAGAGTAGAGGTGATTGCTTGTTTCTCAACAGCCCAGTTTAATCTGTGCCTTCATCAGCCTTTGCATTTGCCACTAACATCTGTGTCATCTCCTGGTTCAAGCAGCCAACTTGGAGCACTACCTATTGGAGGTATTTGAAGTAATGTAGCACAAGGCTATTCCAGACTGAATCTAACTGCAAAGGAATTTTCTATTTCAGTGAGAGACTCTGTATTGATTATCATGTTCCTTGTTTCCTGAGAAGCAGCTGAATCATACCTCCACCACTGCTACAAAAGAAGCATGTAAAGCTGAAGCCAGTACATAAAACTACTCTGTGGAGCTGAGTAAGTATTCACTGAGTAGCCCTCCTCTAGTATATCATGGAAAGCAGTTCTTGTTATGTTATTCACAAAATCGAGCAGCAACAATGATTTAAAATACTCTTGTCCTGCACTCTGGCATATGGACCACCTCAATTTGACCACCACTACCTTCTGTGGGCCACATTAGGAACTAAATCAGGAAACTAATGCAGCCTATATGAAGTAGAAGAAACAAACAAATGAGATGTTAAAGCTAGATCAGGCCTGCAAATTCTCCTTTTGCCATATCTATAGCAAAAGTACATGTTGCATAGAAGCAAGTCATAAGGAAGAGAAAGACCTTCTGTTGAAACTGGTGCTAAATTTTTGGAGCAGAAAATCACGGCCTCTATGATGTGTACAAACCAGATAATTTCAGACCTTGTTAAAGTATCACTATGCAGAACATAGCCTAAATATAAGCTTGTACTCATTCAAATTCAATAGGGCTTAATTCAGTAGTTTAAGCATCTGCTTGAATATGTCCTTTATTTGAAAGCATGACAAAGCAGCTGTAAATAACAACAGTATGTGAAAATGCCTGTAAGAAAAGTGTCACAATATCAGAGTTAACTCAAAAATCTTCAAAAAGGCATCTTTTTCTCAGTTTTGTCATGTTTCTTTAAATATATTTTTTCTATGTATTTAACATGTAAGAAAGGTATTTTGAAAGTTTGTTGTTCTTTAAATATTTTTTCCTTTTTTTCTAAAAACACTTTTCCAACATAGACAACCCACAGAGATGAGTAAATTCACACAGTTTCTGAGGTAACTTCTGCCCAGGTTAGATGCCTCTTGAGCTTTGCTGCTGTATATTCACTGATCATTACAGTAGCCATCTAAATATTGTTTTTAGTCCCTTGAAACATTTGTCTAGTTCTCATGAAAACACAGGAAACCAAGCTTCACCTTGTGTGGCTGACAAAATGAAGCCTATCCTTTTATTATTAATCTTATTATCTCTAATAACGGCTTTAGAAGCTACTGCACAAATACCTTAAAATAACTCCATATAGGACATTTTAATCCTGGTTTAACACACTCTTTTACCAAGGAAAAGAAATCCTATTAATGATTCTGATAACTTTGTGATATACAGAAATAGGTGTTGTCTTCAGTCAAATCCTTCTCCTTTTCCACTTAAGACCTAAACCAGAATTAAGAACGTGGGCAAATCTCTGATGCAGTAATCCACTGATATGCCAAGCACTCCTGTGAAACATGTTACCCCACAACATTAATTTTACATTTGCTGTGTTAAGCTATCATAGCATTTTTGAGCATGGATCCCATGTTTGCACTCCAAGTGTCAGTGCATTACAGGTATACCATGGTTAAAACAATTTCTTTGGTTATTTAGTCTGTAAAGCATAAAAGCTTTATGGCTACCAACTGCATAATTCTGTACAGAATGATAACCTTAAAGTTTAAATAAGTCTTTGGGATACTTTGCCTGATTTTGACCTAACTTTTAAATTTCCCTCAGGTCTTATTAAAACAACAGGAAAAATACAAGTATATTTCTATATTTTAGCACTTTATTTTAATTAAGTTCTATCATTTATAGAAATTATTATAATTTCCCATAAATTTACAAATATAAAAAATATTTATGACATATCATCTCTTTTTCGCAAAAATTGAAAGGAAGTTTTAAGATCACATTTCCATTTTTCAAAATGTTTTCATCGCATTCCTAGTTTGTAACATAAATTACCTAGAAATGAAAACAGAGTTACTTCCTAGCAGGAATAAAAGACGTCAAGTCAATCTCTTTTACATACAAACAAACAAAAAAATCCAGATCAAAATAAAACTCTCAGTTACAGTTCTAATAGACAACAAGTAATTTTGTTGTTGTTTTTCACAAGGTATTTTTTCCCCTGCCTCCCTCCAATGAAACAGGGAGATCATTAATTCTACAGTCAGCGGCTGAAACCAGTTAGTCTGACCTCAGACGTTACTGATCACATCCCTTCCTGCTCAGTAAACCCCAGACTACAAAAGATAAATCGCTTTTCCTTTCTTACTAGAAATTAACAAAGCAGTCAGGCCAGAACAATATTCCTAATACAAACATGCATTATTAGTTACAAATACACCTCTGTGAGTATTTTGATCCAAAGTTCATGGCCCTATAAGGAAGAGAAGACAGAACATAGAAGCAGTAATGAAATCTAGGTACTACTTTAACCTATATGACTTTGCACATTCAAATTGCAGTACCGTGGATTTAATCAGTCATTTCTCACAGCATCACAGAATTACACGACAAGACCAATCCTCACTGTATTTTACTTCAATAGAAGCATGAAAGAGACATTTAGGAAATGCCTGTTCTCCTGACCAAGATCAAGACTACAAATCGGAAAAAGCAGTCTTGCTTCTCTGAAATGGTTAAACACTAAACAACTGCTAATCTATAGACTTTACAGCACACTAATTCACCAGCTCTGAGTCAGATGTAAGTCTGCTGTAAGGACAGCCATTCAAACTGTAGGATCTGGGCTCATTCTGGGGTAACTGTGTGAAGAGAGGACAATAAGCAAGAAAGAGAAGAAAGCAAGAATGTCTCTAATAAATAATTTTTAGAAGGGATTGACTATGCAGTGCATTGTCATGATGAATCAAACCCCATCTATCATATGGTCACTCTGCAGCTTTCTATAAAGCTGAGGGATTGCATCTTTTGACTTCCAGTTTTTTTAAGGCAGCATGTTTCTGTGGATCCAAGCTTCACATTGATTTCTCAGCAGCCTGTGTGATATGGAAAGCCACTTCAGCTACAATATTGTAAAATTATTTTTTGTCACATGGTATTTTACAAAATTCTCACAGAAGAATGTGTGAGAGCTCTTTAAAATGCAAGATTCACCACAGGGGAAACAGCGGTTAGCTCTGCAAAGGAAAAAATGTCACATGGCTGAACACATTCTCTCATTATTCCCAGAAGCTAAAGAAGTAGCTAGAGGCAGAAAACTGACAATAATTATATTGCCTAGAAACTGACAGCATACATAAATCTACTGTATTAAGCCTTTATTCATTGATTTACTTTCCAAAGCTCATTTCAGCATTAGCCCAGAAGTAACACTGTGCAAGACACTGCTCTTCAGTTTAAGGAAAATTTGGGTGAATTTTTCTTCCATGTACTGTGATAATTAAAGTTTTCTATGGTTGCTCCCTCTGTCCTGTGGCAACCTGAACTGCCATGATTTTTGACTGCAATTTTCTTCCTTAGTAGATTGTCAATAATACATGAAACAGAAAGCAGGTGTGCTTAAAGGAAGAGTAATTCAGCCCTTGTTGAAATTGTTATATGTACAGTATAAGCCTGCAGTGAAGGCAAGACAGCTATTCAGTCCTGAACGTCTGTTTATGTCATATCACAAGTGCATAGTGCAAGCAATCTAGACTCAGCAGGAATCTTTTACTGAACTAATTTTGACATAACACTGAAAAAGTATGAATCAGAGGTGTACCTAAGAGGGAAAAACAGAAGTTGGTGATGCTATGGAAGAAGTATTAGCACAGTACTGGCAGACTGGTACATATGTGTTCCTGTAAATACCTCAAAGACGATCAAATTTAAAAATTAACTTCCCTTTATTTAGGTACCATATCCAGTCTGCACTCCTACTGTTCCTTCAGCGATTTCTGTAGCACATTGCTGTTGGGTTCCCGGACTGAGGGGAGGAGCAGACTAGCCCAGGTGGCAGCCAGAGACAAAAACAAGTTTAAAACTTCCCATGTTAATGAAATCAGCATTGCTATTCTGCTGCCGTTTATTGCTTAGAGGTGCCTGGCAGTCTTTGTTGCTTGAGTAAACATTATAACTTTTGTATAAACAGATTACAAATGCAATTAAAAGTCTGGAAAAATGTTCTATCAAATTAACTTATTTCTTACGATGATCCTTTATTTCTCAGATTTTTGTGCATGTTGGTATGCATTTACTTTATTTTGGATGTTTACTTATTTATATGGTACTACATCATTTAATGACATTTCAAAGCCAAAAAGAGTATTATGAATTATAACCCTTCTATAGCTACATCTACTGCATATTGTATATTAACAAGTAAAATGTGTCATTTTTAGACTATCAAGATGAATGTTTATTAATAATTTTTTCTCCTTAAGTTTCAGGAAATACAGTCTCCTTGTATTCATGTTAACAGGTTTGTATATTGTTCATTGCACAGGTTTTTAGTGTTATTTGTCCTCACAGTCCAGGTGAAGGAAAAAAAAAAATCAGAGTAGTTTCAGTATCAGATATTTTCATAATTCCTACAATGCACACAGATTAACATGTACTGATTTTTTTTATGGAGAATGCAAAAATCAGACCTTGGGAATCACAAAAAAGAATTGTGTCCAGAATCTTCCAGAATATATGGTTCTTGAACTTAGGTTCTAGACCTCATGTATCTGCAGACAACTTGCTTTCTTTTGCTTTCAGGGAAGTTACCTAAATGTGTACATGGTAAATGTATCAGCCCTATAAAGCAGGCTTTTTGCTTTTTTAAGGGACAGAACAGATATAAATCACACATTCATTTCAGCAAATCTAGAGTCCTCAAGCACAGGTGAAAGGAAAGAAACTTGAGGGACCCATAAAGACAGCAGCCAAGCAGGGGGATATTGTTGATGCCATCTCCAGGTCAGTCCATCCCTCCTGCAGCCTGCTCCCAAGCTGTCCCCTAGTGAGAGGGCCAGAAGGCATAGCATGTGCTAGATAAACACTGTCCTAATGGCTTCTACAGGAGACAAAGCAGTTTGAAAGCAATGCCTCTTATAAGCTACCGCCTAGCCAGCAGCCCAAGTACCGCAGCACAGGCACTGTTACTCCTTCCTGGTTTTGGTGCAATCAAATATGCAGAGTTCCTTTGCCAGGATAGCTACATCTACGCAAAGAGCTTTGGTCTGTATGTATTAAGGGTGTAACTGTTCTGCAGCTCAAACCTTTCTGGATGACTTTGGGTAACTCCAGGTAAAGGGACAAAGAATTATCTGTGCAGGGTACGAAGAGTCTATAGCCAGGACATGGTCATCAAGTCCCTTAGGAGTTCCCATTTCAACTACTGCATATCCTTGGTTTAAGAAATTTGCCAAAATGTGAGGCTTTGAATAAAAAAAGAGCAAGCAAAACTTTGCATTCAGGATAGTCTTCACCTAAAATTAGCATCTGCATTGCCCACGCAGCAGCCTAGCTGCAGAAGAGAGATGTGTAATCGTTCCTTGAGAAATATACCATATCTACAGCTTACATTTTTATATTTTTAGGGAAAGCTCTGAAAAAGAGCATTTCAGCATTGAAGACTTTCTGTCTTTGACTCCATGACAGGAGTACTGCATTCATTTTTATCCTCCCTATACCTACAGTTTGTACTTAGCAAGAACAAATAGATATTTCTACAAAGTTTTTCCTTTTTCCAGAAAGGAAGGAAGGATAAGAACCAAACAGACAACAAACAAACAAATGAAAAACCTGAAAAATAATAGAGCAAACCAGCTCTGGTATTACCTACTATCTCTAGTCTTTAAATTTTTTTTTTTAAATTATTGTTATTATTTTAAATTTTCAGAGGAACTAGTATGACCAACATACCTAAACATCCAAATATGGTACATCTCACATTATGATTCAAGAACTTACTGGGAAGGAAGAGGGACAACGCTGTTTAATAACAAGTAAGAGAGAGTCATAATAGCATAGTCTCTCTATTAAACTCCAATGTACCCTATCAAACAATTAAAAAAATCCTTGCTTTAACACCAATTAAACTAACTTTTATAGAGCATTCACTGTTAAGCTCTGCTGTTTCAATGTTTTCTAATATGCTAGCAATTAAATATTCAGTCGAGTATTACTTGCACATTGCGCACAGGTTGTGAGGAATAAGAAAATATCATAAATACTTTGTTTTACTTTTATTAAAATATGTTATCCTAATAAAATATTTTCAGGAATTTATTTTCTCCTTATCCTACATGGAAGACTTTTTAAATTAAGTTTTTAGGGTACAAGATTATTTTGGGTTGTGTATGTCCAGCCTACCAGCAAAGCCAGTTAAAACTCTTGCTTTCTAATCCCATAAAATACAGTGTCTCTACATGGTCCTTAGCAATTTACACCTCTTGCTCTGTAGGTACAGAAATATCGTTTATGTCTAAATGAAAGGTAATGAAGACTCGTGACTAGGTGAAGAAGCAGGACCCCCGGTGCCCCTCACTTATTCTGTGACCATGTGATAGACAAGGCACAGCCTTGTTCAGATTCTAAACAGTCTCCTTCTATTGTTGGCTGAACGGTGCCTCTTAAGCCTGGCTAAAATCCCTCCCGTCCTATTCCAATGTTTTTTACAATTTGGTATAAAACAATGCTGTCCATACATAAGCTTCCATGTATCTACCACAAGAAAAGCAAAAAACATTCCTTCTTAAACAGATTGAAGGAACTTTCATAAGCCGGGGGGGGGGGGGGGTGGTGGGTGGTGTAATTCTTGTGGCGTAATGTAGATAAATCCTTTTTGTCTAGGGAGATTCTACAAGAGGTTTTACTTCATTAATCCCTCTTATTAGAAAAAGCAACCCCCCAATATCCACTCTTATCCATTCTTTCCTTCCTTCTCCTTTCACAGAGTTCCTTAGTCCTAATTCTTTGCATAGTCAAAAAGAAAACACAAGTCAATGAGAAGACAAGTGATTTTGGAATCAGTGAAATAAAAGCCCTATCTCATAAAGCTCTACAGCAATGATCTGCAATCTTTGCTGGATTATGGCTAACAACACTGAACAGCAAAGAGAAGCATGTAAATTCAGTGAATATAAGGAACCCACTACTAACCTTACAGATCCTGCTACCATTTGAACAATGTCAGTAATGTTGGTAATAGTGGAAAAGGTTCACTTAAACACTGTCAGCAGTATAAAGTATTAAAAGGAATGCATAGAGTTGGAACACAACATGATAGATCTTCAAGACAGAGACAGAGATTATATAGTATTTTGCTGCTGGGTGAATATAAGAAAACTAATACTTTTATCTAGTGTGTCTAAATGACTTTCTTAAGTTGGTTGTAATTTGGCACAATATTTTTATTATGCAAGCAAAAATGTTTATTCAGTATTTTTCTTCTTGTGTTTTATACTTAGCAGATTGTAAATGCACATTATCTTAATATTTCATGCAATCTTTGGATTGTCAACATTCAGATAAAGTGTATTTTTAAAGAAAATGTAGACTGGAAGAGCATTTGGATCCTATGTCAATACATTAATCACTATCACTGTCTTCCTCCTATGCCATGAAGGAGGGAAACTGCATCCTAAAGATGATTAATCTTTTGAAATAAAAAAGAAAAGGATTTTATAATTTTTTTCTCAACTATTTCAGAATCAGTAATTAGCTCAAAAGACAAGTTTCAGCACTTCTTGGTAAAACAGATGGGAATTTTTCCATCTATGTTTCTTATAGAAAAACAAATTTGTTTTAGTCACAATTAAATTCCTCATTAACTGTTTGAGGTTTTTACTGCATTTTCCCTATTTCCTCTTTTTTTTTTAAAAAAAAAGAAAGAAAAAAGTGTGTGGCAAACTTTCCTCAGACTTACTTTCTTATTGTTGTCTGGTTTTGATATACATTTACACACCAGAAACATTAGGTAGAAGTAAAGGAACAGGACAGGTTTTTCCCTATCAGAAAGAACAGCTTTTGAAAGCTGTTTGATACAGTTTAATGTAATATACATATGAATAATTTCTATTTTTTCTAATTTCACAAAATGCACTTCTGATCTATTCACTTCTTTAAGTCACCTTGAATCTCCTCGTTACAGACTTAGCTATAAGGAAAAAAAAAAGGAAGTTTCATTACATTAGTGCAAAAATAATCTAGACTGGCTAGTAATTTTGCCTTAAATCAAAGCTTTCAGACATTACAAAGTATTAAATTACTTTTTTTTTCCTAAATGAACTTTTAAAAAACATCTGATCCTACTCATGGCTTTTCTTCCTCTCTTTCTTAAAATAGGCTGTATCGTAATTCCTCCGAAAAGACGACTTGTTTTGGTAGATCAAGTTAACTACTGAACATAATTGAAGAAAGGAGATGTCCAAACCAGAACATCCACTGCTGCTCCATTGTGCATTTGAGGTAAACAGTCAAATATCCAAAATAAAACTTGAAACTTTTTGTGTCAATTTGCGTGCATGGATTCATCTCCCTTTTGAAGTCTTTCAGTACTCCTGGGACTCTGCCATTATGTTTAAATTACTTAGAGAATGGCTGTTTATATGAAAATTGGTGATTTTATTTTTGTAATGATACCAGAACCATCCTGCTAAAGGATCTGATTAAATCCTTGTCAAAGACTTCTGTCTCAGGCTTGGACTTCTAAGATACCTTTGAAGAAAGCTTCCTGCTTTGGTTCTGTCCAACTTACAGATAATCAGTGAACCTTCATTCATGAATAATTGCTTTGAAATACAGTATATTCATCCTAGGTTATATATGTTAAGTTCACCCTTAACACTTAACTCAGCATCTCTGATGTTGCCTTGTTTGTCTCCCCACATACTTTTACTGCCACATGATATATTATTTAATGTCTTGGAGTTTTTCAGTTGATAAATACATGCCTACCGGGTGACATTTAGGTGGATCTGATCATTAGCAGATTAGATCCGTGGTCTCCTTATGCCACATGGTAGCATGCTAGAACACACACACAGAATGAAAGCTCATTTGAGTCATCAGTAACTGAACAAGTAACAAGGCAATGAAAAATTTGAGTTTCCCACACAGTGATAGTATCCAAGTAGACTTTAACTTCTCTGAATCATTTCAAGAAGGTCTAGAATCAAAACTGTGTCCATACAAACATTACAAAGTACATCTAGAACTAAAAATATGTGGCAGATTGAATAGTGAAGCCCTGTAGGTCTCTACAAAGTCCAAGACGAACATCTATCCATCACCAGTCCCATCCTTTCCCATCAAGAGTTTTAGAAAAGATTAGTCTGGAGCAAGGTAGGAAGTTACTGTTGTACACTGAAAAGAAATTGGGGCTAGTTGATCATTAAACTGAAGAGCTATTGGTGGTGCCTCCTGCACTCCTCTAATTCATTGCATCCTCAGACTCACTCATCCGGTCTTCACACTAGCACTCGTTCTATTCACCTGCAGATACGATGAGCAGGATTTTCAGATCATTAAGTAAATATAAAGGTCGTTTGGAACTGTGGTTTTGTCACTTGAGCAATTTCATTTCATTCATATGCTTTAGGGATCTCAATTTGAGGGGGAATAAAGTCTTAGAGGGTTGTGCTAGAGGGCAATTTTAGCCTCTTAGAACAGGCTATAATTTACATTTATCTGTGTCTGACAAGGCTGTGTATGGTAGGGGCAAGGAAATGTTGCTGCCTGTCTCTCAGGCTATTGATAATAGGAGTGATGGTTAAAGAATTACTAACAAAGTAACAGAGCAGCTCCTAGCCTTAAGGACTAGATGCAGAGGACTTAGACCCATTTCACCTGTGATCGAATCATCTGAAGTTAAATGGTTCTCTTCATGACTGTAAGCCATCATTCATAACACCAGTAACAGCAGATCTATTTCATGGAGAAATGCACGATCTGCTAAATAACGGATTTTGCTAACTACTGCAACTTTTCTTTTCTTTTCTTTCTTTTCTCTGAATCTCAACCCCTGCCCTCAGAAAAATATCCACTTCAACCAGAAATACAGAGGACAAGACATGCTACCCAAATACAATACAGCTGTTTACTCCATGGCCACAGCAGACACACTGCTCCAATCAGATACCGCATGACCAGCAATAACATACTGCAGCAATAGAAATAACAGAGAAATGTCTCACCCAAATTGATCAGTTTGACTGAGTAGTCTACAAGTCTCAATGATCTACAAGTTGTCCCACAGACATCTTCAATATAATAGATGTCTGTGCTCCCAACTCTTAAGTGTATGCCCACACGCCAATGGCCACTTCCCACCATTCTTGGACATAGAGCGGGTTTTCTTTGCAAAGAGAAAAACAGGACTGATTTCACATCAGACGTGATGTTACTTCACATCAGAATTTCAGTTTCCCTCCCCTCAGCAGACAGAGCCAGACAAACATTTCTGTGCTTCTGATTCCCCCCTCCCTGTGCAGCTCTGCCTGGCACTCCACAAGGCGAGAACGGAACCACGAGAAGAAAGCAATTGCGGGGGACAGCATTGAAGAGGCACACCTGAAAGCCACTGTTCGTAGGGTTTATGCTGATGTGGTTGAGGAGTCAGCAAGAAGCACCTCAAACAGTTTAAAGACTGAAAAGACCCAGATTAAAAAAAAAAATATCCTGTTTTTCAAGGGCCAGGGCTGGTTCATAGCCTGTAACTCCTACCTTAGCACAGAGTCAATCTCTACCTGACTTGAGAGTCTACAGGCAATGGAGGTATTGTGCTCCGTTTATGTGGCATGTATTTCGAACCTGTGTTTCATATCTGCACTCTTTTTTCGTCCAGAAGGGAAAAAAAGAGCCATTCCTAACAAATAGTTCGCAATTAGAGAAATGGGTGGCATGAGTGAGAATTCCCCATTTTCAGGTTACAATCTGAACAAAAACTTCACTGCTGCCAAATTATTTAGCTTTTCTCCCCCGTATATGCGTCTAACGTAGCATATATTAATGGAAATACTGGCTTTTTAGTCCTTACTCCAGCCAGCTACAAATCATGTGGCTGACAGTTAAATGGCCAATCTGAAGATCCTGTCTGACGTTGCTGTGGCTTTGGTATGCCCCGGGATGTAGGTCACTGTTAGTGCACAGCCTTTCTCATATCCTTTGCTCCCATGATGCATTTAGATGATGGTGCATTAATGTGACACTCTTTCAAAATAGAAGTCAAGATGTAAAATCTGTTTCCCACATAAATGATTTTTAATCTGTAATTTCCATGACTCTTGACATCTGCCATCAAATGAATATATCTTCTTGTTTTATCGTCAAGAGAAAGGCAGATTGTCGCTATCTCCACTGCCAGCACTCATCTCATCATCTATAAACAGCCTTATTCCTGGTTTCCAGAGGTGCAAAAGAGGCTCCTGAGGAGCAGACCATTGTGTTTTTTTTGCATAAGAAACACTGGAATGAAGAAAGCTCCTAGGATTAGCAAGCCTTGCCCCTCATGTCGCACACGGTCACATCATGCAATACTTACAAATTTAACAAGCTCCATCTTGAAGACAGGGCAGTATTTTGCCCTTCTCTAATCCCACTGAGAAGGCGGTTCTAAAACCTCGTAGATCTAATGACCAAAGCCATATTCTAATTTCTAGGTTGAACCTATTTCAGTTTAGTAGCAAGATGTAAAAATGCAAAAAAGCTTATTACACCAAAGCTGAAGTCCATCTGTCTTGGCATCCTGTTTCCAACAGTGGGCATTTTGGGAAAGAATTTAAGAATGAAATACTAGAAGAGCAAGGAAAAGCTACACTAACTGTGACAGAAACAGGCATGCTAACTTGAAACACTCATTGCCAACTAAAATGAAATCAAAATTAACTGAGTAAGCATATTTTCTTTGGTCCTATTCCTTTCTGACCAGTCTGAGCCTCTGAGAGGCATTTTAGGGAAGAAGATTATAGGTGCATATTTTATTTTTTTTTTTAACAGTTTCTAAGTAGAGTAAATAGCTCAGGCTGAACCTTGACCTATGATACCTGTACTCTCACCATACCTACGTTAATTTAAAACTAGTCTGTATTCCAGTCTGAAACATCTGGCCGGATTGGGTGACAGTGGAAGTCACTAAACCATATTCAGGGTTAGGACCTACAGGAACTTCAGGACTTTGTATAGGTAGAAGTATACCTTTTTTAAGATGTTTCACTTTGGCATGCCTAAAGTTAGTGCCACTGGCTAACAAAGAATCACAGATGTGGCACTAACACGGCTAGAATCTGTTTTGAAACTTGTAAGATCAACTTTCTCTATCTTACAATAGCTGATTTGACAAGAAACATCTGATTAGCCAAAAATTTACAAGTTAAATGTTTAGTTTTCCAACACTAATTTTTCAGTGAATGGAAGACACCTTGGCTTTTGAATAATGATTTCAAACAGCTACATAGACAGGGCTCTTGACATGGTAAGATCGATTGTGGTAAGTAGCAACAAATTGGACATTTTGTAGTTTCATTTTCACTGCACTTGCCATGAAACGTTTTACAACTTCAGGTTATTAAGCTAGTAGCAGTGGAGAACATTCTTCTCAGGGCACTAACAACTCAAAATGCCAGTTTCATCACCAATGCAAGCACTGAAGCATTGATAGCTACATTCAGAGTCTTCCCCCACGTGATATTTCTTACTGGTTATGACAAGTTATCTGAGTGTCTTCTGAAAAGTGGGAAGAACTGAAGGGAGGTTGAACTTCATCTCTTACACTTCTTAAAATAAAAGAGGGATGCAGAGAAGCAGAGGTAACTGGGCAACAGTAAGAGACATAATGGGGAGGCTGCTATTATTAAAATAAGCATGGATATAACTGTGAACACAGAGGGTGGTAGAAGGCTGTAGTGGGAAATTGTAGAGGTGGATTTGTCTTCCAGCTCCAGAATGATCCTAGACTTTATCTTCCATTTTCCACATCCCTCCCCACTAGCCAATCTTCTCTTTCTCACCCACTAAATCCTCCTTATACCTCTAGTTTCCTCACAGAAATTTTAACTGCTTGGGGTAACAGAAATGCTGACAGTGAAAAGAACCACGTTTTTAATCTCTGCAGTGATGTCATAGGTGTTTCACCTCCTGGTACAAGCAGAAGAATGTAGAATTCAAACCCATTTGTTTCCCGTGTTCAATGAGACCACATTATATGTTTTAATCCAAATTGCAACTTATGCTGCCAGTAAGCACCTTTAGTCTTTTAATATTCATTCTGTACGGTTGGAGAAGCTTCCCATCAAAATTGTGGACTGCTCTGCCCACATATGAAACACAGAGAGTGTAATTCATTTCACACATTTGGGAGGTCTGCATTACTACCAGGGTTGGTTTCTGAAGCTAGCAACACGAGATAGCCTTGTTTGTTCAGAAAATAGAAATCACAGGTTAAAATGTTATCTTTTCTGATTGGAACAGGTACATTGTTTCTATCACTTGGGTGATAATTTCCACTGTAATGGAGATTGACCCAGTTAGTTGATTTTTTTCATGACTGCATAAAGAACGTGTGGAGTCTTGGTTCCCTTAACCCAGAAAGAACCAAGCAAGAGAAGAAAATACCTTGTTAATATTCATGCCTGCTTTGGCTAATTCTTAACTCAAAATTCACTTCTCTTAAGCTTTGTTTTTTTTTTAAATCCACATGGTCATAAATCCACGATTTATATCTTTACCTAGAACATTCATCTTTCTGTATGATGTTGATACCCTCACACCAAAACCTGCCAATTAGTGCTAGTACAACCCTAGGTTTGCTCTGTTACTCAAGAAGAAAACAGGAGTTTGCTCCACTTCTTGCCATATACTGGAGTTCTGGGCTCACATTTTTACTTTCAATTTGAAGAGTAACCCCCTTCTTCCTTATGTCCATGCTTGCTCTTCTTATTTCACTCATCCATTTTATCCCAGTCTTCAGTATCACCATCAACCTCCAGTACTGTTCCCACTTGTTCTCCATTAGAATAAACTGTGCTCTAAAGCTCTAGCATGAGCTCTAGTTCACCCACACCAGAGACCCACTCTTGTTAACAGTTCCACTTTGCTCAGCAATCCAAAGCAACCTATAATCACAGTGGCTGGAATCATGCCTCACAAAGTGTTTCTGATTGAGATCTCACAAAAATTAATAGGACAAAGAATAATACATTTAACAATGAGTAAGTGGAACAAAACTACTTAAGATCAATCTCCCTTTTTTTCTGCTGAACTTCAAAATTACCCTCTAAATGCCACCCTCAATGAAAAATCATTATAGGAAAAAAACCCCTAAACATTAAGAATTTTCCTAATCATGACATGTTTAGCTGCATTCAGAGTCTCTGCATGAAATCCACAGAATGCAGCTGTACACAAAGCAATTGCTCTGTTTTCATCTGTTCCCTGTCGACTATGGTTCAGGTGAAATTAATGCATTAAATGATGGAATGTAACTCAAATTTGCTACAACTTTTAGAAAGCCTTAATCCTGAAGGTGCTTACCCAGGTAATTTTGTTGTAGCAGATGTACGTAACACCAGATGCACCTAGTATCTCTTTCTGAATAGAAAGTATTGACTTAAACCACCTAAAAACTGCGAAACCAGAAGCTAGAAAAACAGGAGGTATATCCTCTTATCTGAAGTCCGGTGTTTTTGGCAAGTTACTAACTAAAAGCACAAGGGTTAAGGCGAAGATGTTAGTTTGAAAATCCAGCCCCCACTAGAAATGAATAGTGGGCACTTCAAGAGTGACAGCTCCTGTTTTGTTCCAATTTTAAACAGTATTTCAAAAGGTATCAGACCCTCATGAAAGAATTAACTATTACCTTATCTGAAAATTCAGCTCTTACTCTCTGACAGGTACGTTTATCCACCTCTGTTGCTTTGAATTTACCTATTTATTTAACCCTGGTGACCAACTGTTACGGAAGCCATGTACTTGGGCACGCCGCAGTGCTGCCCGGGTCCCCACGGGCCTGCAGCCCTGTGCCACCGGGTGTACCCAGCGCCCGGCCAGCAGCCAACAGCGAGAGCTGGTAAACTGTCCTCGTCCCTTCGAACAGCATTTTACACCACCTGATGACTCTAAGGGCAAACACTGCTTTGCTCTTCCTAATAAGCACCAAGAAAAAAATGTTTTAAGTGTATACATGACTGCATGCCAGCTAAACAGTTCTTACATCATTAATAACCTGTCCTCCCCCACCATATATCTTCCACATGATGTTCCTGCTTTTTTCCACAGCACTCAAGTTGTTTGTATGCTAAGCATGCCTTACGCTCTTTTTCTCTACCAGCACACTGAAGACAAAACCCCTCCGCCGCAGGAACACGGTGCGTGCCTGCAGTCACACCAGACAAGCCTTTCAACCCACCCCGTGGCAAGGTGGCAAAAGCTCATCACAAACTTACCTTTTTAATTCCCTTTCCCTCCCAAGCTGGTCCTTTTCTGACCCTTGCCCCCCCCCCTCCCCCCCATTTTTCCCCGCTTACCCTCATAAGGGCTGACAGGGAGCTGTGAGTCGCAGGAGCTGCCCAGTGCCCTGTGAGGAGGGCGGCCAGGAACTGCCCCGGGCCGGTCAGAACCGGTTCTGTCCAGCCCAGACACCTGTGGCGACTAACCCCTGGTGCACCAAAACCACCGCAAGCTGGGGAAGCACAGGCTGCCCTGGCTGAAACTTAAGAAAGATGCTGTTAGCAGCTTGGGGACACTTTCGTGGAGGGAGGGGGGTGGTGTTGTTGCGTGCCAAAAGGGGGTACGTGCATTTATGGAGGGGGCTGCTGCCTGTGGGACGCCCCGAGGGACCGCGGCCGCAGGGGCACCCCTGCAGGGACAGTGGGCAGGCCAGCCTCAGGGACGCCGCTGCCCCTCAGGGATGTCCCGCGCTGGGGCAAGGGCACCAAGGAACCGAGCCGTAGGAAAACCAGCAGGCGAAGCGGAGCAGAAAACCATTAGGCACACAGCACCTCAACCTCCTACGCGGCCTGACACATCTCTGAGCAAATTTGGGCTGAGAGACTGTAATCCACGGGGAAAATAAGGGAAGCTGAGACAGGGGAGGGGGGAGGACACACGTTTTTACGTGTCTGTGTAGCCTCATATTGCTAATACTGTGGTTTCCCTACATGCTAGCTATACAGATGGTGTAAAGTTTTGCAGGGTAACACTTTGGTTGAAGATAGGCCTCAATTTGCAAGCAGGAAGTTTGGAGGGGGGGTGTAAGGAGAAAGAAAATTTGTTATTCACAAAAATTAGTGGAGTTAAAGCTATTTATCGGGTAATGTAGAAAAAGTAGGTCATTAAGACCTGCTGGATTACGGACTGCTTCGTTTGATTAGTGCAATACTGTACTCTTGAGGCACTTACTTCAGACATATATAGCTATGCCCTGCTGTCCAGGGTAGTATGCACTGATTTTGGTAACTAGCAGCTTGCATTTTAAAAGTCTGGTCATTCTTCACATGGAGGATGGAGAAAAATCTGGGAGTCTGAGCATATGAGAAGGATCTTAATAATTTGGAAAGAAATACTTTCTTGGGAGTCAAAGAGACTCTCTCCTTCCAGGTGATGTTTGTATACGGGCTTAAATAAAAAAAGCTAACCATCATGCTAACTTGTGTGGATCCAGAATCTAATATGGGCCCCACTTGTATTACTTCCTCAGCCCTGTCTCACTAAGATGTTAAGACTACATTGGTAGAAAGAGTAATTGGTTTGTTCAAAATTAAAAACAGCACTGTATTTTTAAATTCCAGCTATAATAGTCACAAAAAATTAATGCCTGTTGTGCTGGATAGAAAATACCACTACCTACCGCCAGATACACAGGTAAGTGATGTCCAAATTACCCGGCTGAGGTAATCTTTGGTGTCGTACTTTTTTTGCAAATCACTGAATATGACTGGTAGCAAAGTGATATGACTTTGGCTTGTGGTCACAATTTTACATTAATTTCAATGAGACCAATGACAAACGAGGTATTTTGAGCTTCTATTATTGCACTCACAGAGAGATAATTGTATTTCATTCCTATGTTCTGATTTTTATCAGTAGATCTCAAAGCACTTTAAAATAGTTTCTCATATATTTGGGATATGAGGCATGGACACATTCGAAGTCTTCCAGCAGACCAGTAGCCAAAGCAAGAACAGAAACCAGGGGCTCCAGTCTTAAGGTTTTTCTATATTTTTCATTTGTAGGAATGTCCTAATACGTACTTACTATTTAAAAGGAAGTTCATACAAGGAAAATACTGTGATTAGTGGTGTAGTTCATATCTACAGGAGGCACTGGATAATGAATATTAAACTACAGCAATGACAGTCGTGTGGCTTGCTACTTCTTGTTACTTCCTAAATAACACTTTTTTTAATATTATCTATTCCTTCATTTCACAGGCAAAGGAGTTAAAACTTTCACATTCAAAACCCTATAGTAATTAAATTTTGTGTCTCCAGATTCCGTCTCTTCATTAATACCAGTCTGGTCTGAATAGATGCTGGTTCTTTTGGTTGGGTTAGGAAATTCTTATGATCCTTATGTGCAGTAGTGAAATTAAATAATCTGTTTGCCTTCCTGTTGTGTCCAAGCCCTTAAACCTGTGTTACACAATATTGATTGACAATCCACTTGCTGATAAAATGTCAACAGTAATGCTCCACCCTGCTGTGGGACTGCCTTCACAGCCTTGGCTTCTTTTTTGGTTGTTTTTGGGTTTTTTTGAGTGTGGTGGTGTTTGTTGTTGTTTGGGGGTTTGTTTTGTTTTGTTTGAAATAGATGGAATGGTTTCTGGAAGTGGTGTATGTAACAGGCTGCATATGCTTGGTGTAGGAAAGGCCAGAAAGCTTGGATTGTAGGCAATAAAGCAAGAAAGGAGAATGATCCTCTCGGTAGAGGCTGTGGCACAATTAAAATCCTCGCTGCCAAAAAGAACACAGTTACGAATTCCTAGCAGTAGAGAAATCTTCACAATGTATTGGAAGTCTCTGCCCTCTACTGGCATTCCTGAAGATCAGCCTCAACTCAGCTGTGGGAGTCTGTGATCATACCCCAGAAGAGTCCTCACAGACAGTGTTGAGACTGGCCGTATTTATAAAGCAAATAATTTAGAACAAGGTGTTTCAGGAAGTGCAAGAATGACAGTGTCTGACAGGGATCTAAATCTCAAGTGACATTTGCTATTGACTTCTGCAATGCTTTTCAGATGTCTGCCTACTTCTCACCTTGTTCAACACTACAAGGGTTAGTCTGAAGCATCTCCGCATGCTATTACAGTCCCCATCTGTTTTCTTCCAGCGAGCCAATACAAGGAAGAAGAAAAAAGATAATAAATGCTACTTTTTGTTGTGGTGGTGGTTTTCATTCCACTATAAAAAATCGTGCTTGTTTAGCATAATGAATTATTTCAACAAAAGGTTTCAAAGTGCAATTTGGGGTTAATTGTAGAACTGTAACTGCTGAATGACTCAGCTACCATCGTATTTGGAAACCATTCCATCTGTTTTCCTTGGGTGCAGAGCATAATTTTAAACCTTCATTTTGTGGCAATTGTTATTAGCTAATTGGTAGAAAACTAATTTTCCCGTAAAAACGTAACTTCGACAAGCTAATTAAACTTGTTTGTAAAATATGTGAATTACACTTCACAGTGAAATCTGAAAACATTCCAGACTCAGTCCTGCAATGAACCAAAGGTTCTGCAAAGCAATGGGACTGTACGTGGGTCAGGCTTTGCAGGATGGCAGCCTCAGTCTGAACAGCACCTCAGGTTCTCACCCACTTATATCTGAAATGTTGAAAACAGCTTCTTGCCCAGTGTTCGGAGGTCTTTGGATTTGTAATGATACTCCTGGTATTCTACTGCACAAGTCTCTTTTATATTTACTCGTGCTTTATTAAAATCTACTTTTTCTAAATCTGTGGGAGAAAAAAACTTCTATACAGAACGGACCTGTCCTGGTTGCCATGGCATTCTGACAAAGCCGTGTTTTGTCTCTGCACATTTGTATCTGATGCCATGTGTAACAGCCACCCCAGTTTGGGGTAATTGTACCTATGTGTGTATGGATGTACCATGTAACCACATCACCTTTTCAAAGGCGCATTGGCTCAGGTGTGGAAACATCCCTTTTCTAAGAGCATGGGGTAGACTGCTACACCTGCAAAAACCAGAATGCTAAGCATAAATGGGTTAGAGTGTAAGAGCAGGACTGATATGCGTGGCAAGATTTGTGTCATTTTTTCCCAGACCTCACCGATCTCTTTCTTTAAGTAGACAGTAGTATGCATCTTCAAAAGGAGGTTGTATAGAACAGTGCCTTACTAAATTGGCTCTGTGCTTGTGAATTTTTTAATATGACAGCAGTTGTACAGTCCTAAAAAAAAATTTGATAAATTCAGCTGCTTAATATATGTAAGAAAAATAAATATTGCATTCCTTAAATTAAAGGAGGATAAACTGCTTACTTCTGCAGTATTACATTGTGGTTGATGGTGCTATAGAAATACTAATATATGCTGAACAATTCAGGGGTTCTTAACAACACTACAGTGGAAATTCATCAGGTATTGTATTTCTGTAAGAAGCACTAAGTTGTCCCTGCCCATGGCAGGAGGTTGGACTAGATGATCTTCAAAGGTCCCTTCCAACCCAAACCATTCTGGGATTCTGTGACAATCTTCACACTAGACCTGCAGTCTCCAGTTGTGTGTGTGTGTGTTTAGTATGGATTAACTCCCTGCAGTTCCCACAGACTACATCTCTCCTTCTCATTGCAGCACCAACACATCTCTGAGCCTGCTGAAGGAGCCAGGCAACCCAGACGTTTGCAGTGTCAGGGTGGCTTTTTTTCCTAGACAATTACTTAACTGGAATAGTTTGTAGAAACACAGGATGAAACTGGTCAAAATAAAGCCTCTTTTCCATCACACTCTCCAAGTTAAATCTCTCAGCTATAGCAGCAAGCTTGACATACAGCTGCCAACCTTCATTCTCACCCTCAAGCTTCAATAAGCTGTTTTCAAATATTTCCATGCATATCTGCAACTGATAAAAGTTAGTAATCCAGTCAACAGTCTTCCATTCACAATTATGTTTTAACTCACAGTCAGCGTATTTCATGACTCTTGCATTGCTACAGTCAACATATTATTGTTTCCAATAGCTATATTACCGCTTCTTATCCAGTAGGCACCAGTACCAGTTGAATGAGGACACTGGGGCAGACACCTCTTATGGAACAGAGAAATTGCTCATGTTTTCTACCATTCTTCCCCCTTCAAGCAAGAGTGGAAGAAGGAAAACTCGGTTGAGGACAATGTTCCTGTTACTATGTTCACACTCCACTCAACATGGATTTCTTCCATCTCATGAGTTTATACAGCTACTCTGTCTTACAACCACCACAGCCTTTCATTTAATTAGCTGGCTGAGAGCAGCAGTCGGGATGTGCACAGCAGCCCCCTGTGAGGCATTGAACCGGCACTGGAGCTATGCTGCACACGTAAAGCAACAGAGCGACTGGTGGCACTGCTTCGTGTTCAACACTGTCCTAACGCAGCCGTTCTGCTCCTAGACCTGCGCGGGTGCATTCATGCACTACGACCTGGAGGGAGACAACTAACCACGTTAGGTCTCCACGAGCTTAGTGACCCTCTCCTTAGGATAGCGTAGACACCTCCCCTGTTTTCGAGGCCCTATCTCTGGTTGACACTGGCAGAGCATACCTGAAGCATCTGGGTCAGTACCACAGATTTGCCTCAGGTTTTCCTACCAGGACCATCAGGTCTTTCTAATGGAGAAGAATGAATCAATCTAGCTTCTGAAACGCATGGATCGCACCTCATTGTCTTTTTCTGACCTTTTGTTCTCTACCAAAATTTAAACCCGGTTTCCCTCTTTTCTCCTATATAATTTCAGGGTCGGCTAGCCACAACCTTCAACTTAATTCAACATGACCAATGACCAGCCATTTGCCTTTTCCACCAGGTTATTATTAATAACATTAAGCTCCAGGTACATACGCATAATCTACAAAGATGCCTGAAAAGCCCCTGCAGCCCTTAGCAAATAAAAGAGTCCCTGCTCACATTAGTCCCATTTGCTGTGTTATCTTCTGCCACAGCAAGTTCTGCAAAAATACTCATGAGCCATACAGCCTGCTAGGTCCTTGGCCCTGTGCTCCTATACAGCTGTATAAATGCACATCTGGAATCCCAGCCATGCTCCCTTCACCATTCAAGAGTTTGATCTGCTCTTCAGGGAGCTTCCGAGACACAATTCAATAGATGTTTGCAAGAACAACACAGCAACTTGGAAATTCAGCTAGCTTGGCAAAGGGAAGCCTTCAAATCATGTAAGTTTGTAGTACAATAGCTCTTCCCTTTTCCAGAACAATCAAGTAACGCCTTATTTCATTCCTTATCAGTGCCTTGCAGTTTTTGTCTGTACTCCTAGCCTGTAGACATTGCTGGTCAAATAGCATAGCTGTGAGTCTTCCATTTAAAATCAAAAGCAGCTTCATAAATTGACAGTTCTTGAGTGGTCTGACAGGACATAAAATTTCCCCTTTACACCTTTGCACCCAGCAAAACAAAATGAGTAAAGGGACAGTCATACCAAAAAAGGCAATCATGCAGCCATCTGACCATGTTAAAATTGACATGGTCACGTATGAGTAGTGGGGAGAAGGCAAAGGTTTCCTGACTCATGCCTATAAATCCTTCCCCAACACAACCCCGAAGTTAATAAAGAAAGTGCATAGAAAGAATGTACATACAACTTCACGTATTCGATTGTTTTCAAGATATTCCAAAAAAAATTGGAAAGCACTGGTTCCATGTAAGTCTATGGTCAGAATAGGCAATACTTTCACTCTGCAACCAAACTGTATTTCCATGTAATGTAGCTGGATTAAAGAAAACATTTGCTCCAGCTGAAGGCCTGCCTCTGTGCAGGCTTTTGCACCTGTTTTTGCTGTGCAACTCTTTTGCACCTCTACCACCAGAAATGTATTTTATGCAGCATGATCAGAAGGACATAAGTATAAAATGAAGTCCTTTGCCATAACTGAACTGCAAGTTCAGTTAAACTGATCAAAATGTTACCCAGATATTTGCATTACAGTGATGGAGACAGCCCAGTACATAAAACAATATACATTTATTTAGCACAAAAAGTTCCATATTCAAATAGAAGCGTGTGTATGCTTTTTCTAGTACTTCTTTACAGCACTTTTTCAAAAAAGTAAAGAACCATCATGACTAACACAAAGACATACTAATCATCTGGCAGAACAACTGTTTTATCCTACAACTGTAGGCCTGATAGCAGATTATAAACTGTAAGGCAAATCAGGAACTCCTTCTCAAGTGAGTAATCTCTACACAGTGGGTCATTCACAAGAAAAATGGTACAAGACTAGGACATTATATATGACTGCAATGTTTCCTGTAATTACAGCCAACATAATACGCAGGGTCAAGGTTATATTCTCAGACAGAAAAAGACAGATAGACTACTGAAAGACTCACACTAAGTTGCCAGAAACATTGAGAGAGAAAAAAGAAACAAACAAACCACAATTATGTCATGTAATCACATATATAAAGCACAATTACCATGTCAGAGAAAACAGGTAAGTTGACATACAGTGCTCAGAATTAGGACATCTACAGACTTTAAAGCCTGCAACTTTCATTTAGAGACAAATACTTGATACTCGTTGGTAAACAAATGCTGATAGTTCACAACTGACAGCACATAAGTATTACTTGAAATCTGGTTCCATTAATGACATAACTACAATCACTGGATAGAGAAGACCATCCAAATTATACTGGCAGACAGATTTTCCATAGCTTCGCCTTTGCTGAAGTTCCACCATCTTAAGCAACTGACATCAAAGATGTGCTGCTGCAACTAGTTCAGTCTTCCCTCCTGTAGTTATCACCTGGATTAGACTACCCGAGTTTGGTCGATTCTTTCCTGTTATCCAGTCATAAAAGGTCCTGTTTTAAAATAAATGGATGAAACAGGGTAAGGAGGAGAAAAAAAATAAACGCTACTATCAGGCATATTGACAGGAAGCATAAAATAAAAACCTGTTTCCTTCTTTTCCTATTGCCCTCTCCAGTGATTTCTATGTACCTTGTAAACTGGCAGTGTGATCACTGGATTCAGACCCTCAGAGCTGGACAGAGGCCCACAGAAATCCATAGGGCTTTACCGTGCACACACAGGATTTTCTGAACATCTCAAAGGAAAAGGCTAGGAGTTTAAAACATCAAAGTGGCAAGCCAAAGTGGCAAGTTTTTTCCCCAAGTTAAAAAAAAAAATTTGAAAAGGGGAAGGAGAGACTATTTAAGTTGCCTTTACAGTATGTACCAGAAACAGAGATTTATGGCTAAAATAAGAGTTGCTAAACCCATCAGCCTGCCAAGAGGCCATTATAACACTCGGATATTTAACTGCAAAAGTGGTCTCAGCAGAAGCATAGAAAGCCTTAAGACATCCAAAATAGCACCAAGTAAGATGGACTCATTCTAGGTAGCACACCAGAACACTCCTTATCAAAATGCAATACAAATTCCTTACTCAAAATAGAATACAGAAAGTGCAGTATATTTTTCAGGTCCATCAACCCTTCCAATGTTGCAGACATAGCAACTGCCATCTTGGAACATCCTGCTATCTGACACAATGGTTTCCAGGGCACAAAATTCAAGTGCTCAAAAATTCCACATAGGAAAAGATTTTCTGCATCCTTCCCAAGATGCAGATGTTACCAACACTTAACAACATTGGATGTTTTTCTTCCACAGCCTGTGAGATTTTCAGTTTTCAAAGCTGGATTTAAAGTTTAGGGAATTAGAACCCAAGAAACAAACCTAACCAATCAACCTAATTCTACCATAAGGAAAAAATACTTAGACGTTAAAATTAAAAAAATGAATTTGTAAAACCACAACATCTGGCTAAGCAGTCTCTGGAGCACAATAAATTAAAGATTTTTTTTAAAACATTTTTACGCCAACTAAATTCAACTGATGGGGCCCTTTTAAAGAGCCACATCAAACAGCCACACAGGCTTCTCACAACAAAAACCATCTCCCACTCTGACGTTCAACTTAAAAAAAAAATCACAAAAAAAGAAATCTAATGTCAGAATTAAACTACTCTCTGAACAATTAGCGGTATGTAAAAGCAGATTCAGTGCCAGTTCTAAAAGACTTCAAAAATGTGTAAGAGTAAGCTCTTTACATGTATGAACGTAGACTCATCTTTGTTTTTCGTCAAAGCAGCAAGAGAGTTGTCTCCTTACTTTCTTCCTTTTGACAGCTCACCCTCAGCAGCACATTTGCTACTCCCCATCACATCTCAGAAAGCAGTACTTACGCTGCACCCTCTCTAACTGAGAGGAATGAGAAACAGTAAGCCTTATAATCTCAGCCTGCTGTTACATAAGCTACAGTTGAAGTTTTAGCATTTTGCAACATCATTCTGGACAAGCCTTTGTGGATGATGAAAAATTAAAAAATCTTGACTAAATTTTTCTAAACAAGAGCAGGAATTTTGCCAGCTGACAGAAGTGAACTAACACACCATAGACTGGGCAGTAAAGAGTGTTTAAAAGAAAAACAATCCCACAAAAGTTTACATGTCTTTTTGCAGTCCACCTTTAGGCCAGACTACTGTCTCCTGCCTCTGCTGTCTGCAATTTAATTTGTCTACAGGCTTTATGAGATTCTCTGGCTTCCAACTGCTTAAGGCTATCTCCCTTGTCAGAATAACCGGCATACAGATGCTGAGGTTGACAGAGTTGGGCTAATTTTCTCCAGTTAAGAAGCCGGTGCAATAAACCCAACGTGATTTAGAAACATACACAATGAGGACATGACAGAGGAAAAAACACACCCAAATCCAAGATGGCTGTCTAGAAAGAACATGCAGTAAGATGCAGCAGCAAGAGAGACAGTGAGGAATTGTTTAATTATCACACGGATACTCACTCAGCAATGAATTCTAAGGGTGTCCAGGAGCTGAAATCTGCGTCAGGCATTGATTTCCTGTTTGCTGGTGTATCTAAGGTAACCCTGTGATTAAAAAAGATAAGCTTTTTATTTACACATCATATTTCTGATGAGTGCTACCTGCTTCTATTCATTGCCGTAACATATACTTAACTCTTATACCACGTGGTATGGATTTCCCTTGCATCCTCTACATGTGTTAACAGCATATAACCACCAGTTTCAATGTGTATCAAAGGCTCCAACCCATAATCCCTCACCATCCTGGCTCACTGATGACATCCAGCCCATTAGGGCAATCACTTGGACTGGAAGGGAGCTGTGGGCTATCTTGTGCAGACAGGGAATGGCAGTAATACGTTTGTTCGCATGTACTGCACAGCACATACGCACTACATCCATGCTTTCAACTAGCCTTATGCCAGCTGCAAATGCAGAAATTAAGTGCACAAGCATAGCAAGTTTTGACTTTGATGATACGTATTTACACTACATACAATGATATTAAGGGGTGAACTTTTCACAACTCCCTCACCGAGATGCTGTTAACAATCCAAGGTGTAATTACTCTCTCAAAAATTCACCCAAAACCAAAGTTTTGCATAAGAACTATGCAAGCACAGAACGCCCAGAAGTCCGGTGATCTTGGTGTCTGCCTGTCTGTAAAGCTCTGTAGAAGGTGGTGTGAATTATCCAAACACTTTTAATGCTGTTGGTCTCTGACCTGAAGAAGTGCGCGTAAGAGGATGTGTATGAGGAAAACAAAGCAGGGAGAACTCAGGTAGTGTTCCAAATTCCTATACAGAACTCTTTAGTCTTAAGTTTTGGGTCCTGAACTAGATATAGACCTGGCAAGAAAAATACTTTTAGTTTTTGTAGCAGAATTGATAAATTTACACATAGTGAAGACCTACTAGGCCATCCACCTTCTTCTAGCTTTCCTCATCAAAAAGAAAGCTGTGAGAAGCAAATAAAAGCTAAACTTTTTCTTTTCACAGGTCCTTAAAGTGACCTCATTTTACTGATCAAGCATAGATATGCAGCACCTTATGAAGAAGCTTCTTTAAACTAGTCAAAACTTGTAAAGTAATCCTTTGCTTTACCATTATCACACAGCCAAGTAAAACTGTGCTGAATAGCTCATCTCATTTTCAGAGTTCTCTCTATACTGGGGTGGGGGGAGAGAAATCACACATTAATGAATGGCTACGGTTAAACTGGTTAAAAGTGAATCAAATTTTAATCCTGACATCCACTACTGTTTTGCAAAGGAAAGGACAAGAAAAGAACTTAATCATTTTTAGGGTGACTTGCATATCATTTTGTTGATACATTCAAGATGTCTCATTTCTCTGTGAAACTGTACATAGGTCTGAGAAGCTGTTTGTGTACTGTGAACAGGACATCGCAAGCATATCCATGTGACTCCAGGTTACAGCAGTAATTAAATAAAACAAGACAGGCAGAGGCAACTATGCAACCACTTACGGTAAAATGGCAACAGCAGCAGAACCAGATGGCAAGCCACTATTGGCACCAGCTAAACTCTGACAAAGCTGATGCACTGCTCCTTTGGCCATGCCATAGCCAATCATCCCTAACAATTAAAAACAGGCAAATTAGAGCACAATCAAAACAGCTCTTGATATCATCATTAGTATGACAGAAACTCAGACTGTTTGACGAATATTAAGACCACTTACCACAACCAGAACAGAATCAGACTTTTAAAACATTATCAAAACATATGTATTAAAAAAGGAAAAAAGAAACAAAAAGCTCTTACTAGACATCCAGGAACAATCACTGAACTCAATTTACTCAGCACTATAGAAATGAGCAGCTTACTGAGTTTAGTACATTTATTTAGTGTACCCAAATGTACCCTGAAGGACGGGACCTACAGGGCTAACCTTGCAAATCTAACAGGGTAAGTGAAGATGCTTATAGACTTTAGTAAGGGAATTGTCCATTAATTTTAATCATATGACTAAGGTATTTGCAGGTTTGGACTCACACAGATACAGCTTACTTCTCTCCGGAACTGTAATTCACTTAGTCAGCATCCCAAGTCTGACAGGCCTTTTGGCAAAAACTACAAAAAAAACCCCTCATGGTAGGAAATTACTAAATAACCTACAGGTAAAGCACACTTCTTCCTAAACACTGTTGCTTTCTAGGCAGACAGTAGTTAGCAGTGTAAGAGCAACAGGAATGAGAGCATAAGGCACACTGGTCAGGTACAATCAGGGTCCCATAGGTCTAAGATGTCTCATGGTATATATCTGCCAAGCAGCCCAGATACAGATGAAGCACATATGAAAACATCAATGTATTTTGCCTACTACAGCTGGATGCCTTTCTAGCCATCTATATAACTACTCAGCCACTTTCCAATGTTCCTGAGCAAGCATTTTGTATCAAAGTTAAAGGTAATTTTGCATTATAGAAGTGTTTCCATTATATTCAATTAGACATATTGTATAACATCCATTTTTATTAAGAGGAATCATGGGCAGCAGTAGCTAACTTATTTTATTGTTACAATAAAAACCATTTGCATCTCTATCGTATTCCCCTCTTGTCTTGTCTAACCCAAACATTCCAAGTCTTGTTAAACCTTTTCATGCTTCTACCATTTCTTAGCCACTGTCAGACCGTTTCTGTAACTTTTTATATAAACTTCCAGTATTTGTCAATTTGCATTATGTGAGTCAACATTTTCACATAGGGAAGGAAAAAAAAAAAAAAAATCACACTAACAGCAAACAAGAAAAAGATGATTCCTTCTGTAATGGCTGGTAGTAACAAGCCTAACAAGTCATATTGGCAAAAGTTGAGTAACAACTCTTTCCCAATTCTTCCTGAAGTTAATAAGTTGCATGTGTTTGCCCAAAGCACTGCTGTGTTTTTTTAGAAAAAGTCAGGCTCTTTGAAACCAGCTAGTTCAAAACATGAACGCAAATCACTTTGATTCCTGTGTTGTGGTCCCTACCTCCCAAAACCACCCAAACATAAAACATGAAAGTTTGCCACAGTTCACATTTTTTCATTTGTATATGGTCAGTCAGTAGTACACAGTAAATTATTCATCTGCTTATTCCCATAAAATAAGCCTTTTATCTTCGGACTATGCCAGATGCAGCTGTAAACACAGAAGGTAAAATTATTAAATAGAACCTATAGCATATTTTTCCTGAACAGTTTTAGACACAGCTTTCAGGAATATTCATAAACTTTAGTATCTATGTCTCATCAAAATATTGCTGAAATCACACTAATAAAAGATTGGGAAATAAGAGTATTTGTCTCAAATGCCTCTCCCTGCCTGTGGGCTTGTTTGTCAGTGCTTTGTTTTTTTTAAATTTTAAATTGCTCCCAGATTTCTTCCTCCATGCAGACCAACATGGCGAGGAGCGAGATGAAAAAACTCAATAAAGTTTGTATTTAATAGTGGAGGGCAAAGCCAAAGGTCAACAAGCTTATCTATGTCTGAAGCAAAGGCAGACTGGAATCAGAACATGAACAGGACAAGCATAGTTAACAGAATCAGCTAAGTCATCACTAATGGAAAAATTGGGCAATCAAGGACTCT
Organism: Buteo buteo; assembly: GCF_964188355.1. NCBI lineage: Eukaryota > Metazoa > Chordata > Aves > Accipitriformes > Accipitridae > Buteo > Buteo buteo. The sequence continues at coordinate 17,602,457 of NC_134171.1, forward strand.
GCCTTTCAGAACACAAAGATTTAACTTTATTTAAGCACTGTACTTACAGCTTGCTGTGAGCTTCTATTCTTCATTATTTTCCGAACTTTTTTTTACTGTATCATTTATTAGCCAAGTACATTTCACCAATGCATGTCAAATATTTAAATACTGATTCTGTTTGCACTCCAGCTTCAAGAGCTTCAGTACTGCTACCTGTAAAATTACACTTCCCTTAAGTGTTTCAGCAGCAATTTTCCACTTGTACTAGATGTCAAGAAATTGGGGAGTGAAACTGTTGCTTTACAAACAACAATGCTCAAACTAACAGATAGCTGTAACTGTTGATGTCCCAGCAGTTATCATGCATTGCATTTTACCTGGGGTTCCAGATAAAGCAGCTTGAGCTCCTGTCAAAGTCAAGAGGCCTCCTTGTTTCAGATGTTTTGTGGCTAGGTGGCTGGAAATAGTCGATGTCCAAACGCTCTGCTTCCACATCAGATCACAGTTTTTATATAAAGCTGATGAGGAAGAGAATTAGTGAAATTAACTACAAGATAGACAACTTCCAAATTCCTTACTGTCACACTGAGTGCAACAGCACTATGTGACAGGACTATGAAAACATGCTTTCTACCATTTTCTACTTCCACACCAGGTAGCATATCAATTTATGTCTTCTGTATCTCCCTTCTCTTTGGGCTCTGAGTCCCAGCTTTACAGCATACATTCTAGACAATTTTCTGCTTTCTCATTACCAGAAATAAAAATAATAAACACAAGATAGTTCCCTTAGCTCTCCATTTATGGTTCAAAGATTTCCAAGCTCTTGAAACTCCTGTAGGCGTTGCTTCAATCTATGTCAAGGATCTCCAAACTCTCACATTAGCCTCATCGCACCTTGCAGTAGCATGATCTCTTTCTGTAACTTCCTCACTGGCTGCAAAAGAGCTATGGTCCATTAGTATGCAGACAGAAGACTCCAAGAGATAAAGGAGTTGAACAAAAAAGTATTTCTTATCACCAGATTACTTCGTAAACCAAGAAACAATCTGTCTGCCTGACAGTAGTACACTGGTATGGAATATCGAAGATGCATGCATCTGCACTGTACCAAGTGTGCATTCCAGTGCCCCTACATACTGGAGTGCAACCTCTGGTAAGGCAGCCTACTGGGGGAGGTACACCAGAACTTCAAATGAAATCAAAATCTGAACTCTCATAATTGTTTTTTTATTATCAGTATCTGCATGGGAAAAGAAAAAAAACAAACAACTAGCCATGTAAAAGACTTTAGTATTCAGAAAGAACCATTTCCATAACACAATATGGAAGAAGCCTAAATAACTGTGTGACATAAGCTGACCACCTATCCCAAGATGTCCTGCTATCCTACCAATAACTTTACTATAAATTATGGTTATGATAAATTACCTTATTTAAAATACAGTGCATACTAATAACAATCCAATATAATACAACTGTGGTGTAAGTGTCTATGCCTTCCCACACTGTCTCTCTTTAAAAAGAGATCTTTGCCAGTAATGTCCAAACTGGAAGGGGGGCAGAAAAGGACACATTTTACCAGATTTGCTTCAGACAGAAAACAAGTCGATATTTTTTTCTCGTATCTCTACACTAGGAGGTAAAGTACAAAATTTTGTTACGAATATTACATTATATTTTTTATTATATTACATGCTTTTTTTAAACTGAAGGCTTTTTTCTGTAGCGTGATCTCAGGTCATTAGACAGCTCCTTCCAATACTGTATCGCACAGTAATAGCTCAGAGCACTGCAGGAGGCAACTGAGGTTTTATGCATAAAGCAATGAATTAGGAAACAACATTGATGTTTCTGCCCAGCCACTGTCTTACATAACTTGCCTGACCTTGCAAAAGTTAGTTCATAGATAATAATGCTGAACTCCTTCATAAAGATTTTTCTGATGAAAATTGGTGCATCAGAGAGTATTACTGAGAATACTAATCGCTGTGCAAATTTAACAGACAGCAAAAATTCAGAGAAGCGCTAAGAAGCATTGTGACTGAGCTATTTTGTACTTTCATGCTTATGTCCTCTTCTGGACTCAGGAAGAAAGAGGATCTCAAATATCTCTATTACCATGATTTTTAAGAATTCATTCACATGTTCACTAGCATGCATGTACCAAAGGCTTACATTTAGCTTTGGCGCTGCCTCCAGCCCATCCTCCTGCTACACACAAGATCGCATCCACCTTTTCTTCACCAAGAAGTTTTCCAACCTCTGTTGTCACCTTCAATACATCAAACAAAAACATGTTGAAAACACTGGACTGATAAGCTAAAGGAATAGATATCAAGACTGCCTTAAAAGTTACTTTTTTCCAGTTACATAGCCGAGTAACACAACACATAGCAATTTAAACAGCTGTAGAAAATTAACATTTATGATCTATGAACTCGAAACAAAATAATTGTGTTGAAAAATAACTACAGATAAAAGTCAGACCATACAGTGCATGACATCACTGAAATAACTGATCTGAGCAGGACTGAAAGATCTGACCCTTACCTACATCATTAACAAAAATTTTTAATTGCAACTTAATTTTTGACAGGTGGTTCTGTGGGTATTATGGTGCTGTTTAATACGGGAAATGCAACTCCAGGTCTGACCAGGACTACTGGTGTCACTTGTGATGACAGTGCAAGAAATGAACAACTAAAGATTAGCCTTCTTATTGCTTCCATCTAGACCACAACCATCAGTTTGTCTGGCCCCTAAATTTGAGTTGGGATACTTTTAAATATCCAGTATTTCTTATCTTTCAATTATAAGACTTAACAGTTGGTAATGAATTTGTTGGCTATGAATCTTCTCTGCCAAAGTGAAAAGCAAACAATTCATCTCTCAACAAAAGGAAAAAAATCTACCGGTTTTCACAAAGGTTCAGCATTGAAAAATACGTTGCAAACATTCTATATTACTCTTTAAAAGCCTTAAGAGTTGCGCAGATGTAAGGAAAACACACTGGCTAGTGATTCAGTTTATCAATAACAGAAATAGGTTCAAAAGTTAAAATTAAAAAAATTAAATCCCATCTCTTGAGAATAAGGCAAAACGGTTTTTAGGCTGGCTTGGATTCTCCTGTATCTACCTTTGTGGAAACCAGTGCATTCTCTAGGGATCCCATCGGGGCTTAGGGTTTGTATGCTGTGAGTATACCATCTACCTACACACGACACATGTAAGAGTTAGGCCGTTAGAAAGAGGTGTTGCATTTTAAAGCGTCCTAATCCATCTTCATTATACTCGTCTGAAAAGCCTGCGGCTTTTCAAGTCACCTGGAGAAAAATAACGCAAAACCCCCTTACATGCTCAACCTCCAAAACTCCCAGATCAAGCTCTTTCTGCATATTCATACACGCACGCATGCGGTTAAAGGGAAATTACACACACACACACAAAAAAAAAAGTAAGCAGCAGCGACGAGCAGAAGCCAGGATCTTCGGGCTGACGGCACTGCGGCGGGACCGCCACCGGCCGCGCTCCTTACCCCCACAGCGGCGGCTTCTTGCCCCAAACCGGACCCCCCCCCCCGCCCCGCCGCCTTCCCCACTGCTGCTACTACAGCAGCGGGCAACGGGCGAATGGAGGAAAACGCGACGGGAGAGAGGCTGGCTGCCCCGCTTCCACGGCCTCGCCCGGGGAGGGGAGGGCCGGGCCGCCCCGCAGCCCGCCGCGGACCCACCTGCTCGGCCTGCTCGGGGAAGGACTCGGCCGCCCCCACCACCACGTTGGCGCTGGCGTCCTCGTTCTCCGCCAGGTCGATGCTGGCCACCCACTGCCGCGGCGAGAGGAACGGCGCGTTAGCGGCCCCGCTCTCCGCCCCGCCTGACGCGGCGCCGTCCCGGCGGGGAGGCAGCGCTCCCCTCGGCGGGGGTCCCCGCCTCGCCGCCGCCACCCCCCGGCCCGGCGCTTACCCAGTTCCTGGACCTGAAGTACCGCACGCACTGGGAGCCCAGCGCCCCTCTGCCCCCGTACACCAGCACCCTGCCCGCCGCGGCCATGCCCGCTGCCCGCCCCGCTCCGGAGCTGCCTCCCTCCGCCGCCGCCTGGCCTGACCGCCCGGCCCCGCCGGCGCATGCGGGCTGGCCCCTGCCAGGGGCGGGCTGGGGGCGGCAGCGCCCGGCCCCAGGTGGCGGGGCGGGAGGGCCGGTCCTGCCGCTGCCTGCCGGGGGAAGGGGAAATGGCGGCGCCTGGGCTGAGCGCCAGCCCGCCGGGGCTCAGGGGGCGCCGCCGCGAGACTTTCACCTCAGGAACTCCGCCACCCGCGCCCTCAGCGCCTGGCCCGGCCCGGGGCGAAAGCCGCCGGCGGCGTGCCCGTGTTGGGCGGGCGGGCACTCGCCCACCCACCGTGCCTGCCTCCCCTCCCCTCCCCTCCCCAGCCGGCCTGAGCTCCAGCGGCGGGCCGCGTTACCTGCCTGCCGGGGACGCTGCCAGGGTTCATTCATTAATCAGGGGTTGTAAAGATCCCCGCGGGTCTTGAGTGGCAGTAACCGTAGAAGCGAGGGCAGCGAGGGCCGGTTGTCCTTCGTACTCCGGGATCGCACCCGGAGCTTGAATTACGCCGCTCGCTTCAGTCCCCGAGCACCTGCGCTCCGCCGCCGGCACGGCACCCACGGCCGGGCCTGCCGGGCGGCGAGGAGCTGCGCGCGTCCCGTTGGAACGCGGAAGACGCGGGCGTGAGGCCTCGGCGTCGTCAAACACCCCTTAGGTCCCTCGGTCACCGGGCTCGGGGACGGAGGGGCACCGCTCCGAGCCGAGCGGACGGTGCTGGTAGCTCCGGCCGCAGTGACGCTGGGAGGCAGGGTGGGGTGGGAGAGAGAAGGCAGCTCGGGGCGGCCGAGACGCCAGCAGAACCCTGCTGACGAACTGTGGGTTTAACGCCCCGTCCCTCGCACTTGGCCGTTTACCCGCGCTCTGAATAATCTGAAAAAAACTGGGCTCTGCTCCTCGTTTTCTTCCCGTGAGGCCACGGTAAAGAACTTCATGTCATTTGAGGACAATTAAACCTCCGATGAAACATAAGCCAGGCGATAGGTATAGGATTGCCTTCTGCAGAAACAGGCATCACCGCACCACAGCGTAATGAAGCTGTTACTTGCAACCGCTTCAGGATGTTGTCGCAGCAAAATGTGGGTTTGGACTTGATTTTTAACCGTACAGATTGATTTCTGGAGCTTCAAAATACAATGAGATGCGTTTTGAAATGCCTGCTATTCATTTGTGGATTTCGGGGCATGAGAAAAAATGGGAAGCGTGCCTGATTGCTGCAGAGAGGCCTTGGAGCTGATTCCTTGAAACCACTAGGATGCCTGGCTGTTTTAAAAAGACTTTATTTGCCTTAGCTTCCCTAATAAGTTTTGTGTCTTCTATCTTGATTGTTGTTGCAATGGGGACCCCAAAGTGGATGACTGGAAAGATCCTTTGCAAAACAGGAGCTGATCTGGTCAATGCCACAGATCCGGAGCTGGTCAAGTTCATCGGGGAAATTTACTACGGACTCTTTCGGGGCGGCAAAATACGCCAGTGTGGGTTGGGCGGGCGGCGTTCCAAATTCACAAGTAAGTACAATTTTTGTTGAATCTTTAGCCTAATGTCTGCTTCAACTTTAAAAGCACTCTGTTCTTGCTTACAGAACTTACAGAATACAAATTATTATTATTAAATTTATATTTGTGGCCTTTATGGTTTGGGATCTGAGCGTGAATGTAAGTCTTTATCATTTCAGGCTAGCTTTTTTTCTTCCAGTCATCCTGGAGTCAAGATGGGAAAAAAAAATCCCTAGGGCTAGATTGGGGGTTTTCTTTTAGTCTTGTGAAGGGACTGAAAGTCATTTGGAGATGACCCTGTAAATCTTACTTTCCCCTTGACTGGCTTTTTCCTAAGCCACATGTTGCTCTGCAATCTCTCTGTGCCTCTCTGTCCTTGCCTTCTCTGTTGAACCCCTCCTTTCTTTTTTCCTTTAAGAAGTAGAGATTTATGTAGCTGTCCACATTTCTGTATTTCTCTAGCTGTCCTAATGCAGATGTCTGCCATAGCAGATACTTCTAACTTTATTAACATGTTGGAGAAGTTTTTACCTTCTTTTCTGGTAACTTTGGAGAGAAAAAATTGCTGAACTCTTAAAAATGTACAAACTCTTACAAGTGTATTCCTTTTAACGTAAAAGATTTTCCTGAGGTCTCAAAAGCACTCAGATGTTGGTCTGTACTTTGGATGATTTCCAGTGTTCACACATCCTGTGCTGTAGTGAAAATGATACTTTGCATTGAAGATTTTTAGTTCAGTGTGCAGATCCACTGCAACTTAAACCAATACGAGTCAAAGCTGCTGCGGTCTTACTCTATCCCTGGCCTGCAAAAAATGCTGTCCTGCCCCATCCTTTGCAATGGCTCTGGTAGTTGCTGTGGTGAGATAGTTCAGGAAGTTAAGTTAAGCTGGCCAAAAAATTAACCTACAAAAAAAAAAAAATTAGTTTCCCATAGGATCATGGCTGACTACACAACTGCACGAGCACCACTATAAAAACTCAAAGGAAGGCAGGACTGTGGGACGTAACAGGGAATGAAGAAGAGAACCAGAGCCACCTCAACTTAGATCAGCATGACCAGTTGTTAAGATGCGATGAATTTGGACTGATAGCATTTACAATAACCAAGTCTTGCTCAAGCTCTGACTGCAGATGCAGCTTCATGACATGGACATAGCAGTCATGCTCAAATGCTTTGTCTAGTGAGTTTGAATGGCTGGCAGACAGGCCATCAGGTCAAAGCTCTTCCACCTCTGCTCTGCTCCTCTTCAGGGCATTCAGAAATACAGTCCCAGTTCTTTCACGCTATCCTGTCAGAGAGAATGAGGAAAAAAGTAGCCAATCTCCTTTAAATCTCTGTACAACTTTCTGGACTCTTTAATAAACTTTCTGATTAATTACTGTGTAACCTGAGAGGAAGGCCAAATGTTCCACCATCACTCTGGACTGCATCGGTAAGTATTTGGAGGACATGATCCTATACTCCTTAGACAAAGAAAGCTCTCGCTGAAGTTAGTAAGAATTCTCCCTGTTAGAACTGTAAAACTGGGTCATTAAGTGCAGTGGGCACAACCATGCCTTTAGGTAACAAGTGTCCCAGAGATTTTCCCTTTGAAGTATTCTAATAGCTCTATTGGGTTTGCTACTTTCACAATACTGGTTTCAAAATGGTATCACGGTAGTATACAAAGCTGTTAAATGCTTTTGCACAATGGTCAGCAGGACTTCTGGGCATTCTAGGTCTGATCTGACTTTTTTTGCTTTGAATATCCCCCTTAATCTCCAAGCATTCTGAACTTACTGCAGAGCAAGATACGGGAGAATTTTCTTGGGGAATGTGTTAGCATAAATGGACTTCACAGGCAGCACCTCGTATGCTGCAGTACTGCAGTAGCTCCAAAACTTTGGAATTCCAAATCACAATAATATATGGTTATTAGTACATCGCCTTTCACTCTGTTAACATTCACTAGAGTAGGCTTACAGCTGGCACATTCTCTTTTAACTGGGACAGTGACAGCATGATTCAATTGCCATAATAGGTGTCCAGTGCTATCTTAGACTCCCCAGGGTGTATCACCTGGCCTCCAGCTGCTGCTTCTGAAGGTGTCCCATACATAGTGCGGCATGTATGGTAGACCCACATGGCTGTTGTGGTAGCCCTAAGACATCTAAATTGGCATAAGATGCTTATGTTTTGACAACTGAATCAAGCCCTGAGAATGAGCTGGGAAAGCCAGGCATTTTGCTGGTGTATAGCAAACACAGCTGGAAAGTGTCAGGAGCCTCCATGGCAATATCCTTCCTGAGGATTCTTATTTCTGCCTCCTAAGCCAGGCTCACTGGTCATGTCTTTGGGACTTGGCTGAGAGTCTCAGAAAAGAGGCAAAAGAATCCTTACAATAACCCTAAAAACTATGCTGGTTTGTAAGAAGGGTAAATTCCATTTGCATTGTTGTTATACTGCCCATTATTTTCCAGTAAGAAAGCAAGCTAGTTTCTGGCTTCCCATTTCTCATACATACTTCTGATTCTCATTTACTGCATTCCTTTCTTCCTGTCAGAGTCTCTTCTGTAGCTCCCGTGTACAGCAGGCCTAACTACAACCCCAGAATGAGCTACTGAAAAAAGCAGAACTGTCGAATAATGAATTTTTGTATGGAATTTGTACATTATGACGTTTTCCACATAATCTACTAGAATTCTGTCATTTCATGATGACCGAATTGTACACCTGATATTCACTGTGACATCTACTAATTATTGCTGCCTACTTTCTATGCGGCCTGTTTGGATTTTTTTTCAGTTACGCAGCATAGGAAGCAATCTATTTATTTGTTTATAATATAATGTACCTTCTTTTTAGTAATTAGGCAGTTGGGTCTTCAAAACATGTATGAGCATGCAGTGTTACACTACCTGAAGGTTTTTTCTTAATCAGCTTGTATTTTAAGGTTTCTCTCGATCAGCTTCTCTCTTTCCTGCCAGTCAGCATGTCACCTATATTCCCTACTCACATTTCTTCTGATTCTGTTACTAAAGGGCTGCAGGATAAACTGAATACTCAGGTGCTCCACACTTACCTGCTGCTGGCCAGCTTGGCCCTCCAGCAAAGTAACTCCACCTGTGAAGACAAAAACAAGAAAGTAACCGTTCTTTAGAGACGGCTGAGCGACAGGCTGCTGAGGAAGAGGTCGTGCCTATAGCAGAACACGGGAGTGCTCCACCTAAAGCCCACCCCACGGCAATACTTCACAAGCTTCCTACAAATGTAACTAAAATGCTGCCATATACCCACAAGGGCATAAAGGTGCCATAAACACTAGATGAGAAACCAAGAAGGGAATCCGAAAGTGGAAACCTGTGGGATTAGGAAGTATGAAATCAGAGTAGATCTCACTGGAGCCAGTATTAGAGAGAGGAAGAGAGAGAAAGAAGAATAACATGAGAAAATAAACACAGAAAGCAGTCATACCGCTTTAGGCAGCAAGGGGCTGGACAAGGAAACTGGGACTATCAGACTTTAAAGGGATGAGATTAAAAGCATGGGACAGGAATGGAAAGCTCAAAAAAAGGAGTTTGGGATGAAGAGCAGAGATGAAAAAGAGACAGAAAAGAATGCAGCAGATGATACAGCAGCAGAGATAAAGACATTAACACAACTAGATAAATAAAACAGGACTTAAGCCTGAATCCTTACTCACAGACCCTGTGTAAAGGATTATTCCTGTAGTAGAATATCCTGGTTTGTCTGATGTAGTGACAGATAAAGTGTCATGAACTAAGATGCGTGTAATAATCTGAATCGGTCACCTCTTGTTTAAGTATAATTTAAGTTTGTAGCACCAGTACAGTGTGATGTTTACTTTTGTCAAGAAAAAATACACACTGAATAGATGTTTGGTTTTTTTCTTGACAGTTTTCCCACACATGGTGAAAAAGCTGAATACAGGTCTGCATGTGATGATTATAATGTTCCTCTGTGTGGCCATTTTCTTTTCTCTGGTCAGTTTTGGATTCTGCATTCTTAACGCAATAAAAGTTCCTTACCGGGCAATTAAAGGTCCAGCAGGAGTATGCCTTTGGAACTTCCTTGCAGGTAAAATAATTTACCAGTATTTTTCACCAGTCACATTCATACAAAATGTTAAAAGTTCCTTCTCTTGCCTTACTAAATATCTCCTCGACTTAAATACTTGTGAATAAAAATGAAGTTAGCAGTGAATTCTCATCTATCAGAACTGTCAGGTGGCATCTCAGCTTATTGTGTCTAGTCAGCTTTTTACAGGAGCTATGAATGCCAGTCTTTAGCCTCTGTATCACTGATAAAAAGGCTTTATTACAAACACTGGTATGATGTCTGGCCATAGAATAAAGAATGAGCATTTTGAAGGTGTTTAAGCCATGCCTAAGTCTATCCCTACTCTGTATAATGCTCATTGTTGTGTTCAATAAGCCTTCTGAAGCACAGCCAAAATGTCTGTCTTGTTTTGACAACAACAGTGAATACTTCTTCCATTTTGTTGCAGGTGGATTTATAGTACTTGCAGTCACCAGTTTTATGGCTGCTGTGAAACTTCATCACCTCACAGAAAGAATTGCCAATTTTCGGGAAAACGTCTTTCAATTCGTCATCTTAGAAGAACAGTTTGAAGACTGTTTTTGGCTCTGTGTGGCAAGTGCCACAGCACATGCAGTAAATTTGCTGCTAATAGCCATTAGTGGGATTCATTTCCCTAAAATTAAGACTAAAACAGAAGAAGCAAATGTTACAGCAGAAGATATCATGTACTAAAAAATTTACACAAAACTGCTTTGGTTAAGTGAACTGTCATGATAGAAACAGCTTCTTGGCTCTTCAGCTTTTGATTTGGACAGATGATGTTGGTACAAACAGGAGTAAAGATGTCAGTCTACAATACCAGCAATTAACATGTGTGAGTGTTGTACTTTAACCCCAGCTGGCAACTAAGTATCATGCAGCCACTCACTCACTTCCCCCCCACCCAGTGGGATGGGGGAGAAAATCATGGGAAAAAAAGTAAAACTAGTGGGTTGAGATAACAACAGTTTAATAGGACAGAAGGGAAGCATAATAAAATGACAATAATAATAGTAAAAGAATTGGAATATAGAAAACGAGTGATGCACAATGCAATTGCTCACCACTCACTGACCGATGCCCAGTTAGTTCCTGAGCAGCGATCCACCCCCCCAGGCCAACTCCCCCCAGTTTATGTACTAGGCATGACGTCACATGGTGTCATGGTTTAACCCCAGCCAGCAACTAAGCACCACGCAGCTGCTTACTCGCTCCCCCCCCACCCACTGGGATGGGGGAGAAAATCGGGGAAAAAAGTAAAACTCATAGGTTGAGATAAGAACGGTTTAATAGAACAGAAAAGAAGAAACTAATAATGATAACACTAATAAAATGACAACAGCAATAATAAAAGGATTGGAATGTACAAATGATGCCCAGTGCAATTGCTCACCACCCGCCAATCGACACCCAGCTAGTCCCTGAGAGGCGATCCCCCATCCCCACTCCCCCCACTTTATAAACTAGATGTGGCGTCACATGGTATGGAATACCCCGTTGGCCAGTTTGGGTCAGCTGTCCTGGCTGTGTCCCCTTCCAACTTCTTGTGCCCCCCCCAACCTTCTTGCTGTCTGGGCATGAGAAGCTGAAGAATCCTTGACTTCTTAGTATAAACACTACTTGGCAACAACTGAAAAACATCAGTGTGTTAATCAACATTCTTCTCATACTGAATCCAAGACATAACACTATACCAGCTACTAGAAAGAAAATTAGCTCTATCCCAGCCAAAACCAGGATACCCTGTCACACCAGAAGTACGGATGGGTTCTGCCCCTTTATAACTTGATGGCATTAGAGTACACTGTGCACCAGTGCCTACTAGAGCCTTATACTGCTGTGGGTCTAACGTGCCAGGCCATCGAATCCACACAGTCCAATAAACCTGGTTGACCCTGTCCTCTACCTGGCTGGAGGCAGGGCCCCTCTAATCCTGGTCGGAGTATTTGTTACTCCTTGTAAAACTAACTTAGAAGTCCCTTCAAGAGGATCAGAAGTAAGATCAGCCCTTCTACTCTGTCTGGAAACTGGAGCTGCATTTTTCCTGGAAGAATCCCTTTTTGTGGTTGTTTTTCCTCACAGTTCATGTATCCATGCATCTAGGGCGGAGGTAGGTTTTGAATCCCACTTCCTCATGTCCTTTCTGTGGTCATGCAGGTAAAGCCACAGGGTATCCCACGATGTGAGTACCTTCTATATTCTCTCCTGAGTGGAGGAATGGTCACTGCTAACAGCTGAGATACTGGTCCGTACAGGTGGGGAATATGACTTTTCAATCAGTTTGATCATTTTTTCGGACAGTTTTTCCACAGCTGAGATGCAGGCTCCTAGGGAGGAAGAGAGATTTGCTTCATATTGCCGGAGTTGGTGAGCCATTTCATCCACCATCAGTACCTCTTCGTCTTTCCAGGTCAGTACTGCCAATGGGTTGGCATACGACGATGGTGCGCTCCGTACAAACTTCTCCCACATGGGTTGTGTGCATTGGACTTTGTCTGGATCTTTGGGTAATTGTGCATTGTCCAGGTCATAATAAATCATCTCTAGCACAGCTAATTCCCTCAGGTACTGGGTACCTCTCTCCATGGTGGTCCACTTGCCTGGTTGACGTATAACATCTTCCTTGAAGGGGTACCTTTCCTTCACGCTTGTCAGGAGTTGCCTCCAGAGGCTGAGGGCTCGTGTCCCTTTTCCAATTGCCTTGTCAATCCCACCTTCCCTAGAAAGCAATCCCAGCTGCTTGGCTTCCCTACCCTCCAATTCCAGGCTACTAGCCCCACTGTCTCAGCATCGGAGCAGCCAGGTGACAATGTGCTCACCTGGACGACAACTAGAATTGTTTTGCAATATCCCGCAGCTCACTCAGGGATAGGGATTGGGTGATTACCTCTGGTTCTGCCTCTTTCTCCTGTTCCCGTGATGACCCTGGTTCATCTTCATCCTTCACTAAGCAAACTGTTTTTTTGGTCTATTTCTTCTTCTGTATGGGGACAACTGACACTGGTGTGGGTTGGTTCTCTGGTTCAGCCGTGGTGCCTCTTGCCAGGGTTGGAGTAACCACAGTGCCTGTCACCAGGGTTGGAGTGGCTGCAGTACCTGCCATTTTGTTGTCAGATCCAGAGACTTTCTCTTCTCCTTGAGGGTACTGAATAGTGTTGAACAGGGCTCGATAGGCATGGGCCAGGCCCCCCAGCACATTGCAATGATTTGTGTCTCTCTGGAATTGCCAGGGTGACAGCATATTTCTTCCAAATATTTTAGTAGTTTTCTATAAAAAACTTTCTGCACTTGTTCAGGGGTAAAGTTCCAAAACATTGGAGATGCCCACTGTCCTAAGTACTTGTCCATACTATCCCACACACCCTGCCACTCATAATTATCCAGCCTCAGGGCAGATCTCTGGGTGATCTTCTTAAATAGTTGTTTAAACCTAAACAGGACCTGAAACACATTCAGGAACATGCTAGTTCCGGCGCCTGCAGCACCTCCTCCCCCTCCTGCTTCACTGACCTGGGGGTCTGCAGGGCTGTTTCTCTTACATGTTCTCCTCTCTTACTCCTCTCTCGGGCTGCAGTTTCCGTGCCCACCGCAACTTTTTTCCCTTCTTAAATATGTTATCCCAGAGGCACTACCACTGTTGCTGATGGGCTCGGCCTCAGCCAGCGGCGGGTCCATCTTAGAGCCGGCTGGTATGGGCTCTGTCAGACACAGGGGAAGCTTCTGGCAGCTTCTCACTGAAGCCAGCCCTGTAACCCCCCCCACTACCAAAACCTTGCCATGCAAACCCAATACACCATACCATAAGCTAGTGTTACATAGTACAGCAAACCGAAAACCTTAATCCACCTCTCATGGATGATAAGCAGCAGCAGCAAAGGGACTATATACGGCAAGTGAAGTGATACATAACAGAACTCTAAGAACGAGCGCCACAACTCTAAGAGCCAATAAATCAACATTGTCACCAGCGACTATTAAAACTAACAGAATGAATGCTTATAACAAATTCATTTTAACACGCTCTGGTCAGATCTGTTGTTATCTCAACCCTTCAGGCCCCACGTTGGGTGCTGAAAAGGACTGTCGTGGTTTAACCCCAGCCAGCAACTACGCACCACGCAGCCGCTCGCTCACTTGCTCCCCATCCAGTGGGATGGGGCAGAGAATCAGAGGAAAAAAAGTAAAACTTGTGGGTTGAGATAAAGACAGTTTAATAGGACAGAAAGGAAGAGAATAATAATGATAATAATAAAATGACAATAATAATAGTAAAAGAATTGGAATATAGAAAACAAGTGAAGCACAATGGAATTGCTTACCACTCACTGACCAATGCCCAGTTACTTCTTGAGCAGCGATCTCTCCCCGCCAAGCCAACTCCCCCCAGTTTATATACTGGGCATGGCGTCACATGATATGGAATACCCCTTTGGCCAGTTTGGGTCAGCTGCCCTGGCTGTGTCCCCTTCCAACTTCTTGTGCCCCTCCAGCCTTCCTGCTGGGCATGAGAAGCTGACAAATCCTTGACTTAGTGTAAAAACTACTTAGCAACAACTGAAAGCATCAGTATGTTATCAACATTCTTCTCATACTGAATCCAAGACATAACACTATACCAGCTACTAGAAAGAAAATTAACCCTATCCCAGTCAAAACCAGGACAGTGTGAAAGTGGGAAAAAGAAATGCTACAAATACCATTATTCTCAAAACTGAGCAATACCTGCAGTGAATATATGCTGTTTGCAGTTTTTAGAAAATTCACATTTTCAGATACTTTAGAAAACTAAGGTGAAATACGATTTCATTGAAACCAAGTGTCTTCTTTGTTTAGAAAGAAAATACGTGTATCACAAATCTTTGACACTATAAGGTTATTTCAAAATAGAAAGAATGGACATTTGCCAATTACTGACACAGAATTAGTTGTAAAATGTTGAGAGGGCCATATAAGATATGTTTGATGATATTATACTGCATTGAAAAAGAAAACTTCATCATCTGTGAGGCTAAAGTTAAGGGAAAGCACAGGCTAAGTATGTGTGAAACGTTTTTAAAACAGAAATTATCAAACCCCACAAACTAAAGAAGTGAGAAAACTAAAGTTTATGGGATGCTAGTAGACTATGAAAAAAAATTACTAGCTGCAAGATGAAGGTTTCATTGCAGCTTCTGGAAGTAAAGTAAACAGAATCTAAATAATATTGCTTTTAGATAACCTGGAAACCAGACAGATTAATTGCCTTCAGAATCCTGCCAATTCTTATGTCTACCTGAAATCAAGTAAAAGTGATGTATGATGAAACAGTGTTAAAAAGAATAAAAATGGTTACATGGATGCAAAAGTTACTTTGTTAGGAAGTACCATAATTTTCACAGTTCTTGGGTCACGAGTAATTATTATTTCAGAGAAAAGAATATGTCATTAAGAATGTAATTTTTAGAATTTGACTACTATAGTGAACACATAGTAGTAACCTTTCAGCAATAGAACCTACACATAACTGGAGAATGACTTGAATGAATGAAAGAAGTTATCATCTGAATTAAAGAAATTATATTGCAGTCAGTTACTTTTCATCAAACCACTAGGTTGTATAACTCTGCTCTTGTGGAAAGCTCTGTGAAAAAACCAGTAACTTGTTTAGAAAAGGAATTTGAAGTGTTGTAAGAACATGTCAGGATATACAAAAATTCCTTAGTTTTTATTTGAAAAGACCTCTTCACAAAAATAGTGTTGTAAGGGTCAAGTATTTTCAGAAGTTCCTAAAACCATATTTTATGTACCCAAATTACTAGTTTTATCACTGAAGTGTGCAGAAAACTCAGTAAAGAAAGTTGCTAGTATAAGCTGATATTCAACATGTTTGCTGATTAGGCCACTTATTTAGATATTTAAATAAGGAATTATAACTCAGCTTAAGCCTATGAGTTTAGTATCTTTGGCCCAATACTTATTCTCCATGCTTATTTTACTTGATATTCATCTAAAGACCAATGAAAACAGATGGTTTATGTAGTAAATTCTACTTTCATTTGGGATTCCTATCAGTTTTGCTGTTGTAAAACACTATTCAAAGTACTCTTAATTTACACAGCAGAGTCAAATCACTATGTTCACTAAATGCTTCAGCAGTGTATGTGCAAGGTCTGTGTGAGGTAAGAAATGAAAATTATTTATGTCCTTTTCAGCACATACACAGCAAGACCAGCAGACATTTGCCAGTCAGTGGCCTAGTTTCAGAGGAAATGTTATTAGCCAAACTCAACCTACAGATGTTATGATCAGTGTTTGTTACTGTAGCCTGTACCATTTCTGGTTTTGGCCCTACAAGTTTAGTAGGATTATGACCGAAGCAGAAATTTGCGAGGGTGCTTCTGCAATAGGCCCTAATAATCTGTCTTCTTCAAGACAGTGTTAGCCCCTTTTTTTTTAGGAGCACTAAATTTTTTTTAAAGTCCCATGACAATTTAAGAGACAGCTGGAAAGTTTTGATGAGTCTAGAGCACTGGTACAATTCTAGCATAAAGGAGACTCAATAAGGCAGAAAAGGTGATTCCTAATTTATACCACCCACTTATTTCATTGTTCTTCTAATTTTTCTGGTGCTTTCACTCAGCCTTTGGGCCGTGACCCCAGGAAGGTGGTGCAATACCCCGTACATGGTCAGGCAGCAAACCAACCCAGTCTATGAAGGTGCCTCAGATGGTAACAGCACAGCACTGCCCAGAAAACTGTCCACAGAGGCCTCTGTGGTACCACCACCTTCACCTCCCAGAAAATTCTGAGTGGCTCTGAAATAGACAACCTTAAACTGCAGTATAATTACACAAGCAATTAGCAAATTAAAAATTTGTCATTTATAATTGTTCTATGAACATATAATTTAGACATAGTTGTTGTACAGAAAGAATTATATTGTAACAGTAACTTAGCCTTTACTAAATATAATTCTCATTAGGAAATGAAAAGCAAGCAGATTTTAAAATCCTCCATACAGACCAATTGTTTCAGAAATGCTTCTCAGTAGTACTAATATGTATTTATTAGAACACATTTTTCATACTGAAAAATCATTTCATAATGAACTGCTTAATACCCCCCAAACTTCCCCAAAAAACTAGTTATTGAGTAAGAGCTGTGGGACTACTTAGGTAAGGACAGGATTAAAGATTTGTTGGACTGTATTCCTAGATAGTCACAGTAGCTCTGAAAGAACCATTAGAGTACACTGTATAAATTAAATTAAAGACGGATAGCTGGGCTGATGAGCTTTTTAATTTCTTGTTTTGAATCTACTCAAAAATGAACCATACTCTGCAGTAATAGTCTGAAAGAAGATTTCTCACAGCAGATGTATGAAGTATTACTGTGGGATATTGTAGCTGCATGAGTTGAATGACCAAATAACATTATCGCCCAATGACTGTTTTGTGACTTTTGAGAAAATAGTATTTTTAGTTCACTTTAGAGTGGACCATGCATGAATTAAACTAAATTAAACAGATACAAGGCTAAACTAACCTTTCAGTTGCACAGGTTGTCTCAGCTGAAGCACTGCCAAGACACGCTGATGGGACAATGCATAGAATATTTGCCCTGCGAAATTCTGTCTGGGAAAAAAGGTTAAATGCAATCACACATAGTTAAGATGTACAATTACAAAGCACACCTTAAGGTTAACAATAGTTCAGTCTACCACTTAGACCTTTTCAGCTTTCCCTTGTACATCACAAAATACTTTCAAAAAATGTGGGACTTGATATAAGTGTGATCTACTTTATTTACACATTTTCATTTTAGATATACTTCACATAGTGTATCTGATCATACGCGTGCTCAACATGTGGAAGTGAAGACTTCTTTGGGGGTACTTTTTACTTTGGAAGATTTGAAATCCCAAATGAGAACATTTATGAGCAATATCTGCCCAGAACTTTGAAGTGATTATGGGTCAAATCCCGTCTTTTCATAAAATTAAAGACAACTTCATATACCCTGAAAATACCCACTTAATTTGTACATGCAGAATATATAGAAGCTGCATGCAGGACATAGAGAAGCTACGGAGCTATTCTTCAAAGAACTAAGAAACGATTGATTCTAAGAGCCTCTTGAAAATAAATGAAACTAAAAACTAGTTACAACTTTGATTCTTTAAATAATGTTATGATTTAATGTTAAAGAATGTAATTTTACAGGACAAATCAAAATGGCTGCAATTTCCCTCAGTCATTGACTCTTGAGTGCTGCTGTCCTTAATAAGACAGGCTATTTCTCTCTGTACCATGTAATGGAAAAAGCGGTTAGGTGGGAACTGCAATATACTGTTAGAGAATAAGTCCAGGTACCCTTCTTCGTCATGTTCTGCTGATGCGACAGTGCAAGTTCAGTTACAGATGTATGCAAAAGCAAACTAATTGTTATACATAGTGTTGTAAGATGCCAGACTCTCACAAATAAAAGCGAATTACTTATAATCTATGTTTCATACTTCTGACACCACCCACCCCCCCAAAAAAGAAAAAAAGGATCACTTGACATCAAAATCCAGTGCATGTTCAGTGCCACTGAAACTCTGGCTTTTCATACTGATGACAGAATAAATGGCAACAAACTCCAAACAGTTCTTCTCCATACAGTGCTTTTGCTAGAGAAGCATAAATCTACTTCTGACATTACACTGATGACCCAATATTCTGGTGTGAATTTTCCTGATAAAATATAACCACAGTCATTCTCATTGGTCTCCTATTTTCACTTACCACATTTTTTTTTTTTTTTTTTTTAATTTCAGTCTGGGACTGTTACTGCTTTCTCTTAGATCCTAATCAACTTCCTAGACAGACATGGTGATATTATACCAGTAAACCACCCTCCTACATTGAAAGTAATGTCAATTTGTTGTCTTTGCACTTGCAATAAAACTTTATTTTTTCATTAGCCATTTACATTTTAGTCTTCGATATGCAAATTAAAGATACCGCATGCATACCAGGACCGGTTTTTTAAAGCCTGTGGTTAAGCCCCCCCCGAGAAGCTGTTTCATCCTCAGCAGCCCGTCCCAATACTTATCCAGACCGCACCACGAGAGGGCAAAACCCCCGCCCTGACGCCGAGCCTCCCCCCGCTCCTCGCGGTACAAAGTCTCACACGCACGTACACAACGCAGGACCACCTGGCGGCCCTGCAGACCCTGCCCTGCAAACTCTTCCTGCCGGCCGCCCTCCGCCCCGGCCCTGGCCCCGGCCCCGGCCGCGGCCCCGCCCCGCGCGGCGCCGGCCGATGAGGCCGTCAGCGCGCCGGGGTCAGGTGGCGGCAGGCCGGCCTCCTCCCTCCCTCCCTGCCAGCCAGCCATGCTGCTGCCCTGGGTGCGCAGGGTGGCTGCGCGCCGCCTCAGCCGGGATCTCCCCCTGGCCTGCAGCTGCTCGGCGCAGGGGCCCTCGCCGCGGGGCTACAGCCGCGGGGCGGGCGGGAAGGTGAGAGAGAAGAGGGAGAGGGAGGGCGGCGGGCGGCGCCTCCCCTTCGCGGCCCCTCTTGTCGGCGCCAGCCGGGGCGGGCGGAGGCAGCGGAGGGGACCTGGGCTCCGCAGCTCACGGCTGAGCGTGCCCGGCGGCGGGGCCGCCGTGTGCCGCCCAGCTCCAGCCTGGGGCTTCAACTCGCCAACCTGCGGCGCCGGGGTGGGCGCCGTGCCTGGGGGGCCGGGGGCCGTGCTGGGGACGCTGGGAGGCCGCGGCCCGGAGGGGTTCCCTGCCGGGGCAGAGCCGCCTTCCTGCCCCGGCACCTCCCTGCCCTGCCGATGGGCTTGAGGCGGGAGTCGTGCGGCCCCCTGTGCTCCTCCTGGATGCACCTGGCTGGAGACCTGCGTTTCGGGGGAGGGAGGGGAAAAACCCCAACCTCTTACGTACTTAAAACTACAGATTGAAAGAGTTTGTGTCTCTGCGTGTTAGGCAAAATGATTATAACTTTAGTTATACTGTATCTAATGTCTTTTTCACGCTTAAAAGTAGTTGTAGTAGTTTATCCTGGTTTACCAAGGCACCGCTCTGTGCATCATGTTATATAAGTATGTAAACTGAGATGAACATAGACAGCAGTAGCTATGGTTTGAACAGTGTGCTTGCTGCCTTTCAGATGGGTCTCTAAATTCCATGTTGTTTACATTAATGTGTGTCCTTTTTTAGGGTCTTGTTCTGGGAATCTACTCAAGTGAAAAGGATGAAGGTGCCGCCCAGCTCACTAGTGCAGGAGATGCTTTCGATAGACTTGTGTCTGGAAAGCTGAGACAACTTCTGTCCATGTAAGTGTCTGATAAGCTTCTGAAATGAATTAAAAGTACCTGCAAATGCCAATAAGAATGATCTTTTTTTATCATTATTAGTGTTTGTATCCATACCACTTCTCAGGCTGGTATTTGCTTCTACCAGGCCAAGCACTTTGGAGGGGAAGTCCAGTGGAAAAAACTAAGCACTGAGGAAACAGATGCAAAATGTTTGCGGGAATTGTCCTTTTCTGTGAATCAGCACTGAGCTGACTGTCCCAGTACAGTGTTGAGGAGGACTGTATGGTTGTGGAGGGAACGTAGTACTGTAAGATTTATCACCAATAAAGACTTCTTTATTGAAAAGAATCTTTTTGTGTCCTAGATGTGGGCCACCTTTGAAGAAAGGCAAAACACACATATTCCATGGTTTGCATCAGGTATGAACTTTGAATTTTGGTGTGCATATTGATTAATGTGTGAGGTTTGCCCTTACATCTTATTTTAAGCTGGGTTCACTGCTGTGCTTGTATAAATGCTCTGCTCTTCTTCCTGCTCTCATCCCTCTCAACAAAACATGGGGTTCTTATTGAAACCTCCTGTTCTGCACTGCCCATGTTTGCATGGCCTTTTGCACAATCCTGTACTCCCTCCACTGTGCTGCAAATGGAGAAGATTTAAATGAGTTTGCTGCAAAGGTGGTGTGCTCTGAATAACTGCATACTGAATGAGCTGAAGCACAACAGTTCTGGATCAGACTTCTACTGTGCCTTCTATGTTCAGGAGGAGTGAGTGTGCAAGTGTGTACCGGTATGTGCAAAGGCCTTCCCAATGTGACAGTTCTAACACAAGGTAGTCCCGTCATAGGCTTTAATCAGAGGTTTTAAAGTCATTTGCTTGAAACCTCTGAAAACAAGACATGGGAGTGTTCTTCAAGCAGGACTTCTGTCTGCACAGACATGACCTATCACAAGAGTATGAGATGGGGGTTCATCTGCTTAAAGTTAGGCTTTTGGTGCCATTTGAGAAGCCCTAATACGTCTAATGCACCTACGTGGAGCTGGCAAATGTGGTCACCATTTGTGCCTTTCTGGAGTAGTAGCTAGAGGCTAGGCAGACATGTAATATGACACTAGATGTCCCTGCCTAAGTAACTGAATCTTACATTAGTGCTATTTAAATGATTTTAAATAAATCAATTTATAGTGAGTATTGCCTACCATGTATAAATTCCTGTGTGGAGACCCCGGACAGGTGACAGCAGTCTCAGTAGAAAGGCTCTTGGAAGTTTCATGGAAGTTGAGTCCACTGAAGGTGCCATTATCCCAGTTCCGCATACAGGACGGCCTCTGAAGTGAGTAGCAAATCTCTGCAAAAGAAGGCAGTGGAATTTGGCCTTACGCACTCTTCTAAGTCTGTAAAATAATGATAACTAAAAAAATGTTAACATGAATCTTCTAGAAAGCTAACACTGGTTTCAGCATCTTGTGGACTAAAAGACAGTGTAACAGTTACACTACAGTGTAACAGTTTGAAAGCTGATTGTTAGAATCTGACAGAGCAGCTTTTTGTGATGGAAGGGAAAGCCTAAGATTAACTTCATTTTTCTTCAGAGCTATGGGAAGTCTGTTCACATATGTAACCTTGAGTTTTATACAAATTTGACTCATTCTTAAAAGGCTGTTTTAATCTCTGTTATTTCTTCCTTTTTGCCTTCCACTTGCAGCTTATAAGGCAAGCATTTAGTCTGCTGTACTACGTTGCTTTCCTGAGTTCTAGAGCTGTGTACCTCTGTGCAGCTTCGGTTTGTTACCTGGCAAATCATGCCAGCTTAGCTCCTGAGCTGAGCTAATAGGCTCAGCCTTTGAAGTGATTTTATTTCCTTGAACATAGTACTGTGCCAAAAAAGGTTACACTTCTCCAGCTCAGTTCTGGCCTTTGTTGCAACTGGAAAGCTGGATCTGCTTTCAAAGGACTCTTAGACTTGCCCTTAGAAGTATCAAGTTTGCTATGTGTTGAGCATAAAGCCCTATCTGCTGCAATACACATAACTAACTATTAACCGGACAAGAGAACAACTGGTTGCATGCCTGTGGCAAATGATTGGGAGTGCAAGACAGTGGCACCATACTGGCACTCTTGATGAAGAAATGTATGTAACATAAAGTACTGAATATATTTTAATGCTGTGCTTGGTTTGATTTGAAAAGTAAGGTCTTTTTAACAACTCTCTGCTGTGGCTGTAACAATGAGGAAGGTGAATCCATTTGTGTGTCGGCTTCATCTAGGACTTTCCGAGCGTGGTTGTAGTTGGCTTGGGTAAGAAGAATGCTGGAGTAAATGAGCAAGAAAACTGGAATGAAGGCAAAGAAAATATTCGTGCAGCTGTTGCAGGTTAACTATTTTTAAGCATTTTGTCTATAAAACTATTGCAATACTGCAGCATGTTCCATTTTTGAAGAGTGACTCTAGACATGATTTTGTTTTGAAATGCAAAACCTACTTCATGGTTTGGCAAATCCGTTTACTTGTCACTGGTATTCATGTAAGTTTTTCCTTAGTGAGGAAGGAGTTATAGGGCATGTAAATCAATCTGCAGACAGGTAACTGCAGTTATTTATATCAAATAACTTTCCTAAAGAGTGTGATATTGAAAAGGCACTTGTTTAATTACTACTATTTTGAAGCCTGAGAGCATCACCGATTCACTTTATGCGCATGCTGTACTCAAGTATGCACATGTATTTACTTTTGCCACTTAGTTTGTAACGGAGATATTTGTGTTATAAACTGCTATCTTTCACAGCATCAGTAGTATGATTCAGTACGTTATCCCTCATAGGCAGAGGAGGCCTCTCTATCTTAATCAAGGATGACTGCTGCATCTAAGTGTGCATAAAACAAGAATAGAAAGAGTTATCACCGCAGAGTTTATAATCTGAGACTGGAGGTCAGTCACACATGTTTGACAGCTATATGTCTGAAGTGCTAGCCCACATTGTCTCACCAGCTGCCAAAACATTGTTAAATTATTTGGGTACAAAATAGAATTTATGGAATATGTTATGGTATTTTTCTGTTTGTTTATAAAAGTGTGTATAAACTCATTTGGAAGAAAAGAGCAGTCATACATTCTTAGCAAAAAACTAAATTACAGTGAATTTTCATACCTGTAGATAGTCATAATCTATAGCACTCCAGAACGATAAAGCTTTTCTTTGATATAGAGTGAGCTTAAAGGAATTGGAACAAGTGTGGACTTTCCTTTTTATTCTTGTGAAATGTCTTAAACATTACAATTCATCAAGTGATAATTTTATTCAAAATTTGTCAGTATATGGTCATTAGCATTTTTAATTATTCTACTGCATGATCTTTTTGATTTACTTATAAACTCAGATATCTTGAGTTAAATTTATTTTTTCCTTGAAATGTCATATTGATCACCTCAGACACCTGTTTTGCTGTTCTGTGCAATACTCAGCCTACTAGTTCTGTACTGTATTTTTCAGTTGGCTGTAGACAGATCCAAGATCTGGAGATCCCTTGTGTTGAAGTAGACCCCTGTGGAGATGCTCAAGCGGCTGCAGAAGGTGCTGTTCTTGGATTGCATGAATATAACGAGCTGAAGCAAAAAAAGAAACCTGTAGTTACTCCTCAGCTTCATGGAAGGTGATGGCAAAAGGAAAGCTGCCTATTTATTTACCTGTTTGTTTATTTATTTATAGAACTGTGTGCATGCTTGTGCATGAGAAAAACATAAAACTGAAAGAATATGGCTAGCAGCAATATCCCTCTTAACTCCTCCTACTCCTTTGAATTTCCTGAAGTATTTGACATCTCAAGTATATTTATAGTGTTTGCTCCATATGCTTTGTTAGTATGCCATGTTCTGAGGTTAAGGGTAAGTAAATGCTGCTTCATAGAAAAGAAGGCCCAAGTTGAAAATACAAGTAAAAAATTACCTGAAGCATAGTTGTGATGTAAAAGGACTTCTGTTGGTATTGCATGCCAAAATTGTGGAGCAGAAGTACTTCAAACTCTATAAACGAATAAATCCTTCTGAGAATCAGGAAGTGCTAATTGACACCAGACCATGCCATGATGGAGACATTTTGCATAGTTCATTTGTTATGTTTTCATTCACAGAGTATAATGCAAGAAGAGAAGCTTGGGTGCTTCTGGCCTCTAAATAGACATCACTGTTACTTGAGAGCAGAAAGTAATATCAGAGCTTTTGGTTCCAGAACAAAGTTTTATTAATCCTCTTTTACCCTATCAGAGTGGACTTTGGACCTTCCATATAGGATATTCCGTCATGCAGAGGAGAGGTATTTCCCATATGTACTTTATACAGGAAAAAGTCCTTCCTTATGAGGAAGTTAGTGAAATAAAATAAAAACATCTCAATTTAAGCATGTCTTATTAAGCCACATGCAACGCTTCCCATTTTGTAACACAGCAGATAGTTTGGGAGCCAATCACATTTATATTAAATAAACATTTCCTGAAAACATAGACAGTCCTATGACCACTTCTGACACTGGAAGTAATTTTTGCATATAGGTTAGGAAGGACCTCTGGAGGTCATCTAGTCCAGATCCAACTTGGATTAGGGATAACCTAGAAGTTACATACAACTTTAAAGCTCGATCACATTGATCAGCCCTTTGTCTAGCCCAGTTTTGAATATCTCCAGAGATGGAAATTCCACAACCTCACTGGGCCATCTGTTCTAGTGCTTAACTACACTCATGGTGAATTTTTTTGCAGTTTCCCTTGTTGAATCTTGAGACCATTGTCTCTTACCCTCTTACTGTGCAGCTCTGAGATATGTTTGTCTTCATCTTCTCTATAAACCCTATTTAAGGGTGGAGGGAAGGCTGCAGTTAGATCTTAACTCATTTTTTCTTCTCTAGGTGAAACAAATCAATTCTCTTAGCTTCTCCTCATATGCCATGTGCTTCAGCTCTCTATCCCTCTAAGGGGCCCTCCTTTGGACTTTCTCTAGTTTATCAGTATTGGTTTTGTATTCAGAAACTCAAAAGTGGACATAGCTAGAGGCAGCCAGAAGATGTAGCTAGATGCAGCCTCGCAAATGCCAAGGAGGTAAATAATTATTTCCCTTAACATGCTGGCTATGCTCTAATCCAATGCAGTACATGGTTGGCCTTTGTCGCCAGAGTAATGCACTGCTTACTCCTGCTCAACTTGTCCCCCAGGATCCCCAGGTTCTTTTCTGCACCATTGCTTTCTGCCTAGTCAGTGTCCAGCCTGACTGTTGCATAGAGCTGTCCTGTCCCAGGTACAGGACTTTACGTCAGCCTGTTAAACTTCACGATGTTCCCCTTGGTGCATTCCTTCAGCTTGTCAAGGCCCCTGTGAATGGTGGCCCCACCCTCCCCATTTCAGCTGCTCCCCGCAATGCGATGCTTTCCATGAACTTCTGACAGTACTTTTCATTGTCCAAGTTGTTGGTGAAGGTATCAACCTCAGCATCAACCCCTGAGGAATACCACACATAACTAACTGCCAGCTAGACCATTCAACTGTTGTCTGCTATCTTCTGAGCCCAACAGTTCTTTCAGTTTTTCACCCATTTTGTAGTCTATCCCTCCAGTTCAAGTTTTCTCAATTTGTCTGCAAGGATTCCATGTGAAAACCTCACTAAAGCAGATAAATGACATCCACTGTGGTCCTCTGTGCCAACCCGCTCATCATAAAAGACAGTCAAGTTCATCAGGCATGATTTGCCCCAAATAAATCTATAATGACTGTTCCCAGTGACCATCTTGTCCTTCATGTACCTGGTAGTGGCTTCCAAGATGACTTTCTCCATAAAATTTTAGGGGATTAGTCTAGGATAACTGGCTTGTAGTTCCCTATATCCTCCTTGCCATTCTTAAAGATGGGTATGGGTATTTTTCCTTTTTCCAATTATCAGGGACCACATTCAGTTACCATGACCTTTCGAACTGAAAGAGAGCAGACTTGCAATGATGGCAGGCAGCTCCCTCAGCACTCAGCTATATCCTCCATGCTACCAAGGACTTGTGTATGTCCAGCTTCCTTAAGCAGTCATAAGTCTGTCTTCCTCTGCCATGGGTAGTACCTTTCTTTCCCAAACCTTAAGCACAAAGTACCTGGAAATGTGGAAGCCCGCCTTAGTAATTATTAAGACTGATGCAAAGCAGGCATTGAGAACTTCAGTCTTCTCAGTGTTTGCTGGATTGCCTGCCCCATTTAGTGAGGGGACAGCATTATTACTGACCTTCCTTTTCCTGATGTACCTGTTGAAGTCATCTTGTTGCCTGACCTACTTCTTGCCTGTTTCAGTGTCAGCTGAGATTTGGCTTCTTAATTACATCCCTCCATATCGAGGCAATGTTTCTAGATTCCTTCTTCACTGTGTTTTTTTGTGGTATCTTTTAATGCAAGTAAGTCTTTCAGTTCTGTCTCAGTAAAATGAAAGGTTTTGTACTGGTAGTGTTGCAAAGTAACCAGAGAGACATCCCCATTTCCTGTGCAGGCAGCTCTTCCAATGTTTGCTGTCATTCATTAGCAAAATGCCTTGAGTGCCCTGTGAAATGAGATCCAAATTCCACTCATCACATAATTGTATTTCAGTAAAGTGAAAAACAGAATTGGAGGCTTTATATGGTAAATAAAAAACTTCCAGGGCTGTTATAATTGATGCGATTACAAATTTTGTAAGGGGTATTAAACCTTGTGCTTAACGATTTAAGCCAATCTCTTGACTAGTAAGGATTAGGACAACACCTAATGTATTAGATAATTTTACATTTGTCTGTTCTAGGATTCTTCTAGCTTTCTGTGAAGCATTTGGCACTGACTAGAACCAGAGATGAGCTACTAGACTAGATGCACCTTGGATCTCATACTAAATTCCCAATAGTAAGATTACTATGACATTCTTAATTGCCCCAAATTAATGATACCGCATTTTCAGACAGGAGAGAACAGATGGATGCTGACAACATCTTACTTTTGCAAATGTTTATAATCCTGATTATTGTATGGTGTTGTTTAGTGCGGAGAGTGAAGCCTGGCAAAAAGGTGTTATCTACGCTGAGGGTCAGAACCTTGCTCGGTACCTTATGGAGGCTCCAGCTAATTATATAACTCCAATCAAATTTGCTGAACACATTGAACAGAAGCTCAGAAGTTTCAGCAATGTGAAGGTCCATATAAGGTAAATTCCAGTGAAATGATTCCTCTATAGAGTAAGATACCGTCCAGGTTATTCAAATCTGCAGCAGGCTTTCATTTTCCCTCTGCCACTTCAAATAACAAAAGCAGAGGAAGTGTTTGGCAAAAAGGTATGAGGGGTGCCCACACTGCAACCTACTCTCAGAATTAGGAGGTGAGCTTCTAGTTTGCCTAGTAAGCTAGATACTGTGACACAGTAAAATGATTAACTGTCAGTTAGTCATGCAGTCAATTACTGCTTAATTAACACATATGCTGTGAAAGGAAGCCTGATGAAGACTTGGTGAATAAGAAGGCAAATACTAGGTACCTTTTTTTCTAA
The DNA here is from genome assembly GCF_964188355.1 of Buteo buteo. NCBI lineage: Eukaryota > Metazoa > Chordata > Aves > Accipitriformes > Accipitridae > Buteo > Buteo buteo. Next base: position 17,629,932 of record NC_134171.1, read on the forward strand.
TACCTTTTGTTTTCTTCCCAAGTGGGTTTTATACGCACCTTTGCTTTTTTGTTTGGATGTGGTAATTAAACATACTCTATTTATTGCTGTTATTGTTGGGGGTTTCTTATTTGTCTTTTAAAAATGTTGAGATGGAGATGTAAAAGCCCTTGCAATTGAATTTGGACAGCTAATGCTTCTTGCCTCTGAATTTCTAGTTACTGCTCTTTGGTGGGAATGGGCTAACTGGTTGTGTGAGTGTTGGAGGCTGTTTTGTTGAAAAGCAAAAGACTGAGGGGAAATCAACTTTAACTGTAGTTAACCAAGTTGATAGCAGAAAGCTAAACTGTAACCTGCTGTGATATTGTTACTTCATATGCCTTCAGAGACTATGGCCTTACGGGCAAGTGAAAGATTAATGTTTCTGATGCAGACAATGTAAAGGAGCTGGTTTTTGTTCTGTTGTTTTGGTTGGTTTTTTAAAACGAGGCAAAACAAAAATCAACCAACAACTTCAAGGAAGTATTTTTCTGTTTCACAAAAAAAGTAATAATGGTTGGATTTAAATGGCAGTTTTCAAATTAACTAACTAAATTAAATTAATAGTTTGTGTATGAACCTTCAAGAATTGTGATCTCTTAAAAACAAACAAAATCACCTCGGTCAAAGTGCCCAATAAAAAAAAAATATATATAAATTTCTATTCCAGACCAGAGTCTTGGATAGCAACACAACAGATGGGAGCATTCCTGAGTGTAGCTAAGGGTTCGGCTGAACCTCCCATCTTTCTGGAGATTCACTATTTAGGTGGTGCTAATACAAATGACTCCCCGTTGGTATTTGTAGGAAAAGGAGTTACATTTGACAGGTATGTATGCTAATATTTTAATGATTAGAGGGGGGGAAATGCCTTCCTGCTGTTCATGTGCAATGGGGAGATGCTTTTTCTTTGCTCAGCACATCTTCCAATGCCATTCCTGTGAATTTGCCTTATATAGTAGATTGTGCTGCCTTTCCTGGGGATAAGACAAGCTTGAGTGAGTGGTTGGACAAAGTAGGAATTGATATGCCCTCATATCAATTGTAAGAGGAAAATGGAAATTCAGAGGTAAACAAAACAAAGAACGTGCTATTTTTTCTTTTTTTTTGGCCTGAGCAAACCTCTGGATGAAGAATTTACGTGTTTAGAATTGCAGTTTGTCACTGGACATCTACATCATGCTTAAGGAAAGAGAAAATAGTTTATTCTTTGCAGCAGTTCCTTATAACTGCTTTTCATGTCACATAACAACTGAAGAATTTATCAGTCTGTTCCCCTTTCATATGCTGATTTTACCAAGTGTCCTATTTTATTCTTGTTTTGTGCTCTTCTGCTATTATGAAGACCACTGAGTTATACTGCTGCAGATTACCTGGATTTTTGTGGCATCCTAATTATGAGGAAATAACTCAGGGACATTATTTTATCTGAAATGAAAACCCAGATACCTTGCTTTCAGTATGCTTACTAGGGTGTTGCAGGAATATTTGAAAACATCAAGTCTAGCATTTACTGATATTTGGTGCTAAAACATACTGATGGACGACAGAATATTATCAATGTATGCAACATCGAACTCCTAAATGTTGGATGATGCTTGTGCTATTTGTTCCAGTGGTGGCATTTCACTGAAGCCGTCATCGGGTATGGATGCGATGAGAGCAGATATGGGAGGAGCAGCAACTGTCTGTTCAGCCATTGTGACAGCAGCAGCTTTAAATCTACCTCTTAACATAATTGGTAAGTGTGTTTGTGTGAGAATCCAAAACTCTTCATTTTACAAGATTCCATTTAGACAGTAATTTTCTAGTGTCAGCAGTTTTAATGGTCTTAATAGAAATGTCATGGACTCTTGCAGACCTACTTCTCTCATTCCCTTGTTCAGCCTCTCTTCCATTTTTACTTGCTTATAAAAAAATTACTATCTTTGCTTGCATAAAATATTGCAACACCAAATTAAAATTTTGAAGGCATGATTTTTAGATCTTGGGAGAGCAATGAGTTTTTCAGAAGTCCTGATCCTTCATTACAGGAAGGAATGTGGATATCTGTAAAAGCAATTAAAAGTGAAAAGGAGTTAGCTGAGCTACCTCCGTAAGTGTTTGCCACAGCTAAACAGGAAGAGGGATCAACTCTTGTTTCCCTAGGTGAATATCTTGGCAGAAGAGAAATCTAAAACAAACAAACAAAACCAGTCTGCTGATACTATTTTTAAGTATAAGCAATGCTGATTTTTTCTGCAGAAATGTTGCATAGCTAAAATTAAATGAGTTGATTCAGCAACCGTGGCAATATCAGTTGGTGATGACATGTAATCCATTCTAGGGTAAGTTTTATATTTGAGAACCTTGACTTTCAGGAAACGAGTATTTTAGTCACTTTTATGCTTCAACCAGTAGAGGGCAGCGAAACACACATCCTCACGACATGCCTCATTTAAAAATATGCAAAGGGAAGGGCTAAGTCAGTGGAGCAAAAGTCTGTGTATGTAATTCCACTGTGGTGGTCCACAATTTGCTTATTCCTTATGCCAGGAGCAGGTTTTCCCTAGGAATGGTGGAGTGCCTTTCATCCCATTACCCCATTCATAGTTGGAGTTTTGACGCTGACCCTCATTTTTGCTCATCTCTACTTGTTCTTCTTATGGTTGGAGTTCTATGGCAAGTCCTTGGACCCCTCTTGACATTACATAATGTTTATTTACAATGAGCAGAGCTTGACTGGCTCAGTGTTCATTCAAGAAGTTTTTAATTTCAGAAAGAAAGCAAGCCCTTTACATGTGACTAATTTTTCATATATGGAAGACATAAGATGGTATTTATTGCTCCTCTGACCTGACTTGTCTGGGCATCAAGTAAAAGTAAATCCTAGTGGTAAATGGTATAGGTGAGAGAATGTGGTGGTGCAACATGCAGAGGAAATTGCCTGATTGAAAGCTGAACTATGTGTCTTTCAGTAAATGGGAAAATTTGGATTTTGAGTCATTCACTCATAAGTTCAAGATGAGAATAGTACTGTTTTCTTAAGGAGGTGTTTGGTTGTTTTCTAAGTGTTTTTTCTACATCTTTTCTGAGAAAGAAACTAGTAATGCACTTCTTTTCTCTCTTGAGGTTTGGCACCCCTCTGTGAAAATATGCCCAGTGGTAAGGCAAACAAGCCTGGGGATGTAGTTAGAGCCAGGAATGGAAAAACAATACAGGTATGCATGTGAAACTTGGATTTTGAATGCTTTCAGTTAATTGGTTTAATCAATCGAGTTATATGACTGCAGTCAAAGTACATGTTTGAAAAGACCCTTTAAAAAGATAAGCAGTGCAAATGTACTTTTTTTTAAAAAGAAAGAAGCATGATATTAATTAGAAACTGCTATCATAGGATTCTTTCAAATATAAATATAGATTGAACAGATTAGACATGTTTTATAAATTGCTATGAAAAGCTGAAAAGTATGGACATTTACTGAACATGCTAGAAAATCTTGTTTTAGCACAAGCAGTTGTTATGATGATCTTAAATATAGGTTCTCAGTTAGAATGAATAACATATTAATTATTTCCAGCAGACCCTTGAGACTCCCTGCTATCTGGAGTAAGACATAAGAGTATTAGTTTCCTGCTGATGTAACCAAGGTCTTTAACGCTGCCAAGCTGCTCTGTACAATCAGAACTCTGAGTCATAGGGGCTGTTGGTTCAAAGGAGCTTGCCAAATCAGTACCCAAAATACATATTTTATATTTAATCCAAACTGTTCCATACTTATCTCATAGATTAAATGGTACTGAAAGTCATTGTGCTGTAGACCACTGATTTTGTGCAGAAGTGGATGGCTTAATTATTTCTCTCTGTCTGGATTTCTGTGATTCTGACACCTTTGACTTGCTGAACCTTCCAGTTGCTTGAGCTTCTTCTCCCAAAACTGAGTTCAGTCACCCTCTGCTTTGAGGGAGAAGACTGGGCACATATTTCCCCACCAAGAAGAAATTTGCAAGAAAGTGCTAGTAACTCAGAGCATATCATGCAATTAATCTTGCAGTATTCATAATGAATTTTCCCTGAAAGGAGCAAAGGGGCTATTGTGGGGTTTTTTTTGTTTTTGTTTTGGGTTTTTTTTTGGTTTGATTGGTTTTTTTTTTTAAGAGGGAAAAAGTTTCAAGATCCAAAGAGAAAGCAGTTAACAAGGAACTGTTTCCAGGCATGCATCTGTACTCCTCCTCTGCAGTCTCCATTAGCCAGATCTCTGTGCTTGCTCAGAAGCAGGCCCTGGGATTCCTGGGGCTTGGCTGGGAATGGTAACCAGCCCCCCAGACTCCACTGGAGCACCTCTCCAGCCTCCAGGCTCTTCTGAGGAGCCAGCAGCACAGAGGCCCAGCATGCAGAGGAGGTTGCAGTGCTGAAAGATGACTCAATCTCAGCTACAGATATGCTTTATTCTATAAACATACATCTTTTTTCTTTTTAGTTTGAGTAAATTTTGATTACCTGAAGTTCCTAGAGCCTGTGACAGTGCATTCACAATCTGACAGCTATTTAAGATAATATGTAAGATAAGTTTGGTTTGATTATATGTAAGAAATAAGTCAGTGAAAGGGATGTTTTCAGTAGTTAATCTGTTTTTACTAATTTTGCACCTGAAGGTAGATAACACAGATGCAGAAGGAAGACTGCTGTTAGCTGATGCTCTCTGTTATGCCCACAATTTTAATGCAAGGGCTATTGTCAATGCTGCAACATTAACAGGTAAGCAGTCTCCCTTCCCTGCTCATTTTGCAAGTCAGTTCTTTGTTACTCTCATTAATTGGGCTGTGGATTAGTTGCACTATGTATATAAAGCCAATGTGAATTCGAAAAGCAACTGAGACAATTTTACATGTTGTAGGACAACAGCTAGCACAGTTTATGCTCCAACAACTTGTACAGCTGCACCGTGTCTCTAGGACTGGGGAGGGTATTGGAACGCAGGGTACACACTCAGCAATATAGATGAAGTTCCAACTAGTAAGAGCAGGAAAACCTATACAGACTTTGGAGTTTCTGCACGATGTTTCCCAGTGCTTCCATTTCTGAGCTAAGCCCTCCCAGCTCCCAGGGCTGTGTGATGCAGAGATACTGGTGTGGTTGTAGAAGAATCTTGCCAGGTCCATATGGCACTTGCCATGCTGGAGCCAAACTAGCTTCTTTGTGAACGGCTTCCTGAGTGCCTGAGGTCTGACCTAGCCAGCACCAGTTCTTCCATTATGTGAGCTAGCTCAGGTCTCCATGCCTCTAGATAATAGAATAGGAAAGTCATTATCATCTTCCCAAGAATTCATTTGACTGAAGTATCTCTTATTTGCAGTTTGCATACTTTCAGGCATAATAAAATGTGCTTTAATTGTTTCGTCTTTACAGTTGTATGTGAATGAGGTTATAATTTTAAATTTAAAAACAGCATTGTGTATGCATCTCATGAACTGCAGTAACAAACTGTTGTGGGTGAAGTGACTGTAGCTGAAATGAGAGCAAACATGGAAAAGTAGTTTGGACAGGAGCCCACTGTGTTAATGAATATGCTAAGCAAAATAATTATCTTTCTATATATTCTCTACTAGTGCTTTAAATTGTGTTCCATCAGTTTTACCTGCTCAAACGCTATGGAAAATTTCAATAGACAGAAGGGAAGCTGATTTTAAGATCGTTGGCTTGTGTAGAAGTATTCCCATATAAAGGGCATGACAGAAGAAGGGCCTTCCTCCCACTATAGATTATTCTGTGTTTGGGATCCTTGGACACCAAGCAGGAAGGAGGAGAGCTCCTGTAGAAATTTCTTTGACATACCAATTTGTTAAACTACTTTTTTCCTTTCTCTTTTTTTTTTTTTTTTTTAATCTCACTGAGGATTGAGTGTTGGCATTACAGAAGCAGTTCTGTGGCATCAAATAAACAAACATATATGTAATCCCTCTGGTTTAGGCATGGTTTAGTATTTTGATAAGGATTATTTTCACTTAAAAGTAAATTCACAGATGCTGTGCAAAAATCTATGCAAGTGAAATTCACAAAAGGGAAAGTATCAGCTTGAAAATTGTAGAAGTCTATAAATTGGAAAAAGGCCACTCACATTTTCTATATGGAAACAATAAAACTTAGATTTTTTTTTTGAGAAGACACTGTTATTGCTGAATACATTACATTAGAAATATTGCTAAGAAACATCAAGCTGAAAACAGAAAATCTAGTTTCATGAGATACAGAATATAATTTTATGAATTCTTGTCCTATTAGATTATATAAATGTTTTAACAAGGTTTAAACTTTTTAAAATGCAAGTGTACTAAAATCTTTAGTTTTTGCAGACTTTAGAAATTACTGATAATGGGAAATAAAAATGGAAAGTTTTGTGAGGAGTTAGGATGCAAAGGAATAGCTCTGGTCCACCTTTGACTTTTTTGTATAACCTTGAAGGTGCGTTTCTGTAGGTGCCATGGATGTTGCATTGGGGTCTGCTGCCACAGGGGTGTTCACAAACTCATCCTGGCTTTGGACTCACCTTTATGAGGTAGGCTATCTGCATTTATTATTAAATCATAATAATAATTCAGTAATAGCTGTTGTTATTGAAAAGTTAGTGCATTACTGAAAGTCTTTCTTTATGCAAATCTAAAAGGTATGTTACTACATTTTGAAATCTTGTAGGAATGGTGTTAGTACTGTATTTAATTGAAAATAATTAATTTTTACTATTACTAGCTCTTTGGTGAGGTTTAATATACAGCAAACGGCATGCACATCATCTCAAGGATCTGCATGTTCTCATAACTTACTGCATCTGCATAAGCTTAGGACTACTGACAGTAATTAGTTCATGTTAAAAAGATAATTGATCTTGCTTAACAACACTGAGACAAATTCAGAGTGGGTTCGTGAGTGGCTGAAGTGTGATGGCTAAAGAAAGTTTCTGAAGGGAAGGATTTGTGTTGTCAGGAAAAAAAAAACACCCTGAAAAAACCAAAGCAGTCTTTAGATTTTGCCTTTAGCTAACACCAAAGTGCCTAAAAAGTAGGACTCACTGTTTTGTTTTTCAGTGTATTTCCAAATACCTAATATTATATTGGGATGAAGATTTTTAGACTGATCAAAGCTAAACAAAAATAAGCATGCCTGCTACTGGGGCTTATAAATGCAGTTTAAAAAAAAAGTTTAAAAAATTGCCAAAACTTATCACTGTTTCTTTTTCAGGCCAGCGTTCTGACAGGAGACAGAGTTTGGAGAATGCCTCTTTTTGAACATTACACAAAACAAGTAACAGAGTGTCCTCTTGCAGATCTGAGTAACATTGGAAAGTACAGCAGGTCAGATGTACCAATATCCTTCATGTGCCCCTTTCTTTCAGTGTATTTGTTTAATGTTTGTGCTGTTGGTGCTGCTTTAGAAACAATACAATTTTTCTGCTTCCCACAGAGCTGGAGGAGCATGCACAGCTGCTGCATTCCTGAAGGAATTTGTGACTGCCTCTCACTGGGCTCATTTAGATATAGCTGGTGTGATGTCGAATAAAGATGAGGTGCCCTATCTTCGAAAAGGCATGGCAGGGCGGCCTACAAGAACACTAGTAGAGTTTGTGGCTCGATTAAGTCAAGACAGTCACAATACCAAATAAAATACTTATTCTAAAACCATCCACTCTGCCTTAAGAAAAAAAATCTTTAAAAGTATTACTCATAAACGAATGCCTCAAGCATATTTTCACTATGGCAATGAACTACAAATGCATTTATAAATCATTATTTGGGTAAGAATATCTCACCTTTGAGATTTGTCATCCCATATTATGCAGTTTAAAATAAAAAATATTCTGTTTGAACTATTGAGATATTTAGTACCAAAACATGATGATGGAAAACATCTGAACTCCTATTTTATACGTTAAGTAATCATAATTCTTGCAAACAATAAATCTTTTATCTGGGGGTGTGTTTTGATTGAGAGAGAATTAACAATAGATGGAGATCATAGCTGAGCCTCAGCTTTGGGTGAACTGTAGGTGCTGTGAAAGGTAACTCTGCAAAGTTGTTTATAAAAATGCCATTCTAGCATTTTTCCTTAGAAAAACTAAAACTGTTGTTGGTGTGTATTGAGGTAGAAACGATGCACCATCAGACTTTTCAAGCTGTTGCAATTAGCGTGATTAGCATGGCTTCAGCACTAAATTATTTAGAGAGTCTTAAACGAGTGCTAACAAGAGCGTATCTTGTAACTGTTCTACAAAAACTAATGAATGCAAGTTAGTAATTGGTGGGTTTTTGGGGGGGGAACCTGCCACCATCTCGTGTGATGTCTGTCATCCTGCTGCTTCCCCCCTTTAACTTGTGTGAGGGTGTCACGCTCCACGCAGTGACAGTATTCCCAGGTTCAGTTCAAAAGTCCAAAAGCCTTAACGCTTACAACGTGGGGTGATGTCTTATTGAGAATTTGGGGGATCCGGGCCCAGAGGGTGGTTGGTTTTTTTTTTGTTAAACGCTGGTCTGTAACGAGCGGTGCTGAACTGGTGCTTACCCCGGCCGGAGCCTGGGAGGAGAAGGCTGGAGAAGGAGGGTCCCGCTGGGAAGGATGCCTTTGCTTTCTCCGCTTCTCCTCTTTACCGTTTCACGCGGGGGGCGACAGGCGGCAGCTCGGGCTGGCGCTGTGTGAGGCGGCGGAGCCGGCGGCGGGCTGAGGTACCGGCCCACCGGCGGAGGAGCTGCGGCCCCGGCGCGGCCGACGCTGAGGCGCCGGGGGGCGGGGCAGCCGCGGGCCCGCCTTCGGCTCCCGCCCCTCGGCGCATGCGCGGCCTCTGCTCCCCCCGCCCCCCGCGGCGCGCCATGGCGGGCTCGCTGAGCGGTATGTTCGCCAACCAGCCGCCGGGCCCGCCGCCGCCGCCGCCGCCGGGACCTCCCGGCGGGCCCGGGCCGGCCGGCCTCATCCCGCCTCCGGCGGGGCCGCGCAATCCCAACAACACGCTCGTGGACGAGCTGGAAGCGTCCTTCGAGGTGCGTGGGCCGGGGTGGGGGAGGTCGCGGGTGGGCGCTGCCCTCGCGGCGCCGGACCCCCGCCGCCCTCCCACCTCGGCGCTTCCCTCTCTCGCAGGCCTGCTTCGCCTCGCTGGTGAGCCAGGACTACGTGAACGGCACGGACCAGGAGGAGATCCGCACCGGTGAGGGCCCGGGGAGCGGACGGTGCCCATCGCCTCACGCCCGCGGGCCGGGCTGCGGCGCCTCGGCGTCCTGCGGGCGCTGCCGCGGGGCCGCAGCGCGGCTCGGCTTCACAGGCGCCCGGGATACGCCACGGTTTTACTCCGCTGGCCTGGAACACCGAGGGCCAGGGCCTCCTTCCCCTGAAACTCCTCGGAAGCTTTGCGGGCGCATTCGGGCTTCGCCGGGGGCGTACGTGCCTCGTCGCCATGCGAGGCCAAAAGAGGTTTAAAAGCTGTCTCGGGGTCCTTGAGCAGTGACTGGCGTCACTCAGGGTTGCGCGGCCCTTCCCGGGTGGAACGCTGTTCCCAGCAGCGGGAGGCTCGGAGCCGGGAATGGCCGGGGTCCTGTGGAAAGGTCTGAGCGCCAGCTGGCTCCTGGGGCCGCGTGGGGTTGTATTAACGTGCAGTGAAATGCACGGGTCAAAAAACGAGGAAGCTAACGTGATGCGTTGTGAAGCCGTATAAAGCAATAGTGAACGGTGGGAAAGGAAAGCCTGGATTGCTTAGTAGCAGTGCTTTCAGACTTGTGTGAGAGGCACCTCTGTGGGAAGCGTCATTAATGCTGAACTGGTATAAACATGAAGTTAAAAAGTGGCCCTTGACTACTGTTTTGAAGTGTACTTTTCCCTGAAAAATTTTCAAAGCTTGACTCTCAAGCGCTGTTTCAAAAACAGCATAAATGCTTTTGAAAACTCTTTTCTGGATATCGGGTCATATTCATATGCTGGAATGGGACAGCTTTTATTGTCAAAACCATAGCGCATAATATACGAAGGCAGAATATTCTCTTAAATATGCCCATATTTTAGAACCTTACATCGAGCTTGTTGCTTGGGCATGCAGTGAAATGTTTTTTTTATATTCAACCAAGTTCCACAAATTATTTTATCACTCTTTGTCATTGTCAAAAATGTAGTAAAACTTGGGAAAAAGAGTTGTTGTCTTCCACCTTTAAAAGAAGTTCTGAAAGTTTGCAAAGGAATGTTTTATACAGAGACTTAATGCACATCCTGGTTCTATAAATATATCGTTTCAGTAAATCTGAAGATATTCTTTCTAGAAAGTGTTTTTAATAGCATGTAGGCAACTACCAGTATCAGCCTGATAACTTATTTTTGGAATCTGTTCTTTTATGTTTAGGTGTTGATCAGTGCATCCAGAAGTTTCTGGATGTCGCAAGACAAACGGAATGCTTTTTTCTACAAAAAAGACTGCAGCTATCAGTCCAGAAACCAGAGCAAGTAATTAAAGAGGTATGTTTAAATTAATTTACCTGTGTTGTGCCAGATGAGATAAGCTGTGTATCAGTACAGTTAATCACCTCATTCACATTAATTTTGGGTTTCTCAACACAATGCTGTATCTTAAGTTGCTAGAACTTGACTATTAACATAGCTCTCGCCATGAACCTGGAGAAGCTGGATGCCTGCTGCTCAGCGGAGTACTGGAACACAGATGGTAGTTTCATTGGAAGAAACAAACCAGTTAGTCAAATTTTGCTGGAAGTAACGATCTCTGAAATATCTGACCTAGGGGAACAGAACTAGTGCATTCACAGTGCTTTCCCTCTGCTTCCATTATTAGAATCCCTATAAGATCAGCTTGAAAACTCAAGCTAAAGAAATTACATGCTCTTTATGTGAGGTGGTTATTCTTATGAATACTGTCTGTTTACTAATACACATTTTTTCATCCATAGGATGTTTCAGAATTAAGAAATGAATTGCAGAGAAAAGAAGCATTAATTCAGAAGCATTTGGGTAAACTGCGACACTGGCAGCAGGTCCTGGAAGATATCAGCGTACAGCACAAAAAGCCTGCAGAAATGCCACAGGGTCCATTAGCTTACCTAGAACAAGCACCTGCTAATATTCCTGCTCCAATGAAGCAAACATGATCTTTGATTTTGCATATCTGAATATTTTCAACAATGCAAAGCAGTGGTGTTCTTTTTACTTTGTATGCTTTTTGTATAATGTAATTTGTACTACAAATATAAATAGTTAAGACAATTAAGCAAAATAAATTATCCTTTTTTTTTTTTTTTTTGCAAAAATATGGATTGGTTTTGTATTTCAATGGAAACTATGCAGAGTTGCTATTCAGGATGCTTTCTGGTAGAAGTGTGTTTTCCACACTTTCCCTCTTTCTAGAAAGGGTGGCCCTAGCTCTCCCCTAACTATATCTTTGCTGGTATGATGAAAATACTTGCAAAGATTACTGTTTGGTTTTACTGGAATATTTAAATGTTTTGTGATCCAGTAATTATCCATAACTACCACTGTAGAAGCACCCTTAGAATTTTCTGTATCTAGGTCAGATGAAGAGTGTACTTTTTTTGAAGTGAACTGTCCATCTCCACTGGACTTTTTACTCACCTCATGAAGGGGTCTTGGCACATACAAATTTGTTTCTTACAGGATGAAATGAAACTGCAAAATGCATACCCCTGTAGGGGATAGGTAGTGCAGGCCCAATGTTACTGATGTTCTGTCTGTTAGGCTAGTGTAGAGATGGTCCAAAATACCTACGCTCAAAATAAAGACCACTCATTGTGGTTGTTGGGTCATCAGCACTGTCCAGTCTACAGAATTAACTTTTACTGGGGTGCACTATTTAGTAATCTAAAGGTAGCCAAAAAAAAAGATTTCAGAGGTAGAAACAGCAAAGGAGTCCTGTCTCTCTGTTACTAGGCAGGAAGCTTAATTCATCCCTATAGGCAGGAAAGCCACTTTCTAGGGACATCATTTTGGGGACAGAGTTAATAAATTAGAATATTGTAACCCTGGAAATTAGAATTAGTAATTGTGTATTGAACTTCCTAGTGTGCTTTAAAAGTTTTTGGGGCAGAGTGGATGAAAACTCTTAACAAAAAACTTAGCCCTATACATACCTGATCCTCTCACAGATACCGAGGCACTCCTCAATGTTACTGCACACCGTTTTATCCGCTTCTTGATTGCATGTATAAAAAGTGTCTTTTTGCCAAATCTGATGCCAAAGTCTTCTTCCAAACCGTTCATCTTGGAAAAAATACTAAACAGCTGGGATGAAAAGTATTGGCTTGTAGAAGCATTCTGCCCTGTCTGCCACGTTTTTACCATGGGTGAGGTGTAGTGGCTGTTTTGTAGTAAGTGCTTGCATCTGTTGGTACAGTTCTTGCTGGCTTTTTGATGTAAGAAGGTTAGGCTGGAGGTATGGCTCTTTGCACACATAAAATTTGCTATGTAGCTGGGACCTGCTGGTTGAAATTAAATGGGGATTCAAATTGTACAGCAGTTGAAGATGAACTATGTTGTCATAAACCACTAGGCTGCTGGTTGCACAATTCCCTGCCTTTCACATTTGTTGATGAATTATCTAAGGGTTAATTTCTTCATGGCTGTTTTTCCTCCCAGTAATGAGTTAGCTAGCATGATCTGATAAATGTAGTCATTCGCCCACTTTGCATTTTGGAGGGCATAAGAACAATATTGAGATAAAATGTACAAGTACGCAGTTCCCATAAATCTGGAACTCAGTGTATCAGTCTGACTCACACTTCAGCATAACATAGCACTGTTTTGCAAAACATGAAAATGGATTATTTACAAGCAAGTTTTAATGTTTGTACTTACGTATTACCCTAATTTATCAGGCTGATTGTTACATGTATTGAAGTGCAACAGGAATATTATATTGCAACGCAGACTATACAAAACAGTTTATTAAGCAAACCAGAAACTATTTCTAAACCAGCCTGCTATAAACATGCTATTGGAGGTATACTGCGTGCTGTACAGCTTAAACTTAAAAAATTACATTACTATAATGCAGAAATCATTTTAAACAGCTGATGAAGCAAATGTATAAACTTACAGAAATCACCTACAGAAGTAAGATCTTTTTTCAGCCGGAGCCAGATTGACAGGACATATCAGAGACCAAATTGCATATTTAATGTAATTGTGGAGTGGTACAGTCTCTTGATTAAAAAGTCTCTTCATGTAACAGTATCCAGAACTTTGCTTTTTCTTCATTTTTTACAGAGGTTGTTAAAAAAATGTATTTTTCTGAAATCCATGCCTATAACTCTGTAGTAATTAGACGTAAGAGAGTGCAGTTGTTCCTAATTACTTACTTGGAAATTACATCTTCCTTTTTTTTTTTCCCTTCCTAAATTATATATTGGACTATCATTCCCTAAAAGGAAACAGGAAGAGCTTTTCTAGTAATTTTGAGAAGTATGGAAATAGTTTGCTTTAAAATGAAAAATATTTAGTAAACCATTCTTGATGCTGAGGGTCTTGGTTTAGGTCGTCTTTGGTTTGTGGTGGTTCATTGCCATGTGTCCTGTGCAAACAAATAAGCATTAGCATCACTTACTTAAAACCTTATCAATATTTAATACTTTCTTCCTGGAAAAACTAATGATCCTATTAATGGATCTGTGGTCACATGAGCTGGATGAGGCCAAAAGGTGCCAGCTACAATTTCTAGTGGGATCTGTGCTAGCCAAGTAACTGGGCTAACAGCACTGGCAGTAACACAAAGCGTGAAAGGAGAGCTATACAGCTTTGGAGAAATGTTTGAACATAAATCTTGACATCTCTCAAAAAAAAAAAAAGCATGCTTCAAGAATATGAAGTCTTGAAAATCAGAAAATGGCAGCTGCAATTCACTCTTAAAAATACGAAATACATTTTATGCATTGAAAATGTTGGGTAAAAGTTTATTTGGAACTGAAAGATTTATCTGAATATTAACTGGCTTTTATAATCAATTCTATTACACAGTCCCTGATTTTTCAGCATTCAGGATGCCTTTTTAATACATTCATTTCAGTTAGCTTATAGTAGCAAATATGACTTCATTTATGATTGACTGATTTAAAAGAATAAATAAGTAGCAGCCAAGCTACCCTCAGTCTCCCTGTACATTTCCCTTTAAAATACAAATCTGATTTGCCTTGGCAGTCTTCTGGCATGACACAGAATGCTTTTATCTTTAAGGTGTAGGAATTGCCAAACTGGATCCAAGCCTGTGTCCCGGGTTATTGTCTTTGGCAGCAGACAGCACCATCTGCCTTCAAGGAAAGCACTCTCTAGCACACAATTTACACGAAAACTAAACTCCACTAGGAGATAGGTGAGAAGGCTGGCTTTTGTAGTGGTATAGTATAGTGGTATAGTATGAAGTATAGTGGTAGGTTGTTGGTTTTTTTTAAAATTTATCATTATAACTGCATAATGTTAACTGCATACATTTTTAATTTTCTTGAAGACATAGTTCAGTCATGTTTATTTAAACACTAAATAACTCATAAATTTGAAGAAAAATTCAAGCTTTTCAGAGAAAAACCATCAAACTAAGAAGTTTTTAGTTAAGTATCTGCTAATCAATATTTAAACCTCTAAACCGTTCGCCAAATGATTAGTCTAGATTCATTCAAATACCTCCTAAAATAAAAATATGCCATCTACATCTGCCAAGTAGAAAGCAAAGAAACAAAAGAAAGAAGGAAAACACATTCTTAACAGAACCACTGATATGTGCCTGAAGTTTTAAAACAGCCATGTTCACTATTAACTACATTCTTAGTTAAATACTTGCAAATCCTCTTTTTTTGTACCAAGAGGGGTTGCAAGCATAAGCTCTGCTGGGTAGTGACTATAGCCTACTTCTGCAGTAAAGTTCTGGGTCCCTCTGCAGAGAATTGAACACACGGAGTTCACTGCATGACAGGAACCTTACATCATTGTTTATTTCCAAATGTCTAATGTGCTTGAATTGCCTACAAGATTCTGAATACAATTTCATTTATCATCTTATAAATCACTGCAAAATGGACAAATACCTTGTGGCAGCACTGCTGTCTGAGGACTGTGCTGATGGAGAGCCCACCCTGAGGCAGCCGGGACCTGGGTCTAAGCTTGTAGATTTTGTTATTTGAGGAGCACTTCTTTTTGATTTCAAGTCACAGCTCAAAAAGCTCTTTGCGTAGGAAGCTAAATTCGGAACGCTGACAACACGACTGGGCACCTCAACCGTTTTCTTCTGCTCCTTTTTATTGTAACAGAAAACTTCATTACACGCACATTTTTTTTTAACACTTTATACTATAAAACCTCAACAATACCTCATTCCCAGATATCTTGTGAGGAGCACCCAAAAATGAAGATTCCTATCTTTTGCTATAGGCATTTAAAATACATTGTCAGGGTATGCTGTGAGGATCCATGGATTAGGCAGTCCAATTAAAACAACTTGTTTATTTGACCTTGAGGTTTTAGATACATCAAAGCCAGTAGCTTTGCAGAGCTCAGTTAGGTGCTTTCCACCAACCTGACCTCCCTTCTTTCCATGACTATTTGTAGACAGTATCATACAGAGGGGCTGGAATGATAAGGGCAAATCCTGCACAGCCCAAACACAATTCATAATTTTCCTTGATGCATGCAATACCCCAATTAGCAACTCCCAAATCTGCAAGCAGCTCCCAAATCTCCAAGTGATGGTTGTGCTTATCCCAGTGGAAGACTGGCATCTTTGGAGTTCTAGTGTTTTATATTTGCTTAAACACCTGTATCTATGTGCATACATACTTCTACTGAACTTATGTTATACTCAGCACCTGACTGTAGGTTGTGTTACTGTAAAGAATTCTACCAAATAACATTACCATAAAAAATCAATAGGACCTTTATTGTCCTGATCATCTGTATGATTCAAATAGCAATAAAACATCACAATTTGTGATTTTAATTGCATTGCCCATCTTACCTTCATGGAAGGAGTCAAGCATCCTGTATTAGGGTTAAAAGAAAATGATCGATTCCTGTAAGATTCAGTGTTGGCTATAAGTGAATGCTGAAATTTTCTTCCTTCCTAAAGGGAAAGAAAGTTATGTGTATGGAAACATCTATTTGTTGGAAGTTGAAATGGAAACATATATTTGTCAAAATATTCTATAACAGAAAGTATCAGTCTGAAGCAATGTGAAACACTGCATAGAGCCTTCCAACAGATTCCAAACTATGGATGTACATATAAAATGAAATCTTACTGCCAGCTGGTTGATAATCTCTTCTCTCTCACTTAATTTGTCTTGCAGACAGCTTATAAGGTGTGTATCTTCTGATCTGGACTCCCACTTTCTTGACTGTTCTTCTAATTCTTTAAGTCTGTACCAAAGAAAATGCAGACCGGAAAAAACTTCCTCAGACTATGTTCAAGAGATACCTGGGCTGTACTCTGCCCTAAATTCCAAGCCTAAAATACAGGGACATAGTCAGGCCTTTCTGATAAAATAGGATATTTTAAAAATAGGCATCTGTACATGGATTACATGTAAGTATAGAATGTTGTGGATTTCCAAAATAAACTGCCACCAGGGTTAACCCACAACACCTGTCCAGTATAAAATCCAGCCCCTGGTGTAAAATACTAACAAGCTTGCACATCACATTGCTAGTCTAGTTTCCTAGAGAAAAAAAATCTGTGTAGCAGTATCTATGCATGTCTGTATTAACCTATTTGTTCTCTTTTCTGACCCAATAACTTTATAATCCACAGGCTGTTTCCAACTATATTTGATAGAGGCCTCAGAAATACTCAATTCCTGTAACTTTCAGGAAAAGAGAGGCTTGGATATACATGCTGCTTTAGTGAACCCTCTAAGTCAAAACCTGCAGTGTGAGTTCAGCTCTTTAAATGCCTTAATCAGGGGAAAAGATTCAAATGAGAACTTACACCTTCTTAGAGATGGTGTGGAAACATACATTTGACTGACCCATGAGAAAACAAGTCAGTATTTCATCAGCCAAATCAATGAATTTTGCTGCTTGAGAAACTGAGTGTTATGAAGTTCAGCTGCCATACTGAGAAATGTATTACAGAATACAAACCGCCATTTTGTGGGGCTTTTTTGGTGAGGGTAAACATTTTTGAGAGGACTCCCCCCCCCCCCCCCCCCCCATCTTATACACTTAATTTAGTGTACCATCTCAGAGTTTAGATCTGAATGGTCTGAGACCTGCTTACATGCAAGTAGGTCTCTCTTCTGGACCTATGCCGCACAGCTGGGATAAGAGAAAAGGACAAGGGATTATTTCTGAGTGGCCTCTCCTGTACAGTCTGAAGCACCACAGAACTACTTAACTCCACAGGGGGTTGCAAAGTGCATTTATTTACATGAGTTAGTGGGGGCTGTCCTGGGAAATTTGCAAGGGAATGAGGATGAGCAAGAGCTTAACCTCCAAGATGCTGCTCTGCTGAACAAAATTAAGTACAAGATCATGGATCAAGGCCTCTGGTATCATCTGTGACAAAGGTTATTTTACACTTCATAAAATTGCAAGATGCTAAGTGCAGGTTTTAGCTTAGCATTGTAAACCCATATGTGTAGTGCTTTACATTAAAAAATATTCAGTTTATTACAATATATCTGGGTCTTTTTGTGTTTGTAAAGGAAATACCTATACACTTCTAGTTCAGTGCTTGTAATATTCTACCTGTGAGTAATTAAATATTATACATACTAAGAATAATAATTTCAAACAGAACTCATTGCCAGTATGAGCCAGAGTTTCTTTAAATGACTTACTCAGTTTCTAAGGAGAAAATCTTTGCTTGGAGATGTGCCCGAGTGCCGCTGAAATCAGATAGTATGTTTTCGATTTCCTTCCAGTGATCTTGTTTCAGTATGTCCAGTTCTTTTTTATGCTTGATATTGAGGTCTTCTACCAGTAGCCTTTCATTGGTATTAAAATATGTCTGAATTGTTATGTTTCAATACTAGTTTATTATCATTGATCAAAGCATGCAGTTTTGAGGTCTTTTATTGACTACAAAGGTAGTTAACTGGGCACAGCTCTGGGCTTCTGCTTACTGATTTGACTTTGACACTTCAGTTGCAATCTGAAGCAGAACCATACTAACACTGAGGAAGAGAAAAATTATTTGGAGACCTTCAGCCTTCAGGAAACAGAGGGTCTGTTTTATATAATGATGCTATTGATATTCTGTCTATGGTTAGTTTGTACATTAATCTTAATGGTGAAACATGACAATAAAGTACCATAGAAACTCACTTGTATTAAGCAAAATTATTTTGAAATCTCTGGGATTTTAACATGAGGCTCTGATGCTGTATTTCCTCACATCATGGCACCAGAAACATTTAATACTGCCTACCACCATCCTAAAAATAATTTTTTTTAAAAAGTGAAGGTAAGAAATGTTATAACAATGCCTTTAACTACATTTGTCTTTAATAGACAATATATTTTGAAAGATACTGCTATTTGATTAACACCATCAATTGAAAACTAAAAAATGCCTAACATTTTTTCAAGCCTAACCATAACATTGCTTCCTGATACCAGCCCTAAACCCGATAGATTTCTACTGAAGAATCATTGTTAGCTTGTTGCCTTTTGTTTGCTAACATTTTGTTAAACCTTGGAGAAACTTTTACATTAACTCAATGCAAAGCCAATGTTCTGTTGTTTACTGATTAAACAACAAACAGAAATGTCAAACTCAGGAGATTAACAATTGTAATTTTCACAAAAGATATTGTTTACTTTTTTTTTTTTTTTTTTAGTGTATTTCTAAGCCCCTTTCACTTGTTTGTGAAATGCTTTAGGAAAGGCCAAAAGGCCCATGAAAGGTTTCAGCCCTTGAAATTAGAGCACAGCCATGGGAGTGATTGATTTGGCACGTGGTACAAAATAAGCAGCAGAAAAATAAGAGTAAAAATGGGAGCAGAATCCCTGAAATGGTTCTTCAGGGGTAGAATAAAAGCTTTCCTTCAGAATAGCCATTTTGGGACTTGTCCTCTCTTTGCATAAAAAAAAAAACCTTTGTCTGCCCTCATCCTAGTCCTTACAAAAGGTTTCTGTGCTGGAGATGGAATTCACACAATTCACAAGAATGGAAAGGAGAATAATTACTTCAAGAAGATTACTGGTTTCACTTATTTGGCAACAGTAGGAATAGTAATTTTAAGTAATTGGTTATAAAAATTTGGCACATGCAAATAACAAGCCACTATCAGCTTTCAAATCAGAAACAACTATATAGCATAAGACAAGGTCACTGTTGTTAAAGTAACAGTAAAAAAGCTGTTATTTATATAAACTCACCAATTTAACTATTCCTCTACCCAAATTATTGGTCCTGCAAAAGCAAAATGAGCTGCAAGTTAACGTTCCAGATCTTCCATGGGTTAATTTCAGAGCGGCCTGTATCAGATGCCTAGGACCATTTGAGCTCTTTGGTTCTACCTTCTGTTATTTGAAGGATTCCTCCTCACATAATTTCCATTAATGCTTCCTTCTCAAATGCTTACTGTAGTAGAGCTACGCCATCTATCCCCTGTAGAGATTATCCTCCAGCCCAGCAGCTTTAGCATTTGAGGCCTTTTAGACCTCATCACTGACATGTGAATAATTCTCTTCATGAACAGAGGCTCTAAATTCCTTCAAGGTAGCTGCAGGGCACTGATGAAACTCTCTGGTTTGCAATTCTTTCTGTTGATCTTGCTTCAAAAGCTTGAAATGGAAGTCACTTTCAAGTAACTCTCCAAAGAGTGCAAAGGAAAAAAAAAAAAAGTTTCTTTTTCGTTCTTTAAATACCTACTGACTGGTAGACAGAAACGGAATTACTCTGGCCACTCTGACAGTCTGCTGAGAGACTCTGTATCCTTTGAGTGCTTTTCTCTAGACTATATAGGACATGATTTTAAAGATTCCTTTAAGGGTATACTCTTCAGAAATCCTTTTATATATACATCTTGAGTAGTTAGGGGCATACATTCTACACCACTGCAGAAATGAATTGAAAGTTACCCATGCACCAGATCCCTCAATCTCTCTGCAAAAAGAATGTGTTAAGTATGATCACCCAGAAACTTCAAAGGATTCAACAGCCATACAAATGCACTGGACAGTGAACCCCAGTCTTGTCTCCCATGTAAAAGGTAAGTCCTGTACTTTTTCTGTACACAGATGGGAAGACTGCTATTACTGCAATGCAACACGTGCTTCGAGCCTGTGGCTACTCCAAGAGGATATGGTCCACCTTCTACAAAGACAGCCAAGACTACTAGTCAGCTTGCCCTCCTGTGCCCTGACAGCATATTACAGCTCCAGGCTTCCATCAGCCCAGAGGCACTGTCAGTGTCTGCTATCGCTGCCCTTACTCCCCCAGTGCAAAGCTGGCTGTTACAGCAAAAGCAGAGTCTCACAGAGAACATAAGGCATTCTCAAGTGTCTCCTTTAGAATTAACAACCCTTTGGTTTCAGCTACAGAGAGTACCAAAAAACTGGTATTTATTCTCAGAGACTTCTACTTTTTTTTTTTAATAGCTCTTGGGTGAATCTGGGATTTGTTTATTTCTTCCAGTGCCTTTCAAAGGCTGACGTTACGCAGATTTTCTCAGGTCACTCCTGTGGGGCTACACTGGACATAGTTCTCTGTGACATAATGAACAGTTAGTTCAAATGCTCTTATTATGGCTGGAGAGAAATGTGAAATGAACTACTGCTTTTGCAAAACTCCTAACCTCTAAAATTAGTACTTTAGAAAGGAGAGATTCTGACACTCCTCACATTTAGAACACCTCTGATGCTGGCATCATTGTTGACTCTCTAGATAGCACTATGAAGTGTGAATTTAAGGCAAACCTTTTGTGCTGTTTCTCCCTATCCTGAAGCTGTGCAGCTTCTTGCTTCTGCGACTCCAACTCAGCACTGAGTAGCTCCATTGTGTCCTTCAAAAGTAAATTCTCTTTCTTGAGTTCGGAAATTTCACTCTGACATTTTTCCAGTTCATCATGAAGAGATCTGATCTGGCTCTGGCTACTTCCTTCCTAAGAAAAAGGCCAAATTTAGTTATTCACAGCCTCTAACTATTTAACGCGAAGAGCTCACTGGAATTGTGTGTATGGAATTTTTGTGAACTGATTTTTCAATTATATGTGCAATCCTATGTGAAAGACAAAATCTGTGATCAAAACTTCCTGAACATATTTTATAGTCCCCATAAAATTTATTTTATTGTAACATTCATTCATTGTGTTGTAGATTCTGATCTTTAAATGGAAAAAAAGCCTGCCCATAGGGAAAAGATGGTAAACAATACTAACATTTTAAAATGTGACCTAAGGGAAGGAAACCCATTCCATTTCTGTAGGAGATTCTGTACACTTCTATTATCTCTGGAGAGAAAAATTTCATACTATTGCTTTCGCCAAACACAACATGGCAACGAAGTAGGAATTGGATTCTTGCCTGTTGTTTCTTCAGTGTCCTCACACTCCTCAGCTCCATTTGGAGTTCTTCTATTTGTTTCTTGAGATTAATGCACAATGTCTGTTGCTCAGACAGTTCCATCCTTACAGATCCTAGTAACAATCAGACAGACAATTGTTAAAGCAGTCAGAGGCCAGCTGGATGGGGAAGGTAGATACAGACAATGTAGATGAAAACACTAATACATTACACTTTGCTTTGTTCCTCAACTCCTTTGACATTAAGTATAATGGCCGCCTATTACTCAACATGTAACTCAGTTGAGCAATAGTAAGAAGATATGGAGCTACTACAGCAATGATTCAATATCGGAATCAGAGAGGTAATACTGTGGCAGTTGTTTTGCAGACTAAATCACTATAATTGCTTCTTCTAACCTTGAACTTTATTGGAGCACCCCTGAGATTCCCTGTTAAGTCCACTGGTGTTTTATAGAGGGCCATAAGGCAGACTGAGGAGAGCTCTATTGTCTCCCTACAATTTTTCTGGAAGTTGTTCTTCAGAATTTATCTATTGGACATATAAACTTTAGAGCGCAACAAATCTTTCTAGCAAATTCGAATTACTGAAAAAAAAAAAACCAAGAAGAGAATCCAGTTTGTACTTATGGTACTTTCAGATTATTCTTTCTTTAATTAGAAAACCTTTTATAGATGAGATTTAATAACCTGAGTTCAAACCCAGAGATATTACAGGTCCTCCTAATGCAGTGATCTGTTTAGTTCTGAAGAGTTTATGAAAACCTTCTAAACTGACTATACAATATGTATGGAGCAACTGATCTCCACTGCTGAACTCAACAGAACAGACTTGAACCACATAAAATAATTCTTCACATCACAGAAAAAGCAGGAGTCATTTACACTAACTACAATATTCTAATTCAATATACCTGATAATGCATACTTGAATGTTGTACACCAGGCTACTCTCCTAGAAACATTCTGCAGCTAACAGTTGAGAGCTAGGTTAACAAAGAATATTAAGTCTGTATTCCTAAAATTGCAGGGTATGGAAAAGGAGATTCACAAAGATCCGAGTTCCCAGAAGATGGGAAAGAAAACGAATGGGAGGAAAGTCAGTGCTTCTCAGCATATAATCAATGACATGCGACATTATACCTAGCAACAGGGTTTGCTGCTTCTGTATCTGCTCGAGTTCATCATGTAATTCTTTCTTTGCTTTCTCTTCCAAGGTTTGTATTTCCAGCCTATGAGACTGATGTTGGATCTTGAAAGTCTCATTAAATTCCTTTTTCAAACGTTCTTCTGCTTCCTGTAAGCAAAAGCCCCACCCCCCCGAAAACAAAGTAGTTGGAGCCTATTTATCACCTTGTTGTTTTACTTGTAATGCCAGGATGAATCTGGTCTTTCACTGTAGAATTTTTATTTTCATCACCACTTTACATGATACTTCATCAACACAAGAATAAAAAATCAGTTAAATTTAGTTAAAAAATATAAATTAATAGGGACAAGAGAAATTGTCAAGATATCTATTAGATTTGTTGTACATTATGAAATAGTAACACTGACATCTTTGATCTATTTGGCATTAGAAAGATGTTTTATTATTCAACATACAAAGTCCCCCAGATTTGACCTGTATGTCATTACTTATCATAGTGTGTCAGACAAAGGTTTCTATCTTTCCTTGTATTGTTCTTGGCTAAAACTTCCACTGTCATTAGAAGTCCTGCTGATACACTGTGAACAATGGAGTAGTTGCTCTGTAGTGGCTCTGAGAGCAAACTCTTATCCTCAGTTTCATTTTTACCAACTTACTGCCTTCAGCTTGGTTTTGTTAAAGCTGGGATTTTATTCTGAATATATAAACAAGATATTAAATTCTACTTAGGGTGGTTTTAATACATATAAGTAGGTTTTCCCTAAGGTATGCAATATCAATGGGGATATCTGAACTCCATGTCACAATCACATCTGCATTTTTTAAGCTGATTTTTTTTTTTTCTCAAACAGCAACATTCTTTGAAACCTCAGTTACTGCATTAATATTTTGTCACTGAAATAAATCTACTTGAACCTTTAAAAGTTTGGTTATCCACTTACAGAACTGATTTCTTGAAGGTATCTAAGGCAATACAAATCATTATACATGTCTATTATATTTCTTTTCAAGTATTTATGTATAAATTAATAATGGATGAAAAAGAATAAAACTGAGTCCTGTTACTAATACACTTAGGAATTCCCTTGTATTTCTGAAGCAAGAGCACAGCTAGAGGAGCTTGTATTCATCGCAGCCTAACTATAGAGGGTAGGCTATATTATTTTACGAAACTATTTCATTCACACTATGGTCTAAGATCAAATATTAAATTAAAAAAAAACAACAACCTAAAGATGATGAGTTTTCAAAATCCCAGAATAATTCATTATGTGCAACAATAGCAATCCATCATTAAGATAACTGGAGATAACTGAGTTTTGATAATCGGCTCTAGCTAATACGGTTTATCCCACAAATACAATTTTTTACAGTAGTATGTTGTAAACTGACCTTGAGTTCCTGATCTTTGCTTTTCTCCAACATTTTTAAGACTTTTTGATGTGATGCCTCCAGCTGCAGTTTAACATTCTGGTTTTCTTTAATGGTGTTTTGAAGATCTTGCAGAAGCTTCTCTTTTTCTTTGTTGGACTGCAGATTATGTTTCTTCAGTGACTCCTTGAAATTATTTGCTTGTTGATCTAATATTTGCTTCAGCTGAGCCACCTTCCAGAAAAGTAAGTCAGCAGGATAGGATTAATGGCTGCATTCACAATGGAGAGGACTGCGTAAATTTGAGTACATTTTATGAACTGGTATTGCTCTATGAATAACAGCAAGATGCTTGTTTCATGCAAGGAGCCCTTTTTGCAGTGAAGAATGACATCCTTTTTGCGTATACTGTCTGTTGCCCATCAAGTACTTTTCTGAAATTATTTCTTTTCAAATCGTCTCCATCTCATACGTACAATCCATAGTTAACTTGCACAATGATGATGGCACAAACCAGGAGGCAGGCCTAAGGCTGTGGTTATTGTCATCCTGGAAATTTAACACTGCAGAGTCCATTTATATAAAGCAGTGGATTAGAACCAATGGAAAAAAGAATTCTACACATCACGCTTCAAATTTGTTTTATTTTCTCCCCTCTCTTAGCTTAATTACTAAATACAGTAGACATGTCTATAATGGCTGACAAAAAAGTAACAAAAAAATACCCCTTTATAAGAATAACTTGGCGGGGAAGGAAGGAGTTTGTTCTCTTTCTCATTTGGCAGGTTTTCTGAGCTTTCAGCAAAAATTTGTATTTGCCCTTCTTAAATTTGCCATTCCTAACTTCATAGCTGTGAAATTCTCAAAAACTGCCTTCTGCATAGAGGGAGCATGCATAATTAGTAAGGCCAATTAGTATTTTTGCTGCTGTATCTGACTTCCAAGTCTGCTCTTTTGCTCTGCCATGCCTCCTGCAAAAGCTTATGTCTCTTGCCTTTTCTTTTTGGAAGCATGTGAAAGAAGATGGTCTGTTTTCCAATTTTTATATAATTGTACTTTCCAATCTTAGACAAACAGAATTCAAACTATGAAAGGAAGAAATTGGCTTCCTTAGAATTTCATGTGTCTTTAAATTATTCAAATGACATTACACAGAGCTGCAAATTGGATATAGTACAGATTATAACCTGTGACCTCATCCTGTTCTTTCCTCTACATTAATACATGTTCTTTTTCTCTTCTTCAGTGTGGCCTTCATTTTTTTTTCCATGCATACTGCAGACAGTTTGTTTAGTTGAGGAAGCGCTGAAGCTTTAGCTAGGTAAATAGTTGCTTGTAACTTCAGCTGCACACTTGTGGTCCTTTCTGATGCAGCACCACAAAAACTGGATGAAGATGTACTAAGTGGGCTAAGGTGTCTGTATCCTTCCACATTTCATTCTCATAGCACTTTCTGGCATATTTTGTGTTACATAAGAGAACAGGAGACATGCTGTGCAAAGCCCTTACTTCTCATTAACTTCATGGCCACAGTCAGCACTGCACTGTCCAAAGGGAGATACTAATGAGCTATGCCAGATCTCTCTAAATTATAGGAATCCTTTCTGATGATGGCTAAATGTATTCCTGCTAGCTCATGGCTCTGTTCTTTCTCACACTGGTTGAGCATGCTGGTTTCTCTCCTCCAAAGGATGCGTTCTCTCCTTTCCCTCTCCTGAGGCCCTTCTCCATTCCCAGATGGATCACAGCCCTTATTCATGTACTCTTTAAGCCTCTATTATTCTCATAGGTTTCCAGCACAAAACTGTGCTCTGAAGGCTCAAAATGCTGCAAACCACAGAGCTTCTATCAGTTCCCAGGGTTTCAACTCCTTTTGGAGAAAGGACATTCTGTACTCCCACTTTATGACCACAACCTTCAACTACATTGTACCTTGACTTGTCTTCACTTCTAGTCCCAATTTCTGCTTTTACCATTTCCTGGCACCTGCTCCCTTCTCTCTAGAACTTATACAAGTCTTTATGTCCCAGAAATGAATCCTGGTGTTAAAGAAGAAAAATGAATGTGAACCTTTTTTTTTTTTGGAGACACCCACAGCTTAGAAAGAATTATTTCTACTTGATTGATTTGTCCTATTTTAATTGTTTTTTCTACAGAGCAACTAAATAGGGGCCTGAAAACATTGTAAAAACTTGCTCTATTTGGTCTGTTGGTAGTTTATAATTTTGAGTAAAAAGTTTGCACTCACAGAGTATCAGATGAAGATTTATTTCTATGTAAGCACAATTCATATGAAACATGAATGTTCATGGACTTCATGTGCTGCGGAGATAACTCAAAACCTGTTGAACACACACATCTCATGAGAACGTCATAACTTCCTTTACTAAATCTGGTTTCTGTTCCTCTGTAAGCAGCTACAAGAAAGAATTACTGTTCCATTTTTGAGTATGTTTACAGCTGCAGAACTGCTGTTCCCATACACAAGTCAGTATACTGTGTTCCTTCCATTTAAATAGAGTTTGTCCTTCACTTCAAATCCACAAGTCAGGTTCCTTTTCTCCAATTAATTGGTGGTGGTCATTACTATCATCACTGATCTCGTACTTCAGTTTCCTTCTGAACCCCTTCCATTGGCTTGCTCAGAAAGGGTCATACTACTATTATAATTAATGTGGATTTCCTTTACCAGCTGGGGTAGATGTTTAGTTTATTGCATCAGTTTATTACTGATGTTTCACATGTTCTGAGATCTACAACAATATCTGTAATTTAGACATGACAGAAGTCTGCAAGCAAAGATGAACCTTGCTAAAAAGCTCTTTAGCAAAGCTACCAGCTTGGGCAGTTGACTTTCTCCTATTTGGTGGCCAAACCAAGTAATCAATAAAATTTCTAGTCAAATCAATCCAAAGAAAACATTTTTGAATGTACACGTCAAAATGAAAAATTAAAATATTTCCTCCAGACTGAATTCAATGTATTTAAAACTTAAATTATTTCATCATTTGCAAGGAGATAAATGGCTTTATTCACAGAACACAGGGGAAGAAGAGATGTCAGCGGTGGTTCTGCTTTGTGTGTGTGAGAGAGAGAAAGGAAGCATGGAGGCACAGAAAAACCAAGAAAGCAAGAGACTACGTGCATGTGCACATGAAGGTAGCTGGGACATGCACCCAAGTGATGAAGGCCTAGGTTGTCCAATGAGAATTAATATACAAGTGAAGAAGCAGCAACAGGTGACACACTGTAGCTCACCCTGTTTTATCCTATAACCCCATGACAAGGGAACTCTTTAAATGGTGATAAAGCTGACAGAAGAAAAAACAACACAACCAAGCCTAGGTCTCCCACACATCATGGAATGCTAGGTTGGTGGATAAGAAAACAAACATTCTTTCACCCAGTGCTTTGTGAATCAAGTGTTTTATTTTGTTCTACGTGCCAGAAAATGACAGATTAGTTTTACCGCTTCTTAAACAATTTCAAACCAACATGGTACATTTGAATTTCACTGAAGCTATCTATACAAATTGATTTGAGTTAGCAAATTTGAAAGAGCACCTAGCTGCCCCAAACTGTGAGTTTAAGTTACCTAATCATCCAGTCGTTTCTTGGCTTCTTCCTTTGTGTCATCCAACTAAACACAAAGAAAACTATCTGTCTGAACAAACTAGTGAAAAATAACTGCTAAATGTTATTCTTAATGAAAAACATTAATTGTCTTTAATGTGTCTGTGTGATGGGATCTGTGTGATGGGATCTATCTGTAGCCTGGATACACTCCAAGAACAGGCAGATGCCAGAACCACTTGCCAACCATACCTTTGTTTCCAGAGCTGCTGCAATTTTTATTTTAATTTTTTTTTAAATAAGTGGTAAATCATGAGATTTAACTAAATGGGCACTTTGGCTTCTGGTTATAGATAAAACATTTACTTTGTCTTAATGCCTATTGAACTCACCAATGTTTTCCTATATAAAGAAAGGAAACACTGAAGCTGTTAGGTACTGCAGTTCCTTATAAAACTAAGCTTTGATGTGAAACACTTAATGCTGTACAGTTCCCTGTATCAGCTGATGTAATATGCATTAGCACTACTACACTCAAGCATGCATTTTTTTTCTGGGTTTCCTGAAAGTAAGCCAGTGAGTAAAAAAAGATGTGCCAGAAAAGTAGGCTGTATATTTTCTAATAGAAACATTTGAAACAGGAAAAATGTCACCTGCAAATGTTGCTTTTGCAAATTAAATACTCATTTAGGTGGGGAAGATGGAAAGAGACTTCAGCTGTGGTCACAACATTTTAACCTTTCAGACTCTCTTCATAGACAATTATTGGTTCAAAGCACTACTAGCATGAAATATAAGATCATACTAACTAGAAATAGGCTAAGCAGTAAATTGGTAGCAGCAGAGAACAATGTAGTAAGAAATCAGATGGAAAAGTATTTCCGAAAACATTATTTTTTCAGTGATTTAGGGAAAAAGACCTACACAAATATATCAGGTATATAAACATACTCTTTCTCATGAATCCTGCTACTTCTAAGATATTAAAGGTTATGAAACAAACATTTCTAACCCATCAGGTTTCCTCCTCCTGTTTTTCAGTTAAAAGGGCTTTCAAATCACCAGTGCAAATCCTTCTCTGGAATATTTTGCAGTGCCCAGGCATTTTATTGTGTTTCATTACTTCAAAACAGATAGCCAGACCCTCAATTTGTAAAACCGGTGAAGCAACATTTAAGCCAATGAAACTATGCCAACTCACATCAGTCCAGAATCTATTTGGCTCCTTCTACTATTAACAGACCAGCAACATTGTTTTATAATGTCTTCCTGCTGCAAAAAAAAACTCTTGAGAAAACTATACCTCTAATATCATTATTCATTCACTTTTATCCACCAGAATGGCATAAAGTGGTCTTAAAGGTGCAACTAATACCTATCCACAGGATAAACTCTAGGCAACAGTATTTTTCTAGGCTCTGCTGAATTATTTTCAAATTTCAGGGTTATGTTTGCACTTGCTCTTTCTTAAGATAGCTGATTTTGCCTCCCACTGTCTTCCAAGTAAAGAAAAAATTAGTAACTATTTCTAAAAGATAAGTTTTGAACTATTTCAAAAATCTTTGAAGTTTCATTCTTTTCTAACCATAATTACTGTCCTTCTCCTGGGAAGGATGGCTTGATTCTTTTGCAGAAGTACCTATTCAGACTTTGAGAGCCCATGGACAAAAATACTGGGCAAGTATAAGGCTGTGCATGCCATCACAGTTGGCTCCCCCGTTTGACTTCTGCTTTGATGACTTTAATTCACTGTGATTGCAAGCACTATGAAAACTTTAAGTCTATCTTATGTCTGCTCTCCCCTTCTTTTATTTATTGTATGTAAGAAATGTGAAATCTCAAAGGCAAGATCTAAAGTTGAAATCAGAGAGAATATTTTGACTTCCTGTATCTTTTAAGTAGAAAGATCTGAGTTTCTCAACACATTGCCAGGGGATGAATTTATATAAAAGACTTAAAACTGCCTTTTGATGTATTACAGAAGAGTCACCACAATTGAAAATTTGTTCAGAGGTAAAATATTGCACCCAAATGCTACAGGATTTTACTGATACTAGGATGCTATTACATCAAAACAGTAACATGGTACAAGAACTAACAACAAAATAATGAGATTATATTTTACTGTTGTGTTTAGGCTTATTTCACAGTTACTTCAGTTAAGTTCACAGTTCACTGCCTTCCTAAATTTATGGCAATTCCTGACTAGAAGGACAGGTGTGAACACACTAGGCACATCTCTACTGCTGCTATTTGGTGGTGCCTACAAGATCTCTGTCAAGGCTTTGGGCATTGCTGTGCTAGCATTGTGCAAAGATATATCACCTCAAGGTGATGCCTGCGCTTCCATTTTATGTACCTTCTAATTCCAGAATAGCCCCTTTAACACATGTTGAAGAGATCCTGTAGTGCAAAAGCAAGTAACTGGACAACTTCTAATGAATTAGCATTTGACTCAGACAGAATCTCACATCCTTCCTTCCAAAGGAGCAAACAGGTGTGAATCTGATTTCTTTATCCAGAAAAATCTTAGTAATACAGAAATGCCACTACTTTGAAGTGCATCCCCAGAGAGATGAAATTATCATGATTCTGTCTACTCTCCATAGTGTTCTAGCTATGTCAGCCCAACCAAAAATGTGCCTTATGCAACCAAGGAAGCTATTTTTAGATCTGAAATTGTATCCAGGTTAGAACTGGATTAGTAACAGCACATTGACTAACCTTTCAGGCGGAAGCTCTGGACTGAGCCATTGCAAAGGTTCCCAGATGGGAATCATGCCCTCAGTGAAACATAATGTTGTATAGTCAATGGTGGTTTCTTGGCTGTGAATATTCATATCTTTATAGAAGTATTGTAAGTTGAAATTACTTCCCTGAGTACTGCCAAGTAATTGGTTCAGAAAGTAACTTATAGAGTACCAAGAAAAATGCAAAATTTCTCTTCAGAGGGAGCATCTCCTCCCTTTTAGGAGCATTGTTAGATTCTAAGATATTTTTCTGTCCTGAATGTGTGACTTCAAGAAAAGTAATTTGATGACTCACTGCCTCACTTTTTCCATCTGCAAAACCTGAACAATAATTGCTTCATGACATAAGACTTTTGAGACCTTTCATTGGAATACACCACCTGCATGCATATACACAATACTGTGAGATCAGACAGTGTGCCACTACTCCTTCCTTCCATCTCTTTCCCTCACACCTCAAACTTTCAGGCATTACCTAGGGATGCCAGAATATCATGGTAAATTTTCAGCTTTGAATGGAGTAAGGATTTCTAAGAACCCATGTTTTGCATTAGGTGCAAAGAAGTCACTCTGGATAGGTCCAAGTTGGATTGACCTGAAATTCTCTCAAAGAAGAACCTGCAGAAATTGTGGCATGCAGAAATGTGTAATGAAAACTAAAAACAGGATTTAGCTAGAACTTTAAGAACTACACTTAAATTCTGTATTTCTAAGACTAGGAAATGGATAGAATGTCAGAATCCAATTGTGATACCAGAATGGAGCAATCTGTTTTACAGGAGAAATGAAAGGCAAAAGGCCATGCTGCACTCAAAACTAGTATACAGCTAGTACAGCATGAATGGGAGAAAAACAAGGTATTACATAGTGAATGACCACAACACATGCCCTGATTGCTGGAACACGTTGCACCAAGCAGGAGTAATGGCATGTGGGAAAGGGGAAGCGGGTAGGAGAGGGGGGGCCAACATCTTGCTTAGTCCCCTGATGAGCTTATCTGTCCTTTTTCTGTCATCAAACACTCAAAAAGAGCTTATTATGGCCACTCAGAGTCTACAAATGCCATCTGAGAAAGATCTAAGTCTTCAAATTCTGTGGAGCTGTTCCCATGCAAGCTCCCACTGAACTTCCTGGAGGTGAAATTGGTTAAAATCAGTGAAGATATAAAGCAATGGAAATCATAGACGGCCACTTAGAACAACAGTGGCTATCTGTAATTCAGTAGTTCCACAGTGTGAGCTACTTAATTCCTGTTGTTTGTTACTTTTTCTTGAACTAGACTGAAGAAATTTTGTATATTTGGGAACATCCTCATTGTGCTTAATAAAATCTTGGAGCCTCAAAACATGGATTGGCAGGAAAAAAACCCAAAGAAATGGGTGAAAAATTATCATGGTGAAAACATGTCCATTCACCCATAATCTCCCAGAATGAACAATCACAAATAATTTCATTGTTCTTCTGAAAAAGGTACCAAATGCAATGATATACTTGAGGTAGAAAAATAAATGCAGCACTGAGCATCATCAGAACTTTTCACTAGGGCACTGATTTCAGTTCTGTTAAAGCAGTTGTTTTATAGCTTATCCATGAGATAAAAGTATCAAAATGTTTGCAGGCAAAAACTTCACGTGATCACACTGAAGAAAAGGAAATAACTTGTACATAACATTTTAAAGCAGATAGCGTTTGCCAAGAAGAACCAAACAACACAAAGGGGAACACCTGAGAGGGAAGAAACATGTATTCACAGTTTTCAGAAATTTTAAAGGTGAATTGTTTACTTGAGTAAATAATTGCCTTGTAGGAGTTCTGCTTTTGTTTTGGCAGAAAATTATTTATCCAACCTGTTATGGCTTTTCAAATAGTGACACTTTCCTGTATAATATTTTGGTAGATGTCCTAATCCAGAAAATTTGCACCACTTGGCTTGCAACTGTTACATTGCAACTGTATACATTACAGCTGTTATAGGTAGATAATCTAATACTAACACATCTCAGGTATTTATTTCCAGATTAATCCATGTCTGCAGATTTTCATTATGACTTAGGTGTAACCAGAGTGGGGAACAGTACATAAACTATGACATCCTCAGAGCTACTTTGGGGTCACAATGCTTTCTCTATTTCATTCTTGATCTTGAGAACACAGAGGGAGGCATACCTAACTACTAATATATACTCAATTACTGCACATTCCAACCTGCTTCAGTTACCACCCTTACCATCAAGCAGGCGGAACAGAAACAATGATCTATTTGACCTTTTTTCCATTCAATTCTCTTGCTCAAGAGACCAGCCAAGCAGGCCCTTTTACATGTCTACACACAAAAAAAAACTAAATCAGAAAGTCAACAAGAGCTGTGAGGAAGATTCTAATCTCCCTTAGCTCTGTATACAGACTAACAGTCAGAGTCACCATCCAACCCTGATGTAGCCAAACTCCTCATCAAAAAGCCTTAGTATATCTCCAAAGAGTGATATATGAAATTTATCAAAATAAACAGGCTTGTCAAAATCTTCATAGATGTTCAGAAGCAGTAATTTCTGTTATTTCTATCTAAAGTCCTTGCATATTTTCCTGAATGATAGTCACAGCAAATACAATTAAAATCTAATCAAGAATCTCCCAGGTGAGAGGAAAAATGAAGAGCCCTTTCTCTACTGGGTTACATTTATGCCCAGTTTACCTCAAGTGAAGAGTTTTGAAGTTTCCCATTTAGGACTTCTTTCTCTTTCTCTAGTTGCTTTTGTTCACACTCAGATTTTCTTTTAAATTCCTCTAGCTGTGTCTGGAGCTCCTAAAGTAAAAAAAAGAAAAGAAAAAAGAAAAAAAAGAGCATGCAATAGCTGGGACAAAACATGCAGCATGAAAAAGAAAGAACATTTCTTCTCCATTACCCTAGATAATAGAGCAGCTTACACAGTAATACATGTACTGCCTTTTAACGTCACTCATGTATTATTCAATCAAAGATGTATTAAGAGTTTGGTGTGGTTCTTTCTAATACTAGTGTTAGACAATACAGCTCACATAATCCTAATCTTCTACTGAAAGCTTCCCTGAGGTGGAAAACTGTACAGCATCAAGAGTCAGACTATTTTCCCTTGAGTGGTGTTAGCATTCAAAAATAATTTAGTATGCAAGAGTCCCCACAAGATCTGAAAAAACATAAATATACATTGACCATATAAAACCAGATTACTAACTAATGGGCAATTAGTGGAAAAGGGCATCGAAAGAAGCACTATATTATAGCATCCATGAAGAAAATCCCAGTGAGGAAGTAAAAATAAAATAAAATAAAAAATTGAAGACCATATTATCACCTTATTGCTGGAAATAGTTTTTGAGAAATCCATGATAATACCACTTTCAAGACAGTGACCAAGAGCTTGTAGCAATCGTTTGTAGCAAATGTGAGCAATCGTTTATCGCAGAAAGACTGAATGTGCAACTACTAGAAATGTCCTGAAGTGATATATATTACAAGCTTATTAGTGTGCTTGCTCTTCCTATTTGTGCCAATTTGCTGACTCAAAAAAAATATTCTACCATATTTTCAGACACCACAAACAAAGGAAAAAGAAAAAAAAATAGTAATTTAACACCTCCCCCATCCTGTACAGCGGCCCTCACCCCCATTTTTATAGCACAATAACTTAAGAATTCAAGATAACAGAAGAAGTACCTAAAAACTAAGAAAGTGATAATCATTGGGAGGATGGCATGATATTAGGAAACAGAAGCCCAAGCAATACTGACCTCTTGCTTGCAAGTCATAATTAAATAAAGAAGAATACATTAGCATTTCACAGTTTAAAAACAGGAAAACTCTTAGGTAGCAATTAAAGGATGGAATCAAACACAGAGACATTAATATCACAAGGGAGAAATTAGCTTTAATTCTGACTGTAAGAAAAGGAGAGGATATAATGGTCTTTTTGATTAAAACCTGAAGATCAGGTGTTTGCAGCATTCTCACTGCAACTCCACTGACTTCCTTCTCTGCATCTTAATTTTTCATCTGGAAAATAGATATAACACTTCTCAAATAGCTGTTACAGCCCTTAATTGCACCAGAGGATATAAATAGCATTAGTAATGAAAAAGACTGTAATTTTATTTACGTTTTACTAACTCAAGATTTTTCTGATTTAATTAATATGAATCTCTAAGAAGAGATGGTTAGAAGCAATATTTATTGCCTATAAGCAATAAATGTCTACTGTTATGCCTTTTTTACTAAAGTATAAAGTGTTTGATATTTAAGTTTGATCTGACTCACATAAAGAGCTTCAGCCTGGTATCATTTTAAGTATACCTGTACGAACTTATTCAGATTAAAGAATACACTATATAAAAGGCAAAATCCTTTTCATAAGGCTTATACTTGATAGTGTAACTGTGTAACTTGAAGAAATGCATCTTCACATACTGATCAAACTGAGCACTTCCACAATCAGATAAAATAATTTAGTCACACAGGTTCTTTTTGAGAAATGAGATTGCATAACTGTATAAACTTCAGCAGTTTCATAGGGCAGAAATTAACTCTTCTGCCAAGCACTTAACACAATTCCTAGTCTCCAAAATCTAGAAGGTACTATGAAGCTCAACATTTAGTGATAGGAGCTGCATGCTTTTTATGACTTCACAACTTGTCAGCAAGTGATTTGATTATTCTCAAGTAAATGTTGAACTTGGAAAGGTATAGCAGCATTAAAACTGGGAAAAATGGTTAGAAGTACATTCTTAGCACCAAGAAGGGTCTAAAGAATGCTTGACCAGTAGTCTGTCCAATTCTACAAACTGCCCTAATCAAATTTTTTTCTGTCTACAAGATGTCTGACAAACATAAAAGTACTTTAGGAGACAGAAACTAAATTCCTCCTTAGTTTATGCCCAAATTTAGCAAACCACTTGGGCATGTACCGAGTTGTAAGCTTCACTAAGCATTAAAACGTGCTTAAAACTAAACACGTGTTTCAAGGTTTTCCTCCATTTGAATAGAATTCAGCTCACATTTAGGTTCCTACTGCACAGAAACACTACAGACTGCAAATTTCCTGAAGCCAAAGGATTCAGCCACAGACAGCAGTTGTGATGAAATCCTTTGAAGAATCTCTTAAGCCAATCTCTGCTAGTGCATACCGACAACAAAAATTACAGCTCAGCCACTTAAAACACATCGAGAGAAGGTATTGCTTAGT
Organism: Buteo buteo; assembly: GCF_964188355.1. Classification (NCBI taxonomy): domain Eukaryota; kingdom Metazoa; phylum Chordata; class Aves; order Accipitriformes; family Accipitridae; genus Buteo; species Buteo buteo. The sequence goes on from NC_134171.1 coordinate 17,665,493, forward strand.
TAACCTGCCTGGATCCATGAGAAGATTAGCATTCTTTCCGACTAAAGTTAAATAAGGACACATATATGCATGTATTTGTAACTAGTTGTCACTTCATTGGTAACACCTGCTCTCTGAATCCATTTACCAACACTTTGCAGAATTAGATCCTCTGCCTAAACAATGCAAAATTTTGATTAAATCAAGGTATTTGAGTATTTCACAGCAGCAATCCATGGACATTTAAGTCAGAAATTGGAATACACCTACAATACATTTTTCATCGGGAAATATATTAATCACTCCAACTGTCACAAGCAAAGCATGCAAGGATAAGTGTTGCTAAGAAGGCAGTTTATCACATCAAGGATAAATTCACCTTTCTGCCTGTGGAGCTTTTCAGAAATACGTCAGCTTGACTTTTTTTTTTTCTTTTTTTTTTTCGCCAGTAAGACCATAGCGAGAAAATCCTTGCATTTTATGTTAATTCAAAGTGCCTCAAGTGAGGATAATTCAAATGATGTCACTGTGACCAATAAGATTAAAACCAGATGAATTAGAGCATCTATAAATAGAAGAACATTCCTACCTTCTGCATTTTTTTCTTTCAGCTTCCATGAAGTTTTAGACTGGCTTGATTTCCTTTGCATGCTTCATTACAAGATCTTCCAGTCCTTTTAACAGCTATTCCTTCAGACAAATCTTTTCCTTATGGGACTGATGCTTGCCTTTACAAATCAAGTTCTCTGTGCCTTCTACTCATACCCTCTTTTTACATAACTACAATTTCTACAGTCCATAAAACACACTAGCTCTATAATACAACAAAACCAGGGTAGAATTCTGGGGTTGCAGTATTCTATTTTGTAGGGAATATGCTATTAAGGTGGATATACTCCATTGAAAAATACTGGCTTTATGTTAGTTAACAGTGCAGAACTGTTGTGATTCAGGGCTGTATGCCTCTTCTGCAGCCTAGGGATGGGGGGCAGGGGGTTCTGTTCTGGTTTGAGTTTGGGTGTGTGACACTTCCAACCATGTAGGCTTCCCCAAGGACAACCTTAGTTCTGTGAAACAGCACAAAGGACAATTTGTTTTTTGTTGTGTCTCTGATGCCAGGTCTAATTTTACAGAATGCTAGCATAACAATATTCTAGGAGAACTGAACAAATATAGAAAAGATTCGAGGCTGGACAATTGTTTAAGGGGAGACATTGTACAGAGGGAAGTCTCAGGATACATACATTCCTCATTGTACTGAGTTTATTCCTGGTATTATTTCTGCATAGCTTTTCAGAGTAAGTGTTTTCTATAGTTAAGAAAGATAAATCAGTATTCCAACTTTACCTCAACAGAGAAAGTCTGCCTTGGACCTTGTTCTCTTTAAGGTTTTGGTTACAGAAGAAGTTGAACATTCTGCCCTGGTCTAGCTCAAGGATGTCAGTAGTTCCTTTGCTGTCCTTGGAGCAACTTATGTACTTCAGGTTATGAACACAAGTCAGTATTCCACTGGATGAGGTCAGAGATCTCAGAATCTTACAGGATTGACTGCTGTAGAATAACCCAAAAGCCATTAATCTTAAAAGAAAAATGACATTGTTTTCAGTACTTTTAGCATGCCATGCCTTTGAATATTTGAGAGCAAACTACCTGTTTAAGCTCTTGCACATCTTCAGAGCCGCTCTTGTTCTGGCTCTGTTTGGTAGAAGTCATTTGCTGCAGCTGTGTTACTTGATGTTTCAGTTCATCTACTTTATTAATAGCTTTGCTTTGGGAATTCAATATAGTTTCCATATCTTCTGTGGTATCAAAATTTACATTTCAAATACCATAACTAACTTGTGGAATTTCCAATGTGAGTGACTACTAACAGGGGAAATACTTCAGAATGACATTAATGAGCATCTTACCTGCTTTTTGCAGGATTTTCTTCTCTTGAAGTGTATTTCTCTCTTTGACTACATTTAGAACTTCCTCCACTTTCTTCACTATACCTTTTGATCCCAGAATTTCTTGTTACGTCCCCTTAAGCTACACTTCCAAATCCTAAAATACGCATGATGTTACTTCTATGTTTATTATATATGTTCTTTTTTTGTCACCTGAAATAAATGGTCATTTTCTCTCTTGGTGCAGTTCCGTGATATAAATCTTTCACCTACAGAGCTGGTTTAAATGCATATTTTGCTGTTCCATGTCCTTAAACAGTCTCTGCTGCCAGAATATTTGTAATGTGGAGCCATTCCCTCAGATGTAGGCATCACTGTAAAGTAAACACTCATCAAGAGTTACCATCTAAAAGATGTCTGAGATTACCCTAAACTTGCAACAAGATATACTTCCATTAATTTCACAACAACTTGTGCTAAAAGTTAATGAATATTAGTTTGGGGTTTTTTTTCCAGTTGCTGAAGTACAACAATTTGTAACATAATACGGATGCCTAAAACCTGAAAAATTGGCTCCTACAGACTTTGCTGGGAATTGTCTGTCCATAACTAAAGGCAAAAATTTGAACCATATTTAATGTTCTATTTCTGGAGGTTCTAGTCTCAGTTTCCAGACATCTAACATAATACTACAATATTCACTTAGACAAAATTGCCATTTGTTCCTATATGAATGCTGAGTAAAACCTCATGGGTTAAAAATAACTTGTGTTTAACACTCTCTGTAGTTGAAAACTTAAAGGTAAGCTTGTTCCTTTTACCTCTGGCATATGCCAAAATTCTTCCAAAACTAGACTGAACAGATCTGACTTAATGACTTGTCATCCTTTCTATTCTCTCTTCCACTGTAATAATAATAAATGTGCACTAATGTGATGCTTTTCATCTAGAGGTCTCAAACCTCTTGGCATACACTAAGGAGAAAACAGAAAATTCATCTTGCTTAAACATCAGTCCTTTTATTTTTCAAGCCTTATAACAGCTTTTCTTGCTAATATTTACTAATGAACAAAGGTATTACTGATGAAAGAAATGTTTCTGTTTTCCCAGTCTGCCACTGTCCACAGGATTCTGAAAAAAAATGTAGTATTTAATGGTGGCATCAGGAATACCCAATTTAGAAAGCAGAAACTTCTACTTTTTTTATTTAAACTGGAAAGAAACAGAAAATAACATTGTGTCTAACTGTTTTCCTTCTTCCAGATTTATCCTAGTCTGAGGCTATCTCTTTAAAGATTCAAAACAATATGTGCTGGTGGTATGTAAATCACCGTTATTCCATAGACTTAGAGGATCTGAAATGTTCAAGTTGAGCGTATGTCCCTGAGAAAATATTTCAGTTTTATCCAGCTGATACTGAATTTAGAAATTAAATTGCTAATTATACCACCTTCTTAATTCCAGTCCCTATCAAATTTTACATTATGTATTCCTAAATGACTGCATTTCTTATATGATAAATCAAAACAGTAAACCACATGCATACATTTTCATGACTCCATCCCTCATTTCTCCTGAATGTTACTTCACATACCCACAAGAAATCAGGATCTTACTTTCCCTCTTCCCCTCTATCGCTTTGAACTTTTACAGAGCCAGGACACTTTTCCCTATTGCAACAGATATTATGGATTTCCCTGACTCGATTTTAAAAAATGGCTTATCTGCATCTCTGCCATTCATTCTATCCTCTCCACTTTTCTGCAGAAGATACAGGCTGTTCTGCTACAGCTTTACACACTGCGAGAATGGAGTCTGAATCATGTTGGGGAAGGCGTGTTCAATTCATGCTCTGACCTTGTGAAACAAAAAGGCAGTGACTGTATTGAAGGCTGAACTCCCTCAAAGAACATCCTCAAAGAAGAGGCCCAGAACTCTGCACCATCAGCAAAATGATACTGACAGGCAAGATGTGAGGGCAGATGGTAAGAAGGGTCACAGTTGTCTTGGAGGAACACAGTTGACTGGGGTGACCCTGCTCTCTACAGGATTCTGGGGTTCTCTGACTCTGAAGTAGGTAAATCTTCTTTCCTGTCAGGAAACAACTATTGTTATTCTGAAATACTCCAAGTCTAGACCTTCAAGGAGTTTTCTTATCTAATATGCAAGATTGCTGTCAGGGCTGGGGAGAGGTCTGGTAGGTGAGTTTATGTGATGGGAAGGACCAATCATATTAGAAGGAAGTGGAACTGCTGAGCACAGAGTGTGGCTAGGTTCCTCAGCTTCAGCGCAGTTCATCAGTGTCTCTCCCAAACCCCGACCCTATGTACCAAATGCAGCTGGTTGGCAGATTGCGCATGATGTGCCAACCTCTGAAACTGCATCTAACACATGAGGCAATTAAGCAAAAAGGGGCTGCAGAGCTGTGCTGCAAACATATGAGATAGATACCAGCGAGGGTAGACGGGTGTTATGGGTTTAAACCACAACAACGGGCAAAGTGTGAGGTGAGAACTAATGGTGAAAGTCTCATGGCTCAGCACATAAAATGTCACAGGTGTAAAGGACACTTCATTAAATGTCACTTGGTACCAGCCACTGTTGCAAGAGTCATACAATACAAAGCACTTGATTCCTAACCTGCCAGGTCAGGTCTCTTACCTAATCCTGTTCACAGCCATGTACTGAGCTGTTGGCAACCACAAGGGAAAAGGAGAATGTACTCTGTAAATACTCATTGCTAACATTAGTGACTGCTTGCTGTTCTCTTCACATTTCTGGGCAAGAAAGGTAAAGCTCTGTTCAGTCAACAAATTTTGCCTCACTCCTTCCTTAGGGAATACAAAGTCTAGTGTTCAAGGAGTTCTCCTAATGAGTTACTAATCATCTTAACACTTTCTTTAAAACTCTCAACACTATATCCCTATATCCCTCCTATTTCTCTTCTAAGCCTCTAAAACTGCTTTAGTGCTTACAAAGCATTTGACTCAATATGATATTTGAAAGACCCCTCCTCCCCTGAATTTAGAAGAGTTGATCATTTGCTCTTTTATAGGCAGAGATAGGGATCATGGTCTCATACTCTACCTGTATTCTGTCCTTGAGCTTCTGGGAATACTTATTCCTCTCATTTATCTTCTGGCTTTTCTCCTCTAGGTCTGCCTCCAGCTTCTTTACCTGCTGCAGCAAAAAACCCTCCCCAGCCTCTGAGCTCTTCCTTTGCTCCATTTCTCTTTGCTGACAATTCTTCTTTGCTTCTACCACAGATTGCTGAATAGCATTTTTCAAATCCTCTTTTTCTCTCTTATAAGAGGCTTGCAGTTTGCTTGTTTTCTGAGCATATTCTTCAGTTGCTCTCTGGTTCTCACTCTTCAGGTTTTCCATCTCATTTATTAGAGCTTGTCTTTCCACACTGTATTTTTCATCTAAAATGACTTTCTTATCTGAATTTGCTCTCCTAGATGCTTTGCATTCATTTAGCAGTCCATCAGACTCCTGATTTAAATTTAGAAGCTTGTTTTCAAAGACTGAATTGGTATCTACCCTGTCTGTAGATAGGACCGTCTGTGCTTGTTTTGCTTCTGTTCTCGACTCCCTCTCTTCCACCTGCTTCTTGCACAATGTTAACTCTGCCAAGGCTTCTTCCGTTAGTCTCTTGTGTTGTTCTACTGCAATTTCAAGGGCCTGAACACGTTTCCTCAGCAATTGTTCTTCTTCAACTCTGCTTTTACACTGGAGAATCGTTTCCCTTGTCTCAGCAAGAATGTGCTGAATTTCTTCTTCATGAGCTTCTCTCAGAGCCTGTATACTAGCCTCATGTTCATCATTCTTAGTATTCAGGGCATATATCACCTATAGAATAAGAAAAATAATAGGAAATATAAGTAACTGGTAAATGGTAGTCATGAATTCAGTTACTTTATTTATCAAGGTGTTAAAAGCTAAAAGAGAATTACTGCTACAGTTTAATCTTTTTTTAGTGTTGTTTCTTTGTGGTTGTGGTTTTTTCACTAGGAAAAGAAGGGACAATTATAAACTGCAAAACCTTATAGGGAAGGAAGACAATACCGTGTGAAACATCTTTTTTTTTTTTTTCCACTTTTTGTCAGAAATTTCCTTTTTTATTCCTGGCAAGTTGTCACTGCATGCCCCTAGTTTGATCTCTGATACAAGGAATGAAATAGGGCCCCTTCTCTAGCTAACTGACTCCGTATTTGTAGTCCAGTTCACCTAGCCTTCAGTGCAGGAGGACTACCTGCCATGTTGCCTTTACCGTTAGCAAGTGCTGGGGACCAGTAGCAGCAGATCTGTAGAGTGAAACCTGAAGTCCCGACGTCCAGTTCATGTGGACCAAAATCACTCTGTGATGTAAATGAAAGTAAAGTTTGTAAGGAGGATTAAATTTTGCACTCTTGACTCAAACCAAACCACCACTGAAGGTGTACCTCCAGAAGCCATATACCTGGCAAGTTAACTTGGTCAGCATTTCAAGATAGGTATTACTCAACTGCAAGCACCTTCTGGCTTGATTCTGAGAAGTGTTCAGGCAATGAGGTTTTTTTCCTTGCTTCAGTAACAGCTGAAGTAACAGCTGTGAGTCTCAGAAAGCAGGTTTTAGCAGACTGGAGTGAGTCTCTGATGACAATAAGCAATTTTTTCAAACAATTGATTGAAACCCTTTGATGTTTTATTCTCTTCTACAAAATGCAGAATAATAATTCTCATTATTATAAAACAAATTATGACCCCAAGCAAGCTCCGTCCGTTACCCATGACAAACGCCAAAGACCTCTCACAGAAGCTGTTTACAAGCATGCTACTATTGTTTTGAAAAGAAAATGCTATTAGAAGCCCTCAGTAGACTGAAATGAAGAGTCAGAGACAAAACTGGTAAATGTGCATGTTAAGCTTACAAGACAGTTATATATAATTGCAAAATATAGTAACTACCTTGAAAAGACACATGCTTGCCTTTTCGGGCCCCCATTAGAACACATGGGGCCTAATCCAGTTTTTACTGGGCATAGTTACCTAACTCAAGGGGAACAACACATTAGGTATTAAAATATGTGTGGAGGAGGTTTTCCACTTGGTTGGTTGGTTGGGGTTTTTTTTAGAGAGAACTTATTGCTCTACCAAACTAGGTTTAGAATTTGTATGTAAGTTATGACAGATACTTTCAGTCTAGCCTGAGCCCATAGAGGTTAATCAAAAGATTCCTAGACAATGTTTGAGAAAATAATAGTCTTAAGTACATAAATAAATACAGAAGCAAGGTCACAACTAATTCTTTAATTATACTAGAATTTTGGCCTTGTAATCTTCAATATTTCCTCAGGGAAAGCCTCAATTGAGACACAACAGGCATCTTGACCACAGTAAGGGTCACAAGTCTGTGTTGTATAAGCCCTGAGGATGTCTCCAGAATTTTTGAATTTGCTTAGCTAAGTCTAACCATTTTTGTGCTATCTGTATATGAATAACATATTAAATTTCAGTCATCCATAAATGAAAGCAAACACACAAATACATCCTGCGTGTAGTCAACTTCCTCCCTGGCAGTAATGAATTAATTACAGAAATCTTAAAAAGTCACAGATGCAAAATATGGTCTGGATACATTTCTGGATAAATATGTGACAACAGAGAGTAACAGCATCATATTCTAGAAGACGAGCAGACAAGATCTCATTGCCTACATTTAAATATGTATATTTTGGGGTGACATGGTTTAGGCCCAGCTGGGAACTAAGTACCACGAAGCCGCTTGCTCACTCCTCCCCTCACCCTGGTGGGATGGGGAAGAGAGTTGGAAGAAAAAGGTAAAAAACTCGTGGGTTAAGATGAGGACAGTTTAATAGGACAACACAAAGAGAGAAGAAATAATAATAGCAATAATACTAATAAAAAAGTATACAAAGTGAGTGATGCACAATGCAATTGCTCACCACCTGGAACCAATGCCCAGCCCATTCCCAAGCCACGATCCCTCCTGCTCCCAGCCAGCTCCCCCAGTTTATATACTGAGAATGACATCATATGGTATGAAATACCCCCTTGGCTAGTTTGGGTCAGCTATCCTGGCTGTGTCCCTTCCCAGCTTCTTGTGAAAATTAACTCTATCACAGCCAAACTCAGGACATTGGGCCTTAGATTACATGCTGTTAATTCTTCTCCATTATTTTTAACCATTTTTCCTTTGAAACAGAAATAGTTACAGGATACCAAGCAGTTCCTTCTCCCCACTAACTAAAATCATTCTATAAACCTTTCTTAACTGTTCAGGAGACAGACTGCCGTGGAAGGTAGCAAAGCTGAACTACATAAGTATGCAGACCACATTCGAACGAGACAAAATAGCGCGTGGCAATAATGGCATAAAATTGTTAGTCTATAATAGCACAGGAATGTATATAAATTATAGAGGCTGTTAATATGTTTTGGAGGGCTTTTAAGGACTTTGTTTAGCTGCTGAAAAGTAGTCGTTCATGATAAAGCAGAACTCATAGCATGCTTAATGCTTTTGCTTAAGATTTAGCTATTCACAAAGCCCCAGAGCCACTTTGAGTCAGGAAAAGGAGACATAGTAACCAGCAGCCTAAAAACCAGGAAAAAGAACCCACCTAGAGATGAGAAAAAGGACCCAATGAGAGAGAAGAAGATCCCAGACCCAAATATTACTGTTGGACTAGGCGATGGTGTGAGCGGCAGGAACTTAGACTGTAAGGGTACAACTGCCCAGGGGTTTTAGTATTTGGCGTCTCTCTGTAGAGGCACCCAGCTTCAGCTGTCCGAATTTGTGCACCATAGAGTAAATAATGCTTTTTATTTTGAAGGCCTTGATTAGAGATTCTGCTTTGGGGAACCTAGGGTCAAGCCTGAGGGAAGAAGCAGCACCCAAGGGTGAGCGTGTGTGTGAGGAGTTGAAAGGGGCACCCATCGGCTCACTGGAGTCAACCGTTGTGAAGGGACTCCAGTCCTAGCAGTTAAAGTCTCAGATGGTGTGTGCGCGACTCCTTGATTGGTGTGTGGATGCTCGGGAGCGACTTCTTCCTTAACAAGACATAAAAACTACAAGGAGAAGGTTAATTTTGCCCACGGGTTTAGAATGACCAGTGATTAGTTTGGGCAATTCTTCAATTAACTAGGTCAGATGTTGATGATTCCATTTCTGCGTTTCATTCCACCAGCAAAACATGAACATCCAGCCTTTGTGACTCCAAGACTTCCACTCTTAATGATTAAGGTTATCTAGTAAATCAGCACTGCCTGTCTCGTATTATGTGTGTTAAGGCTGACGGTGGAATTTGGGTTCCTTGAAAGTGTGACTTCATCATAGAGATTTCGCAGATTCCACTGACCATTAGACCATCACCAACATCTTAAGTGAGTTATCTAAAAGAATGGAAGAAACTGGCCTCCCTGCTCTACTCTTCCTACACTTCTGTTCAATAGTGGCTAGAAGCACAATGAAGAATTTTGACTTGAAAATGCATGCTCTTAAATTTAACCTTCAAGCTTGAGTGCTGAAACTGATTCCTCGCTATCTTAACCTTCTTAAGAGATTTAATTTTGAGAGGGCTGCTGCTCTGTACTTCATGAAATTTAAGTCCCTCACACATGCTTTTCACTCCCTACCGAATATAGCTACTATATTCCCATTCCAGATACCTCATTTAAGAGACTGGAGTCATGCGAGATGAATCTGGGACTTCATGTGCTGGAAGAAAAAATACTGAAAAATTATTTCAGCATCTGTACTTTGTGGGTGTACATACTGCTGGCTAATATGGTATAAACTTCTTTACAATTGTGTTGATAAACAGCTTTTCAAAGCAGCTCTAAAATGGATCAGTTTGGCAATATAGACGATTGCTTTCAAATTAAAAGAGCGCTAGATTACTCTTGGGTTACTAGCATAATACCAATGGCTACTGCCTCCTTAGAGTTCTCCAAAACTGAATGTATTGGGAAACATTGTACTGATTTTACAGCAACTGAGAGTTGTATGACAGGTTGGTAAAAACACTGTTACACACATACACTGGAACATTAACAGTGCAGTGAATATGAGTGCATCTTACTAGTCTTATTTTATCCTCCAAATGCTGTAAATCTAAATGGCATTGCCCTTCTCCTTTATGGTGTTGTAAAATAACAAAAAAGAAAACATTCAACTGCACTTCATCAGTGAAGACATAGCTAAAGCATTCAAACCAAAACAGACTCTTCTACTTTCCTACAGTGTTAAACAATACCCTTGTAGGAACCTCTCAATGAAAACAATGGTTCTAGCAGGTTGCTTACTAGCTGAATTAAGAAGTGAGATAGTTTGGTATGGAAGGTGAGGAGAGACAACAATAAGAAGAATCAAAGGCAAAAGATCGTAAGTGTTCTTCATTCAGGCCCAAGCTAGTGGGCACAAAGCCCTCCTGACAGAGAAAGGGCTAAAAGCAAAAAAAAGAAACACAAGAATGAGAAAAGGCCGGGGGGGATGCCAAACAGGGTAATCCTGGCAGCACCCTAAACAAAGCAGGGAAGGAGACAAGTTTTAAGTTCTCATTAGCTGGCTAGAGACTCATTGAGGCCAGGTGACTGCATCCTCTCCTTTTCACTAGTAGTGGTAGTATCTTATCTTCACGAGGTGGTGAATTTGTTTCTATGAATTCTGTCTCCTCTACTTCCCAAGCAGACCAGAGCAGAGTGGGGTATCTAAACATGTCAGCCTTGAAAGGGTCTCTTTTAAAGCAAAGGACAGAGAAATTATTAAAAGTAAGTTCAGTTATTGAAAGAAATGGCTCTGTATCCCTTAGCCTCCTCTGTCACTGTAACTATAGAGATTAGAAAATAAAACCAACTCCCATAATTTATTAATTAATACTCTAATAAGTATCTTTTGTTCTTTCTAACACTGCATAAGGAAGAATGTCTTTTAATTAAGGTACAGGCCTAGGTTATGACTAGCTACAGTGCTGATCCAATTTTACACCTATGCTGATTTCAGCTGAATGATACCGCCGTAACATATGATCAGGGACCTCATTAACTAAGTCTCTATCTCTCCTTGTGTCCTCTGTGGCTTCCTGAAAGCACAAGAATAATTTTATGCATCCAAATAGTTGCAGCAACTGTTCATAACATTACCCATTTATGTGTTCATACGAGAGAAGCCTTAAAAAACTGGCACTCGAAACATCCAGAAGTGTTTCAGAACCTAAAATTACAAAATTATCTTTAAAATCACAAGGAATTTTGTTTATTTTTTTAAGGTTAGTTTTTTTCAATTTGCCTTATGATTTTTTAGTCTTCCAGGTGAGCCTTCAGCACCTTGCAAAACCACAAGCTAAAGTAATTTATTACCCTCTGAAATGAAAGCTCAGCTCCAGCTGAAATAACTTTGTTTTCAAAAGCTGGAGTTGTGGGGATAAATACCAAAAGTTTCTTTTGTGAGCTTTCAGATTACACAGCCTACTACCATCCCAATGCATTAGGAAAATTCTATAAAGTACATTTCTTTTTATAAGAAATATATACAGTTCATGGATCATTTATCCAATCACTGTGACAGCGCATTAAAATGACCTTGAATCAACACAGACCAACACAGTGTTGACTGTCACTTACAAAACAATAAAAATACCTTATTTCAAGCCTTTCATTGTCAGCAAGTTACTAATGTTTTTCCAAATATTTTTCCAAAATTTCCCAACCCTCAAACTTCTATCTATCCATGCATAGCAGGCATTGATAACAAATTAACAAAGTCAGAGATGCAGAGTTCAGGGCCAACTTACATTCAATGGTGTTCATGAGCTCAAAGTCAGAGCTAAAAACAGAGCTCACAGTGCCAGCCTCTCACTGAAAACAGTATGTCTGCTTTTAGCTCTGGAAACTATAACCAGAAACTAATGAGCTTTGAGGATGCAAGTTCTATTAAAAGACACATGAGATGTCCCAGCATCATGCTGCAAATGCATGCAACTCACTTGACATAGCCTTAGCTTAAGTTCAGAAAGCTCCATCAGCTCTCACCTGTGTTGGCCACAACAACCCAAGCTGTTTTCCACAGCTGGCTTCAGAAGAGCTGCATTGCTGGTGTCCTGCACCAGAATGAATCCTAATTACTGTACTAAAAAAGGATTTTGCTTCAGGAGATACTCTTCTAGTGGAGGGTCAATCTAAATTCTTTCATCCGTTGCTCCCACCGTGTTACTAAAATCTTTCAGATCCTGTGGGGTGGGTGGTGCACAGCATCAGAGGTAGCCAATAGCTCTTAGTGAAATCTGCTTGTGTTTAGGTGATCTGATGTCTCTTGGGCAGAAACTCACTATGCAATGTCTCACCCTCCTGAATGTCCCACAATATCCATAGTATTTGTGGTTTTCCTTATCTAGAGATTCACACTAGAAGAGAGGAAGTTGATCTTAAATTCTTAAAATGTGAACATATTGACATATTGCCCTTTTTCCCACATATACCATGTATTACAGTCAGTCCAAAAATACATTGAGATACTAAAATGTATCAGGAAACTATAAGCATAAAATGTCTACAGGTTTCTAATCTCTTTTGGCATGTTTTTTGCCTCTTTCTGCCACTCCCTGTGGTTTTTTTCCACTTTTAGTTTAAATTTTATACAAGAAATCCCACAGGCACATTTATTCATTCCCATTTTTTACTTTTTTATTTTTCTGCCTAGTGCGGTGCAATACTGAACATAGAAAACCTTAGTTTAGTGGCCTGTGTATTGCACTTGATCTCTCAAGTGCAATCGAACATAAAATTAGCCCTGGCCTAAATTTTGTGAAAGAGACATCCAGCTGTCCTTCATTTTTATTTTATAGTTTCTAATAACCTAAGCAGAATAATTGTCAGGCAACCTAAGAATTAGGAAAGTAAAACTATATTGCAAGAATGTTTCCACAAGCCAAGCAGGTGCTAAAAAAGGCACCAATACCACATCCCAACAATTTCAGCAAAGCAAAAATATACTATAGAACCATAAAAGTTAATTCTACATAGAGACTCCTCTGCTGGGAAACTCACATGCAGTTTATTACCGAAATTTCTTCTGGAACTGTTCTATAAAATCTACTCAACTCTAATCCCTTCTCTTCACGCTGGTCACAAATCCACATGCTATGACTCTGGTTATAAGCTGTGCCTCCTCAGCATCTTAAGAAATAGGTCTTCCTAGACAGTCATGGAAATATTAAAGATTCCTCCAGTTCTGACATGGAAATTTTGCAAGAAACTGGTTGTTCTGAAACACAGCTACCACAGCAAGAGGTCAGAGGAGGCCACTAGTAATTACTGCAAGGAAACAATGAGAAAAACCTTATGCATTTCATTCTCAGAAGGATGTTTCCTGCATACAAGGGATGGGATTCATCTCACCTAACACCATCCATTTCATCATTACACGTCTAATCTCGGTTAGTCAATAAAGACAGGTGCCTCCAAAGGACAATGTTTCCTTTTCCAATAAAAGTGCCTAAATCAGGTGATAGAAGTGAATTGCTTCAGGTGTTTGGTTGTTTTGTTATTGTTTCTTCTGCACACCCAGCTTCCCAGCTCTTCCTTCTTCTATAGAGCTGAGACAGAGTCACATACAGAGGGAAGAGACAAGTTTTAATTCTCAGAGGCTGAAATGGATTCATTTTCCTGTTTCTCTGTTCTCTGGGGTTTCTCTCCATCCTGCACTAATGTCTCACTTAATATTGTCTTCATTTCTGTATGCCCACTTGTAGGGGTCGGCGTTCGGAAGATCTCGCGTTGTCATGGAAAGTTAGAGGGTTAGTCGCAGCCTTGTGATGTACCTGTAACCCCACCTCCCCTTGTTAGTATAAAAGGAATTAACTGCGCAATAAAAGGCAGAAGTTGGCGCTCACGCTGTGTGTGTTATCTGTCTCTTTCCCTGGTCCGGGCCGACCAGTGATCTAAGCGTGGCACCTTGATATGTAGCGAATGCTACACCCACTTAGTGTTGGTTTAGCAACACTTTACAAACCAAAACAGGTATTTGGCATAGAGATATCATGCTTATCTGCTTCGATGCAGGGTTTTTGAAAAAGAAGCTTTTTTCCCCAAACTGAATGCAGTTTATTTTGTCTTCCATCTATATTCCTTTTTTCTTTCTATCTTGTTTAGGTATCTATGATTCTCTTTGAGTTAGTATCACCTGTTAATTTTAATATGGGTTTTATTTTTACTTCCAGATCATTAATTAATATGTGAAATACTGCAAGCTCTAACCCAGAACTTTGTAGCATCTGCCTCCTTACAATATGATGTTATAAACCTTTTGTTTATGGTTCCTGGTTCATGTTGTATCTTATCTGCTGAAACTCTTTTCTACATAACTTTGAAATAATTTTGCAAAACTTATATATCAAAAGCACTATTATTTTTTGTAGATTTTGTATGCAATTAAAAACTTGAATAAATAGAATCAGTCAGCATGACATTTACATGAAATACATTTCTATTTCTTTGTTCTCCCTGAGGTGAATCAGATTCATCCTGAGCATATTTATCAGGTTAAGCTGTATTCAAATGCTGTCAGAGAGGATCATATTATTTTTCAGTAGAAGTTAAATTAGGTAAATTTCTGTCTATTAAAACCCACAGAACTACATGAAAACACTTTAAAAGATTATGCTTATTCATTGATAAAGTTAATCAACACACACATGTGGACAAGCAGAAAAGTCAAACTGATTTCAGAGTCTTTTCTGTTCACCTTTTGTAATCTCTGTCTTGGTGAAATTCTTGCATAACTTCTTAAGATCTCAAATATCCCATAAATCTTTGGTTTTTACGTTCTTGGATGAGTTCAAACCCATCTTATGAAACTGTTTCAGATAGGTAACATGCAAGGAATAGGAGATTTGTTCCACACAAGCCACATTTATATCTACGCTCTTTGTCCATTTTAAGGTCATTGTAGTCCAGGTGAATTTTTAGTGCAGAAGTCAACAATTCTGTGTTAATAGAAGGAATAAAAAGGCCTTATTTCCATGTAATTCACTGATAATTTAGCTGTCTGGTTTTTGTTACATATCTAAAACTTACAGGAGAGCTTGATAGGTTTATACCCCAGAAGTTGGATCTCTATTATTCTTCAAAAATATGAACTAATGCACCTCATTAACCAGATCTAAATACAGTGGCAACAGAACTAATTTGACAAATTAACACTCAATTTTGTGCAAATGTTTCATTACATCCCAGATTTTTAAAGATCTTTAAGGAGTCTAAAATTGCAGACATATGTTCAGTGCTTTCAAAGGGTTGATGTTGGGTTTTTTTTATGATTCTAGATATTTACCTGAAACTTTGTTGTTCCAAAATATCTTTAAAAATCTTGTTATATAGATTATAATAAAGCAACATTGTCCAATTTTACCATTAATGCAGTAAACAAACATTAATCAAGTAAATTCTCACTTGATTCCTGTTTTTCAAAGTACTTACTTTAAATACAGTAGAATTTGGAAATATTGCAAATATAAACTGTAGAATTATTGATTAAATTACAGCCCAGGGTGAAATGGATTTTCCCAACCAAATACATCTTTTTGTGGAGACAAAGATTATAATTTACTTAAAACACAATGTTTATTGCAGGTTTTGCCTTTGATTCAGATCTGTGATGAGCACAGATAAAATGAGGCCTGTTTCTTCCTAATCCAGACTAATGCATTATACAGATTGGATCAAATTCTTACTCTGCTGTAGTTTGCAGGTGAAATTCTGATAGAAGAATTTTTAAAGTTTAAAAAGATTTCTTTGTATGTTCTACATACTCTGCTAATTAAGAAAAGAAACCATCAAAACCCTCAGGTATCCATGAATTAATAATACCAGTTTCTACTACTACAGGCACCAAAATTTAAGTTCTTTGCTGCTGTAAGCAAATTCAATAGTGGGAATACATGTGAAGTTTTACAGACCCTCTATGGCTACTATGTTAACAAAAGGGTTGTTGCTATTTTCTTCCCAGTTTATTATGTATACACTTTTAAAAAAGAAAAGCACAGTATTCTATGGGCTGTGGAGATTTCAGTTGCCTTGCAGTATTCTTATTCTAATAATATGCAGTTCATACTCTTATTTCATTATGACTAAATATATTCTCTACTCAGAGAAAACAGTCAGTTTTCAGAATAGACATCATGAAGAGTCTCTAGAGCACTACTAGCAGCTATCCTACTGAAAACATGTATTAAAATTTTGAAAAATAAAATCATATCAAAAGTAACAGTTGAGTACAGGAGTTGCAGAACAACTTCACAAACGCAGTAGTAAAAAGACAGATAAAGTTCAATGTAGATAAATGTGATATAATGTACTTTAAAGGAGCAAACCTGAATTTTCCATACACACTGACAGAATCTGAAATTGCTCAGGAAAGAAATCTCGGAGCTGCAAAACATACAATGAAGACAGCAGTCAAGACAGCTAGATAACAGGACTTCTAAGCAACAAATGCAGAACAAATCAAAAAACCTCTTTATATCATAACTGTAAGTCTATGATTCACCCACATCTTTGTATACAGCATGCAATTATGGTTCACCCCTCCCTCCCCCACTTAAGCAGAGTCTAATTGAACTGAAAAAGGGTATACTAAAAAGCTACAAGAATAATCAATCATGATAAAAGCTTCCATGCAAGAAGTAACACAATAAAGCATGACTCTCCAACTCTGAAAGAGACACGGCTAAGAACGGAACATGAGGTAACTTTGTTAGAGATTAAAATACTGGGATTTAGGTGTTCACTGGTGTGCCATTTGTGTAAACTTCCCTTACAGTCCATCAACAGATATCCAGTTAGTACAGCTGACGGAGACCTGAGAGCAAGTCTGCTCACTGAGGTAGACACTGAGGTCCTGACTCACCTACCTCATCTCAGAGATCTGGTTCCATTTAAGATGCCATAGACACCTGAAACATCCACACAGGAGTTGACAAATATGCCACAGGCTTTGCAGGGTAACTATGCTTTTCCGGAATTAGGCAGATAATGCTCAAATCCCAAATGACATTAGTTTTAGATAGTTCATGAAGCTGAGTTCAGTCCCTAATGGTTCATCTACCAAATTACTCTCTAGGCTCTACTGATTACATTGGCAGCTTGGACATACAGTACACATGAAGAACGCTAAATTAAAGTATCCTAATCTCAAACTGAACCTCATCTGTGCCATCCCTACAGTCAAAAGTATAATGGAGAATGTAAATACCAAATGATAACTCATCACCTTTTTCAATATATGCACTACAAAACAGCTAGGAGGTGGCAGGTTAAAATAAATAGAAGACAGTGTCGCGTCCCAAAGTTGGAGCGACTCAGGTTCGTGGATTTCCTTTGTCAGAATTAAGGTGAAACGACACCAGGGAAGTTCAAACAACAATCAACATTTATTCAACCTAGCTAACCTTGCCCAAGTACACATGAACTTATCAATATGAACCTCACAACATGTCATTAAGCCGCTGTTTGAAACGACAAGGGAGGTGTAGAAAAAGAAATGGAAAAAGGAACATGAAACTGTATCAGAAGGAGAACCCTGCTGTTGAGTCATGAGGTTCAGAGCAGACCCCCTTGCTTTCTGGACTCCTTCTCAAAGAGGAGCCCAGGGGCGGCTAGATCCACTCCTAGTCTCAGACTTGGTCAACGGTTTATGTTTAAAAGAATGAGGTGTAGGAACTGTGGAAAAGAGAGAAGGAAAAGAGAGAAGGAAAAGAGAGAAGGAGAGAGAAGGAAAAGAGAGAAGGAGAGAGAAGGAAAAGAGAGAAGGAGAGAGAAGGAAAAGAGAGAAGGAGAGAGAAGGAAAAGAGAGAAGGAGAGAGAAGGAAAAGAGAGAAGGAGAGAGAAGGAAAAGAGAGAAGGAGAGAGAAGGAAAAGAGAGAAGGAGAGAGAAGGAAAAGAGAGAAGGAGAGAGAAGGAAAAGAGAGAAGGAGAGAGAAGGAAAAGAGAGAAGGAGAGAGAAGGAGAGAGAAGGAGAGAGAAGGAGAGAGAAGAAGAGAGAAGAAGAGGGTTTCACCAGTCCTGGGTCCAGTGTTGGTCCAGCCAGTGTAGAGATCCAGTTCTGGAGGGTGTGCGCTGAGAACTTGTTCCCCCTTCTTTTATAATGTGTTAGTCGATGGTCTTCGACATGCGCAGTTCATGTTCCCCGGGTTCTCTGGAATCGGTCGGTGAGTTTTGGTGGGGGTTCATTGTGGAGTTGCCCCTTTTTCCCTGCTGGCATGACCACTTAAGATAGAATCACAGTCCCATCCTCCATGGGGCCTCCTCCTCCAGGCGCATATGCTGTGCTCCTTCTCCTGGTCACTTAAGGAATCGCGGCTTTGGAGAAGCTCAGTCCCACCCTCTGTGGGGCCCTCTCCTCCAGCCACACTGTCCTGTTCACAAAACTCCAGCAT
Source organism: Buteo buteo (assembly GCF_964188355.1). Lineage (NCBI taxonomy): Eukaryota > Metazoa > Chordata > Aves > Accipitriformes > Accipitridae > Buteo > Buteo buteo. Next base: position 17,683,794 of record NC_134171.1, read on the forward strand.
TTTTACAGAGGCTGTTTTCTCCACCAAAGTTCTTCAATGAATGTTTGAGACATTGACTATAATTTGTCAGACCGTCACATGTATATCATCTTATATTCAACCAAGTACAGAATTCCTGTCACACTGTTAACTGTTAGTCTGTAACACTAAAAGATCACATGGATTCAAGAAGTGATTGGACAAATTTATTGAAGAAAAATCCAGTCAGGGCTATTAAGTACTAAGATACTTTGGCAGTCTCTGGAAAACTCGCACAAATCACTGGAGGCAGGGAGAATATACAAGTGCGCTAGAGGCATGCCATATTCCTGTAACTCTCTGGGCACCATTAGAGACAAGCTACTGGCTCAGATGGACCTCAGCATACAGCGTTTTTTAAAAGATATGTTTCTTTCAGTTTCTCTCCTCCCTTTCAAAGTAGTATCATAGGAGCCAGGAAAAGGGCTACATGATAATACACATCATAATGCTACAATATTACTCATGTACCTATGTAATTTTTACCTAGTGGAGCTAGACTGAATATAGCCACTACTCACATTCCTGTTTCATGAAGACATTCTTATTAAGCGTATGCATATTAAGCATATGCCGGACACTTCCTGAGATTGCATCAATGATCACAAAACCAAGAAAAATTAACCACCACTTATTGACAGAAGAAGTGGAAACAGTCTGGGAAATTTAAATTGGTCTGAATAAACTGAGCAGGTCTCTGAGCAATCTGATCTAGCTGAAGATGTTCCTGCTCATTGCAGGGGGGTTGGATTAGATGACCTTTAAAGGTCCCTTCCAACCCAAACCATTCTATGATACTATCATAAGGGCCTAGTCCAAATATTAATGCTTATGCTAATTTTTAATTATGCTTTCATTTTTAAGCATTAAAATTTAAAGCTCTAAGCCCCACAGGTCTCTGACAGCATCAGGTTTACATCGTGAATGACTGCACTGGATGACCAAGAGGCACTTGTCACTACTCCGACTGGACTATACTCCCTGGCCACACCCTGGCTGCATTCACACATCTGGGTGCACATGTGCGCAGGGAGCTATACTGTTCTCCAGTACACATTCCTTATCTTGAAAATCAGAGGACAAGGACTGTAAGGTGCATTGCCAAGTGCAATGTCCTGTAGTTTTGAGACAATTCATTATTTTTATGAACATTTAAGCATTGTAAAAACATTTAAAAGTACCAGCTATAGTTCTTAACAGCCCTGTTATCAAATTCTAGTAGTTCTCTCCTCGTGAATGAAAAAAGCAAAATATTCAACTGTAATCTCATATTTACATCTAAAGGTAGCTTTTATATAACTCTCTAAATGTCAGTGCATAGTCACAACCAAATGCTGTAGCTTGCAAAGACAATTAAAACGAAAGACTTCGCTGGTAGTAACCTGTTTTAAGTTAAAACTGTTTAAATGCTTAAAGGCCAAGTCATACAAAGTTCTGAATGACAATTACATTAAAAAGGTACAATCTTACTTCAGATTAATTTCACTGAGTTCATTAACTTAAGAAAAAAAATCCCTACTTGAAAAGTCAGTTTGTAGTTTTGTTATGAAATAAAGGCAGTACTTCCTCAGTAATAGGGGTATGTGTGTTCTGCTGCCTCGGAGCCCTTTGGAAGACAAGTGAATAAACATTAAGTAAAATGCTAAGTCTGAACCAGCGCAGCGGAGCCTGAGCTGCAGTGCCCTACTGGGAGGCGGGATAAATTAACTCAGTCTTGGTACTGGACTAATACATTCACACACTTCCTGATGGCTTTAAGCACAAGCAAGAAAAACTTGCATGCTTATCGTACTAAAAGCACAGGTTAAGTGGTCTTCAGCACCACATCAAGACAGCCTGTAGTGTACAGGCAGGAAAAACAGGAAGTTAATTGTTCCAGTGAGACAGCTACTGTGTGTAAGATCTGACTGTAGAGGTGGCAACAGAGATAGTTCTACCTCAGTGTAACAGCTGTTTTAATGAGACATAAATACTCTTTCACCTAATGAAGTCGGGACTTCAGGGAAAAGATAACAGGATACTTTATGGAAAAAAATATTTCATATGCCATACAAAATGCTGACATGCTCAAAAGCCTAAATACACAGCTTTAGAATACTTAAGTGAGAATGTCTTAAGCTGAGTTGGCATTGACTTCTAACTTGAGTATAATTTTCTCAATTGTAAAATATTGGCATCTACATACTGGTTAAAGAAAATGTTAGGAGAAAGGTACAGTTATAGTGCCACTGAAAAGGGTACTTTTATACATTATCCACGAATAAAAGAGAATATTAAAAAATTATAACCTTGCAATTTTCTTTTGTGCAATTAATGGATCACAAGATATTTTGTTACCTATTGCCTGTAATGTGCATAGTAATGAAACATACAACATTTTGTATATAAGCATTAACTAGAGTTCCTTGAAAAAGTGACTTTAATTTAGTATATAGTTTCCATTATAAAATAGCTTTGAGCTGTCGATTTCTAAGGCTGTCAGATTTTCTGCAAACTTGGTACAGTCAGTGACAAATTTGTGTGGTAAGAAGGTAATTCCAATACATAGATGTCATTCTTATACCTTGAATTAATTTCCATGACAATTTCTAGCCATCCAAATAATAAGAATCTGGCTTACTTCTTAATAGAAATAGTGGCTTTAATATTGCTTTTGACTAGTTGATCAACACGATTATATGACATTGCACATGGATTTTATGATCCAGGAGTTCCCTTTTAGTTCTGTAAGGAAAATATAGTGATGACAAGTTAGAGAAATCTTAGTCTGCACATTTTTGTCAGCCAGTAGGCAAAAATGCTAGCTTTGAAATCTTGATAGAAAATTGTACATAAAAATCACGAAAGCAAAGACATCAAGTAAAGCACACGGGGATATTGATAGCTGACTTTGTTAGTCTTGTTAGTACATAATGTAAGCAGCTTTATAAAAAGATTCTTTCTCTTTGCCTACATGGAAACCAGTTTTTATATTCCTTGCCCAAAGGAAAAATATTGTTGCTCCAAAAGCATGATGCTAGTTTTTATGCTGTTCCATTTTGCTTCATTTCTGTAGAATACTGAATACCTCTCTAGAGAACTGAGATCAAAAAGCCTCAAGCACACAGGAGAGCTCTGGTAGCATAACAACTAACTTCACATCAGCTGAGCCACTCTAAGCATTGGTTACTGAGTACTGTTAACACATCACAGTAAATGAGGTCAATAAACTTAGCTTAAACTATGTGAAAAAGGCAACATATTTCAACTAGAGACATGAGTAGATGACAGGAATGCTCTGTCACAGTTGCTCAGCTGATAGGTGCTTCTAGAGTAAGCCATTAGAATTTGATTGTATTTCATTCCTAAACTTATCAGCCATTTTTTTAAATGGCAGATAAACCAGGAAAGGTTAAAAGATCTAATATACAGCCATGCTGGAAAACACTGGAGTGGCGTAAACAGTCTACGACCTCACACACGTACCAGGCCACTTGCTAATTCTGTAAATTTCCACGCATAGAGTGAAGCTAATAGAACGAAATACAAGCTTGTATCTCCTACGCTTCTGTTCAAAAGTCAGAAATCCTTCCTTAAATAACTAATGAAAGTGGGTTTTGCTTATCTGGCTAATTTTCCACTGAAGCTTTATTTAATAATGTTCATATTTTATACCCTACTGACTGAGCTGAGGGGCAATAAACCTCACGGTGACTGGTGGTGATAAGCAGCCAGAGTCTGTAAAATTTTCAACTGCTCCACACAGAGTCATTAAAGAACATCCGCCTATGCTGCTCCTTCTAGAAGAGGAACACACTTGCTCCGCTTTGACACTTCTTTCTCCTGAATGAAAAAAAGGTTCTTAATTGTGTTTTACCAGCAATTAACTTTTCCCTGCATTGGCACTCTCTTCCTCTATTAAGACTCACAGTATCCAACATACATACACAAAATTCTTGCCAGACTGCTTGATTTTTTGACTAACAATCTACTTGACCAGAAATACTGCAATTTAAAACAAGCTTCTTACAACAAGGCTCCCAAATTCCCAATATAGAGTCAGATGAACCCCTGGGGAAAACGAGTTTGAGGGTAACTATCCACTACCATTAAAAACATTCCTCCATTGGTATCCAGGAATTTGTCTCTTAAGGACACAGAACCATTTTGTAGTTTAGGTAGCTCTCTGATCACCAGGTAATGTCACCATCCTAGTTATTTGTATTCGGCTTGGTTCCAGAACAGCAGGTTTGGTTTGAACCCCACTGGCAGAGAGGTCTGAAAAGAAGCCTAAATAACATGGATATCTGCAGTGTATCTAGCTCTTGCCACCCCTGCCCGCACTGCCTTTTCAGTGAAAGCTGATCCACTCTCCTCAGCTCTCCTCTTCAATAGTTCATTTGTATTTTTCAGCCTATCTCAAGTAAAAAGGACTGTCCTGAGAATTGATTAGCACATGAAAATCCTGTAATAGCCAATCGATGTTCGAAATCTGTAGCTTGAGGCAGCAAGGAGTGACACCCAAAGTGTCTTGTAAAAGTCACCATGCATTTTAAACTCCATGTTATTGCTAAACAGATCAGAAATACTAAGAACTGGCAAGCACAAAACAGCATGCCAAGGGTCCAATGTCCAATGGAGAAGTCTAAACTTAATTACTGGTACAAAGTCACGCGTGCTGCTACAGTCATAATACACCAATCTCAAGTTCCTATTAATTTGAATGCACTGGTGTTGCAGAAAGGTACCTACCAACTAAATGGCTGATTCATGTATGTGAATGACAACTACACATGGACATTCCCATTTGCAAGCAGAATGTTTCTGTTTTAATTTCTGTAAGTTCATAAATCAAAGCATAGCTCATCTGGAAATAGCTGCAATGTTATCTGATTTTAAGCTCAAATTCAGAAGGCCTAGGCAGCTCTCATCCAAACTCACTCATCTTAGCAGGGCCTTTAAACTTTTTACCTGGATCCACAGGAACAAAAAATTTCAGTTTGTACTTTTTAATATACCCTTTCTTTTACATACATATTTTTCAGACAAAACCTGGTTGTCCCACATATTACCTTAGCACTATGAGCAGAGGCTTTAAAAGCAAAACCTAAACTGTACAATTAATAATAAAACCCTGCCATATTTTCATTGGTGTACTTCAAATGTGGGCAGACAGATGTCTAATGGTAAACAAGGATCTGTGGCCACTTATACCTTGAAACGCAAAGGTCACCTTACTTTTGCAGAAAGAGGAGGCAGAGCAGAACAGGGAGCCTGACTGAGCTTACAAGTATGCTCATTGGTTTTGCTCACTGTGATAGCTTGACATGGAAGAACAATGTACGTTCTACACGTCAACAGTGGAAAAGTCAGTCTTTGTGAGAAGGGCCAGGCATCTAAAAATACTGATAAATGGACTACAAAAAGCAGTAGCTTGCTGCCCAAAGCAAACAAAATGTTTCTAAAGGTTTCTATTTTTGCTGCCACAGCCAAAAAAGTGCAGAACAGAAAAATGCACGACTAAAGGTATGAAAACTTACTATATTCTACCTCTCCAAAAGCAGAAATAGCAGGGCAGTAGAATGGGAGGAGCTTTCGGGATCTCTGTGTCCTGTTTACCTGTGGGGATTCCCTGTACCAACCCATGTCTTACAATGTAATCAGCACTTCATGCAATGATGGAAACTTGATCACCTCACCAAGTTTGGTTCTGCTGTTGATACCTTTGCATACCCCTCCTTTGCTTTTGAGAGTAGAAGGCAGACACTACTGACTATGTACCAAAGAAACAGAATGTAAATCAAGCTCTGTATCCTGCACCTAATGTAAACATTTTATATTCATTTCTCCTGGCACAATGGGGAGTGTATAAGTACTTAGATCATTATCTCCCCATCAATGAAAATCTAACATCGCTGGGACAAGAATTTGCAGCTGTGTAACAACAGACAGCAGTACTGCATACTAGGTTAGAAATGGAAAAGGAAAGCAGTACAGGCAATTTAAAGTTAGGAGGGATTTTATTATAATTATCCTGACTGTAATATAGCCAAGAAAACAGTGATTCAAAAAGGAGCTCTCAAAGTTCCTAGGCCAAAAATTATTATAACAAATTTTCCGTATAGCCATTTTTCAGCTAATCTGCTCTCAGATTTTGCTTCTGTTTGCTGTTGGTACAGCATTAGTCTACCAAGAATTTAGAAGTGAACGCTTATGATTAAAATTCCAATTCTACCATGAGTTCTCTACAAATGTAGTGTTATTGCAGAGAAAATTGGGTCTTAAAGGCCACATTCCAAAACAGAATTATTTGCTTTTCAGAAGTACTTTTTTGAGCTTCAGGTATAAATCATCTTTATTTCAGATAACTGAAAAGTATCCAGAGGGGAAATTCTATTAAAAGTAATCACCCCACCTGCATTTTAACAATAGAAATTTAGCAAAAGCATCTGAAAAAAACCACTGCAATAAAATTTTGCCATGATCCTTTGCATTGGGGTGATTGCCCCCCCGCTCCCTTCTGCTGCTAAAATAGCAGAACTTTCTTCCCCAACCCAAAGACAAGCTTTATAAAGTTTATAAAGTAATAGAAGAGTTTTCAGAAAGGAATGTGATTTTTTTTTCCTCAAAATTTAGTTGAGATTAGAGAAACTTTAAAAAGAATCACTTTATATAAAAAGGAAAGCACAAAAATCTCTACAGAAAATGAGTTTAGCTTGAGGGTTGAAAATTTTGAACAAGTGTTTCTTTGCATAGATCTCATCAATACGCTCTAAGTCTGCTGTTGAGAAATGGATCGCCCAGAAAGAGGGAGCTGATCATTCCCCAACTCTTGTTACTGTGAAGTATAAGCTATCAATTAATAGATCTCCAGCAACTGCTTTTCTATTAGAAAAGGTAATACTGTGATTTTTTTGAGTGATACTTATGGACAAATTTTACTTAGCGTGCAAAATTGATCAAAGATAGCAAGTGAGTACCAGACAGAAAACAAGGGAACAACTCAGGACATCTTAATCTAATTTACAGTCATCCTTCGTGTACACTTCACTGTGATTGAGGAATCAGGAATGTTATCAATAAACAGAAAGTGCTTCTCTCTAAGAATTTTTTTACAGACTTAATGGCTCAAACATCTATGTTCAAAATAAAAAGAAAGAGTGATGTTTATGTGGACAGTTTTCTTTCAATTACTACAGAATGAAAATGTACCTTGAAGAGTAATGTGTGCATTCATGGGCAAAAAGTAAGGATCTGATTGTTGACAAATACTGTTACACAAACATACAATCAAAAGCACCGGTAAAGAAAGTAGTGGTAGAGTACAGTAAGTATAATATAGCAAGTATGTGTGTAAATATAGGCAGCACCTGTGTATGTATTCATATACGATATACATTATCACATAGTCATCATTAGATGAGAATGGCAATGTAACTAGTAAGCCATTCTAACCTGAACATCTTAATGATTTCCTATTTGACCTGTATTTTCAGTCAGTCTTTTTTTATTGCTAAAATGTCTTCACCAATTGCAGTGAGGTTGCAGAACATGTAAAAGCTGGATTAGTAAACAAGGGTAGGAAATAGGTTTTTCTCACTGACAAAGGTGCAGCATAAAAATAGGTTAAAAGATAACTGCCACTCCTACAGATTTTCTCTTATTTCTTAACATGGTGTGGAAAATGTTCAAAATATTTCGTAGCGTAGCTCGGTATTGACTAAAAGTTTTACTACAATATACTACGTAATTTAGTCCTGCCTCTTTTCCAACTCCTGCCTTTCACGAATGTCATTTAAAGTATCTCGACTGAGACATATCAGGAACAATTAAGTACAAGACAACAAGTAATGCTGTACTTTAGTACCACAGTTCGGCTGCAGCTTTGCAATAATATTACTCGAGAACCTATAAAACGCAAATTAATTGCCGTCTTCGTAATTGAGGAAAAAAGCGGATACTGCCAATCCCTCCGAGCAGCGCAACGACAAACCCCGTCTTCGCAGAGCTTGAGCTCTTCTCGCTATTGTTGCACGCTAATTAGAGCGGTTAAGTGCGAGGCGTCGATCGTCAGCCACAAAGGCAACCCGCTAAGGTTGGTCTGTAGCCCCCGCGGGGGAACTGTTTGAAAGGAAGTTTGCGCACACCGATGTTTTCAGCAACCGCCTCGTAGGAGAGGACCGGTTTTCCTTCCCTCCTTTCAGCCAGGGGCCATCAGAGGAGGCAGCTCCGAGCCAGCCCCGCCGCCCCCGGCCAGGGCAGCCTCACCTCCCCGGGAAGGCTGCGACAGCGAGACTTACCTTAGTGAGCTGGGCAATCTTCTTGCACATTTTCATGTGCATTTCCTGATTGCATCCCTCTGCCGAGCTGCTGCGAGCGGCTTTAGATCCATTGCAAGTCCCAGGCTGGTGAATCTTGTTTATGCCAGAGGCCATTAGGCTTGAAATATTTTAATCAAGTCTGTGCACGCCCCGGGAAGCGCGATCCTGTTCCTGCTGCTGGCCTCCCCTGGCGCGCTGCACGCCTTCAAACCCCCACAGCGCCGGAGGAACTTCAGCCCCAGCCAGGGCAAGCTCCAGCCGCCGCCGCTCTCCCTTCTGTGCAGATGTCCCAATCCTTCAGCAGAACACCCAGGCGAGGAGGCAGAGAACAGCATGTGCAAGCATCCTGATTGGGATTTTTTTTTTTTTTCCCTCCCCTTCTCTTCGAATGGTTGAGCTTCCGCCAGGAGAAGATGCCAGCGGCTGGATGCTACAAATTCCCCACAGGAGACGCTGAGCCAGCCATACAGGCAGCAGCACAGACGTTGCTGGGGATCTGTTATAGAGATAGCCTGCAGATTAAATCATGTTGCCTTCTTGGGCTGCCAAAGGATTGCAGAGGTCAGCAGAGAAGACGGTGTTGGCACCTTTCATAAGCTGTTATTTTGGCAATCCTCTCTAAGTCCGGATGGGCCCATAAAGTGATGAAGAAAACCTTGTTCAATTTTTGCTGCTGTGCTGAAAGCTGAATGGAGCAGTTCTTCTAGCTAAGAGGCACACTTGAGCACAGCTGAGCCCGGGAGCAGTGTCCATCCAGGACCCAATCCGCCTGCCTTACCCAAAGAGACTGGTCAGTTCTCCTCAGTTACACTAAAGGCATTGGAAAGGTGCCAGAAGAAAACTGACAATATTACAGGTCATTTTTTTTTTTTTTTTCATTTCCAAGCCGTTCCCTCTCTTCAAAGAGACCAGGCTTGTACATGTAAAAATAAATAAGAGGACAGAAAAGGCAGAAAAAAAGGACACAAGAGGCAAGCTATTAAGATAATGGGATTTTTAAAGAAGAATGCTTCAGTAAAGCGTTATGCAAGAAGAAAGTGGTTAGCGGACATGTTTAAACAAGTCTAGAAGAGGAAGGGGAAGGAGGAGAAGTCAAAGTAGGGTGAAGTCAGAGAGGTGGAGAAGAGGGGAAGGGGGAAAGAACAGGTAAGAGCAGCTGAGAGCTGCTCAACACCCCTTTGATGTCTCACTGCAGCCAGTACAAGAGACCCCATGGAGCAGGCAGAGGGGCCCGTCTCAGCTCCCGCGGGCTTGCAGCCAGCCAGAGGGGGCATGAGGCTGCTTCTTACCCCCTGCCCCAAGCAGGTAAGGCGGCTTTCCTGTCTCACCTCCTGGCAATACTTTCCATCCTTCTTGGGCAAGAAGCTTCCACTTTGCTAGTGGTGAGTTTGAAAAAGAGCTTCCTCAGGACTATCAGAATTGGGAAGGAGGATTATCTGGTGTCAGCTAAGGGCAGGGCAGAAGGAAAAAGGGAGAATCCTCAGCGAAAAAGGGAAATCCTTGGTGAGAGCAAAAAGAGATAAAGCACTGTTAAGAATAAACACAAGAGGAAAAAGATCAGGGCAGAAGAAGAATGCCTGCAGGCAGTGGGGAGAAAGAGGAGTGAGAAGATCTAATAACAGAAGACCTTGGGATGGAGAAACCAAACCCTTTAATTGCTGGGAGAAAAGGAGGGACTTTAAATCTCTAGAGGCAGAAAGAATCTTTACTCCAGGAGCAAGAGGAAATGAAGACTGACTGAGAAACACAGTGTAGGAGAAGAGAAAGGACAGCAAGGAAAACAAAGATGGTCACAGTTGCTGGGAGATGCTAAGCAGGGAAGAGAAGTTTAGCCAGAGAGTAGCATTCATGTTTTTTCCACTGAAAAGCAGAGGACACACTGGATCTGAATGCATGGCTGGACAGAGCCTTGAGACACTTGCATAGGCATAGACAGAGCAGAGGAGCACAAAACTTCAGGTACACTGGGAAAGGAATAAACCACGGAGATATTTTCAAACAGGCTGTTTATGTATTTTGGGGTGTTAGAGGGAAAAACTTGAGGCTTTGGTGCAAGATGGTGTTTAAGCAGAACATAATTTGTCCCTGGTAAAGTATTCTGAGTCCAGACAAGACTTGTCAGTCAATACTTCAAACACTGGAAAAGCTTCAGTCAGATCTCATGCATCAGAAAATGCAACCGCAGAACATTAATTCATAGGTCACTCAAGTTCATTAGTTCCACTACTCAAAAACCCCCACTTGGTTTCAATAACAGAATTTCAACAGATAATGCCAGAGCTTTTAAAAAAGAATTTAGCCTATTTTTTTTCTTCTAATTGATCTAGGGATCACCTATAGATAAGGCGACAAAGCAAGGATGTCACAAAGCATAATTTAAGTGCGTACTATACAAATGTGGGTCTTGCGAGAACCACATGGAACACATAAGTAGATTACAGAATGTTTGTGAACTTGGGGCAGTATATAGCAAAGACAGTTTAAAATAAAAACTAAAAGTCTAAACAGAAAACACACATATATACTTCTGCTTGAATTATTATTGCTGCATTAGTTTTAAGTAAATTATGAGAGAAAGTGGTCATGTCACTACAGTCTTTGTAAGTCTATGAGTAACTGTATACAGGTTTATAGCTTTACTGCTCAGATGCATTAACTAATTTCCTTTTTATTGTAAAATAACCAAGTCATATGAGTAAAAGACTATAAGCCTTCCATTTTTAGTACCTCCTGCTTGCTGAATATGCAGACTATATAGCTTCTGAAATCTTCAGACTAGCTACTATTAGAAGATCCACACACCCCAAATTCCAAGACATAAAGATACTTATGTTGCAAATGTTTAATACATAAGTTTGTGCCTTTGTTTAACATATTACAAACAGCTTTCCCAAAACACAATACAGAGCCCAATTCGTTCACTTTTTGCCTGAATACCAGTACTACTGAAGTCAGTGGGATTTATTCTTTTTTTAATACATGAGGGCAAAGTTAAACTGATCCCCCAGATTACACTCTACTGCTGTTTTGCAGTCCAATAAAATTTGCATTTGAAAATGGTAGAACAATACAGTTAGTCATTAACTGTCACATTATGTTTCAAATGACAAAGCCCTATCAATAAAATGGATTTAAAACTTCTCAAGTTAGTGTGTCAGCAAAGGAAGGTGCATCCCTAAGTGAGATTCTAATTTAATTCATAAATCACTATCCTTATTATTGATCTCCACTTAAATTCATTTTGGTCCCAGAGTAGCTTTTTGACCCCGGAATACAGAATTCAGGGACTGTTTTTTTTTCTCCTTCTCACAGGAAAAAAAAAAAGGAAAAAAGGGAAATAAGGATGAAAAATAGTAGTCAGAAGACTCGTTAAGAGCAGTTATCCTGTTCACCTAATTCACTATCCTACTTCCAGTAAAGCTTGTTTTGGGATGGAATGCAAGAAGAAGGACAAGTATGAAGTGGTTCTGCCACTGGTACATCTTGGGTAATTACACGTATTACATATAATTATATAGATATATAAAATATTATATATAACTACTTTATACTTTTCATTTCTTCCCACCTCATAAGGCAAACAGGATTTGAGACTCCCATTCAAAAAGCACCAGAAGTGCTACTGATTTCCTTATTGACTGAAAACTAACTATTCAAAAATGTATATACAATTTTATAGCTTACATATACACAAGTTTTGGAGGAATGTGGTGAACAGAACCTCTGATTACTACTACATAATGATGGCCCAATTATAGATGAAATATTACTGTGCTTGTATTTTTAATACAAACACTGGAACCAACCAGATGCATCAATTATAAAAGCCCTTGAATACCTACTAAATAGGATAGCAACAACTTCCCTTTTTTTACCTGTTTTTTTACCCAGTGACCTACATCTAAAATCACCACAAAGTAACTGGCATGCAGCAAGTTTGGCTTACCCTGTGGCACCGTGTATTTGCTCACACAACAGGACTGACAAAGGAAAGGAAGGATCTAGAACAGTGGGTCAGAAGTAGAAAGAGATAACCAGAAGTAGACCATAGCATAGCAGATAAGGTCACTATTTCAAAGGACAAGGAAAAAAGCTTGAATTATTAGCGCACACGTCCCTCCAGAGCCTGGAGCACCATCCAAGGTTCTGAGTTTCATCATTCCTTTCCTTTTCGGATAGAATTGTGACACCCACCAGCCACAACCTCTAGGTCTGTGCTGCTGATAAGGTCCTCGACCTCCCAGGAGGTGGGTGTATCTATCCCTCAGGAAGTAGCTGGCTCTTAGTGAGCCCTGAGAGTTAGCTCAAAAGAGGACTAAAGCCTCAGGGCTGATCTGAAATGGGGTTCCTGGGTCCATGGGCAAGGGGTGTGGCTGGAGGTCCCAGGTGAGACTGGTCAGGGGCCATTAAGGCTTATTAGCGCAGTCAAGGCCCTGAAACATAACCTGTAAGAACCGTGACAGCAAAGACATCTATCAGCTGAACAAAGTATCTGGTATCACAGGGAGGCTGTTCTATGCTATGTAGAGCAAAGTCTAAATGGCCAACATTTATGATCCTACTTCAGCATGTTATATACCTACACATGAAACACCAATTATGATACTGGAAATCTGAATCCTTGTGGCATATTTATCCTGAAAGCCAGTATGTCTAACTGGGTTAGATGTCAATTGTCATAACAGAAGACTGACTTCTATTTCTGCCTAGAAATACAAAGCCTAGCAGAAATATTTAAAGCAGACTGGAAGAAATAAATCCCACATCCTGGATGAAATCCATCATAACGGACTGCAAGGTATTCACCAGGGAAAATCCTCATCTGTAGATCTGAGATGTAGGTAGGCACAAATGGGCTGCCAAACATGTGAATCAAAAATAATTCAGTTTGCGTTATTAGTTTCACTTAAAATAAAAGTCCTGGGTTTTTAAAGCCACAAGAATCAAAAAGTTTTACCTGCTCTTCTGTTCCTGTTTCCATCCTCTTCTCCACAGACTCCTATAGCAGAAAAAATCTAGATGAAGTTAATTGTCCAGTAAAAATATCTGAAATAGAAAGATGGTTACACATTGTATTTCCCTAGAAAATATAACCTTATGTCGTGGTTTCACCCCAGCCAGCAACTAAGCACCACGCAGCCACTCGCTTACTTCCCCCCCACCCAGTGGGATGGGGGAGAGGATCGGGAAGAAAAAAAGTAAAACTCCTGGCTTCAGATAAGAACAGTTTAATAGGACAGAAAGGAAGAAAATAATAATGATAATAATAACAGTAATAAAAGAATTGGAATATACAAAACAAGTGATGCACAATGCAATTACTCGCCAACTGATACCCAGTTAGTTCTGTGGTGGTGTGTTTCTTCCCCCTCTGTGGGCTGATCTATGAACTCGGGAAGTCTCGCTAGGCCTTAGCATAAGTGTAATGAGTTGGGCAGTTAAGTGTCCCTTGACTGTACCAGGAACTGTTACACGGCTAAGACAGGGAGTCATCCTGACCATCTCAAGGACTCCTGCTACCCGGTGGGGGCACGGCATGGGAGTAGGGATAACTAGTTCTGTCCTAACAACCTTGAGACATATCCCAGCCCTCCCCTGACAACCTTGGAGCATCCCATAACTGAATCTTAAGTCATTCCCTGACAGCCTTAGAGCCTTCCTTATCTGAATCGTAACTCATGTGAAAGGGTACCAGCTCAGCTGGAATCCCAGTAACTTACTGATGACTAAAGCCAATCATCTCCCAAGCCTATAAGCAGCAGTACTGAGACCCTCTGAGCTCTCCTGGACCACAGCAGGCTGTGACCAGCATCTCCTGAGTGGGATGCCTCTCAGAGCTCGCAAACTTTTCTGTTTGTGAAGACTGGAGGTCTATCGCTGAAAGCCGACAAGACTTGGGCTGATACTCTCTGCTCCTTGAGGCTCGACCCTTCACCCGTGGAGAAAGATGCCGAAGCATTTGATGTGAATATTTTCACGGAACTCGAGGGGAATTTTTAACAGGTATACTATTTTATTTGCTTATATGTATATCTCTTAGTGTCTTTATGCATGTGTGTGTATGCTAACCTGAATATTCTATAACAAGTATATTACAAGTTATTGCTTTTCAAATCTATACTTAAATTACTGTTGTGAACTTTATTCTACTGTGAATGAATCTCAGGCTGCTATTATAATCCCTTTAGATATAAACTGTGGACCAAGTATGGGACTAGGAGTCAATCCAGCCACACCTAGACTCTGACAGGAGTTTAGAAAGCAAGGGGGTCTTTTCTGAACCTCATGACTCAACAGGAGGGTCTCCCCTACCTTTTACATTTGCAATCTCTGTACAAATCACGGGAAATAAATTCTAACTTGATTGTTCTTTGTATATTTCTTTTACCCTATTGCGTTTTCTGTTTCAGTACACCTAATTTTTAGTCTGATTCTAACTTAATTTTCGTTTGTGCATTTCACCCATGTATTAAGTAACAGAGTGAACCTTGCCATTGATTTCTATGAAGTTGTGCTTTTATATAAATTCCTATTAAATATTTGTTCTTTTGCTAAATGATTCTTTAAGCGGTCCAAAGCATTCCTTTTTGCGACAAGTTCCAGAGCAATGATCCACTTCCCCCAGCCAACTCCCTCCCAGTTTCTATACTAGGCATGACGTCACATGGTATGGAATATCCCTTTGGCCAGTTTGGGTCAGCTGCCCTGGCTGTGTCCCCTCCCAACTTCTTGTGCCCCTCCAGCCTTCTTGCTGACTGGGCATGAGAAGCTGAAAAATCCTTGACTTAGTGTAAAAAATACTTAGCAACAACTAAAAACATCAGTGTGTTATCAACATTATTCTCATACTGAATCCGGGACATAACACTATACCAGCTACTAGAAAGAAAATTAACTCTATCCCAGCCAAAACCAGGACACCTTACAAAAAAAACCAACTCATGAGGATTTGCTGTTGATTATAGTGTTTCTGTAGAGTGACTATTTCTCCAACATAAAATAAAAACTTTTAGAAAAAAGTTAACACATAAGATTCTATGTTACTCTCATACTTGTGCATACAGAATCCACTTCCTGCTCTCTACAAGCAGAAGAAGATTAGGCCAGATCCATATGTTTTAAAAGTTAATACAAAATACAAACGACTCACCTTTAAAAAGCAGGTATCTGTTTTAAACATACATAAATGCATGGTAGTACATTAAGTCAGGAAAAAACTGCCACATGTATAAATGATTTTAAAATTTATTTTTAGCTGTAAAATGGAACGCTTTTTCTCCTGCTGCTGCCCTCCATTCTTCACATACAGCTCATATACCCCATAATTCTTGACACAATTATAAAGAGAAAATCATTCCATTGTTTTATTGATAGAAAGGTGCTGCTTAAAGAAAACACTGGAAAGATTCAGATCTGGAACAACACTGACCCCTAGTGCTTATCTATTTTATTTGTTAGGTTTTTTTTTCTTAGCCAAAACCGACCCTTCTTCGGGATGGGTTCTGCCTATTTGACCTACTGTCATTTGCTGGTAGGTCATCTGTCCTTACAAACTAACTGTCATCACTTGAGGTAATCAGACACTTTTTTTTTAAAAGCCAAAACACATAAGAGATCTCAAATACCTAGTGTCCACAGTTAACTACTTCTATTCACATTTTTGAATGCTGTCTGTAAGTCTGTAATTAATATATGCTCAGAATGTTTCCCCTCAGCTAATCACCCCCTGCCTTGCTTCTCATTGAATATCAGTCCCTGTCTCACAGTATGTTCTGTAACCATAACATGTCTCTGGAGTTTGAGCTTAGTTGTCTTTCCTGTTTTTAATAAGACACAGAATTTATTACTATTCTCAATTTAAAGGATTTATGGGAAAACATTAGGTTCACAACAAATGCCTGAAAATTTTGGGAATATTTCCACTAGTAAAAGATTCAGACTGGAAGGAACACAAATATGCATTCCAAGAAGCCAGTTATGCATACTATCCATCTTTTCAGCCCCTCCTTACAGCTGATATAAAACATAAGGATGTTTCAGTAAGAAACACACAGTCTGCAAGTTGGATTCAGCCTAGGCAGTTCATCCAGGGAACTAAGTAACCAGTTACTTAACTGGTAACCTAGTGAACTTAGTCCCCTTTGTTACCTAAATCTTTAATATAGGCAAAAGTTAACTTTAAAATAGACAAACGTATCTCGCTCTAGATACAGTAGCTGAGCACTTTTTGTGTCACTGGATGACCATTCTCCAAAGGACACAGGCTGAGCTTTCTTGGTTTGCTACCCCAATTGCTTCGGTGTAAGGCTGCCGTTTACAAAATGCAACTGCACTCATTTTTCCAGATGATCGCGTCCGGAGAGGACTTTGGGAGAGCGGCTGAGGGCAGCACCAGAGTCTGTCAGGCTTATTCAACTATTTTGCACCAACATACATTCCGGAAATCCTCTTGCCCGACGCTTCTCCTCAGCCGCAGCAGAGCCGGTACCGAGGCTGCTTTGAAACAGCCGCTGCTGCCGTCAGCGCGGCCCAAGAGGCGGAGGCGAAGCCGGCCGCAACTACGCCGCCCCAGCCGCTGCCCTCGCCCTCTCGGCCCTCCCCGGAGGAAGATGGCGGCGGGGAGCTTCCCGCGCGCTCCCCGGCTAACGGCCGCTCCGGCTAACGGCCGCCCCGCCCGCCAGCGCCCGCCCTGTCAGCGGCGCGGCCCGGCCCAACCCCCGCCCCGCCTCCAGCGCGCGGAGACGAGCACGAGCGCGCGCCCGCGCCTCACCCCACCCCGCCCGAGTTTCTCGCGAGATCGGGAGCGGTCCTCGCGCCCAGTTTGAAGCTGGTGGCGCGGGCGCTGCGGCTGTTGCTGGTGCGCGCGCGGTGGCTGGCGGGGGACGGTTTCCGGTGGCGGCCCCCGGGGCTGCAGCAGGCGGTGAGGAGCGGCCGGGTCGGGCTGAGCTGAGCTGAGGGGTGGGAGCCGCCGTCCGCTTGCGGTGGGCTCGCCGTCGGCCGTTAGGAGCGGCCTCGCCGCTGTAGGAGCCTGTGTGGGAACAGCAGCTCTCCGCCTTCCCGGGGCGGCTCTGCGCTGAAGGGAGTCCGGAGCAGGGGAGTCGTTACCTGACCGTCCCCTTTCTCTGCAGCCATGGGAGCAAAAAAGAAGCTTCTGCAGATCAAAGAAGCCTTTCAGCTGGCCCAGAAGCCTCACCAGAACCACGCGAAACTTATTGCGGCTTTGAAGAGAACGTACGATCAGGTACGCTGGCTCTCGGGGCATGACAGCGCCTGGGAGGAGCGGTGACCCCCCGGGCTGAGGGGAAAGTGAGGGCAGGGCGCTCAGCAGCTGCTCTGATGTCCTTTAGAGGGAAGGGGGCCTCTTCGGCCTTGTTTCCCGTAAAACAAGCATTGAGGCCAGTATGCCTAAGAAAAGCCCTGCGACTTTAAAAAAAAAAAAAAAAAAGTAGCTACACGCTAAACTATTACGCATGTTTGTCTCCTGCGAACGTGGGTGTTAAGAACAGCCCACGGCAGATACTAATAATGTTGCTGGAAGGTGTTTGGATACCCGAGAAGGAGGTGTGACACAGGATAATAATGGATGAGGGTGTCGGTTGCCGTTCTGAAACCTGTTAGCAGGTAAATGTAAACTCCGGAATGGAGCTCGGCAGTCAAGACACATGCCTGCTGTGGAGTTAAAGTAAGCTATTCAGTGAAGAGTGCACAACAGCCGATGTGCCCTAACTGCTGGCTTTAGAGCTTTAAAAATTTAAATGGAAGCTGTGAATTATAAACCCACTTATTTTATTTTTCTGTGGTACTGCTTTTGAAAGATGAACTGGGTAGTTACCTTTTGTTGTGCTTTGATTTTTTTTTTTTTTTTTTCAGTTGGAAGATAAGAAAGATTTTCATGAAAAATTCATTCATTTCCTTAAGTATGCTATGATAATCTACAGACGGGAACCAGCAGTGGAACAAGTGATGAATTTTGTGGCTAAATTTGTTACTTCATTTTATCAAATGCAGAAAGAGGATGGTAGTGAGGAGGGAGAAGAAGATAATTTACTTATGAATTACATGTTTAACTTTCTGCTTGAGGTACTGTAACACTTATTAAATCTTTAACATAACAAATGGAAATGTCATGCAGTGGGGAAAAGATGCTGGCACTTGGGATGATACTTACTAACTAGAATTTAAGAAGTAAAAGCAAGGCAAAGCTAGTGCTTTGAGTAACACCACTCTCCGCAAATCCAAAAAACCCACCACACCTCCCCCAATAACCCAACAACTGGATTTCAAAAGTTAGGCCTGTGAGAAAATATGAACAGTTTTCTTATTTGGCTGTCCAATGTGTCATTATAGGCTTTACTATAGGTGCATTTATAAGTGTGAAATTGTGGAAGTGTTGTGGAAATTAATTTATACTGTTTCTTTGATAAGTAAGAATATTAGAAGATCTTTCATACAGGTGTGGTTGGCATATGTATTATTCCTTTCTGCTTATTGCAGGTGTTATATAGAATAGATGATCAACAGTTCCAATAGCATGAAAACACAAGTAGAATTACATTTTCTCAGACTAGTGTTTTGACATGGAAAAATTATTGATCGGGCCAAGATCACTAGTTGTCATTGCCAATGTATTTTTTGTTTTTTGCTTCTAATTTTTTACGGAGACAGAGTGGTAAGTTAGCTAATGTACTGTAGTCTACATTGAGTGGTAAGCTGTTCCTTTCTTGGTGAAGGCATTGCTAGTTATGTAAAGTGCCACTGATACAGGTGATGGGCTGTAATTGTTTTCCAGTTCTGTGACTTCTTAATCTTATTAAAAAGAAACTTAAATAGGAAAAGCTTTTGAAATACAAAAGTGCATATTTCACATACTGTATAGAATAGTAGCTACTTACATGTGCATGTTAATAGCCTTATGTTGGAAATGAGAAAAGTGTGATTATGAGAATACTTTTTTTTTTCTTTCCCTAAGTCTCACAATGCGAACAGCCATGCAGTTAGGTTTCGAACATGTCAGCTTGTTAATAAGATTTTGGGAAATATGCCAGAGAATGCCCAGATTGATGATGACTTATTTGATAAAATTAATGAAGCTATGCTGATTAGACTTAAAGATAAATTTTCAAATGTGAGAATTCAAGCTGTGTTGGCCCTGTCGAGACTTCAAGATCCAAAGGATGAAAACTGTCCTGTTGTTAATAGTAAGTAGTACTGTTTTTTTTCTTTTGTTTAGGAACATTTGTTGATTTACATTAAAACGTTTTTAAGCATTTTTTTAAGCATTGAGTAAACAAATCTTAGAGGGTATTCTTGTGATAATTTGTAAACTGTGGAGCTCTTTGCCAGAGGAGGTTGTAGATGTAAGAGTTGTGTATGTTTAAGGGGAAAAGACAGAACTGCTTCAAGGAGAGATCCACTGGGGATTAAATGACAGACAAATCATATTGGGCTTTGGCTATTCTGTGAACTGAATGTAGCTGAAGGATGGTGAGAATAATGGCATGTTGCGAATTGGGGTGGAGACATGATACATGCTTGCTCAGTTCTTACCATCTAAGCACCCTTTTTGTACTATTAATTGAATTGAATTTGTACAAAAACACTTAGAGGAGTAAGGATGATAATAGAAAAAACTAATTTTGTTTCAAATTATGGCTGTCTGCCCCATGAGAGAGGCAAACTGGTTACTGCCATTGTCGACCTATGCTTTTTTTTTTGCCTTTTTTTGGGGGGGATGGGGGGTGATCTCATCTTATTCATGGATCATTTCCTTTAAGAGACCAGCACCTCTGGAACCCAGGTTTCTTGATGTTGTTTTTGTGCTGTTTGTGGGTTTCTTTGGGTATGGTATGATTCTTGACTAAGCCTCTACTTCCAATGCCTCAAGGCAGACGGACTGTAGGTTTGTACCACCACAGCTATTATGTAAATTGTGCCCTGATTAAACTTTACATACTGTCTTTTGTGAAAAGAGTGAATTAGTTGGGGGTTTTTTGTTATTAAGGTACCTTCTTTGAAATTATATTTTCTAACTGTTTATAAGTTGCTTATTTAGGACCACATAAATTTCATAGTCAATCATCGTCTCGCAGAGCAAGAAGATGAATTCAAGTATTCTCTGATTAAATGCTTTTTATTGTTGGTTTTAATTTTGAAGAATGGTCAAGAATGTAACAAAAAGCATTATGTGAGAGATTTACTATTTAAGTTTTGGTAGGTTTAATGGAGATTGTAGTTTTCCATTTATAGGAAAATTTCAGGATCTACCTCATAGGTAATGATGATGTATAGCCAGTGAATAGAGGTCTTAAGGGGCCAACATTTGGAAGCTCTTTTTTTTTTTTTCTCTCCAGTAATGACAAAGTGGTTATTTATAGGTGGGATCTAGAATAGCAATTTTCAGAGTTATTAACTGAAGATCCTACTTAAGATTGTAAATACTGTTTTCATAGTTGAATTTCTTTTGAGGTTGTAGCTCAGCATGTAATTGCCATATAATCTTGGGGTTGTGACCCTAAAGTTTTCCCTAAATTTGTATGAGCTATGCAGGGGCACGGGAGGGGTTTTAATAACAGCTGCTGGTTTTGGGGCTTGGGGTAGGTTTTTTTTGAGTATTTTCTTGTTTTTTTATAATGTTTCAGACTCTTCCAAAAACATTATAATGACTATTTTACTTTCAGTTTACAACACGTTGCTTGAAAATGATTCAAATTCAGAAGTGAGGCGTGCAGTGCTGTCATGTATTGCTCCATCAGCAAGGACTTTGCCAAAAATTGTAGGCCGCACTATGGATGTAAAGGAAGCTGTCAGGAAACTGGCATATGAGGTAAATTGGATCACTTAATATTATTTCAAAGAGTGACTTAGGAAAAAAGGCTTTAAATATTTTATTATATTTCACTGGTTAAACACCAAGAATGGTTAAATAATTTTTTTTCACTTACCAGAATTTTGAGGGGGAGTAATTTAATACAAGTTTTCAAGATAAAACCCCTGAACTTGACTGCAGAACTTGCTTGATAGAAATTACTTTTGTCATAGAACTTGGGTCTTTGGGATCAGACAGTAAAAATATAAATTATGTATACAATCTATTATTTTCTATCTATATGTTTTGTGATGTTTGTGAAGCAATTTGTGTTCTCTGTTATTGCATAAGAGGTAATTAAGTACAGTTAGGATCACAGCAATACTAGTGTGAAAAAAAAAATTTGGTATTCCAATTTTGAGAAGTATCAATCATTACTTATGTTTACATGTAGAGGTAAGGGCAAGAAGGTACGCTACCATGTATATTTCTTGTGCAGGCATCTTTGGTGAGATCTTAAAAATGTTCTATTTTTTTTCACACAGACCTATCTTCTGTTCTTTCTTAACTTGGATTAAATTCTGTTTTTTAATTGAATCTCTCTGTTAGCAGGCTTACTTCAGTGATTTCATTGCATGTATTCCTTGCTCTTGGAGCTTTAAGGAGAGAGAATAGTTTTCATACCTAGGTGTTGCATTCAAGCGGAGCTGCCAAGCTTCTAAGCTATTTGTTAACTTTATTCTTACTTTATTTTATTTTACATTTTCTTCCATGCACAAGAATCTGCTTGTTAATGTATTGGTACAACGCTGATGGTATAGGTATTACAGGCTTTTATTGACTTATGAATTCTGTGGATGGATAAAACTGAGAGTTTAAAACCACAGGTAGTTAATGAATTCAGTTGTTACCGTTTGTAGAAATGCATTTTAATGGTTTGTGTGTTGTTTTTTTTTTTAAGGTTTTGGCAGAAAAAGTTCACTTGAGAGCTCTGTCAATAGCACAGAGAGTAAAATTGTTGCAACAAGGACTTAATGACAGATCAGGTAAGAGGTCATCTTTCTCAACATCTTAATACAAATGTTTAAGAGAGAATACTTCTTAAGGTTTTGGGGATGACTTGTGTGGAAGCTGTGATGGCAATAATAAGGAGCTCAAAGGGATTCATGAGGTACCATGAAATGTTTAAGCACAAGAAATTCTGCTTGCTGCTTTAGTTTTCCAGTCCCCTTATAGTGGATAAACCAGAAAAGGATTGCACTTTCAAAAAACTTGAAAGCCACTGAGCTTTAAAATAGGACCAAATACTATTAAAGTTAAAAAACAGCAATGTAATTATTTAATTCAGTGTCTTTTGAAACATGTTTCATTACAGATATTTTTGCAACAAATATATTAAAGAATTGAAATGTAAACATTAATATCAAATCTTCTCAGCTGGTTAGTTTTTTGTTTAACTAGCTTGGGTTTTTTTAATGAATTTTTGATTGACCCTCATTCATTTTGTCATGAAGCAGTTTTATTCTTTTTGATGTCTTCTGTACTGCATCATTTTTATATAAAAGAGCCATTCAGAATGTACCCATAATTGTGTGTAGTGTCGTTGCCAGAAGATCAAAAGATCACATGCATCTGAGTGAGACAATTTTGGCCTGCCTACATAGAACATGGCTTTTTTTTTTGCAACAATAGCAATTATGTACATGAATTTCACAATAAAAGCTGCCAGTTGTACTAAGTGCTACTGTGTTATCCACATACTTTGTTTGGAAACTCTGTACTAAGCCCTGTTGAGTTTTACTCTGAGAATTTTCCTTGCTTAGTATATGTGCTGTTTGTGAACTTTAAGAAATATGACCTATGTAGTTATTCACTTAGAGAGCAAAAGTACTGTGTTCATTGGTAACTGGAGCTCTTAAAGGTGTGTCATGTATGAGTGTGTTTTTATTGATCTACTTTTCTTTTTGGCTAGTTGGGGATCATATTAGTATGTTCTTGACAGCAAAGGAAGAGAGGGTCACCTGAGTGCTTTCTTATGCTGTATAGAACTACACTTAAAAAGAAGTCCTCCTTCTGTATAATAAGTTTTAATTAACGTTTTTCCCCGCCTACCCTGAATTGTTCTATAGTAGTCTAATGAAGTTTGTCAGGTTTTGTTTTTGAAGTCCAGCACTGAAAAACCCATGTTCTGAATTACTAATCCTTTGAATTACTAATTCTTATCAGTATACTAGTTTGCTGTAACTAGTTGCTGTTTGTCTGCTGGCTGCCCCCCGCCCCCCCCCATAATACTTGGTCTTGACAGATAATTCTTTAATTCTTTTGTCTTAGAGTGAATGCATTTCTGTCTTAATAATGTTTCAAAACTGGGGGGGAAGCTACCTTCACTATTTTTTCCATGATCCTTCATTTGCCAGGAACAAGGGTTTGTTGTATTCCCTTACTGAGAAGGTACAACCTTTCTACATGGCCTATATTTCCGTGACATTGAGGTGTTCAACATGAAGAACTGCCTTCTTTTATGATCCAGAGCAGATACTTTTCTGTTGGTGTCTGTCTCTTCCTTAGGATGATTCTTCATCCCAGCTGTTGAGGACTTGTTCTTTTTCTTGACACCTAGAATCCCAAGGGAAAATATCTGTCAGAGTACGTAGTGTCACTCATATCTTTGATATCATATGCTCTTTGCTGGGCAAAAGAGGTTTATGTTCCAAATTGGCTGCATTTATATATATATACGTCCACTAGTATTCCCTCATTTTGATCTGTTTTGCAAATTCTATGATCTGGAATATGTGTTTCTTTATCAAATTTGCTTCTCTGAGTAACTCCTAAGCTAACAACAGAGGAACCTGCTTGTTCAATGTTGGTAGGTTGAAATCTTGGATGTTTTTCCATATCGGCTTCAGAACAAGGGTTTATAATTACACAAGACCTAGAAGACATAATCCAGATTCTGCTAAGTTCTTTTCAGGATGCATTCAGCTGTCAATTCTCCGCTCTCATTCTCTTTCATTTTACTACATTCTGCTAGTTAATGCTTTTCACCACCTTGGAGAGGTTTCTCATTCTTAGGACCTTAATTTAGCTCTTTTGAGGCCTTTTTTACAGCTCTTTTTGAACTCTTGACTGTATTGAAGTGCTGTCTTTATGTTATCATAAGTTACGTATAAGATGAAAGATGAATGTTGTCAGTGTGTGTGGACTTTATTTCCCTTATATTGGATATTGTTTTCTAAAAGTCCTAAGAGCATACTTATATCACTCCCTAGTTATTATGTTTTTGCTTCCACCAGACTATTAGCCTTTGTACTTCCCTGCTTAAATCTTTGTATATGTATTAATGATGTATGTATTCTAGATGTTCCCATAAATACTTTTTTCCTTGATTAAATAATACTCTCCTGATCCAGAAGCTATCTGTTCATTGTGGCAATGGGGAGGAAGGACTTAAGGTATCTTTATGTAAATTTTATAATCCAGTTGCATAATTGAATTAACACAAGAATTCTGTGTGGCAGTTCAGACTAAAGGTCTGTGCAGTAGTATCCTGCCTCCAAAAGTGGCCAATTCCTAAATGCCTGAAACAAAGCACATATATAACAATGCTTCCCCAGAATATTTCCTTGTTCTACAAAACTTCATGGTTTGTAGATTCTCTGGGTTGAGGTGCTGTCTTTTAGATGTAACAGTTTTTGGATAAAGGGTTGTTTTTTTTTTTTAATTCCCTGTTGGGGGAGGAAAATGTTGTCTCAAAAATGTAGTAGTGCTCCATAGGTAGTTTTTATTTAACTGTTGGGTTTTTTTTTTTTTTAAGGTAACGCTAAGTTCAATTGTATAATAACTTCTTTCCAAAAAGCCTTCTGTAGAAAAATGATTTGTGAAAGTATGTTGAAAACTTGGTGGTTTTTTATGTTTAATGTTTTAAACCGTTTAAATTCCTGTCTTGTTAGGTGCTGTTAAGGAGGTAATGAAGAAGCTGCTTCAAGCCTGGTTACAATTCACTGAAGGGGATGTTTTAGAATTGCTTCATCGACTGGATGTGGAAAACTGCCCAGAAGTGGCCATCCCAGTACTAAATGCTGTGTTTTCATTATCTCCACTTCATGAATTGGTTCAAAACTGTAAACACCTTGACAGCAGGTATGCAGATCAGTTTTCATTTCCGAAAGATATTTTGTATAAGATTGTTAAATTAAAGGTTATATCTAAAAGGGGAGCAGAGTAACTGTTACCTGTGATAAAAGACTAATATTGTGGTGTAAGCCATGATGTCTCCCTGGTGTTTGTGTACTTAAGTGTTTTGGATAGGCTTTTTTCTTTTTTAAAAGATCTGTGTTCACCAGCTGAAAATGATTGTGCCAGATAAGCAAGAGGAAGAAATGAAAAATGACTTCTCAGTTCCTGAACACCCCAAAAATGACACTCTTAGAATTTAGAAGGATGCAGTAAATTAATCAACTAAACAAGCTTTTGTATGAGTAACAACTTAGAGCCTAATTTGTTTTATTTCATATACTGTCTACAGCTTACAATAAAGGCAATGCTTTAGTTTACCCCCACAAATGTAATTTCCTGTCTTAACCTGTGGTACTGAAAAACTCCTTTGCTCCCATTTGTCCTCCTTCTCAGTAAGGCTTCTGGTCTTTCTCACACATTGGCTAGTCCTCTTTGGCTTCCCTCTATCCTTTTTGCTGAGCTAGAGGCAGCACAATTTGGGGCTGGTTCAGTTATCCATGAACTGTTTGGAGAATCAATCAGAATGGAATTATTTGGCTTGTGTTTCAGCCTTCTTTCGGAGGTATTTTACTTGTAGTAACAGAGCTTGACAGAAGTTGGTATATTAGAGGCTTCTTCTCCTGTGTTAATGTTTGGTAAAATGAGTTCCTAAGCTATGAAGAAGATGGCATGGTGAATATTAAGATCTATAAAGCAAAAATGAAAGGGGGAAGAAAACAAGAAATTAGAAGTTGTAGGAAATTGCTAAGGGAGGCAAAAAGGGGTGAGAAGAAACAGCTTGAGTTAATTGAGGCAACCAGAGTGGAATGATTATTAACAGTGGTAGGATTCTAATATTAGATGATAAATGACAAATTGTCACTGATTAAAAAGTGATAACAAAATATTATTCCATGTTTTGGGGGAAAACGTGTAATGTCTTCATATGAAGTGTCTTGCCTTCTAGTAGTTTATGACAGATGGTTTGAAATCAGTAGTTGTTACATGCATTGTGCTCCAAAGCTATAGATGGGGGCCTGTCTGGCTTTCAAAAGCATCAGTAATGGTGAAATAACTTTCTTAGAGCCTCTGGAAATGTGCCAATATCTTAAGAGGTTCAAAGGAAAAATTTATGTAGTTATGGACTTGTCAGTCTAACTTTGATCCTGCGCAAAACAAGGCTTTCATTCTGAAAGACTGGGCTAACTGAGAATTTTTTTTAAATAGTGGATCTGTTAGACTAATGACATTTTGAGAAGTGAAATTATTCAGCTTGTAATGAGACTATTTGATTTATGGAAAATATTAGGCTTGTTCTTGTATGACGTTTCTGACTACAGCTTGAGTGATGCAGTATCAATATGATAAATGCTTAGATTTTTGAAGTCTATGATTTCTGTTTGTTAAATTTACTTTTAAATCAAGACTTTTCAGATTAATGGGAAGCCATCAAATGATCAGTTTTCAGTTTTCATCTACATGTTGCTGGGGGTTTTCTGTTTTGTTTTTGTTTTTTTTTTTTTTCTTTTTTTGTTGGTGGGGTTTTTTTGTGTGTGTGTGAGGAACCTAAAAGAAAAACGGAATTGTTATTGGTAGTTTGCAAGTAAAATGAAATTTGAGGGAGTGAAAAGTACCACTGACAGTGATACTCCGCTTTTTCTGTTTTGATTAATGCACAACTTCTGCTTCTGAAAACAAAAATTATATGCCATGCTTAGCATGGAAAAGACTATGATTATAAAAAGGAGTGGCGGTCCTATGACTGGTAAATAGAGGATGAGCTTACAGAGATGCTGAGAAGCAGTTATGTTACTTTTTGCATTTGACATACTATGATTGCTACTGGAATATTGTGTGAAGGTCTTGTATTAAGAACAGAAGAAACAATTCATAAACTGCAGCTGAAAAATAATTTAATGCAGTTGTTGCATTTCTGCAGATTAATGGAGTTCAGTATCCCAGGCTTGTACAGTGATAACAATGTTTCATAGAGTTAAAGTACTTGGGTGGTTGCTGTAGGAGGTCTGAAGGGCTGAGCAGAATCTTTCTGCAAACTGATATGAACAGCCTTGATTTAAAATAACGAGAAGTGCTCCGTGAGCACTCGGGGAGCTCCATGTCCTCACTTAAGAAAGAGGAAGTTATTTTCGTCAGTCCTTAAGTATTTCTGTGGAGAATACCTTTGACAAGATTTTATTTTCGTCTTGGGAAATAATCTATTTCTGTGCATTTGTTGTCTTTGACCCTATTTTATTTATATCTATTTATTTTTGTTTAGAAAACTGATTCCACTGGAAGACTTAACGGCTGAGAATGTGTTATATTGGCGATGTCTTTGTGAATATCTAAAATCAAAAGGTGAAGAAGGTGAAGATTTACTAGAACAGATGTTGCCAGAACCAGCTATATATGCAGATTATTTATTAAGGTACCTTTAATTTAAAAATAAATCTCTTGCCACTAAAACAGATATGTGTGTGTGTATATATATATATATATTTTTAAGTAGAGAATATTTCTTTTATTCAACTCTTCAGGTTTCCTCTGAAGCCAAAGTTGTGCTTGAACAGTGATTTTTAAATTTTTTTAAAACTTTTTTATAAGATTTTTGAGAGGATTTTTCTTGTTTTAAACAAAAACTGTAAAAGGCAAATTTGTAACTTGAAAACCATTTTTGGAGTGTCCTTTCTCATGAATTATCAGCAAAATGGACTTCTGGATCAATAGCATATAATTCTTTGCCAATTGAGATAATAGAATAATTGTCCTGTAATATGCAGCTATCCTTTGTCCATCTGCTATTATCTAGGTTACTATGTGTTTGCAAAGAGCTTGCAGAAAGAGGTTTTTAGAGTCTGCAGAAACTGATATTTTTTTAATTGTTGTAATTTGTGAAAATAAAGTAAAATTTGGCTGCTGTCCCCAAGGGAAGTGTTTTTGAAACTGAGAGTTCATTATCTTCTCTTTCCCCTGCTCAGGCAGGCATGCTTCTGAAAAACTTATGTTTGAAGGCAGTGACAGAGTTGCTAAATGAGCCAATTACAGAACATATAATTGGGGGGGAAAAAAAGAATGTTTTCTTAAGTCAGTCTTTTTACCAAAGTGAAGAAAGGTACATTTTTTTTTTTTTTCCTCTGAGGGATACTTCAGTCTTAACATAAAATTTGAACACAATTTATGTTTGTGAGCATGGAGAATGCTGAGAAATCTTAACTGAGGTATTGTACTTGCAAAATGTAGAGTGAAGTTTCCTGAAATGATTACAAATCAGATCTGCTGAAAAATGCATTGTTTTGATAGATGTTTTCAATTAAAAATATGCATACTCTTTTCTCACTTCAGTGGGTATAGTATATTAGTAGTACATACAGATATTATTGCTACTTTTCTATGTGGAATGTGCTAACATGTTTCATAAACATTTAATAAATGAAGCATCTGTGCTTCCTTAATTTTGAAATGTGGATCCAGTCTGGTGGGTGTAAATTGATTCATTCATAATTAATTTAAGAGTCCATAAAACATTTGTCCTCAAAAACCCCCAGTTTTCTTTTTTTCTATCCAATCTTACTCAAAATGCCTTCATTTATCTTCCCCTTCAGGAAGAGGCTGAGTAAGATTAATTAGGTTTGCTAGTACTTGTTTGTAGTATCAACTGTTAAACTATTCATTGGTGAGCTGTGCCACCAGTTGTTTCAGGTAAGATTTGCAATTGTACAATCCAAGTCTTTATTTGCACTGTGAGAGTATCAATTACGAGGAGCAAGAAACTACGAGTCATTGATACTTAAGAAAAAATGCAGGATTGTAAGCTTCATTTAGATATTTCACTATTATCTGGTGCAGGTAACATTATTGTTAAATTATCAGAAACAGCTGCCTACATTGTTGTAATTTCAGATGTTCTTAAATAGTAGCTACGTGCAAAGTTTTTGTCCTAACTTTGAAGAAATGTTTAAAATTTGCTAAATTTAATGAGCTGTTGCTGGAAAGTATCTGCAAAACTGTGGTAAAAATAAGCATCTTTTTCGCAGCTCATATCAGTATTTGTATTTTATATATTACACTACATTCAGTATTGAATTTTGTACATGAAGTGTTTCACTCCAGATTTTCTGAACACGTGTGCTTTCATTGATGGATAAAATTTTGATAAAAGAATGACTCTAGAAAAATAAACAAACAGAACAAACTGATTACACTTTCCATGCTATGTGGCTGAGCACATCTGACAACAAATTGTTGGTTTTCTGCGATGGCATACTTGATCAGCTAAAGAATTTTAAAATTCACTGCACACTTTAATGCTGTTCTTGTATTTTGTCTTGTAGGCAATATAACAAACACCTCTGAACATGTAGCAGAATACATGATACCTAAATATGCAGAAGACCAGTAGTTATATATATGAAAAATGGTACATGTGTACATGTATTACTAAGATTCTGCCTTTATGCAGGGGTACGGAACTGAAATCACATGTACCAGCATAACTTGTCATTTTCTGTTTCTTACTATTTTGTGTTTTCAAACAAGCGTTTTTTTGATGAAGTGCATTATTTTTAAACTGTACATTATTTGGTATAAATAAATTTCTGGAACTATTAATCTATGAAAAGGCGAACACAAACATTAATTTTAAGGTTTGTAACTAAGGTAACCACTTGTTTATAGAGGACAGGAAAATGGTGTGTGTTTGGGTTTTTTTGGGGGGGGGGGTGTGTGTTTGGGTTTGGGTTTGTTTGTTTTTTTTTTTTTACTTTCCAGCAGTGGTTCTGAATGTAATTATGTGTGTTTGATTTGGATTCAGTTACCTTCAAAATATGCCAGTTCTTACTGAAGAACAAAGAGAAGACTTTACTTGTTTTGAAAAGCTGATGACAAAAGAATTTATAGGCCAGCAACTGATTGTTATCATAGGCTGCATGGATACCACAGAAGAGGGAGGAAGGTAAACTTAAATATAAAGTCTTTGTTATTAAGCTTATGGCACTCATGCCTGTGGACAGGCATAGAGTCTCCGTTGGGAAAATAACCTGATCAAGCAGACAAAATACAATTCTAAAGCTAGCTGGAAAAAAAGGCACAGTCTCTCTAATAGAATTGTTCCCAAAAGTGTGCCAAATATCATCTGCTTACTTTTATTGAAAAATGAGTTTTAATGCAGATACAACATTGTTTGGGGAGAACAAATTCAGTTGTTTTCATAACATGTTCTCGAGATTATGAAGTTACAAGACTGTTCATTTGGAACGTAGTATATAAAAAGATAAAAGGAGATAAATGGATTACTTCTCGGCAGATGGCTTGTAGTGAGTAGCCTATATGTTTCCGTGTTTTTAAGCCCAGTCTGCGAAGGCCTAAAAGGTTACAGATGTTTTGGATGCCAAGCTGAATTGGACTGTGTTAACTGAGTCATTCCTATAATTTGAACAGCCTTTTGATGTGAAGTAATAAGACTGAATAAATTTGGAAGTTCATACCATCACAGACATTTTATGAAAAATTGCAGTTATGATAGTACAAACACAGCAATAACTTCAGACTCTGTGGAATGCATTATATGTATGCTGGACTGGCAGGATAGTTTAACTTGTAATTTTTTTTTTTTTTTTTTTTTTTTTGTAGTTTCCAGCCAGATAATTTCTATGAAAGCATTCTAAAGTATTGATACTCTTGACTATTCTGCTGGTATGACCTTTCATTGTACAGTAGTGACACCTGATTAAAAAAAAATCAGCATTTTCTAAGCAAGACAAATAAAGTAAAATTCCCAAAAGACAAACATTTCTAAGTAAGAAGACATATTCAGCAGTTAAGAAAAACTTCTCTATAGCTATATTATAATGTATTGTAAAGTCTTCATTAGACTAACTCTAAGTGGGTAAAATACTAACTCTTAATGTCTTCTACTTTCTTGAATAAGCAAACAGATTATTTGTTTTTTTTTTTTCTTTAATGTAGAAAGCATCTGTTAGTTACTTTACAAAAGATTCTCACTCTACCTGCAACTTCAACAGCCCTTATATCTCTGCTTGTGGAAAGATTACTCAATATTGTTAAGGATGATGACAGAAGGATTCAAATTGTGAGTAATTCTAAAGGCTCATTGTTTTCTAGGCTCTACCTTCTCTGTATAGCAATCAGCCTTTACGAAGCATTGTAACAGAAATATTGGGAGTTCAAATATTTTTAGTTTAGAAAAGCATTTATGTCCTCTCCCCTTTCTTTTTTTTCTTTTTAGCGTAGCTGCATTTTTGTCATTGTCTAAAGATCTTTATCTTTAGAGATTTGGCTGGTGTTGTAAATGTAATCCTCAAATTAGGAAAGTATTAACACTTCAACAGTCTGTTTCAGAATCCTTTGTCATATTAGATCCAAACAGTTTTGACTAAAACATTTGAAGTGAGGATAATGTACATTTCCAGGTTTCAAATTTCTCTTCCCTCCTTTTACCTAAGTACTAAAAATCCTTATAAGAAAAGTATTTTATATAGTAGAGTCTTTATATACAGCAGAATTATTTAAACTTGACTCCTGAAAAATAGACCCTTGGTTTTGCTCAAATATTTAAAATGAACCCTGGACTTAAGGAGAGAGACCACTTTTGGAAAACCTCAATCCAGTGGTTAAAGCTAGGATATAGGTTTGTTACATGATTATGTTGGAAGAACTATGGTAATCTTAGCATTATAGTACAATAGTACTAGTAAATGTGTGCATTTCTATCATGTAGTGAAATACACTGATTCAATACATTCCATTGATTTGGCACAGCTTGAGAGGAACTTAAACTGAGGTGATCTGATACAAGATAAATTAAGACTATCCTGTCTCATGTGGTCTTTAGTTTTCCTCATGTTTCATCTCATTTTTTAATGAACATAATGGGTCTGACTTTAAAGAAATCCCCTAACCAACTGAAAAACTCTCAGCCAAGTTCTGCTTCTAGTTCTATGCATGTATTTGGCTTGAAATTAAATTGCTTACGTGGCTTCTTATACTACATATGGTGGCTTATAGACCTTTAAATGATAGTGTTCTTTGTTGTATTTTGATTGAAGTAGTAACAGATGAAAAAACTTACTCGTTACCAGTAATTCTTTTTAAAGCATGTGTTCAGATCTAGAGGAGATAGTGCCTGTGAACTGTTGGCATAGAAACCGCTGAACGTATTTATGGATATATGGTCTTCTATTTTCTTGCTTACCTAGGTGAATGGTAGAAAACACTAGACTTTCATGGTTAGACTATGTATTGTCAAAATGCGGACTTATTTGCAGTGAATTAGCTGTTAAGGGAAACTGCACAAATGTTCAATAAGTTTTCAGAAGGTTGGTATTTAAATTTGGAAAAGTTAAATGCATAGTATCTGACATCTGAGCTGAAATTAATGGGACTAATATACCGTTTGTAACAACAGATTGCAGAAATTATATCAGAAGTTCGTGAGCCAATTGTTACAGTCAGCCAGCCTGTTGATGCAGCCGAAATAAGAAAGTGGGAGCTTAAGGTAAGCAGATTTTAGTCAACAAGAAAAATATTTTTTAAGCATATCTATCTAGTAAGAGTTTTATATAGTAGCGTATTATTGACTAGTGTCAATAGTGTATTGTTGGCTAATACCACAAAGGTTATGGCATTACGTTAATTTTCTTTTTACTTTGTATTTCAGTTGGCTGAAATAAAAGTGAAACTTTTTGAAGCAAAAGAAGCTTTGGAAGAATGCATTACTCTGCAGGATTTTAATAGAGCATCAGTACTAAAAGAGAAAA
This sequence comes from Buteo buteo, assembly GCF_964188355.1. Classification (NCBI taxonomy): domain Eukaryota; kingdom Metazoa; phylum Chordata; class Aves; order Accipitriformes; family Accipitridae; genus Buteo; species Buteo buteo. The sequence goes on from NC_134171.1 coordinate 17,716,910, forward strand.
TAACTGAGTTGGAACACAATAAAAATGATCTGATAAAAGAAGCAGAGCAACCTGAAATTAAAGAAATGCGTGTGGAGAAGGTATATTCCTTTCCTGTATTCGCATGTGCTGGTTAGGTCTTGATGTTTACTCATAGTTTTAGAAGAAAGTGTAGTTTGGCCTTGTATCATCTAAATTTTTAAAACTGAAAATGAACATTTATGGTATTGGTATTCTCCTTCTGCATGTATAGAAGCTGATGGTATGCTCTAGCAAAAAAATGAATTGTGGCTAAACTGCTCTTTTGTCCTTGAGTAACTAAAGGATTCTAAAAGGGTCTTGGTTTTACTGTTTTTGACTAACTGAAAACATAAACCTGAATCTCTTTTCATCATAGTTTATAGACAGATTTTGATTAATGTTCTTGTACAGCAAATGTGTAGTGGACAGGAAGTGTTTATTTGGGTAGGGAAAAATTATGATTAATGTCCCCGTTCTCCTTATCACAGCCACCATTTGTATTAATAATGTTTTTCTTTTTCCTGACCTACTTGAAGAATGATCCTGAAACACTGTTGAAGTGTCTGATGATGTGTTATGAGCTTCTGAAGATCATGTCCCTTTCTAAAGGAATTGGTCCAACCATTAATGAAATCACTGAATCTCTGGTATGTAGGATTAAATACTGTTTACATTATAATAAAAATGAATACATCATAGCTGGCCCTTAGGTGCTGGCAGGATGGTTTGTGGTTATTTCACAATCACTTTGCTGTATCTGTAGTGCTGTGTCTGGTTCTTTTAAGCCTTCTCAGAACCTAGTGTCCTGGAGGTGCAGAAAGACTGGAACTCATATAGACCTTTCATCCTTCCATGTACAAGGAGAAGTTTGGGGGGATTCCTTCCCACCCCCTCTGTTTTCTTAGCACCTTTGAAAAGCAAAATATTTCTGTATTGAAAAATAAGGCAGTGGCATTGCAGGCCTCTTACAGCCTACAAGATATATTTCCTAGTTTTCATTGTGAAGAGTATGGATTTTAAGATGAACATTTCTAAATATCACAGACTTTTAACTGTTACTGAGTGTGAAAACAAAATGGGGAAAAAAAATAATATGCCATTGTATGAATGGTGCAGCCACATCTGAATACTCAGTGCAATTCTTATGCCATCTATCTAGAAAGTTTATATTTGAATTGGAAGTGGTCAAGAAAAGGGCAGCAAAGAAAAGCATGGAATGGCTTCTGTATGAAGAATGACTAAATAGTTTACCTCTTTGTAACCTGGAGAAGAGAGAAGTTAAGGGCAGGGTCTAAGAGAGGGCAGAAGTCCTAAGATGTGAGTATTATGGAGAACATGAATAAGGATTGGTTGATCAGCCCATAAAGCTAGCAACCTCAAAACAAATGAAATAAGTTGATTCTTCACATCATATGTAATCTGTGGAATTTTTTGTCACAGGATGCGTGCGTGGTGGGCACTTGCATAAATTTCAAGGAAGACTGAGCAAATTCAAGAAAAATAAATATTATGGAATGATTAGGTAGATAGGAACAGCCTCCCAGCTCTGGTACCTCTCGGCTGCAAAATGTTGGGACCTTGACAAGAATTCTTGGGAAGTATCTACTTAGTCTGTTTATGTAATACTTCATAGGAATTTGGTTTTGATCTTTTTTGATAACAAGACAATGGGCTAGATGACCTGAGTCAGTATGGGCACATTCTTAGAATTCAAACTGCAAAGAAAATTGCAACACCAATTTAGAGTAACTTAAATGTAGTGGAACCATACGTGATTTGTTTCAGATGTATAGAAGTATTCTTAGAAATACTAATTAGTGTTATGTGTCCCCCAGAAACCTTTTTTATTAGGTCTTTAACTTCCACATTTGTTGTTTATTCTACTTTTCTTTCTCCAAGATCCTGCTTTCCTATTGTTGTTCCTGCTGGATTTTCACATATTACGTGATTTGGGATATCTTATTTGTTGTTTTAAACTCGAACTCTTTAGTAAATGCAAAAATATAAAACGATGCCATTGTAGCATTCACCCTGTATCTAGTCTGGCTTTTCTTTTGTGTGGATTTTTACCATTGTCTTCTCAAAACTATTTCAAGTACATGAAAGGGGCATCTGTATTTTTGCAACTTGAAACTGGGTATTGTTTCTCTGCAAGAATGCTAATGTCTTTTATGAAGAAATGTGTACGTTTGTTCTTGTGTGGTTTTTTTTTATTATTTCACAATGAGTGGTCAATTCAGTTTTGTTTGAAAACAAATATTTATTAAAAACAAAAAGCAAAACACTCATGATTTTTGCCATTATTTTATTACTGATTTCAAATGGCATACTCGATCTGCTTCTGTTTGTATCTAGATAAACAGAGTATATTCCAATCCTGTATCAAACTAAATTATTTTTAGTTTCAGGGTAAGCATGTTTTTAGTAGTCAGTTTTTTTATTTTCAATTTATGTATTTCAACTATAAGGTCTAATATTATTGTTTCCAGATACTTCCTGGCATAACTAATGTCCATCCAGCTGTGAGAAATATGGCAGTTCTGTGTTTGGGTTGCTGTGCCCTTCAGAACAAAGACTTTGCCCGACAACAGCTTGCATTGCTGTTACAGGTAAAATGTCTGATGGGGAATGGAATGATGGTCTGTGTGGCTTAGTAGATAAAAATAGTCTTGTATCTATAACAAACTATTCTACACAGTTACATTATTTGAGAACCAGTGATTCCTGATTTCCTAAAGATCTGGAGAGTGTGGTTTCACGTAGATTCCTCTGATGTCTAATAATATTCAAGCTGATATTGTGTCTTGGTAGTAGCATGCCTTTACTTTGTAAGGTTACCTGTTGTCTTCAAAGTTTGTAGGAATTCTTCATCTGTAAGGTCTCGCTTTCTCTTCTGAATCTGGGTGAAATCAGTCATGTATTTCTGCTATTACAACATAGAAAAGAGAAGCTGTAGGATTGTGTAAGCCTTCCTTCCTTGGGAGACCAAATTAAAAACATGACTGATTGTTTTTACATTTCTGTTGCATACTTACCTGTGATCTTGGGTGTCCAGTTTAATTTCTGAATTATTATTTTGTATGGATTAAGGAAGGGTTGTTAATTAGAGGATAAAGGAGTATTCAAACCAACAAATGATAGCATGGCCAAACATCTATGGATGTGGAACATGTTGGATGCCATAATACCCACATCGCCCACCTTTGTGGTAAATGTTCTGATGCTGAGCTAATTACATAAAAGATGACACAATTGTTAACTTTTCAGACCCTGGCTTCGAGAGAAGCATAGGTGGCCATCATGCTTTATTAAGAGTACACACTCAAGAGAACTGACAGCAGGCATTGAGATAATATGCTTGGCTCAGACAAGATGATAGAGCTGTCAGTCACCATAGCAGGAAAACTTTCGGTTCCCAAAAAGTTAGCATATACTACTGCTTTTAATTTGCCTTTGAGTATGTCTCATTAAAAATCATTTTGGTTGTTTAGGGAGGATTTTAGTTGCTTTAGCAACTTAGACTTTAGATTTAAGTAACTTCTGTAGGTACTAAACCCCAAATTCTTTGTGTAGGCTGCCATCAAAAGCAGGGTGTTGGGCTAAACAGATCTAGGATCTCTAGGCTAACCCACTATGTATGGTTTTTATTTGAATGTTAATTTGAACTATAATACCTGTAGTAACCTATGCAACTTTTGACTTTTATTACTCTTTTGCTCCCTGCTGTCTTTTCACATACTGTTTATTTTAATTAAGCTATACAGTATTTCAGAGCAGGGATTGTCTTATGTATTTTTTCTGTAGTGCTTGTGTTAGCCACTGTGGAGCTACTACAGGCAAATAAACTTTCTGTTTGTCCAATGTCTGCTTAGAAGCTGAACAATAAAATTACCTCTCACACATGCATGCACGCTCCGTGAGTGAAATTCAATTGATTTTATGTAATGGAAAATGCGTAGATGACTTGATAAATTATTTCCCAGACTGTATTACAAATTCAGGTTTAAACTTGTATTGCTGAGTCTGAAATTTGTCCCAAGTATTATAAAAAGTTTCCCAAATTAAACAATCTTATTAAAGTAAAAAATCTTATTATGCTTAATGTTAACATGGGTGGTCTACTGTAAGATGATGTATGTATTTTCCTTATTAAACCTAGGTTTTACAAATAGATAATATAAATGTAAAGCTCAGTGCTTTAAAGGCAATCTTTGATCAACTAATGCTGTTTGGAATTGAGCCATTTAAAGCCAGAAGAGGCAATGACTCTCAAAGTGAAGATGCACGCATTAGAGCTGAAAATTGTGAGGAAGAAAGTGAAACAATAGAGGAAGGAGAAGAGACTGCTACGATTCACAGCCTCCTGCAGCTTCTTTCTAGTTTCTTAGACAGTGAGGTAAGAAATACTATAAAATTTGCCTTAGTCTTGTTTAAAAATGATTTTTGCAGAAGGCTTACCATCCCATTAAGTTGCCTGTGAATATTACATGATGTGTAATTGAAATTAATGGTCTAATGTCAAAACAGTTGTCCTACAAAATGACCACAACTTTGTCACTGATACAGACTAAGCTCTTGAGCTAGCTTTGAATTCTGTGCAGGTGGAAATATGTGAATGTAGAGAATTGATTGGCAAAATAGAATGTAGACTTATACAGCATTAGTGAAAAACACTGTGGTTGGTGTGTTCTGTAAATGACCAGTTCTTTCTTCAGTTTTCAGAACTTAGGACAGAAACTGCAGAAGGCATAGCCAAACTGATGTTCTCTGGGAGGCTGATTAGTGCCAAGCTTCTTTCTCGTCTTGTTTTGTTGTGGTATAATCCTGTGACAGAAGAGGATACTCGGCTTAGACACTGTCTAGGAGTTTTCTTCCCTTTATTTGCTTATGCAAATAGGTATGGCTTTTGTAAATTATTATGTGAAAACATACATTGGTCTAGCAGCTTTAGGAACCTTTTTTGATCTTGCACAAGCAGAAATTGCACAAATGCAAATTAGACCTAAGGGTCTAGTTCAGCCTCATATGTGTGTTACTTTTGAACATATATAATCTCAACTATGACTATTCTGAAGACGTTCTATTAATTCCTTCTTACCCTTGTGGCCTTCCACTTTTTTTTTTCTTTCCTAAGCTTATGATTGAAACTGTTCTTCAAGATACTGAATAGAGATTAATTTAAAAGGATATGCTTTGCTTATTTACGCTGTTGAGCACTACAGGTAGACTTTGTCACTAAAAAGTAGCTAGCAGGAATGCTTCAAAAGAAAATAATCGGTGCCCAGCAGATATCAAAGCAGCAGGCTATTGCTTGTGGATTGGTTTTTTGTTTTGTTTTTGTTTTGTTTTTTATTTTTAAACATTTAAGCTTTTAACAGTGATAATCTTTTACCCTTCTGACCCTGTGAATTGCCCTCTCTCCTTTTTTTTTTTTTTTTTTTTAATTATGAGTCCTAATGATTGCCCACCTGAGTAATTCTGTGTATTTCAAAGTCACTTGCAAATGAGGCAACTCCTTCTGGCACCTCATAGATGATCTTTTTCTGGAAAAGAAAAACATAGTGTTTGCTTTAGGCAAAAATTGGAAAAATCAGCGGAGAAAAAAAATCCTAAATCTTAGTCTGGCTCATTGATTTGGAATCTCTGTTTAGTTAGGAAACCTCATTAATTTTCTGTCTCAAAACATTATCTGCATTCTGGATCACAAACAGTTCGTTTTAAGATGAATCATGGATTATCTTTGTTTAGCAATACTGTATTTTCAGAAAAGAATTATTAATTACCATGTGTAATTCAGAACTGTCTGCAAATTTGCCACTTGGAAAATGAAAACTCAGGTAATGAATGAGATTTGGCTGAGGTTCATACCTAATTTAGTACTGATCTCTCACCAAATTTTAAAATTCCATTTGTTTTCTGGGTGCTGCTCTGTTAACCTCATCATCTGGTTGCAGATATAATCAAGAGGTTTACTTTTTGAAATTAAATATTTGAATTCTGTATGAGGGGGGGAAAAATGTTGATGCTGACTTCTGTAAATATTCTGTCATGTCAATAGAGTGGCGTGGCACGCTAATAACAGGGACAAGATTCTGTAACCAGTGAACAATTCTTATTTGTGGAATGTTTTTTAAAGAGTAAAGAAAACTCTCTGGCAGCCTAAGAGGAGAAAGTTCTGCCTTGTGGCTATATGCTACTAGACTATTTCCTGTAAATTAAAAAAAAAAAAAAAATCTAAACGATTCTTTAGTTATGCTTGAGCCAATCTAAAGCCTTAAAGCTGCTGAAAGGGAGAGTTCTTGCTTCCATTCTTTCTTGCCCTGGTTTTAGTGCTCAAAAGGTCTTTTGGTCAGCTGATTTGGCTCAATAATCCAGCAGCAAACAACCTGCTTTTTTTTTAATTATTTCTTAGTTTTCTCCTGTAGTTATTTGGGTTCAAATATGAAGTTAAGAAGTATCAGAAACAAAAAAGGCTTCACTTCACCTACTAGTATCTTGTAGTTTTTGACACCCTACCTTTTAAATTGTTTTGACCTGTCTTGTGGAACTATGCTTTTAGACAACTTGCTGCAGAACCAAGTGCAACATGATTTTTAGGTTTGCTTGGCAGGAGTTACTAACTTCTGAGAAAAGAAAGCACAAGTATTTCTTCCAAAAATCTTGTTAAGCACTGCATTTTTTTGCCAGGCTTCCTTGCTTTCTTACACAATGAGAAGTATCCCCAAAGAAAAAAGCTAGCAGGAAGGAGGGATGAGCAGAAGACAGATTAATCTAAATAAAAGATTTAGAGAAATGTATTTCTGTCCCTTAAGAGAGAATGAGTCTGTATATATCAGTTAGGTTTTCAGTAGTAAGGATGAACTTTCAAACTGTTCAGAGGCAGGAAGTGTTACTTAAAACTTGCAATACCATGTGCTGAAGCTTAAAAGAAATTGGTTCTGTGAAGTAGTTTTGATATCTTGATCCTGCTGGCTGTCTCTACCAAGGTTTGCTGCTCCCACTTTGCTTTGATTGATGAATTGTAGTAGGTCTGTGAACTTTCATCATAGAAGAGAAAATTTAGGGGCAAATTAAGGTTTGTCTCATTATGCTACTAATGTTTGACTCAATTGAAACAGGTCTAACCAGGAATGCTTTGAAGAAGCTTATTTTCCAACTCTGCGAACACTGTTAAATGCTCCTGCAACTTCACCTTTGTCTGAAATAGATATCAGTAATGTTTCTGAACTGTTAGTTGACCTGACCAGACCAAGTGGACTGAAACCCCAGTCTAAAAAGTCTCAGGACTATCAGGTACAGTGTGTTAAACTGGAGGAAAACAATATTCGTGTCTAGAGATTAGGAACTGACCACCTTCACCTACTGCTAGCTGTTTGGGCCTTTCTGAGATTCCTAGTGTCAGAAGCTGGATTAAATGAGTGACTGTTCAGGTAATGAAATCTTTTAGCTTGACCTCCCTGCCCTCCCTTCCCTCAATTTCCTCTCCTTCTTACAATTAAAAAATGCTAGTAGGAACTTGCACCATGGCTAATTGTCTATATTGGGAAAAGTATTTATAAAAATCAGTTGGTGTATGTACTCAAAATACTGCATTTTAGTAAAATGTTTACTCTGTAAAATTAGTCATTAGCTGTTTAGATCAGAATGATCTCATTGCTATCTTTTGTAAATAGTTCCAAGTGAAACTTCTGATATCTAATTACTTTCCTTTACAGGACTTAACAGTGCATGACAGTTTAGCAATGAAAATTTGCAATGAAATCTTGATGGACCCAGCTGCACCAGATGTTCGGATTTATGCAAAAGCTTTAAATTCACTAGAACTTAGTAGCTCTTCCACAGAGAATCTTCTGGTTCTGCTCAATGAGATTCTAGAGGTAGTACATAAATAACATGGTTCTTACTTCTTTAATCATTAGCAATCTGATACCTTTTACAGTTTGGATGGCTTATCTTTAGTTACTGAAATTTTACGCCTAAACTTACGACGTAACTGTAAGATCATTAGGCAACATGAAGAGGGTGCTTGATTTAAGATGAAGTGGGAGGGGATTACAAGAGTGATGTGAAAGTTTTTACATTGATGCTTTTATTAATATGGGAAAATAAAGTAAAATTTGGGAGTGTGACAGAGGAATAGTATATAGAAATGTTGAAAAGAATGCTGATCTACTATGGGCATATTATCCAGAGGTAGCTATACTCCAGGACTCAGCCGGAAAGGTCCAGTTGCTTTAATGTTTTTTTAGGTTTCCTTTAAAAAAAGAACAAAAAAAGTATTTTTGGTTTCAATGCCTGGTGTTGATGGAGAAAGTGTTCCTCCTTTCAACTTGACTGATCATCTTCATGTCACACATTGTATCCTTCATACAGTAAATTTAACTAATCCTATTAGTGGGTAAACTTAATAGATAAAATAAATAGTTGTAAAATTAAGTAGCATTTAACATTAAATGTGACTTTTCCAGAAAGTGAAAGATAAACTGTGTCAAAGAGCTATTGAGAAGCTAAAGATGAACTTGACCAAAGATCCTAATCTGGGCAAAGACCACACTGAAAGGACTGAGGAAACAGGGCTCTCTGAAAGGATACAGGAAACTGACATCACATTATCTGAGAATACTATTCAAAATGAAGAAGGTATACAACTGACTTGTTTAGATGTGTATGAAAATAAGTTTTAGTTTTCCTGCGTTAAATTAATCTACTTTTTGAAAAATGGGAAATGGTAACATCCAGTAAATATGTATACAGTTTAAAATATTTGTACTGAAGTAATTTCCATTTTTTTTATTGCTTTTTGATCCAATTCTATTTTCCTGTTCTCCATATTACTCTAGTATAACCAGTGCTGTATTTTGAGTCCTAAGCTCTGCCCTGCAGCTCTCTCTTTTTAACAAAGACAGTATTAAAATAGGCTGCTCTTTTTTTTTTTTTTTTTTTTTTTAAGCTGTTTGGCACACTTGTATGCCTGCTAAATACTGGTGTTGACTAACTCATCTTTAGAATGTGACTTGCTAACTTGGAGAAAGAAACAAGTACTTTGTGGGGTATTTAGACTTTGGAGTTACCATGCCTGTGCTTCTTGCAGACTATATTATAGCAATATATAGCTGATATCTTCAGTGTTGACACTGGTCTGTCCTTGTTAGGAGCTCATATGTTGGAGCCAGATTTGGTTTTATTGCTATTTAAGAGCTTGAAGTGGAAGTAGCTGGAAGACTTTCCACAGTTTATGCAGCAGCATGTACCTTAGCAGTGTACATTGTGCTGATGGCACAGAAAGTCTAACATTTTTCAGCAGAAAAGCAATTGGATGAAACTTGTTTACGTTTGCTTGCAGCAGTAAAGCAAAGATATTGACAAGCAACTGTTTTAAGCAGATCATGTTTTCTTTTAACATTTCTTCTCATTATTTGTTTATATCTTCTAGTGAATTATTTCAGGGCTTTAATCTGGTGTTTCTGGAAGTGTCAAATACTTTTAATTTCTTATATCTTCTATGCTTATGTCTTCAAATATTTATTGGAAGTATGCTTTTGAGAAATAGTTGTACTGTCTTCTAACATCTGATAATACTTTTTGGTATGAATTTCTAATGGAAGAGAATTTTTGAGCACTTTTAAAAAGCAGGTTGTAGGAGAAAAGCATTGTTTCCTTCCCTTCTCCCAATCCTCCCCAGATACATTTGGAATCATTAAAAATAAAGCAGCATTTACTACTTCAAATTTTTAAGTGATAGCTGTGAGCAAAAAGGGCAACAGAAACTATTTTTGTCCTTCAGGTGCTGCAAAGGAGATTTAGATTTGATGGTAGGAGGAAGGCTTCCTAGCAATAACAGAGATTGCTGAAGAAAGAGATTTCCTGAAATTTTTAGAAATTTTAAGACTAGAATAGAATATTTCAGTTGGAAAGGATCTACAATGATCATCTAGTCCAATTGCCTGACTGCTTCAGGCTGACCAAAAGCTAAAGCATGTTAAGGTCATTGTCCAAATGCCTCTTAAACACTGACAGGCTTGGGGCATTGACCTTCTCTGTTGGAAGCCTGTTCCAGTGTTTGACCACCCTCTTGGTAAAGAAATGCTTCCCAATGTCCAGTCTAAACCTCCCCTGGCACAGCTTTGAACCATTCCCACACGTCCTATCACTGCATACCAGGGCGAAAAGCTCAGCACCTCCCTCTCCACTTCCCCTCCTGAGGAAGCTGTAGAGAGCAAAGAGGTTGCCCCTCAGCCTCCTTTTCTCCAAACCAGACAAACTGAGTCCTCAGCTGTTCCTCATGGGATATTCCTTCTAACCCTTTCACCAACTTTGTTGCCCTCCTCTGGGCACATTCAGGGACCTGAACATCCTTCTTAAATTGTGGGGCCCAGAACTGCAGACGGTACTCGAGGTGAGGCCGCACCAATGCTGAACACAGCAGGATCATCACCCCTCTTGACCGGCTGGTTGTACTGTGTTTGAGGCATCCCAGGATGGGGTTTGCCCTCTGGGCTGCCAGAGCACACTGCTGACCCGTATTGAGCTGGCTGTCAACCACCACCCCAGGAATAGTTTACATGTGATTAACCTGTGTTGGGGCAGGGTTATAGCTGAGTGACATTTTAAGCTTCCTTCTAGCCTTATTCTCTAATTTCTAGTTTAAGGAAAAAGTGGGGTTAAAATTGTGTGGCTTTTTTTGTATAACAGCCAAAACTTAAAATACTGGTACTTAAGATAAATTAAAATTTATTATCTATGACTTCTGCATGTGCTATTCTGTTTAACAGAAAATAATAAAGATGCTCTTCATACTCCAGTTAATGAAGTTAAAAGTAAAGCAACTGCAAAATTGAAATCCACAAGAAACAAAGCTGGCAGAGGTATGGCTTTTTCTGGCTACAATACTAGTTGTTTTTAATAAAATAATTTCATACTAACTCTGTGAAAATAAAGATATAAAAACAGTCAGTCTTCATACTCTGTTTTTAAAATTTTATTTGTTAAAAGATTAAAATAGTTTGTTTTGTGGAAATTTTTGTGCTGTTAGCCTCTCCCAACAACACAGATTTAAAAAAGAAAAAAAAGTTCGACTACAGGATTTCAAGATAACTTGGCCACAGTCATCTACAGTAATGTACAGGTGTTTATGGGAGAAGTGGTACATTGCAGGATTTTTGTTGTTGGTTTCGTTTTGTCACCACGTTCTAACTGTGGTGACTGCGTATTTATATGTTTCAATGCAATACCAAACACTGAAGAAAGATATAAAACTAGTTTAAGAAATGGTATCATGATATGAAAAGAGACTTTTGCTTATACTTAGGACAACGGAAAGCAGCAGCAGAAGCGAGGTCTGTGAGCAGAAGAAAACCTGGCACAACTGTAAAATGCAGTAGTGAAAGGTAAAATCCTTTTCTCTCCACCATCAAACCCATGATGTCTGTTCTAGCAAGGAATTTTTAATTCAAATGTTTTTCTTACCCCAAACCTGCATCTTTAATATCCTCTATTCCTAATACACAGATAAATATTCAAGAAAAAAACCCCTTTGAACTGGTACTTCTGAAACAATAGCAGGTTTGACAGCTTGACTTTTTAATCATTGTTGCCTAAGAGTCTGTAATTCTTTTTTTAACATACCTTTTGTGCATAGAGTTAATATACATTCTAGCAGACAAAAGTTAGTTTTTTGCCTTACATTGTTACTCTTCTTCCAATCACTTTTTCTGCTTTTTTAATAACTGTTCTGTGGAGGAATCAATTTTTTTATTTAAATTCTTTTTTCCCCTCCACATTTTTGTTGCTTCTTTTTCAACATGTAGTTGATAAGCTTCTACAAACGACTGGTAAGTGAATATACACAACGCACTCCTTTGCTTATGATCTTGTAGGAGATAAGCATTAAAACGACATTATCTTTGTAATTTTCAGCTGTGCTCACTCTTTCTCAAGCAAGTAAGCCACAGACTTTAGGGTGACCAGGGTCAATCATTCCCATTTGCCTGTTCAGTGTGTTTACTTTGATACCACCTAAACTTTTGGGGGTTTTGCTTATTTTGTAACTGCTAACACTTGGTTATCTTTACTGATACTGCTATGTCACTTAGAAAACATTAATATATTCCTCTCAAAAAATAAAAAGTTTATAATTAAAAAGAAGTACTTTTGCTCTTTAAGACCATGTTTCAAGTTTGTTAATATAAAAACTCTTCAGTTTGCTTAGTCTTTTTGGCCTTATTTTAAAATATTTTACATTTCAGTGGTGATGAAATTCCAGAATCGGTCCCAATGTCAAGTTCAAGGCCTTCAAGACGAGCAAAAACAGTGGCACTTGAAAAAACAAGAATGAATCTTTCAAGACTTTTGAATAGGGAAGCAGATCAATGAAGACAAAAGGAGAGAAAGTGTGCTTTGCTAACGCTGGAAGTTAACATCAGACTTGAAAAATAAATCTGTTGTTAGTCATATTTAACTCTTTTTATATTATGATCATTTATAATTCTAGATTTTTCTAGGAACTTAATTTTTTAAAAATAGATGCTTTTGATGATTTTTCACACTATGAAGTCCATCATTCATGTAATAAAAACATATTAAAATATTACCTGAACAAAATTTGGTTTGTTTTTTTTGTTGTGTTTGTTTTTTTTTTAACAGAGAATACTTTTTATCTGCAAATAAAAATTGCTGTTGGTGGTAAGTACTTAAAGCTGTTTTGATATTTAACATTATTCAGAGAGAATGTTTGACCTGGAGTGGTTGCTTGTGATGGCAGCAATTTTGAATGTACCTACCTTTTATGCACATACTTTCTGCATTTATTAGCCTGTGCATTGCTGACCAGGTCTTATTGTTCATGTTAACGTAGAATAGAATTGATCTTAACTGTGAATTCTGCTTTCTGCAGATATGTGTCCACTTTATTTCAAATAATGTTAAAATGGTAAAACTGAGTTGCTGATTTTACAAACCTAAGCCTGGAAGTCTGCTAATGATCTTGACCTTGTTACGGAAAATCAGTAAGGTGCTTTTAGAAAAGCATAAAAATACTTGTGGTATAAAATAAGATCCAATAAGGAAAGGAATACCTAAGTACAGAAAGGGCAAAGAATGAAGTACTTCAATAAGGTCTGTGTACTGTCTTTTTAAAGTGGCTTACAATTTTGATTTCTTTGTAGCTTTGAAGTTAACAAACCTTTTTCTAACAACATACCTAGGAATAGTCATGAGTTTTAGAGAGACAACAGAAGAGTAACTTTAAACTGCATGTAGTAGTCACTGGTGGCTGAGCAGACTGAGCAGACACCCTGGACATGCTAGTTTTTTGGTGTGGAAACACACTGTCAATCATGTCTGTTACAATATAGATAATTTCCAAGGCAGTTGGAGAAAAATGTCAATTGCTTGACAGGTGCATCTCAACTACTGATGCCGAATGTAGCTTTTGAAGGAACTTGCATTTAAAATAAGTAAATATACTGTAAATGATCTTTGGTAATTCTCCGAAATGGCTTAGGGACACAAGTGAAAAGTAGCGCTCCTGAAGGGTAATGCCCAAACTGTTACGCTATTTTCAAGCTTGCATATAGAAAACAGATAGAATTGTGTTGCTTTTCTTCCCTTTCAGTTTTTGTTAGAAACTTGTTAAACCACAAAATGCTGTGACACACTTTTCTGCTGATATGTGCTATTCAGAAGTTAATGTAACTGGTGAATTATTTTTATTCATCATTTTAAGCAGAATTTTGAAGTCCTGAGCTCCCTCTTTTGATAATTCTTCTCTTCAAATCTCCAGCTTGTGTTCTAGTGTGAGTTTGTGTACATGCAACCACTTGAGATCAGAGACAGTGTCTGTCCCCTGGAATGCTGCCTGAACGTAGGTAAAAAAGGTGAAGTATATATTTGATTGTCAAATAGAGCTTTCCTTGTGCTTTAAAGTTTAGTTTTGGTTTTTTTTTTATTTCAGTTGCAAGTTCTCTCTCGCCCTCACTCTCGTGAGTGGTTTGCTCCTCTGCCACAAATATACTTTCAGCAACTGCTGCTAGTCCACTCATTTTTGGTTAAAATGAGTTTCTAGGAAAAGCTGGAGCAATTAATTTATAAAGGCTTCTCTGGGAATGCCTCAGCTTTGCCTTCTTGCTGTTCTGTTGCACCTTCCCACATATGCAGGTTCTGTCTCTGGCATCTCTTAGGAATCCTGTACTGAGAAGATCAGGTTTCCCTGAAGTCGCCTGCCAATCAGTGGATGTCTCTGCTGTGGATGTGGCTTCACTGGTGTGTATTAATAGAAGAGGGACATTGACAATCTGGAGTGAGTTCAGTGGAGGCCCCCAGGCTGGTCGGGGCTGGAGTGCTTGCCCTGTGGGGAGAGGCAGAGGGACCTGGGCTTGTTCAGCCTGGGGGTGTTGGGAGGACCCCCAGTTACCTGCAAGGCGTCTGTTGAGGAGATGGAACCAGGCTCTTTGCATATGATGGGAGGTCAAAACCCAATGGGCATAAGTTGTAACTTGGACCAGAATACAAGGAGAAAAAGGCTGTGGAACAGGCTGAGAACAGTTGGAGCAGGTTGCCTGGAGAGGCTGTGCAGGCTCTGTCCTACGAGGTTTTTAAGATCTGACTAGGTAAGTCCAGAACAATGTGCTCTGACCTCACAGCTGGCCTGCCTTTGAGCAGCATGTAGAACTACAGACCTCCTGAGGTCCTTCTATGCCCGAATTACCCTGTGATCCTCTTTCAGGCTAGAAACTTGACCAGCAACTGGCATTTCCTTCCCCTCTGGGCTCTTCCCTTGCCCTGCGCCCTGTCAAGGGATAGGTTTTCTGTGCAATAGAAAATTTGGTATGCTCTTGCACAATTACTTCATCTTTTGAAGAAGGATGGCTGCTTAATTACAGGATAGGATGATCATATGTGTGTTGTATTTTTCAAAGCTGATTATTAAGCAATAATTAAGGTCTAAATGTATGTAGCTGACTTTCAAGCAAGTCACATGTGGTAGCAATAGTGTCCATCCAAAGGTGATAAGGAGCCAAGTCTGCAAGTATCTTACTACCTGAAGTGAAAAAATCTTGACTTAGTATGCATTACTCTCTCTAGCTAAAATAATGTTGCCGATTTTTATTTACTTTAATTCTATAGGTTGAAAGTACCTAACTTCCTGGCTGCTTAATTAAGAAATAAGATTTTAATCCCTAAAAGAATCTAATTGACTTAAAAACAGCCTCTTTGTTGCTCTGAACCAATTACTCCTTTTGCTGGCTGAACACCACATGGTGTCAAACATGAGGCATATGAGATCTAGACTTGATTCCATATTAAATAATGATAAATAGCAGTAGTCATTTGTTGTCAAACTTAAAATGATCCCATGTTTATTCCTACACTAGTTTTTTTTTCTTAAAACCAGTTTTGTGATTGGTTTTGTTTGCTTGCCTAGTCAGTCTCTTCAGACTACAAACTAAAAGACTTTCTCTTGATAAGTCTCCTTTGCCTGGTTGCTATCTCAAGGTGAAAGGTGAGTGCTGCACCAAGAACATTTCTTTTTCTAATTTTGTTGTTTATTGACTGACTTAAAGAAGTGGTTAGTGAGCTTGGGTTGTGCCTGCATCTGACTCCCACCTGAAAACCTTTTAACTCATCAGCTAATTGAAACTCAATATGACACAAAGGAATAGATCATAATTGTTAAAAGTTAAAAAACCAGACAGCTGCTTGGAGGTGAGACAGACATGTCCGTAACAGAAAGGTTCTGGTATTTACTCGGTCTTTGAAATGAATAAATCCATGTGGCATCTGCTTCTCCAGGCACACGAACAGGATACCGGCTGCATTAGTCTCACTGCTTGAAAGACTGTTTTTATGTCCCTCTTTGGATAGCCCTGACTCCTGAATGTTCCTTGTGCTTTGGTGGGGCTCCACGGAAGTCAACTTCAGCGCCTCTCCCCCAGGAAGTTTAATTCTCTTGTTGGCTTTCTTGCCCCATGGAATGCAAGTGCATTAAACAGTTGAGAATACATAAAGACCCTCTAGACAGTGTGGCATGATGATGAATGTTCATTCTTTTAATCATGTTCTGTGCTGTCTTAACAGCTGAGTGACTCAATATCCTTGTGGGATCTTGTGAGACTTGCCAGAATTCACAACAATCTTTATTTCAGTTACTGGATTGCACCTGCAAACCAACAAACTTGTGTAAAGAAGAACTGCATCATCACTTAAGTAAGATGATAATTCTAAGTGAATCTTTAAAACGTTTGTTTTATAAAATACAGTGTCTTCCAAGGAAATTTCCTTCTGGAAAATGACTTCTTGTTGGCAAGTAAAGGACAGACAACTTATTAGAAGTTGAACTAAGAAACCTCTACTCTAGCTGTTGAATGTATGACTCCAGAGAAGAGAAATATATCATATGGTTTTATTCTAACACTTTTGTTATAGCTCTATTAATAATAAAGTTTTGATGAATGACGTACATGAACCTTGCTGAAGCTGATCTAAGCATGGAATGTCTACAATGTTGTCAGCTACAACCATTTACTACTACTTTGAGTAGAGTTTAAAATTTTGATGTTTACATTGAATTTCCAAAGTACACGGGGGGAAAAAAATGAAATAGGAAGACCATTTACATCCATTTTAATTGGTGGCAGGCATAAA
The DNA here is from genome assembly GCF_964188355.1 of Buteo buteo. Taxonomy (NCBI): domain Eukaryota; kingdom Metazoa; phylum Chordata; class Aves; order Accipitriformes; family Accipitridae; genus Buteo; species Buteo buteo. The sequence goes on from NC_134171.1 coordinate 17,733,551, forward strand.
TTCATAAAAACAAAAGGGGAAGAAAGACCGTTTAGCAGAAACCTCAAAAAGTGCAGATACAGATTTGTTGAATGACAATCTTTCGAGAGATTCTCCTGCAGGCTTGGCCTTTCTTTTAGACATTATGGTCATTAAACACTGTCACACAGAAGTTCTCAAGATAAATGAAGATGAAAGCATACTGCAGAAACAAACTGGTTGTTTGATACATTTCAATCCGTTTGCAAAGGAGATCTCCTCAGATAATTTACCTTTTCTTTTTACTGCTTTGCTTCGAGGTAGTCGGTCTCCACCTGTTACAGATTTGTTTGAATTGTTATTACCATAAATCTTTACATGGTGACCTATGCCACAAATTACATAATATATTAACTTTCGTGCACAAAAATAAAATTGGGAAATAATAATTCAACTTAAAGAGCATAGAAAAATCACAATACTATTAAAGGGGAACATCTGATTCTGATATAAATTTGTACTGCAAGAATTTCATGATGATCAGATGTGAAACTTTATATTTAAAAAAAGAAAAAGTACATCAAAATGAATAATGCTAGTAGTAATATAAAGCCAAATCACACAAGATAATTTCAAGATCAATGTAATAAATGCTTATTATTCAGCAGAAAAAAAAATCAGGAACAATGTACAAAATAATAGTGCAAGAACAGCTGCAATCTATTTGTTCTCATCAGTTTTGAGATTTTGGTTAAAAACTTTACAGCTGGCGAGAGATGCTGCTGAAAAACTCAGATTCCACTCAGTGGGCTGATTAAGGCACATCTTTATGGACTTCAAATGTTCATTTTCTGTGTTCATGTCTATTGAATTCTGCGGCTCCGAGACTTTCACTTGTAGCGTGCTGTGAGAAAAGAAGTGGGGGTGGGAGAGGGAAAAAAATGAGAAAGAGTTTAGTACACTTTCCTCTTCCCTTGCAAACAAGCAAACTGATAGGAGGCAAGATGAGGTGGTGGCACATTGCGTATATGGTTGGGGTTTTGTTGTTGTTTTACTGCACTATGTTCCAGAAACACCGAGATCAGAACCTGACTGTGCTGTGCTCTCCACGTTGTAAAAGTAGAACAGGCTTGTTTTGTGTTGAAATAGCTGAGGTCCTGTTAATTTGCAGAGACTGTCGTAGGTCAGTCTCCTGCTCGTGCTATTCCTTTGCACAGGAAGAGGTGTGTTCCGCAGGCTGGCCTTCCTTAAGTCGTGTCCAGCTGAATACTGTGAAACCACAGCAAGAACTGGGTGAGAATTTGGGGTTGGGTTTTTTTTTTTTTTGCTGGCATCGATAATTTAGTACAGCCATGAAAGAACTCGTATATAGACAGTTTTTATTTTGTTTCAGATCTAGGAAAATAAGTAATACAAGGGAAAGAAACCCAGCCCTTTGTGGGGATCAGTAAGCAGACTAGGATGTATATGTGATTGAATCATACTCTCGTTACCATACAGAATCATAGAATGGTTTGGGTTGGAAGGGACCTTTAAAGGTCATCTAGTCCAACTCCCCCTGCAATAAGCAGGGGCACCTTCAACTGGATCAGGTTGCTCAGAGCCCTGTCCAACCTCACGTTGAATGCTTCCAGGGATGGGGCATCTACCACCTCTCTGGGCAACCTGTGCCAGTGCCTCACCACCCTCATTGTAAAAAATTTCTTCCTTTAACATATAAAGCGCTGTAATTGTGCACACTCAGAAGAGAAGGTAGAGTTTACAACCCCTCTATCCCTACTATTTTTTTTTTAACTGCCTACCTCCTGCAGTGATCTGTGTCCTATATGCAATTCATTGTTTCTTGCCATCCTTTTCAAAGATTTCAAGAACTGCAAGAATGATACAAAGTTGGAAATATTTCTAATTACTGAGATACTAAAAATAAAGCTCTGTGTATTTTAATTAAGGGTAAGAATGATCATGCTATAAACTACCTGCACACAAAGGAGTGTTTAAGCTGCAAGAATACCTTAATGGCTCTTACTTGCTGCATTTCAGGAAACCAGGTCCATTACAGGACTTAGGTGCAAACTATCAAGGATTGACTGCTGAAGTATAGTGTTCACATGGGTGAACAGTCTAGCTTTGAACATTCAGTAATTTTAAGACTATAACCTGAAACATGGTAGCTTGTGTTACTCAAATACTGTTGACTGACTGATTAAACTTTTTCCTATGTCATGGCGTGAGGGAAAGACAGCCCATGTAACACCTGAAGTGACAATTCATTGTTCCTTTTCACACATCATCTGAAACACTTTTAATTCTTTTACATTTCTATGCAAGCTCTTTAGAAGGCTGTGTGCCTTTCTGACATGGCAGTGAAACAGGCATTTCTGATTTACTAACCCTAGCTCCTAACGCTCTTTAACTGGGGTACTTTTCCTATACCCTGCATTTCTTTGTGTCTTTATTCTTCTGCCTCTGTCTTTTGTCTTGTTTTTGCCTTGTACCATTTTCCTTCCTTCTTTTCTGGTTTGCATGCACTCTTGTTGCTCTGATCTTTTCCTTCCTGTAGGAAACACTGAATGCAAGCATAGGTGACAGAGAACACTTTAGTCATCAAGGTTACTTTCTTGAATTTACAGCCTCTTCAGACTTGAACCTTTGCCCTCGCTTGCTGTGAGGAAAGTCAAAGCCTTTTCTTAAGACTATGAGATTAAGTGTGTATATGAGCTGGTCCTAGTGCTGACTTCTGAAGTCTTTCCTTACCCCTACTGACTATATGCTTTCCAGGTGTGGCCAGGTTGCAAAACTTAAACTCTTAACAGAAATAATCAACAGCTAAATGAAGAGATAGAGCTGGAATGTTGTTTTGTTTTGGTGTTTGTTGTTGTGGGTTTTTTTTGTTGTTGTTGTTGGTTTTGGTGATGTGTTGGGTTTTGTTGGGGTTTTTTTTGTTTTTTTTTTTTCTTTTTTTTTTTTGTGGTGGTTGTTATCTGAAAGGAACATAAATGCCTTAGGAATCAAGAAATTGCAACCTATGAAGTAGTATATACCTGCAAAGTGCTTTACAGAACAGCATTTCTACTGTCTTTAAAGCAGTAAATACATAAACTTTTTTTAATGCTCAGCAAGCGCCAGACAGAAAAAGCTAAAGGTTCAGGCTTCTCAGATGAGTTGGCATGTTACTTCTGCATATAAAATAAGAATTGTACTTAGTCAGTATTGCCCATTTTCCAAATACCACTGCTAGTAGTAAGAGTGTATACTAGGATTTGGTGTAATTGTGACTGTAATTCCTCCCCATTGGCTTGGCTGCAAATGAAAATGCAGAGTGCTATAATACTACCAAACAGCACTTTCTGAGTAGTCGACTTGCCATAAGACTGTCCTACTCTTTATCTGTTAATTTTTGTACAAGTATCTGTACAACATGTAAAAGGCAGGACTGAACTTGCAAAACTAGAACTGAAGTATATGCTGGTAATTGTCAGGCAGTAATTTACCTTTTACAGAAGAACTCTGTAAATTTGGCATTTTAAGACAATGCATAAAAACAGGAATAGAAAAATGTTACATTAATGTTTTCATTTTTTTTTTTTTTTCAGTTCCCCAGTATGGGTAACATCAACGTAAAAAGCTCAAGTATTTTAGGAAATTTTACCTTGATAAAGTGGAAAATAATATGGCTAGAGATCTGCATTAATATATCCATTAACCAAGAAGAACCTAGTCTTTAATTCTTTTACCTGTAGTGATTTATTTTCTAGCTGTTGATGTAACAAGGTATGAAAATGGTGTATTTAAATAGTATTTTTAAAGCAGAGAATGTAATTAAGGCATAAAATTAAATAGAAACAGTTGAATTTCTCCAGCCAGATCCATCAATAGATTCTACTCTAAATTTTATTCCGCTCTGCTTACAAAAGCTTTACTGTGCATGAAGCATTCCTAGCAAAAGAAAGAGATGTGTCATACGGCAACCCTCCTGTCAGGAAGAACTGCAGGTTACAGCCTGATGCCACCAGGAGCTATGAAGCCTGTTTCACTAGAGCTTGGAATTAGGCTGTAGAGTCTCTCTACATCCTTCCGGAGTTCTCCACCACCACTGCTTGCACCAGTAAGAGGATGGAGGTCCCTTTAACTTCCTAGACAACAGGCATTTATTGACCTTATATAATGGTCTCTAAAAAGGTTAGAATTTTCAATTCTGAAGTCATCTGTTTACTATTCCAGCAATTATAATCTGTTTTGTTTTTATTCACTTAGGATTGACTCAGTTAATCAGCTTCCGTGCATATGATTTGTGGAAGTCAGGTACAGGTGGTTCTGTAATATGGAACATAAATTCCAGCCATGTTCTATTCAATAGTTCTGCTTTCACCAGTGAATTTGAAGACAGGCCAACAGTGCTAAAAGCCCAGTGAAAAAGAATAAAACAGGCTTTATTTTTTTAAAAATTCTTTGTATGATAAACTAGTGATATTTTTTGGAAATTCAGATGCTTTTCTTCATCTTGGATTACACTGGCCTTTACCAGCCCTTGCCCTCTAACTACTCTTGAAGTGCTGTAACATATTTAAAAGATTTCATATTTCAGAGTGTACAATAATTGATCCTGATCATTCTTGTCTCTTCTTAAGAAGTAAAAATTAAAAGGAAAAAAAAAAGTATACGGAAATTAGACTATACCTTTTTGATCTGAAAACAATAGCACTGTAAAAAAAAAAAATCTTTCAGGGAGCCAAGTTGTGTGTTTCTGCAGTTCTTTAACACGTGCTATATCCCTGCTCTGTATAAGGAGCACATTCACTCTTACAAAGATTTTTTGACTCCTCCCTGGAAGTGAGCATATGTGAACGAGCGGAGAGGCAGGAGGGGCCAGGTACTGCACGGAGGCTGTGGACACACGAAGGTCGCGTACAGTGACAGGACACACTGTTTTGTCAATGCACGCTGAGGGTGACCTCACATGCTCTTGGCTTTCTTTGGATGCTGCTGCACACAAACCCAATGGCTCTATAAAACTGTCAGTGATGACACCAGGATTTTTTTTTTCATATGCTGCAACCCTCAGTTCCCAAATGACCATTACTGAATCATCTCTGAATTTACTATCTTTCAACAGCGATGGAAAAAGAGGCAACTGCCTATGTTACTCTGACAAATCATAGCAGCCAAATCAGAATAATGCCAATGGACTCTGAAGTCCTATTTAGTCTCCCCTGGCTAAGCAGACAACTCTATGTGTGGTTAAGTCTCCAGGCCTGCTATGACCTAAAAGGAGCATCTCTCTCCACAAAAATTTCTTCCTATCATTAAAGCAAAAGGAATTAAACAGAAAGGTCTTTGAATTCAACCTTCTACTAAAGCAAGCAACAAGAGCTAAAGAAAACACTGCTCTTTTCCACACTCCCAGTTAAAACTGCTTGAATACAAGTATTTCTTTGCGAAATTTTGCATTTCTTTCTTTAGTTTTACCCAAATCATTGTTATGATAACAGAAATACTGATTTTTAATAGGAGCACATGAGAGCAATACTGTGTAAGTTGATAGGCTGCCAAGCACAAAAAGAAAATAATATTCTTTGAGCTTCTTATTTTCTGTGCAGTTTGGAACTGCGTTCTTCAGGAAAACCAGGAATTTGACACCTGTTGTATGATAATGACAAAGTTAAAAAAACCCCTAGATCAAGTCCATACATTTGCTGAGTTAATCTGTGTCTACGATATGTCAAGGCCATGCAGAGAAAGTAGGAATAGGGATAAATATTTCTTATCTGTTAGGTGACTCCTCAGCATTTCCTATCAAAGAGATTACCATTGAATGTTGTGTTTGTATGCTGTAAAATGACTAGGAAAGTATCACTGTAGAGTTATATTTCTCTAAATTTTTTGCAACACTTACTTATTTTATAGATAAAAACAACTCCTTCCCAACTAGCTGAGAGCTAGGTCAAACTGGTTTTTACCATCCTGTCTGACAAAAATTCTGCAAACTGCACTTGTTAAACACCACCATCAATGATGTGCAAATTGATAGCTTGGAAAGCTTAAGAGCATTTGTGATATATAGCACTGATTTGAGGCTTTTACAGAAATGTTTCAAAAATACTGAGTAGAAATAGTAAAACTTTAGTAGCATAAAAAAATTTTCTCTGTACAAACTACTCAAACATTTCCCAGAAGAGGAAATAGTGGAATATATTAGGTTAAAAATCTACAACGACTATACTAGCCTCAGCACACTTTCCAATAGAGATTGATTCAGTAATGCAACATACACTGAAACTAAAGTAAACCAAGCATGCACAGTCAGATTTATTGCCTCTAAACTCATCTTTCCACAATGCCAAAATGCAACAACAAAGAAATCTACAATGAAATTTTTTTATGTCTCATTTCCATTTATCAAATGGATTCTCATTGTAATAAGAAATAATATTTTTCAGCTGAGTGGACGGAATCCCATTTGGGAATCTGAGAGAAAAAAAATGCCCTGGAAATAGATGGCATACTCCACTAGATCAAAGCAAGCTGGGGAGATAAGCAATATCCAGGGAGTCTTTTAAAAATTAGACTCAAGAGCTGGGTTTAACACAGCTGAAGTACTAAGATGAATAAAATGGGACACAAGACAGAACCAAGACAGGAGGTGAACAGAATGGAGACAAAAAGACAGGGTAAGAAGTCAGAAGCAGCCATAGTCCCAGACTGAAATTATGATAGAAAAGCTTCTTTTGCTCTTCACACTAACTCAGTAAATGTTTTCTTGGTTTGAGGAAAAAAGAAGGGTGGTAAGATGAAAGGAAATAGGAAAGAAATACATACAAAATATATGAGAAAGATAACTAAAGGAGGCTAGTAGGAATTTGCTGAGCACTTCTGGCACATCAGTGAAAGAAGATTACTTACTGGTAGCTATTTCCTGAAGCTATACTGAAATTCCACACGCTGTTCAAGCTTTAAGTTTTACTTGCACAGAGACAAAATCATATAGCAGTGGATTTTGGTTACACCCTTTACATCACTAATTCATCTTCAAAGAACACAGCACAATAGGAAAACCAAACAGCATATTGTATGCACTTTCAGATAAAAGTTTGGGAAGTGGAATAGGTGACAACAGTTTCAGAGTGCAGTCACAGAAACAACATGACTTTCTCCCCAAAACCAGTCAGCTACAGAAAATGTTCTCAGTCCCTTAAACATAACAGATCATAGGTAACATAAAAGGTTTAAATTGCAACTTCATTGCAGAAATTGGGAACTGAACCATTTAAAAATAAGTAAATAAATAAATAAATTCATCAGACTTGCACAGCCATGGAAGTACAGAGCTCACTCCTGATGGCTCCCCAAAATACAGGACAGACTGAAACGTATGTTGACAAGTTCAGATAAAGACAACATTCCTGCCCCCTTTTTAAGTTATAATTATTCAATGCAGCCTGACTTAGAAAGTAATTTAGAACTGTGATCTTTTTGACAAGAATCACTATGTTTTGTGGTAATACAGATTATTTAGCAGTCCATAGAAGGCACAGGCTTCTTAGAGAACAAGGAAGCAAAATATTAATGTAAGCTGTCACTGAAATGGGCATAAAAAAGTGATAAAATTTTAGGGCATAATTTACTAGTGATGATAGTATTAAACCTGTTAAAGAAAAAAATAGTCCTATAATCTCAAATTGTTCATACCATGCTGCCTTCAAAGATCTTGGAAAGAAAAAAAGCTAAGAATCTAACAGTTGAAAGGAAGCATCATTAATTTTATGATGAACATAATTAATTCTTAGCATCTAGGCACCACCATGAAACAAGTCTGCCTCTGATCACCAGTTTCATGAAAGAAAACTACCTATTTTCTATGCATTATCAGAAGTTAGTAGCCTGCAAATAAATTTAAAAAACCCTAAATGCCTGTTGTGCAGATGAGTACTGTTGGATTTGCCTTAGAAACACACTATAACAGAAAAAAGTTTTTGCTATTTTTATTCTACTTAATCATAATTAAAAATGGTTTTGAACGAGGTACAATAAGGCTAAGGCTGGGAGGTTCAGGACTACTCATGCTGGTTCGGGCTGTTCTCAGAGGAAACAGAATGCCACCATCTCAATACTGTGATGAATGCAGCTATGTAAATCTTGCCATTTGAGCTGGATTAATCTCAAATCTTTAACTTATAATAGTTTTTTGACATTACAAATGCAATTATGTCATGGAGGGAGATAATCTTAGAAATACGATGAGACAGTCCCTGGGTAGTTCATAACCCACCAGACTTCTGAATTAAGGAAGGTCAAACAATAATTTACAAATAAGTAATTTCCTTTTCTGAGATTTCTACTACTTAAATATAATTTAAAAACAGCTATGAGTAGTCAGCTGATAAATATGAAATCTCAGCAACAAATATGATATACAAAAAAATTTCTTCAAACACACATCTCTAGAATTTTAAACTAGAAAGACAGGTAACAACAACCACCACAATTTTAAGAATGGATACCTTAAGTATAGCTCTTACATCTTTACTTGCATGCTTCAATTTTAAAAATAAATTATTATTACTGAATGTTTGAAATTTATGCTAAGTGCCCCAATAAAAACACTGAAACCTAACTTTACACACCCTCCCCCCCAATTTATCCTCCATTCATAAGTGAGCACCATCTATGTGAGAATAAGATTTTTTTTTTTGATTAAGAAAAATATCCTGTGACATTCTTACAGCTTCTAGACCAGAATTTTTCAGCTAGGCTTCCATTTCATGTACAGGAAAGTAATCCATTATTTGAAGCAAATAATCAAGATTTCAATAGTTTCAAATGGACAACTTTGAGGGCAAGTCTGTGTCAGTAAAATATCAAGTATAATCTCTGTACATTTATGAAATCCACACCTTAGATTATAGGAGCCTGTGTCAAGATCCATCTGAAAAGACTGATTTCCCTAAGCATCTTAATTTTTATGTATGCATGTATTTTAATATGAAATGTGAAAGTCTAATTATTCTAATTCCTAGCAGGACCACAATTTAGAAATACTCTGCCCTAAGCTGCAAAGTGAAAACCAAGAATAAGAATACCTACCTAACACCTGCTTGGAAAGACATGAATGTAGTCACTCGCTACTGGCTTGGCAACTGATATAAAACATTTGAGACCAAGGAGAAACGCATAGGCTTATACTTTTGAAAGGATTTTAAGTCCTAAGCTAATGTTAAATTAAGGCCATTTCTACTGGTAGGCATGCAATAAGAAAAGCAGGTCTAAAGTCGATCATTACTGAAGAAAGAGCTACAGCCAAGTTAAGATACCTGCCCCACTTACAGATAAACCACGATAAAAAACAGAAGCAGTTTCCTTTTAAGTATGCCTAGAAGTGGAGACAGAAAGGAGCATGTGGCAGTAAGTAGAGGATGGAGGGTAGGTGAGCTGGCACAGCCATTGAAAGAAAAGTTTGTGAAACTCCTGTCTACATTTAATTTGTGGCAAGGAACCAATAAAGCTGAATGCAGACATAAGTCAGGTGAGTTTCTGCTGTTGAAAGAACAAATCAGACAGGAAAATCTGTCAGATTGACAAAACCAAAAAGAATACAGAAAAAAAGCCTACGTCTCCATAAAGCATGGAGTTTCTCACTAAAGAACTACACCCTCTTAACAGGGCAAGAGATACCATTATTTGTACTCCAAAGAACATTGAAGAATAATCTAAGCAGCCTTTACTGATGTCTAGAACATGAGAGAAATCAGCATCAGAAAAAGGTCCTCTTCCTTCAGTTATGAAAAAATGGAAAGAGGAATACAAATGGCTTGACCTGTTCCACAAGAACAGAATGTACAATTTGCCATGAGAATGGGAGCAGGAACAGTAACTTTTCTAGAATTAGTGTCCAGAGCTGTTGGCCCAAAAGCACGCAGCTGGGACGACAAAGTCCGTTTATACATCCTGATTTTGGAAAGACATGTACCTTTATACTGTAGAAACAAAATTAAAAGTTACCTGGTCTTCAATAAGAAAAAGTGGATTAAAAAGTAGGTGTGGCTATTTAGAAAAAAATTTCCGTACCTGGGTTTGAAGAAATCTATGACAAAGGCTGAGTGACATCTTGTTCATATGATATTATAAATCTCTTATCAGGTGTTAGAGACTATGGACCAGCAGAAGTACACAATGACAAATATGCACTAAAAAACAAAACAGGGAATGAAATTTGGCTGTGCTCATTCTGCAATGCTCCTGAGAGTATGCTTTGGCACTCACAAACAAACAGCTTGGAAAAAAAGAAAGCTGATGTGTGATCTGAGAATCAGTTGAAGTTTGGTACCAAAGGAGAGCAAAGTATGAAGAGGATGCAGATGAATGTGCAGATCAATGTCTGAACGGTGGTTCAGACATGGGTCTGAACAAAATAAATGAATAAAAGGAATGGTATGAAATAAACAACAGTTCAGCAGGGACCATGGCAAAGTACCAATGCAGGTTAGACAGTTCTGTAACAAAGGCATAGGTGCCTATAGTAGATCACATATGAAGCACAAGTCAATGCTATGTTGCTGTAAAAATACAAGTAAGTAGCATGATATATAAAAAGCAGTGGGACAGCTAACATTGGAAGAGATAGCCAAAGACAATGGCGTAATTTTCATTATGGGAGCTGAGCCGTTATGAGAAGTGGTTAGACATCCTGTTTGGGCTCATCAGCCTCCCTGAAAAAGTGTGCTTCTGTGAGAGAGGAGAAAAGGTAGAAAGCTGCAGGGAAAACATAGCTGGTCTGATTTATTAAAGTGAGTAATATAAAAAATAATGTTGACAAAAATCACACATTGAGAAAAAAAATAAAGTGAGCATTTGGATGAGAAAACAAGTCAGTCAGCTGAAAGCTTGCAATCCAATAAGGAGGAAAAAGAAATAAGAGATGGAGGACATGAAAACTGAAGTAATTCAAGATGATACCTTATGTATGTACTGAAAGAAGAAGATGGAGAGGGATGTGTCTTAAGAACAGCATTACTTTATCAATGTACTGCAACCAATCAGAACATCATTTTGAGTCATGACCTGTTAGGAACCTGATAAAAATGTTTGGAGTACATTTAAATTATTGCTCAGTTACAATAACTTCAGTATTTTATTTGACTAGCAGTGAAATTAATTTCTATTTTCTTTTCTAGCTTTTTTATAAGGCAGTATTAAAAAAATTCTTGTAAAAAACAACAAAGTAATTAAAAAATTCAAATTCACTTCTAAATTGGGACCTCAATCTAGGTTCTATTTACAGTATTTCAAAGAAGTGATTTTCTCTTAAAATGGTACATTAGAAATGTTCTCAGTTCATAGGTAGCACATATCCCTATACAAATATATAGAGGTACAGGTCTATAAATCATACATTTTTATATACTTGTATTTGTTAACAAACAGCTTGGGTTTCCAAACATTTTCTTGTGATTTATCTTAAAATATCTAATAATATCTCTTAAATAACTAGGAAGTAAACTTTGTTAATGAGGAGTCTATAAACTTTCTTTGCTAGATTACACACCCAAGAACACCATCATGTTTTATATTACATTGAGACCACAAAGCATGATACTACCTCAATTACCACTAAGGGCAAAACTGTCAAGCTGTGATGTTGTAGTGGTGTGTGCATGTGAATGCAAAATGCTGCTCTTAAAATCTTGGGCTTCCCATATACAACAATTTCCATTCAGATACATCCATCTAATTAGTTGTTGATCACTGTTAAATATCTGGCTTAATTAGAACCTGAAGGCTGTCAAGACCTCTCAGAAACACTCAGTATGCTAGGGAACACTCAAGATTCAAGGCCATTTTAAAGGGCAGAGAGCCTTTCTTTTTCATGTTGACCATAGGAAACACCAGAGAAAAAAAAGCCTTATGATAAGAAAATGCTGTCCTTGAAATATAGCAAAAATCTTATTTGTATTAAATTAATATCCAGTTACCAAATGAATACAAGGAAGAAGGAATATAAAAAAAGAAATATAATTTCTAACAGCTACCAAATGTTTACCTACATTTGAAACAAAATCTCAGGTAAGTTAATAAGATTTAGCACCACTCTGTGAAGCCCTGCAAACAAATAACTAGACTTTCTCCTGAAATACTTTAAAATAACGAAAACATTTCTATTAGTCTCAAATCTTGTTTAAACAATATCTTTGAGGCACAACTCTGTAATTATAGCAAAATTAAAGGACACCGCTAGCAAAAGGATAAACAGTGAATAAATGTGGCATTATATTTGGCTTGAAAATCTGAAGGTGTTGAATCATCAAAGGACAGACTACAGCTATCTTTTGACTGAGTGAGAGGAATTAGGGAAGGAAAATCTAGCCAAGAATACATGCAAACAACAGCCCAGTCATCTCACACTATTTTAAATCTTCTCCTCGATTCTGGAACCAGAATCTGCTATTTTTGAATGTAATTAACTGAAGATTCTATTATAAGACACTTTACAAAAATTTGATGAAAGAAAAAAACCCACCACTACCTTTAGCACATAAATGATAGAGGAATGCAAACAAAGGCACAGCTACACATGCTTCTATGAATTAAGGTATCTCTCTTGAACAGGAATATTTTACCAGAGCTCAACACCAAAATGTGGAATTGTCTCAGAATAATTAACCTGCTTTGTGATGGTCAGACTACATAAATACTTTATTTACAAGTTAAGTCATCACAGGCTGTGTTGATTGACCTCTATCTAATATCTACTGAAGCTCCACTTTAAGGCTGTAAACTCTTAATAGAAGCGAAGATTTTCAAAAGGATACGTACTTGTCATATTTTCAGAAGTACTTGTCAGGCCTAGGAAAACTACTATTTTCTCTTCTAGAGAAAGGCTTAAGCAGAAAGACAGAAGCCTGCCCATATTATATAGCATTAGCAGTTCCCTAAAGAAAGCTTAAAAATTTAACCATTTCCTCAGGACTGAGGACAAATGGGAAAGCGTGAGTATGAGTTCCTCAGTTTTTGAGGAAGTAAAATTAAAAAGAGATAACAAAACAATACTGAATGATGAACGCCCCCCCTTATATATAAAACTGGGTATATAAATCCTGCACAAAGGCTTAATGATCATGACCCTAAACTACAGAAATGTCCTTGCAGGTAAAGGAAATGAAAGACTTCAGAATTGCGTTCTTTGAAAGAAGTCTACTATTCAAATAAGCAAAAGCAAAATTCCTTAGCTCAGAACCCTCAAAAGAACATGAAGAACAGCATACCCTAAGGCAGTATGTAAATGACCACAGTTTAAAACAAGACCGCACCCAAAATTTATACACCTCACACTAGATGCCATGATAGGAGAAAAAGACAAGGGAAGGAAAGACTATATAACTGCATTTGGCAAGTGGAATTCCAGAGTGTAAAACAAGGAGTATCAGACTGTGGTATTACAGCTGCTGTTGTTGCATTAAGGGGAATGAGGCAGAGATCATTAAGTTCATTAAATGAGTCAGGATTTATTATACATGTACAGTCAACTATATATCAAGTCTACCTTTCTGCTTTTATACTTTTAAAAATGGTCCACTTACTGAGAATAGTCATTCAGTTCACTATCGTTCCTACATTTTCTATTAATTTTCTTACAGTGTTTTATGGCTGGCTGTGAAAAAGTAACTTCTTGTCTGGTAATCACAGTTATGAAAATTTCTATCTGCTTACTCTGCATCACAGGTGAAACTTATTCTGCAGCCAAGTAACCTTCTGATGAAAAGCCTTTGTGAAAAAAGGGTTAAGACAGGGCTGTTGAAAAGGATTTCTGAAAATCAACAGATTTAATGACTGTTACACAATGTCTCTCTTGCATTTTACCTAACCCAATATTTTAAATTTGTCCCCTATTAGGAGTGTAGAATGTGCTCCTTCATGAAAGAGAAAGCTGAAGAGACTTGCTAAAAACAATCATTTTTGTCACTAGATCATTGGTGTGAGACTGATGTCTTCCGCAGTAGTAGGAAACTGATTCACATTGTGTAGCCTTATCACTACTGGATTGCACTACCATAAGCAAATAAGCAACAAACAATACTGGAATATTAATGCCATACTAATATAGATGTGTAAAAAGAGTTCACAAAATTTTCCCTCCCAATTTTAAGAAAATTTATGGTAATGGAAGTCAAGTTGAAGAAAAGTTTTGTCTGTTGTCATATTAATATAGATGTTATTCTACATGCACGATCAAGAGAGCAGTTAGACTCATAAAAATACCAAGTTTTCATAGTTAGATTCCTAACTCTTGTAGTCAACTTTGAAATGATTGCAAAGATTAGCAAATTCTCATTTTAAGTACTGTATTAACTTGATCTCATTAAGATAGCATTTAAAAACAGCATTCAAATATAATGAAAAATTAAAATTGAAAATTTATATTTTCTGCCAACAAATACAATAGATTTTCTTCTAAAACTCCAGACTACTTGAAGAAAAGCAAAATTACAAGGGAGAAAATGGAAAAGCTCATTTTTGATGAAGAAAATATCCTAGCTTCAAGTGACTGGAATTGCTTTTTAAAAGCTTTTCTGTGTGAACTCCCACCCTGATACAAAGGCTAAGTAAACAGGTATGTCATGTCATCCCAGCATGCAGTACTGCCTGCTACTGTACTAGGTCCACGGCCTCCTTTGCATCTGTGATAAATCCACACCCTCTGAAGTAGATTTTTAAAATATTCATTACATTCTAAGTTCCTAAAATGGAGTCTTTTATAGTGACCAATTTTATTGTTGGATAATAGTTTCTCTTATTTTAGCTTGGCTCTCTTGAAGCCTTTTTGGATCTAGTTTAGCCAAGTCCAAAGAACGTGAATGCGGTCTTTAGTGTTATAAGGAAACACAGTGAACCACTCTCATGGAAAAAAAACATAAATGCTTTCCTAAAACATGCTTACGTAATTTTCTTTGCCACCACAGACAGTAATAACATTTCAGTGTTGCTAAAGAAATTAAAATGGCCAGAACATAGATTTACAGTAAAAGGATACTGCCCCTCAACACATCAAATACATTGTGGAAGCAACAGTTCAGAAGTCAAGTAGTAACAAACAGCATATGGACCAATGTATCTACCATCCACCTTATCTTGAATAAAACAGACAATATGAAAAAGTGATTAACTCTCTTCTGTTGCTACAGTGAGTACATGGCTAGTTCTGGTTGCTTGATACTACCCTGAGCTGCAAGAACTCAATTGCTTTATTCCCACTTGTACATTCTAAGAAAAATTGAGTATACATAAAAATTTAATAACAATGTTCTGCCTACCTGCCACAATGCTTCACAATAAAACAGCATCACAACATCTGCCTCTTTCAAGAATATTTGGTAAGACACCGAGATCAGTAAAACTTGGAGAAAAACTTTAAATATTGACCATAAATGTGTATATAAGAACAATTCAAGTATGACAACAGAACAATGATATAATTTATGATATCACATCAACAAAAATACAGTCCAAAGAACATATGAATGAATAATGATGTTTTCATGTGCATTTAACTTCCAGATGCAGGAATTATGTTTGAAAATGCATGCACAGCTAGAAATCATGTTCCCTCTTTTTAGCCAGTAGCTATACTCTAGACTAAAAATGTTAGTATGATTTCCTTGGCTAGTGCAGACAGTACACAATGTTGAATCAACATGCCAAAACAAGACATCCTCTTCTATATCACGCAATCCCCTGATACTGCAACAGTACCCCTAAAAAAGATTTGGGGTTACAAGTGTGTAGAAAATTCCAGAATTGTAATTCTTTGTCTTTTAACATTTATCAATGAACTTTCTGTCATATCCTTTCTAGAGACAACGATTGATATGAGAAACTATGAGTAAAAGGGAAAATAACAAAAATTGTAAATGAAATAATGTAAAATACCAAAATAGTTATCAGATTTCCTAAAGATCCAAAACTAAAGGAGGAAAGTTATCAGGTAAATAAAATTGAGTCCCAATTAAAACTAACATGAGAGCATATCACAGTAATAAGTCTTACATTGCCATAGCAAGAAAAAGTTTAAAGATAAATATAATTTGAATGTGAAACTTTCTCAACTACAGTCAAAATTATGAAATAAAAGTATGAGAGAGCTCTTTCTTAATTTGCAAAAAAGAAACAGATAGATGTTGCCCTTTCCTTTTCTAGTTCTGGCTTTTTTACCGCAAAGTTGTGTCAAGGTTTGAACTTCTCAAAAACAAGTTTTTTATGTTGTTTCACCCCAAGTCAGTGAATTAAAATACAAAAGAATAGTCTAAATATAAAAAATGCTGTAATTTGGAAAAGCAGGGTTACATTGAATGATCTTAATATGAAGAATTTTATATATCACATAAAGCACAAAAGAAATAAAGAGCCATAACAAGAGCCATAATATTGTTTATATTACAACTTAAATTAACTTTTCAGTTTATTATCAGGGACAGTCTTCCACAACACAGAATACAAAGGGGGATGTAAGATTTTGCTCTAATATTTTGAATATGGTTTCTTTTCCTTCAGGCAATATAATCAGATTAGCTAATACAATATTGTTTCTACAACTGAATACTTCTGCAGTAATTTAATTCCTATTGCAGAACTTTTTTTTTTTTACTTGGTGAGTATTTCACACCTTAGTTATTTTATTGAAATGAGTTGAGACTTCTGTTTAAGGAGATCTCTTCATCCAACAGGAGAAATAATTTCACAAGTGTACCCTCTTTGTAAGTAATATAATGGCCTTTCTGAGATCACAGTTGTATTACAATGTATTATAAATATCTAGCTTTAAAAATGGATTTAATTTCACACTAGCCTAAAAAGATGCCAAGTCAATACATTTAGCATAGTAACTGTATATTGTACTTGTCTAGAATAATTTTG
The DNA here is from genome assembly GCF_964188355.1 of Buteo buteo. Lineage (NCBI taxonomy): Eukaryota > Metazoa > Chordata > Aves > Accipitriformes > Accipitridae > Buteo > Buteo buteo. The sequence continues at coordinate 17,750,411 of NC_134171.1, forward strand.
CATTTTAAATTGCTCTGTAAGGATTCAATGCGCAAACCCTTTAGAGTCAGCAGATTTCATTTGGCATTGAAAGGATACTAAAACGGATCTCTGAATGAATACTTCTCAGAAGTGCACAGTACTATTTTTTACTGTATAATTATAAAACCATTACAGATTTATATTATAAATCTTTCACTGACAATTTTTTTTAAACAACTATATGTTAATACATTGAATTTCTGCTTCCTTTTATAATTTACCCCTCCTCACAATATGAGAAACTACACAGCGGAATGAAATTCTGTTCCTTTTGAAATCAGTAACCATTGCAACTGACTTCAGACATGTCAGAACTTGATTTGTTGTCTGTCTGAACTATATTAGCTAGCTCTTTTTATCTTGCTGTGTTATAGCTTTCATAGAATGTAACACACCTACTGTAGCCAAAAGATGCGTGTAAAATATTATATAAATTTTAAAAATGCACTTTCTGCATTATTCTGATGCTATACAATGTTTAATTTAATGACTTCTCTGAAATTAAAATTAGTATCATGCAATAAAAAAATAATTCCAAAGTGCTTAGTTGTCTGACTTCTCCAATTCTTTAAGATTGCAATTTTAAGATGAAGGGGGGAACAGGAACTTACCTACTTGGTACTTTGGGTAATAAGTTGCCATTTGTCCACTACTGCATGATTGTCTCTTATGCCTTTTTCTTATATTTGTATCAGTGGTCTCCCATTGTGGACTTTTTCTTTTGTTTATTCTGATAAGAACTTCAGAACTACCAGCAGGATTGTCATCATGGTTTACATCACTAATAAATTTTCTGCTGTGAAACTGGTCATCCAGCCTTTCAGTCACTTTAGAAGAATTAGATCCTTTAGATGTTTCCATTTCATTTTCTTGTTTCTTAAATGCATTTTGCTTAGTAGAATGGGACCTTAAAAGAGGATGTCTTTTTTCTTCCATATAGGCCTGAGTGCTTTTACTTTCAACAGCTTCGGGAGAATAAATGACATTATTTAACTTAAATGAATTGTGCTGCTCAATATGGTTGATTTTTCTCAGAAATATCCTACAATCTTTAAAGGTTTTGGCTTTCCAAGTATTTTGAAACAGTTTATCTTGGCTTTGCTCTTTGCTAACATTTTGTTGGCAACAAATTGTTCCGTTTGTCTCTGCATGTGACTTAAGTATATTTGCTAAACCAGGATGTGGGTTAAAGTCAGAAGATCCCATCATCTGTTGAACAAATGCATCTCTGGCTTCATTTTCAGTTGGCAAGAGGCTACTCTGAGATTCTACCAAAGTCTGAGTGGGCTGGATTTCTACTGTATTTTTTTCCTGGAGCTTGGGCATTTCATCATTGGTTTCCCCACTTGTACTTTTAAACAACTGGCTTTGGCAAAAGAACTGCAAATTTTTCTTTTTTGATTTCCAGCCTCCAGGAGCCTGATTATAGAGCTTTTTTGTTTGTCCCCACCTATCACGCTGTAGCTTCTTAAATTCGTTTCTTTTTAATCTGGCTAATGTGAAATTACTTTTCATGCTTAAGACCGGAGACCTCACCATGTTATGTAATATTTGTAATTTCCCTGCTGGTTTTGAAGGAGAGGATAGTGCAAACTTTTTAAAGTGCTTTCTGAAAGGGCAAGTACTAAGATCAGCTTGTTTAGTTTCCATCTTTATCTCTCTAGTACTAACTACTTCTAAAGGATTGCGAGCATTTGCCTTTCTCACTAGAGAGAGAGACTGTGTTTCTGTAGTTTGCATAAACCAGGTGCAGAGTTCATTCATATTACACTTTTTCTGAAAAAGCATTTTTATAGGTGATGTTTCAAGTTCTACAAGGCAGGAGTCTAAAGGGTTTGACATTTCAGTATTACAGTCTTGTTCAACGGGATCCCTTTTTTCACATACACATTTATCAAACTCATTTCCCCCCACTCGCAACCAGGTATTATTTATCTGTTCAAATCTATTATTTAGTTCTTCCAACAAAGTGTCACTTGAAGTGGAAGTAGCCCACCACCTGAGAGAGGGATTCAATGAAAAAATGGAATCCGATGATACTTCATTAATGGGCCCGAGTTCACCCTCCTTAAGATCCTTTTTTGCATTTCCTGAATTTCTCAGTTCTGAGGTATCTTTGGATGCTGTGCTCCGATTTGATTGCCTATGTTTTTCTTTTCTATCTTTAGCTTTTCTCAAATGGACTTTGTAAGATTTATGTAGTAAGGCACTTCTACAAGTAAATGCACTAGAAGATGCTAATGAATGTAAAAAATGCAGTGAAGGTTTTCTGTCTCTAGCAGAATGCCTCAATGGAATTTCACGTTTTCCTGACACTGTTGTTATAACATTGTTTGATCCATCCTCTCTAGAATCTTTCTGTGTGCTCTTTACTTGACCCATATTATTGCACAGTTGATTTTTTCTCTCCTGTGGTATGTTTTTTTCTAACACATTCTGCTGTTGTAAAGGAGGCAAACAGTTGCTAATACTCACTTTTCTTTCCTGAGGTGAAACTCGATTAACAGTCACTGATATGCCAGAGATTTTTACTTTTGCTGGCCTACCAGGTTTTCGAATGGTGGTTAACGGTTTCTTAATTGGCCGTATAATATTGCTGCAAGGATGTGGCGATGCTAAGTTACTCTTGATAGGTCTGACATAGTCATAACCAGAGACCTCGTTTTCAGTGGAAGAATTCTGTAAGGCTTTTACTATTTCAGTCAAAGCATTTTCAGTTTCTGCATTGTGCCTCGCTTTGCTGTGGTCATTGGCAAAAGTAGAATCAATGTGTTGTGTGGGCAGAATGCTGATTACGTTTAGATTACCTTCAGAAACATGTCTCTTAGTTCTTCTTGACCGTCCGAAAACAACTGTCACAGTAATATTTTTCTTGCTGTTAACTTCTTCCATTACTGCTGCATCAGATTTGGTACTTTTACCGTCACTGCTAAGTTCAGGTCTAGGTTCTGTGCTTTCAGTCATGTCTATTTTTGGTTTTGGAGGCCGTCCAATAGGTCTCTTAACTTGCTTAACAACTTGAGGACCTATCTTCTTTGGTCTACCAGGTTTTCTTTTTAAAACTGATTCACTGCTACTGCTTGATTTCTCCACAACTTCATCATTTTGTTTCAAGTCATTTAAGTTAGTTTGATCAACTGGACAAGAGCTTGTAATTGCTTCCGCATAAACACAACCTGACTCCTCCTTGGTATCGTTTTCACTGTAATCACAATCCTTGATGCAGATTGCATGAGAAAGGTCTCCTGCGGCCTGTTTGTCTAACAAAGTGTTTGCGTGCCCCTGAAACAAACAAATATCTGTGCTTCCTTTAGAAGATGCAGCTGCAGATGTCAAAGTATATTTGACTCCTTCATTACTATTAACCTCTGAGACAAACATAAGCTTAATAGGACTAGAGTAATTTAAGGGAGATGAGATCTGCCCAGCTTCAAAAGTTGTATGCAAGTCCATGTTATTGGAAGTTGAACTGGATGAATCAAAGGTCAGAGATTTCAAAAGGCTGTCGGTAATTTCTTGATCTATAACCATTTCTTGTCTGTTTGTTGTCACACACAGAGTTTTGATTTTACTGCTGCTTGGCACGTGCAAATGTGGAAGGAAGTTTTGTCCTGTGTATCCCATTTCACTCAGAGGGAAAGGTAAGCCTCTTCTAGCAGCTGGGTTCATAACCTGTTCATAAGCATTATCTTTTAATTTCTGGCTTATTTTGTAACTATCCAGCAATGAGTTGTTAGTCTTTCTGGCTAGGTTTATTGTATCTTCTAAACGTTCTACAACAACTTGCAGATTTGTGTCTCTCATAATTTTGCTTATGTTTATGTCACTGCATCTTTCGGCATGAACATCTTTCTTTATTTTCATTTTTTCCAAAATTTCTAAAGGCTTTTTTGCATTGGATGACTTTCTAAACACAATATTGTTCGTTACATACACAGAGTACCATCCAGGAGGCACAATGTTACGTTTAGTTCTGCCCATGATTCCGTTACTCTCATCCTTTAGAGGAATCTGATCTGTCTCGCTTAAGGTTGCACAATCTCCTTGTGTTTTTGCGAGTTTTGCCTGGCTGGCTGCAATAGCACTGTTTTCTGAAAGAACTAGAAAGCCGGAGCTGGTCTGAAAATTAGGAAGAGGTAGTTTGAAAGACTCTGTTTGGTGTACTGGAAAGCACATTGGTTTGGTTTGGCAATTCATGCATGGATTACTTTCAAGATGTTGCAAAGCCTTATCTTCTATCACAGTAAAACTGTGTCTTTTATTTGGATATATTTTATCAATTTTTTTTGTAGACTTCTTTGCATTTCTCTCAGAAATTGACTTTTTTCTTACAAGAGTTTCATCAAGGTTTGCAAGCTCCCTCTTGATTTGCAAAGACTGTCGTCGAATGAGTGGTGAATCAGGAGAATTATACATTGCAAATAAAGTTTCCTGACGCTTGCGAAATCTTGTTTGGATAATTTTATTTTCCATTTGTTTATCATGTTGGCGAAGTAATTCCATAAAGCTGTAATCACTTGCCTTAGCACTATGCAAAAGAGAGGTTATGAAGTCTCCTAATTTGACATCATTTTCTGGTGCCCTGTCACTGCTAGAAAGTTTTACAAGATTTGTTGCTATATCTGTAGTGTCTATTGATTTTAACTTTTCATTAATACGGTCCATTAAATCTTGAAAAATGGCAGAATGTTCACCTTTCTCAGCCTTCTCAGAATTTATATAATAATTGTTGCTTTCTTGGTCTATTGATAGCAACGTTCCATCTGAATATTCGGTCTCTTTTCCTCTGCATGTTTTACCTTCATATTCAAATTCTCCTTTGCTTCCTTCAGCTGGCAAGAGGGACGGAGGCTGGCTGATGGATATTTCAAGCTTGTTATTGTCTAAAGTTGGAAAATCTATAACTGATCCTTCTGATGATTCAAATTCTTTACTCTGTACAGGTGATAGCGGAGGCGGTGATGGGCTGCGAGATCTATTCGAATTTTTAATGCTGTTCAAGAGATCAGAGTCCTTAGTTGAATACGTACATGCTGCTGCTTTCACAGAATGCCTGTTACAATTTTGCAATTGTTCAGCACAATACTTATGAGAACTACATGCTTTGTTCACCATTGTCTTAATACATCCAATTGCTACAGCTTGGCATGACAAAGAATGGAAATCTTTAATACAAACAGACAGAGGTGGTAAACAAGTGTTTGGTCTTTGATTTTGTAAACAGCACCTTTTTGTCAGCATATGTCCATTGCAATTGCAAAATGAAATGTGAACATCCTCTTCAGTAAGGGAACTGGGAGTTTCAGAGTGGACCAAATGTGTTTGCTTACAACCGCAAACTATAGGAACATTTTCATCTTGTATTAAAAATTTTAACATAGCCAAAGTCTGTTGCCAGTGATATGAACAAAAAGACTCCAAAACTTTGTTTAATGTTGATTTTCCTTTTTCCAAATTAGCTGTTTCCTCTGAATTTGCATCAGCTGTTGAGCTTGAACTGAAAATGAAAACAAATCAAAACAAAATATAAATTACAGTAAAACACCATATCTAATGTTTGTTTTAATGGTTAAACTCAAGCCTAGAAACCTGAAGTTTGCAAAACAGTTCTGTTCTATTTGCACTATTAATCATACTTGCAAGTGTCACTAGCAATGATGTGCATCTTATCTATAGCAGTGATACTCTTACCATAAGAAAAATAATCAGGAAGAAATTAAGGGACAAAAAGAATAGTTCGAAACATAGCTTCTCGTATCTAACGTAATTACAATAATGTTAACTTTCTGATATTTCAAACTACCTTAGTCATTAATGAAGGAAAACCTCACTAAGAACCTGGGGAGCTTAGTATTACTGTCATTTCACAAACTGAGGCACAGAGCGGATAAATGACTTGCCTAAGGCCACAATTCAAGGTTGTAGCAGAGGTGAGAATGGATCCATCTCTCCTGAATCCCACCCTAAGATATTTATATACCAAATTGTATTGAATGCTCTTGAGGATACTCTTTAAAAGATCCTTCTAAAGACATTTTTATTTACATACTTTTTTTAAAAGAACACTAAATAGCCTAACAGAAAATGGAAAAAATAGCCACTTGCTACCGTTACTGTTCTTTGTGGATAAATTTCCCTTCTAGTTTTTCAATAAATTGCAGCGGTGCATCACAGGCTCTTCATTGCAATATATTACACACACACACGCGCGCGCACACACACACGGTTTTCTTCATTAAACAAAAACAGATATAATCATCACTGGAATAAATAACTTCTCTGATAAAAGTTAATATCCTTTAAATCTCAAATACAGGGTAGGCCTATATCTAAAGACAACTTCTGAGCAGTTGTTGTCAAAGATATTAACTCAAAATAAAATAACTTATAAAATACTACCTTAACTATTTAATTAATTTCTTATAAATTATTAAAACTAATGTCACTACTTACCTAATCATTTATATTGAAAAGCTGAAATTTTTCCATGGTAGAAATTAATACAGATATTTCTTCAATTAAATACAAATCCTTGTGCTGGATAGCAACTATCAACAGATAGTTAATACCTAATTCAAGTGTTTTACTGAAACCAATTGCACGAGCAGAAAATATTAGAAGAATTCTGTTTTAGAAAAGTATGTATTGTTTAAACATATCACCAAACTCTGAACATGACACTAACTTTTTGCCCTACTATTATCTCCTGTAATTTTTTGCATTTAAGCCTGTACTTTGGAAAAATAGAATTTTGATTGGGTTTACAACTGTATTGATCAAAGAACAAACATATTTAAAATTTAACGTGCTGTGTTTATATAAAGTTACCTATTCATTAATTAGCTCATATCCAATGTTATCAGCATCAATAATAACTTTCAGCTTCAGGTTTCTTACTTGAAGTTATACATACTTCTTATTGTCCTACATGGATTTTAAAGTTTAGAGCTTAAAACCAGCCAACTATGCTTAATAATTCCTCACGATTTTTCCTTCTCCTGCAATATTTAGTACGAAATGGTATATATTCAAAATCAAGCAGCTAGATGGTACTGACTCATAAAAGCATAAGATAATTGTGATGGTACTAACTAAAATTGCGATTATGTTTAAACTGAAATAACTGAATTCTTGAAAAGAAAAAAACCCTCTTTGCACTTGCAATCTAAAGTAAAACCAGCATTATTCAAGGGCATGTCATTGTCAGGATTCAACTGTTTTTGAAACACCACTTCACTGAGAAGAGTCTGAGTGTTACTCAGTCCAAACAACTCAGGAGTCACGAGGTGTTGAAATGTATCACTATGCTTGTGAAAACAAAGCTTATTCTAGTAATACAATTATGGATAAAAACTAATTGCCCTCCCCACCATGACTTTAATTAAATAATGTTCTGAAAGGCCAGATAGAAAAAAAAATGAACATGGCACTCAGTCTTCAGTATTTTGCTTGTAAATCACAGTAAGTGTGTTACGTAGAATTTGCTAAAAAGATGGCTATAGTACAGTCTTTTTAGACCAAATCTCTAGACAGGTATCTTTCTGTCTGTCTAGACTTGCAAGGTATGTCTAATGGAGTTTCACTGGAGAGCTTTAATTGTAGAGGACCTCTATCCGTAACTGCTATTTAAAATATGCTCACTGGTGGAAGAAACTTCCAGAGCCCTAAAGCCTTCTCAAAGTCAGTAACCAAAATTTCCAAAGGCCCCCAAACTGCTTTGAATTTGCTATGTGGAGATCAACCTGTTGCATAAAGTAATAATATCCTGGTTATCACAGACATACTGGATATCCTTCTAATATGATTTCTTTCCTGGTTATCTGCCCTTGTTTAACGTCTATAATCTCCTTTCCTTTAGGCATGTGTTAGTTTCTAAAGCTAACAGACAACTTAACTTCATCTAGCCTATTGTAATAGTACCACATTCCAAATGATCTTCCAAGTTTGTGAAAACACATCAACCCTTTACTTGGTCGCCATTTGGGAACAGAGCTTATTATGCAAACAAAGATTAAAGCAACACATTTTCTTTCAAGGGTCTCTCTGTAGAGCTGTCCATATATTTAAACAAACTATTTTTTAATAGCCTTTCAATAAAATTATGGAATTATATTTCAATTTCCTGTAATTCCTTCCTATGGCCCTTTAAATTTGTGTTGTCACACAGTAGTTTAGACTATCCTCAAGATAAAAGGCTTACACAATAATTTCATAGAAGGAAGAGCTATCACTTTCATAATTGCATACTCCCTTCATAGAACAGTCTTACACTTCCTACAAAAAAAGAGGGCGAGAGGGGTTAGGAAATAGAGGGGTTGAAAGGCGAGAGGATCAGTACGCACTGCTCCCCCACTACCTTTTGTGCACAATATCTCTGAAGACAGAAGTTAAGCATGGAATGACATTATTTCCCTGCTGGAGGGCAGGGGCAGTTAATACCATGGAGCGGGGATTGACTGGAGTCCAAAACTGGCACAAAGGCAGAGACATGATAAGGTTAAATACTAGCCTTTCAGCTTATTATTTTATGTATAAAAAAAGTAAACCTTTGCCTCCTCCACAAATCCAAAAAACTATCAGGAAAGAGCTCTATCAGAGGACTCCTAAAAGATGTCCTTCCCTAGCATTCTATCCTCTGTTGTCTCAGCCACAGACAAGATAAATCAATCTAGCAACTTCTTTGCAGACCAGGAACAGGAACAAAACTGAGAACAGAACATACTTTCAAGTACTCATATGAACAGCAGAGAACGATTATAGAAGTTTTGTCTTATAGAAATGTTTGGGTTTTGACTTTACTTAGTAAATAAATCCCTCAAAAAAAGCTATATATTATCTGTAATATATAATAGATAATTTTTAGCTGCAAACTAAAGGATGTAATTGTTATAAAATTAGTTTTCTGAATTTCTTCTCATTTATGAATAATGCGTCAATTCTGAGAAATCATCCTTTCTTAAAGCTACTATTTCTGATATATAAAATTATCACAGTAAATTAGTCATTATGTGCTTAGTTTGTACAGTTCTTGATCTTATGTCACTGCTAATAAACTTGTGCCTCAGGAGTAAGTCAAATGAGTCAGTGTACAGGCTTTCGTTTCTTTCTTTTTTTTTTTACTGAATGAGCAAATCAATCACACATCAGTGTTGTAAATTTATGTGCAAAAGCATTGAAGTGCTTTACTACAAATTACAACGTAGAAACACGTTAACTAAACAATTAAATTCATACAATCAGATTTAGGAATATAACAACACAAAGAAGAAACAGAATTACAGTACATTTACAACACAAGACAAATACATGGAATTCATTAGAAAATATTGTAATAAATAATTCATGAATTATAGTGCAATTGATTTATGCATAAATATAACTAATTGCCTAAAAATCAGTTGTTAACAAAAATCTGTCAAAAATCAAGGCAGCCACAGAGTTTTACTAAATTACTGCGACAATGGAAATACTGCAATTAAAAAACAAATACAAGTATTTGTACTGTAAACAACTAAAAAAATCAGTCTCACTAAAGTTAATATACAATTTAATATAAAATTGTCATTAGCTACCAGAAATGGTTTAAACAGCTTTACTGAGCAGTAGTTCTAAAAACAGAGGCACTGTTTTTTAATATAAAATACTTGAGAAACATTCAAATAAGTAGAAAGCATGTAGGGCTTGCTTTCGCCTTCATTTAAAATTCTGCTGAAACAGGAATTTTCAGAAATTGTCAATTACTAAGTAGTGACTGGTAACTGAATTTATAAAACAGTTCAAAATGTGTAATTTAAATGACATTTAATGGAATACATAGGGATTGGGGAAGGAGAATTTACACATTTCCCTGCCTTTCCTTAGTTGTGTAATCAAAGGTTAGCCTAATAATTAGAAACAAATAATTCTGTTCCTTTAAACACTTACAGGTTGAGTATCATCTATAAACTATCAAAAAATATTTTAATATACTATTTCTGACCAAAAAATAAATACAAGTACTAAAATGTTGAAAATTAATTATAATATTACATACAAAACTACTGAGTACTGTTAAGTCAATAGTAAAATGATCCCTGATTTTATGAATCCTGTTAATTTTTTGGTCAGGTCATCTTTTAAATGATATAAAAAAGAGTACTGTAACTTGCCTTCAATATAAACTTCTGACTCAAATTTATAACATTGTCTGAGAAGTAGAAAACATCAGTATGGTACAAATATTAGGCAATGTATTGAAGTCCCAAATTTTTGCAAGTAAAACTGTATAAAGACAGATCTTGAAACATTTAAGGTTTTTTCAACTTCATTTTTCTGTGAGGATATATTCACAAATTAATCCTTCCGTCCCTCACAAAATATGGCTTAATTCTTTTAAAATAAAAGATGACCCTGACGTCTGCTGTTTTGTGACCTCCTTGTTATCAGGTACAGTTCTGCTTAAGAAAAGGATTCATTCTGTAATATGCAAGTAAACCTTAATCACTGAAGAAGATTCAGTATAGATCTGAGAGACCAAAGAACTGAGACACTGGTTGTGCAGTTTCAAAGCATTATTCTGTTTTAAAATGGAAGTTGTTATTTTTCAGTAGCGTTAAATAAATATGGGCTAGATTTTGCCATCGACATTGCAGTATGCTCTCCACTGAATTTAATGGCAAGTTTATAAATCAAATTACCTGATGTGGCCCATATGTATCTAATGTCCCATTTCATTTATATAATTAACCTATACACATGCAAATTTAAGTGGGGAAAAAAATGTATGCATGTGCACCAAATGCATAAAAGTTGGAGAAAAGTCTTTTTCTATGCCAAATTAGATGCATACAGAAAAAATTACATTTTGAGAGGAAAAGGGCATTGATGTTCAGTATTGAATGTATGAAGCAAGCCCCCATTCTTCATATGTAGACATATACTTTGTGATATTACACAAAAAAATTAAGTATGATATCAAGTCCAATGTGAATACTTTGAAATTCATGTAAAAACTGCAAAATGAAGGTAATTGGTCTCCCTTAAATTCTATTAAAAGTTACGTATTTAAAGTGAACTGCCTAACTTCTAACTACCAAATTTATAAAGAATTTATATTACTGAAAGTTCAAAACAGCTTCACTGTTTAATATTTGTATTTCTATCAAGACCCTGAACTGCAAATTTGGTTATTAGCAAAATGATAATGTAACTTGGTATTCATTTTGATAAACTGAAAATGTTTTGAAATGTCACAGCAGCAAATACATTACAGTTACAGTGAGGTTTTTCAATAGGAGTGTGACACAATCCTTAAATAAATTTTAAGTAGTCATAACATCAACTAACCAGCACATTTAAACAAAAAAACCCAAACAAACCCAAACCATTCTCAAGCTCATTCTGTGCACATTATGAACATGCTCTAAGTTGCATTCCAACTTTCTTTTTAAACCTTACAAGTTACCTTATTTGTCAAACTAAAAAGGAAAATTATGTTAAATTATTTTATGCTCTTAGTATTCCATCTTATTTCATATTTAATAATTCTATAACTACAGTAATTTCTCAGGTTTCATAAGTGTACACTTTGTAAACACCAATTTCTTTCTAAACCAACAACAAAATTTTCTTAAAATGATAAAAAATGCAGTTTATGCCTGCTAAACACACATTTTAGTAATGAAATGTTTTTCTTACTTGTATTGGATACTTAAGTAACGATGAACTTTTTTTCTTTCACAGAATGTACTATATCCTACTAATACTTCACAAATCCACTTCCTTGTAAGGAATTAGCTTTTTTAAAAAATCCCTTGCTTTGTATAATCTGAGTTACTTACAATTTATTGCAAGTATTCTGTGAAGTATAAAAGTCTGCTAACCCTTGGTTGTGTATTTCCATAATAAGATGGATTATTGAATGGGTAGAGTGGTTCTTCACCAATTAAAAATTATGCTTCACATGACAAATACTTGTTTTCCAAAACATCTTTATGCTATTGACTACTAAATAAAACCTGAATCTTTTCACCTATTTATACAAGGATTATATTAAATACACACTATCAGAATTAAGTGAGCAACTCTATAATTCTGTCCACAGTGAAAACCCTGAATAAAACTATTTTTCAAAAGGCATGTATGTGGTTTTTGAACTGTATAATTTCACGTTTTCTGTCAGAGTGAGCATATGTATTTCTCACACTGTGTGTGTATACAGACATACATACACACACACAAAACAATTTGCTAACTATTATTCTACACAGGCTTGCTACTATTTTTGCAGCTGCCAGTCCCTGAATCTGTCATATTAAATAAGCCAGTATCTGGTAATCGGAGTTTCTTCTTCGGCGGAGTCTTCAATGTTCCAGATCTCTCTTTTACTTTATATTCTAAAGTGCTGTGAGGTACCCCATAAATTCCTTGTGCTTTGGAAACACTCATTTTCCCACTCATTACCATTGCAATTGCTTCTTCCATTATTTCATGATCATACTGCCGATAGCGGCCACGTTTTTTTCTTGGTTGCTTATTATCTTTACGATCCAAACTATCTTCTGTATTTTCTGAGGTTCCATCTACTGTCCCATTCTTAGCATTAAGACACAAAGGAGAGAGGTCCCCATGCAGAAAGTAGGAGTCAACACTTGAGTGAGTTACAGGTCCAGAACATTCAATTTTGTTCTGTTTAGGGAGTATATTTTTCAATTTTTGAAGCGCTGATCCTTCTAAGACTGAGGAGGTTTTAGAAACGTGGTACATAACATCCAGAAGACCAGCAGTATCAGACTGTGGTTTGGATACAGAACTTATTCTTAGCTGAGGAATTTTTAATTGTACAGTAGGACTTGAAGTTTCATATTGTAGATTTTCACTTTTTTCTTTAAATTGAGTGACCATTCTCTGTAGAGTTAACTGGTGGAGGTAACTGGAAGCTGTTGGGAATTTTAATTCTGAGGTTTCAAGTAGACTGAGTTTACTTTTTTCTGTGCGCTCTGCTTGAGCTCTTGCCCACAAGGCTACTTTTTGTAGGACTGCACAAGTTTCTTTACTGTCTTTAAATGAATAACTATCATTGAAATCTCGAGTTTTGTTTTTAAAAGGTGCAGGCTTTCCTGCTGGTAAGGCTTCTAAGTGGAGAAGTAAAGTTTTTTGAGGTATGCCATAAAGTATGCCTGCTTTATTTATGTCCAGTGCTCCAGACTGAATGTCTTTCAAAGCTTTTGAGAGCAAACCATCTGCAAACTCAGCACTTCTTTCCACATAGTCCTCTCTGTGTCTGTGTAGTCTCCTGGATGGATGGAATGAAACGATGGTAAACTGATGTATGAGAGACTCTCACACAGCTATGGAAGGGAAGGGTCCACTCCTTTATTATACTCCTTGCTTCGGTAACATCACTGCTTCTGATACTTTTAAGCCTTTGAGATGTGGTAGTTAAATGATTATCCTAGCAAAATGTTACAGTTCTGGTAGGACAGTGCGTCAAAAATCATACGGTGGCTTCTACAGCAGCCCTTCCAAGAACTTTATATCCTAGCTCAGTATTTGATAATATTCTCATGTGCTTGCTATATTCCCTTGTTCACATGCTTGCAGAGCAACACTGTTATAAATTTAATTATACAATTAACGTTCCATTAAATACCCAAATCCTGAAGGAGTTTTTGTTAGTAGAAACGTGACGTTACCGCTAAACAAGTAATAAAAGAGTCAACCCCCTCATAGAAAATTTGCAGCAATAAGTACGTAACTACACACAAACATCCCAGACTTACACAAAACTAGGCTTTCTACAACAATAAGATAAAGTGCTGTAGTTAACAATCAAGTCCATTTTGGCAAATTAAAACACAGTTTTAAAAACTTCTAGCCACTATTTACAGCTCTCTAATTACAAAGTCATACTCATTTTAAAACTTTTTCATATCAGCAAATTAATAAAATGCAATTTTACATCATTCAACAAATACTGCTATCATAGTCCTATTTGTAATAAGTTATTTGGTAAGACGTACAGGTGACAAAAAGGGTCCTGCTATGGCTAGTGGATGGGACGATGCCAAGATCATAAAAAAATCCAACAAAACAATGCGTTTCACTAGTTTTGTGGTAGCTTTCAGCAGATCCAATAACATTTTTCTTGCTGAATAAAGAAATTTAACCATTTGCCACCACACACCATAGTCAGAACCATGATGTAAGTATAAGCATGATGATTAAGAGCTCTCTCTCGCGCGCTTGCTTTCTCTCTCTCTTATTAAGGAATGTTATAGATAATAGTCATTTAACTTGTTCATGTTAGTTGAAGAATATTTTAAATCTAAATATTAACGTGGTCATTTTTGTCCAAAATTGAAGTTTCCTAAATAAACTCCGAAAGAATATATTTACATTTTCTTCTACTATCCTATTACTTTTAATGTGTTATGTAATCAATTTTCAGTTCATTTTTAGTAACATGAACTAAAGTTTGGTGATTGTTCTGATAACTTTTCTTTAAACAGAAAAAAAGGAAAAAGACAAATGAAACATATGATATATACGTAGACACACACTTATGAGTGACAAAAATTCTTCTGAAAGCAAAATAGGAACCACATGTGTGTGTCAGTATATACAAATATGTTATGAACATAAAACCTGACTTCACAGAAGAGAAACCTGGATTATCTTTTTTACATAAGCCAAAGAGAGTCCTAAACGTTGCTTACCCAGACACTGAGTTTTCAGAACACAATGGATCATATTTTGGTTCTTCCAACCTTGCGCTTTTCTTTGTAGAGAGATCTAGCACTCCATCCCCTGCAAAGAACGAGCAGTGATGACAGGAGTTGTTTAAGGATGATCTCAAAAATTTTGTTAGCAAATGTTTGTACCTATGGCACAATTTTTAAGCAGTTACTTTACCATGTAAAATTTCTGACATCTTATTCCTTTAACAGTGTCAGCCGTCAGCAAATGGTTTTATATATTTGATTTGTAACAAAACTTTTTAAAATTAAGAAAAAAAAAACCATTCAGAAATAACAAAATTTAAAAGAAGAGTCTGTCTGGAACAAAAACATGTGGCTGCTTTCCTAAAAATCACATATGCATATATTTTGCACTGTTTACTTTCAATGCAACCAAAGCAATACACTTGATATTATTATTCACATACTCATATTTACATACTGTAAACAAACAAGCCTGATACTTAAGTTAAAATTGACATAACTAAATCATAGGTTTACAGGATAATTCAGGCTACTAGTGATCTCAGGAGGTCTCTAGACCAACCTCCTGCTCAGAGCAGGGTCAGCTATGAGACCAGACTAGGTTACTGGATGAGACCCCAGTAACTGGGAAGAGAGCTTGAGCTCATTATAGAGTTTTAAGCAGACGAGACCTATGTCATTAACGGTTCTAATAGTTTGCTTATACGTATTCCCCCTGCTGCCCCCACATGTATGTAATAATGAAACCAGAGAAATTGAAAGACCTAAACTGGGGTGGGAGTCCACTCTGTTAAGTCACTGGCAAATGTTAAATTTAAGATTCATAGTTGGCTGTTGAAGTTCATAAAGTATTGAAATAGAAAAATGCATTTTTTTAAAAACCAACATTTAAAAACAGTGAAAATTAAAGAAACTGATTAGCACCTGAAATAGACCTTTTAGTTTTGTTTGGTTTTTTTTTGTTTTTTTTTAAATCACATTTAAACTATATATAAATCCCCTAAATGTATTTAATTTTATACCTTTCTTCCTTGATCACTGTTTCAAACTTGGGCTGTTTTGTGTGCCTGAGCTCTGTGAATCTAACTTGGAGTTTCAACATGTAGCTCAACACTCAACTCTACAAGCAACCTTATGCTAGCCCTTTTTACATTAGTGTCATTTTCATGTTACTGCATATTATTTCTAAAACATCAATTAACTGTATATATTTTCCCACAGCCTCAGATGCAGACATGATGCATTGGCTGAATAGTCCAAATGCCAACACTTGGAATAAGAAGTCAAAAAAATTGTTAGGGTAACTCTCCTTTATCCTGATACTGCACAGAAATACAGTTTTGTGTATTAATTTTGTGTATAAATGCAGCTATTTGTTTTGGACTGGTTTTAACAAATTTTTAGTGTTTTTCCTCAACTATGTATTATTTGAAGAAGAGCAGAGACAAAAAGTAGCATCGTAAGTGAGCATAAGGGAAAAATATTTATAAACTTGCCACTTGTCAAAGATGCTCCTTTCCTCCTGATTATGTTCCTTTCAAAGTCTTCCTTAACTCTAAGAAAGTTAAAGGAAGGACTAGTTAATGTTAATCAACTCTTCTGATGCAGTCATATTCCAGAAGGAACAGCCAGTTAAAAACACTACAGAAATATTCTACAGGGACTATTTGGCCTACCCAGCTGTAAAACATCCCAAATCCCTAAGCTCACAATGTGCCTGAGTCCTGTGTAACAGACAGATTTCATCTGTTGTGTTCTGTCAGTCATACATCTCCCTTTCTTAAGTGTTTGTGTGTTCCCTTTCACAACAGTTTCTCCATCTTGAATTGATATACACAGGCACTATGATAAAAAGGTTTAGAAGAGATCACTGGACAAACTCACTGGAAAAAAACTTCAAAGTTCACAACTCATCAAGTTATGAAGGGGTAATCGTCTATCTCTATTCAATCTACAAAAAAATTGAAGCTAACTAGATTTTTAGGAAAAAAACCCCAAACCTAACAACCAAAACTCAAAGCCTCTTGCAAGATTCCATAATGAAATCTAACCAAAGCAATTTTCATTTCCAATCTTTCAGAACTGGCTTTGACAATACAAGGCCACCAATAAGTTGAAAAATGACTAAAAAGAACACAGTACTGAAAAATGCAGGCCCCTGAAACAAAAAATTAGATACATTTTCATCCTCCAAAAGGTAAAAAGAACTGAAGAGTCATTTTTGGTTCAAGACAGCTGGTTTCTCCAACACAGCAAATATATTCATTAAGTATATGACACCTCCCTGAAGACAATGCTTTATGGGAAGATGATCCTCAGTGAAAAGAGTGAAAGAGAACCATGCAAGAAATTTGATATATGTACAAGATACCAGATAAAATCACCACAAACCAGGCTTTTATTCAGTGATTTTGCTCCAATTAAAAAGCAAGCAAACAAACAAAAAAAACCCCACACCACCACAAAACCCCCAAAACTGATGCAGAAAGGGCTGACAAGTCAAAAAGATTCATTAAAAATACACAGTAGCTCCTGGTTTTGGTAGCTCTTCCTGCTTTGTAGCAGTATCAATTATAATGAAGGAGCACCTACAATTAGTAGGAAAGTGAAAGCATTTGCTATAAAGCTTCAAGACATAATGAAATGCTCCCTAATAAAATGCATGTACGTATATATACACAGTAGAGACGTTCACCTTGGTTCATCAGGTACAGGACCAAAAAGTTTGCAAAAAAGCATCCTACAGGTGGATAATGAAACTTGAAAACCTGTTACTTGCAAGGTAGGAATAGTTTTTTTTTTAAACTGAACCAGAACTTTCTATTTTCTATCAAATCACTCAAAACGGGTATTTAGGCAAGAATTCTAGACAGGAACTGAACAACATCAGGAACAGAAAACCCATTCTATGAGGCGGTTTTAATTAAAGACATGGAATTACTCCCATTCTTCAGCTGAAGCCATGACTACTAAGACAACAGTCTTCATAAACAATACTAGGTAACACTGGATAATACAGAAAAAAAATTATTAGAAGTTTTTCAGGTCTGCTGCTCATGGTCTTCTAAGGAAGTTATTTCTCTGAAAATTAAATGATTTTGATCTTCAAAGAAATGGCTCAACCTCTGGCCTTTGCTTCTCAGCACCAGATCATCAGGTGCAGCAATATGAAGATATAACTAAGTGTAATCAAAGGTCATCTTCAAAATAATCAGGACCACAATCACTTGAAACTCCTCCAGACTAGTGATGTTAGAGAAAGAGGGGGAAGAGCAAGTAACAGAAACTGTATGAGTCAGCCTTGAGTTCCTACAATTGGTATTTCTGTACTGATTCTAGCAAACTTCTCTGTTTTTTATTGGGTTTCAGGAACCCTCTCACTAGCTATTATGAACTACCTTTTTAAGCCAGACAACCTTCTCTACCCAGTCTCCAGTTGTGGGAAAAACTCCACTCCTACCACAGGAGAGCACATCAGCCTGGCCACTACCTGCAGCTCATTCCTTTCCTGCTTTCTCAGTAGCTGCTAGCATTGGATTAGGGACCTCAGAGGTTCATCCCTGCCTACTCCAGCTTTAATTTCTGGCTTTGATTCTGTTAGCTGGGAAGTTGCCTAAGGCCTTTTTTGAACCCAGTGATGCTGTCCATCTCCACAACCTCCTATCACAGCACTTCCTGCTGTTCACAAACTGCTGTGCAAAAGCTGCTGTTATCTGTTTTTCTCTTCTAAGAAGTTTCGGCAAGCCCTGCCTAGTTCTAATATTGTGAGATTTAGTAACTAACAACTCTCCCTTTACCTTATCCATCATACTGTGGTAAACCTTGATAAGGTTTTTCATAGCAATAAAATGAAACTGTCTTGTCTTCAACACCCTTCCCCATGATGCCTTGCCTTTTGCTGGCTCTTTTCTGTGCTGCTGCCCATGGAAAAATATTTTCAGAGAACTGTCAGTAAGAATGCAAAAGCCTTTTAGCTACTTAACTACTGCTTTGACTAGCCCCTTTTTGCTGACCCAATGTGCTGTTTTGTAAAATGAAAAACTGCCAGATAAAAAGTATATGGCTGTATTTTAGGTGTCCATGGCAAGGGCTTGGCAGCACCTGTGAGGAGAGGCGAGGGGCTGTCCTGTGCTGGACACAGTTCAAGCCAGTTCCAACAGACCCACTGCTGGGCACAGCTGACCCCAGCAGCCTTTTGGGCAGAGCTTCTGGGAAAACATACTTCAGAAAGGGCAAAAAGTGCCAGATAGAGAGAGAGAAAAAGGGAACAAAAAGAATGAGAAAACAGCAGAGGGAAACCCAATGGCAGAGGAAAATGGCAGAAAGAAACCATTACGTACAGACTGTTGACACCCCATACCCATTTCCCTTACACCACAGGGGTGGTGGCAGTCACAAGGGAAGGTGGAGTGAAGCTGAGCCGGGGAAAGGGGGGAGGAAAGGTGGTATTGTAATGTGTCTTTTTGTTTCCACTACCTGAATTAATAATTAAATATTTATTTTAAAAGGCAATAACTTAAGTTAATTTTCCCCAAGCAGAGTCTGTTTTGCCCATGATGGCAAGCAGTAAGCAATGACCACATCCTTATCTCAACTCGTGAGCTCTCCTTCCTGTTCTTCCCATTTTCTCCCCTGTACCACTGAGAGGGGCGCAAGCAAACAAGCATCTGACAAGGTGCTTGGCTGTTAGCCACCACGGCAGACAAGGAAGACATAAACACCTACTCCCCTCAAAAATTTATCTTTTTAGGAGGACCTTTTAATACAGAAGTATTAAACAGTTTCCTGAATAGGTTTACCGCTCATACAATTCATGTTTGGGAACATAATATACGTACCTTCAAAAAGCATAGTTTTTTGCCCAATACGTATGGTAAGAACAGTATATTATGAAAATAAAAGGTCATTCTCAGTAATGTTTGGAATTCTTTCAGTAGCCCTGAATGTAGCAATCAAGAGGCCACACATGATGTAATCCCAGTTGCTGTAACAACTTCAGTGTGGATTTTCAAGAGATATGAAAACACTTCTCAAAAATTGAGTTGTTTCCAAATTCTGGTCCATTATTCAGAAGTCTTTATTTTGCTACAAATTTTGGTGAAATCACATGCACACTGTTAAACTGGATAATAAAATGCTATTTTAAATCATTTAAACAGAATTTTTGACTTGGTTATCCTTATTTTTCTTACTTCTTCAATAACAGTCAACAACAATGACTAAGCTACGGGATAGCTGTAAAAAGTTCATGCAGCAAAACGTCACACATTGCCAGCTACCTTCTGATGTCTTCCAATCTATGATGGATCAATGAAACAAGGAAATTATGCAAATTCTCTTGCATTTTTCTGCTATGTTTCTTCCTAGAAGATACAGCAACAAGAATAAGCTTGTGTGGCTAAACAGATTATTTATTTGTACAGTTTATACTTCTGCCTCTTGCAAATCACTTTGCTTAGCAGCTTGAGAGTGATCAACTCTCCCGTATCTATCAAGGGAAAGAAACCTCTGCATCAAAGTTGGCTGCTGCTGGGAACACTCCCCAAAGAGCTTGGCATCATGACTGCACAAGAAAATAGTAAGTTGCTGCAGGATATTCCAAGACTGTTCCTCACTCAATGTTTTATTCTGCACGGATGCTGCTTTTTCATTGGCTTAGTTTGGAAGACAAATCATATTGCAAAAATACACAATACCACCCTATTTTTGTTAGATGCAGTGCACGTAAAACAAATTTTCTTTTGCTATGCAGAGTATTCTTTTCAAGGCTTGGGCAGTCTTAGAGTTAATGGATTAGAAAAAAAAAAGAAAAAAGAGCAAGACACAGGTATTTCCGGAGACAGTTGCTTCTAATTGACTGACAGTGAAGTAATTGCCTGATTAGTTACCAGCAAGGTGCACAGGAATTAAACCACCCTGCTAAGTTAGCACAATTCCACATGTAGAAGCAGAGCATAATTTGGGACTCTGCCATCAGTCAGGTGCCAGCTGGACATACCTGGATGCCAGTGCTTAAATACTCAGTACTGAATGATTCAGTACCAGGGGTGCAATGGGTTGACCTTGACCAGTAGCTAGTACCCCACCCAGCCCTTCTCTCACTCCCCCTCCTCAACACAGAGAAGGGGAGAAAAGATGAAAGAGGTCATCAAGATAAATACAGGGAGATCACTTACCAATTACCATCACAGGCAAAACAGACTTGGGGAAAATTTAATTTATTGCAAATTAAAATAGATTTGCATAATAAGAAAAAGACAAAAATTAAAGGACCCCCCCACCACACATTTTCCCAGGCTCAACTTCACTTCCAACTCCTCTACCTGTCCCCATCTCCAGGTGGGCAGGCAGGATTGGGAATGGGGGTTATGGTCAGTACAAGTCCTCTCTACAACTCCTTCCTCCTCACACTTTTCCCCTGCTCCATTGTGGCTTCTCCACAGGCCACAGTTACTACAGGAAGTATCCAGCTGCTCCAATGTGGGGTCTTCCATGGGTTGCAGTGTGAATATCTGCTCCAGAGTGGTCTCTTCGATGAACTGCATGGGAATACCTGCTCCACTGTGGTCCTCTCTATGTGCTGCAGGAAAAGACCTGCTCTGGTGCCTGGAGCACCTCCTTCCCCGACCTTGTTGTTCGCCCTGCTGTTTCTCACTCCTCTGCCTGTCCAGAATTTTTGTTCTTTTTAAAATATGTTTCCACAGAGGCACCACAAACCTCAATGATGTGCTCCACTTTTGCCTGTTGTGGGTCTGCTGTAGAGCTGGCTGTGCCTAGCACAGGGCAGCCCCTGGCCTCTTCTGATACATGCCACCCCTACAGCCCTTGCCAGCTACCAAAACCTTGCCATGTAAACCCAATACACAGGGGTATCAGCTCTGGAAGTGTCAGACCTGAATATTTTGGGAGTACTTCAGAGATGGCCCACAGATACTGGAGGAAAGTAAGAAGTTTTCTTAAATGAAGATAAGATCATCCAGACATCTTCAGTGGTGGAATCTTTCTTCAGTATTGAGCTAGCACTTAGCTTAAATCTGCTCAGTGCAAAAAAGAAGAATGCTTCTAGTGATCTGGAAAATAAACCTTGTTCCTCCCTCTCAACTTAAGTCCAAGAATTATTGCCACAGTAAAGGAACAAGACTATTTTATTATTTAGATCATTCATTTTAAAGATGACTACTATAAATACAAAGCACCTGCCTAAACAGAAAATGAACCTGAAGTATTTATATTTAGGTCATTATCTGCTTCACAGGATTTGAATTAAAAAGATTTCAACTTTGAGGATCCATCAGAGCAATGTACAAATTTGAACTTCCTCCTCTGCTACTGCCACTTCATTTGGAAATTGTAACAGGAATTACAAATAGCAAATAATAAAGAGAGTTGCACAACTATTAAAAGACACTACTAAGAAGGGAACCATGCTACAGCTTTTGTGAGTCTCCACACTGACTATTATGTTAAACACAGAATAATGCATTTTTAAAAATAATACAATTAAAAAAAATTTACAATTCCCTACTGTAAGCATGTAACACTTCAATATATCTAAGCTTTCTTCGGGAAAAGGACAGAAGTGAGGGGTAGGTAGAAAAATAATACATAGTCATTGACAATAGCTAATTGAAAGAACTTTTCATGAATCATTGCACCTAGAACACAATGCAAATAAAAAGAACAGGCTGACTTTTCCTGTCTTGATCTTATTTGCTTGTGTTGCTACCACTACAGTGGAAAGCTAGAAAGCTCAAAAGGGATATGTTCATGGGAAATGGGAAGTGCAATACAACTTCCCTGGTAGATAAGATAAGATGGCTTGAAACCTTTCTCCAGCTACTGTCTTGTTTCAATACTTCCTTTAATTTCAGTAGCTCTCAACTTCACAGCAAGGCTACTATCTTTAACATCTGCAAAGCACTCCAGCAAACATGGCAGTGTAAGTTCAGAGAATCTACAGTATCTTACACAGTATACAAGTTTTACATTGTAAACTATGCATGCTGAGCACTTACTTTAGCCCCAGATTCTTTGCTGAAGACACGCATTTCTAAACTTGCTGTTTAGCCTCATTATAAGAAATTCAAATGATATAAAAAAAGATTTAAATACCTCAACCTCTCGACACTCTAAATTTTTCTTCGACAAAAGATCAATGGATTTTCAAATAGCTGAGGCTGGCAGCAGAACTTTCTTCCTGTCCCTGCTGACTTCCCTTTCATTCCTTAGATTTATGTGGGCTCAATGAGGACCAGAACCTGTCTTTGGGGACTTTGCTCCCTCATGGACATTTTAAACTACTTGTTCTTTATAACCAGCTGCTGAAGTAAGCAACAGGCTATAGTGCTGATATCAGGAAAGTACTTTTTATTGCCCTTGCAAAAGAAACATACTTCAACCTGGCCAATTGTAAATCTCTAAAATCTGTAATTCATCCATAGCAGAGGTATGTCAAAGCACAACAGATATTTTCTCAGGATTTAATCTGCACAAAGTATTTGCTAAACCCAGGCATGAACTGGTTTCTGCTGACCATGCAGAATAAAAGCAGGAATTCCACAATTTCTTAAGGCTTCTGCTGTTAAAGAGAAAGGATGCTTAAAATTTAAGCTAGAATAGGCATGTTTAGCAAGGTAAATCCATATCAGAGTTCCCCCCCTCAAAAGGATGTGTCAATTAAATGACTGCATCATTAAGCACACACTTATGAAATCTGCTTTCATTCTGACCAGTGTATTTTTTTTTATTTTTTTGAAAAACTTAGTTCTGCAGTTCTACCTTCTCTTAACTTTTTTACTATGATATGTGACATACAGGTAAACTTTCCCCTTTGGTCTGCAATATCATTGGATTAACGTGCACCCTTGTATCTGTAAAAGATAAAAGCTGCTTTTGCCACTGCTTTCAGTCACACATGACAGTTACAACCCTTCCTGAAAACAGCTGCTAATCCAAATCAAGTTCAAAGTCCAAAACACTCTTGTGATTCTACCAGTTTTGGATAGCAATATTCCTTGAGGCAAAGAAATTATTTCCTTTTTGTAAATGGTAGTGAGACAGATTTTTATTTTTCTAGCTTTACTCTCAATTAAGAAAGTTGCACTGCTCTAAAATGATTAAGGCACGAAGTATGGAAATTTCCTCCTAAATTAAGCTTCTTTCCACCATTCTAACCAGTCTGTATTTAAAGAATCAAAGTGTCTAAGGGCTTACACAGACAGAATGACCTTTGCCCTCTGAAATCCCAGTATCTCTTTTCTCAGAAGGCAGTTCTAAGAGCCACTTCTTCAACAAAATCTTGAGCCACTGTTACCTGTGACAACCACAGGTGAGCTGACTTAGATTCAGTATTCTAAAGCTGAGAAATTCCAGTGCCACTTAAATATTCTCATTTATGAGTGCCTGTGTTATCTGCTAACACGCAATATGAAAAATGTTTCTAGAAAGAATGTGGTGGGGTTTTTTATTTTAAAGTTATCTTATAACATTTTACCTGGTGTTTAAAGGAAAATGTATGAGTTTCCTTTAAGCGTTGATGCAATGCCAATTTTCCTTAAACCTTATTTTAATCACATAGCATAATTTTTTTTCCCTATATACTGATTACTAGTTTGGAAAGACAAAACTTATAGATATTTGACACAGACTTTTTTTTTTTTAAGAGAATAAGACATAAGGTAATAAATGACAGCAAAACACAGATAAGCAGATACAGAAATTTACCTTGCTGAGTATTCTGTTCTTGAGTTCGATTCACAGTGAGGTCTAGAGGGCTATCCTGTTCTTCCTGAAGGGAGTTTTCCGTTTGGTTCATTTGGATACTTTTACATATGAGACTTGGTTCAAACGATGAACCATTTCTGTTCTCTTGAATTTTGCTACTTTTTGAAATGTACTCAATCGCAAACTGACGGATCATTTTTTTCATTAATTCCTGAGCAACTAGGGGAATGTTAGGATCACAGTTCTGAGGAAGATCTAGGAATAAAAAAAAACAACACCACAGGCAACAGATGTATTAAAAAACCCAAATTTAATTACTTTTCTTTAAATAAAGAAAATCCTATAAGCACAATAATTGTGAGTAGTAAGTACACATGTAATCAACACATTCAGATGTCTAGGAAGTTCTTCTTATGAGCATTCCTAACTGGAGGTCACTTGGAAGAACATGTTTAGCACATACCAGTAATTTTTACCTTATCCCTCTGTCACAGCATGCAAGTAAAACCATGTGGGTAGATAAATAATGCAAGTATGGGAGTCAGAATCTGTATTTATTAGTCAAATTTTCATTTGCAGACTGTTCATTTTCAGTTTTGAAAATGGAGTTTTGAATAAAAATAGTGAAACTTAAATAAAGCTATGAACTAATACATAAAGAAGTTACTTTCAAAGAACAACTATAAGAAAAATAATTAAAGTGCAGTTCTATAGATTAGTCCTTTTCATAACATAAAACATTTGGACTTTTGAGGAGCTGATCTTAAAAAAAAAAAAAAAGAAAAAATTTGTTTCACCTACATGTTACATTATAATCCCCATTGTAGATTCAGGATTGCAATGTCAAAACTGATGTGATGCTACTTGAAATGTCCCATACAAACTGTAGTATACAAGCAATCGAATTCTAAAGTAAAGTTGTAAATTTTTTATTGTAAAACCTTACAGGAATTTCAGGATATTTCCAGGACATTTCCAGGACATATTCAAAGTGCTACCAATGAAACCATTTGTGAGAAAAGCTTTATTTCCTATTCTAAACTGGATGTACCCTATTTTTTGTTTGTGTATGTAACAGTCCCACAGAAAGAAGTGTTTTGTTTTAAAAACAGAAAAATAATAAAAGGATCAAACATGAGATACCTATGACTTTATTTTAATGTTATCTGTCAGCTAGAAAAAAGTTAAACCTCTTATTAACAAGCACAGCTGAAACTAAGTTTGTGAATCACTGAAAAAAGAATCCTAATATAAATAGAAGTACCAGAAAGATCAACAAAATAAAGATATACTACTCAGCATAAGTAACAATGTAATTATGAAACTCAGAGTAGGCTGTGTTACTCATCAATGCAATACTGCATTGATGACTGCAATACTTCATTTCACAAGACAAGTACAATTGCCCATACTCAAGGATCTATGTTCTTCCTTAAAGTGGCAGTAGTAGTACTCATTTCACTATCCCACTCTTCCTTCTTTCCTTTAACTCTACACACACACACACAAAACAAAAGTATCTTTTTCAGTGTTTTAACCACTGCCCATCCTTGAGTTCATAGGTAATGAGTGAAACCTTTCATCAAGAAGGGATAGAGATTTAAAGTGTGAATGTGATACAGAAGAATTAGCTTTTAGGTCAGCCTTGATTGCCCGAAAGAAATGCCAAAGGACACGGTGGCAGTTACTGGAATACTTAAATTAGCCTGAAACTGATAAGAGAGACTATAAACTGAGTTTTGTTTTTGTGGAAGCAGAGAAACTGAACGACTGGATTGGGCAGATGTTTGCATGTAAAGTACAAATTTCCTAATAGATAGTTTGGAATATCACACAGCATATCTGCTCAAACATTTTATGCCAATGAAGCTTTGTCCATCTACTAGCAAGAGAGTGACCACTGAGACATATCAAAGAATGCTGCTAAAGTTTAGGATGAATGCATAGAAGTTTAGGGTTTTTTTGTTGCATGTTTATTCAAAATACATTCCGTTTTGAGAATTTATTTTCACCAATACAGTATTGCAAGGAATTGCAAACATGCACATATGCGATCTGCTGTCTAAAGCATACAAGAGGGCAGCTGACTGTTCAGATGCTTCTTGTCAATACCTTTTGGTTGGCCCTTCAGTAATGCTTTATGAGATAAGGTGAAGCTCCAACACCTTCAAAGACTGAGTATACGCTAGACACCTTGGCTTCAAGAGACCTTATCCAAGGCATAACAAAACAAGCCTGCTTATGGTTGGAGCTCTACCTTCTGACAATCTTTCAACCAATCTCTACCAAAATTTCTAAAATTGATAGCAGTTTTTAAAGGAGAGGTATATGAGGTAAAATTCTAAATGGTGGAGGATACCTACAAAGAAAAATATCTCTCCCCATCATGTAACACCCAGGCACAGGTATTCTTTGCTTATTGGTATTTCCCAATTCCTAAATAATGAATCCAATAAATGTTCAACTGGAATTTTATCATCCTAGAGACACTCTTACGAGGAAAGAAAAAAATTCAACAAAAGATACTGAAACAGTAAGGCAATAGGTGAAAAAATGCTAACGTAGATGCAAAAAATAACAAAAGAACAAGGAAAGTTAAGAGATGGAATTGAAAAACCTGAATTATCTAAGAACAAAAGTAAGTGTCTGCATGACAGGGGAATCATAGCTTTAGACAATGAAAGGCTAAGCTATTGGTCAGTAGTTAAAAACAAACCCAAAGACAAGCAAAGAAAAATCTGGCAGACAGTAATCAATAAACTAATACAAAATGAAATATATGAAACATCATCAACACTGAATAGTCTACCAGATATCTGGTTTGGAACAACCCTGATTATAAAGAGAAATTAGTTTGTTGCATGCACCCAAGAAAAACTTCTTTGAAGATTTCTGAAGAAGTGATCATCAGTGGAAATGGGAAAGACAGTTACTTTACATCCTGGTATGATCTGTGCACTTAAAAAGCAAAGGATCATAAAGCACAGGGGATGGCTACCATCAAGTGGAAAACACAACACCCTGGAATAAATTTCTGCTTATTAATCACCATCCCCAGCATCAATTATTATAAAACTGCAAGACAAAACTGCCAAGTTTCTATTGCCTTTCTATTCCATTTTAGAATCTTCACACTGGTAATATCCAACCATGAATCGCTTTTAGACACTTGCAGGAGAAGCCTACTTCTTCCATTAGGAGCAAAGTCATCTTTTGACCTAGTTGGAATAACAAAAGACTTTTTTTTTTTCCTATTATTTTCTTTAATTTTTTTTTTCTTCTAATAATTTCCAAATACTCCCTATGGGAGAATAAATGCAGCAAAATTTCTCACATATTCAACTGCTACAGCTACTGACAGTTTACAGATTTTAAGTTAGTTTACTCTAAAAAGGTAATCCTGGGGTGGGAGGGAAGTATCTCGGAGCATATTATCTGGAGGATGTGCTCCAGGGGTGCATCTGAAGTGCTTTTGCTGCTAATGCAAATTCAATCTACAGGGCTAGACCACACAGTTAGTCTAAGCTTAACTGCCATAAATGCAAATAGTGTTGCTATCACATCAACTGTTCTATTGTGTAAGTGATTAAATCGTAATTCATGTTGGAAGGACCTTGGGAGGTCTCTAATAAAACTGCCTGATCAAAGCAGAGCTGACTACGAGATCAAATGAGGTTGCTCTGGGTTTTATCTAGTTAGGTCTTGAATACTTCCATGGATGGAGACTGTACAACCTCTCTGATTAGCCTGTTCCACTACTTGCCTGTCCTCATTTTTCCTTACGTAAAAAAGAACCTCTCATTTCAATTTGTCTGTAATCTTGCATTGTCCTGCTACGCACCATTGGAATGATTTTGACCCTGCCTTCTCAGTAACCTCCTCAGAGGTACTGGAAAGCTGCTCTTGATCCATTCCTATTAACACTACTTTGCTTCCTAATATAGAATAAAGCTGTGGATGCATAACTTGTATTATGAAGTAATAATTGTATTAAGAAGTAACTTGGAGTATTTTTAAGTTAGAAATAATTTCCCACAGCTCTCCAAAGGACATAGAACAGAAATGAGAGAGATGTTAGATATATTCAAAGAAAATAAGAGTTATATGGTTTCATATGCTATTTTCTTTTTACAAACTGTACATTTCTTTAAAGAAAATAGACTTTTTAAGGGTAAATGCAACTTTTATATAATGCTTTATCAGTATAAGACTCCTGAGTGATCAGGATAGGGTACACACACTTGAAGTGTATTATATAAAGTCTAATTACTTACGTTCAATGGCTGTAAGTCTGTATTATTATATAAGTATACAATGAAAACATGTAGAGACCTGTAATTTTAAGTTCACAGTGGTAAAAGGTTTCACTACACATGGGAAATTTGTAATTAGTCATATACAAATTTTAAATGCAATTTAATATATTTTGGGGTAAGAAAAGTATTAGGTCTCTGAGCTTAGTAACACTGGCAAATATTTCTTAATTGTTATCAGCAGATGGCACCAGATATACTTTGTATGACCTAAAAAGACTTTATTCTAAGATGTTTTATTAGGAGTCATGATTATAGCTACTTACAAAGTTCTAGATCTACACGCCTACATCTGTTTAAACTTCTGTTTTTCACAGAGTTGATTTAAAACACAAGGCAGCTGTAATTACTCCATGGAACATGTATGTACATACATACTACTTCAAACCCAGCAGAACAGTCTCTAAGGATTTGGAGTAAAAGGTAGCTCTGATGTTCCTCTAGTTTCTTGCAGATCACTGTAGACCTCCTGATATTATTAGGATAAGAGAAGGTTAAATGACACATTTGTGTGATATAATCTCTCTTGTGATTGTCAAGATTACAGTCAGAATGCAAGAGAAGGCAGTAATAGAGATGATGTGTAATTATGACTAATTGCAATGATTTATTTTAATTCAAAGCTCACATTTAGGATTAAGACTTCCTCATTTAAATATTCAAATCCATACCCTTAACTATTCTGTATATTAACGCTATGTGTGATCATTAGACTGCAATGCACAATCTAAGAACTGATTTAACTGATAGTTCAGACTTACACATGTATTTGGCAGGACAATGGACGAGGAGTTAAAAGCTCCCAAAATAGTGCTTCACAATAGTATTCTATTTCTTGAAAAACAGTGTTTTTTTCATTAAGAAGTCAATAGTGACTTAATTTCTCTTCTCTCTTCCTGCAGTGGAAATCAGCAGGGAATCACAGCCCCCCTTGTACCTTACAATCCTCTTGTGTGAGTAGCAGAATGAAGAACACCTGGTTGCCTATCAGCATGTTTCTTGTATTCACTTCAGCTCTCCCCTTTTCACAAAAAGGCCATGTTTTCTAGAACCACCCTACCTCAACAGCCACCAAACTGTCCCAGCAATATTCTTAGCTCTACTCATAAACTTGTCCAGCTCAGTCAGATCACCAGCAAGTTAAAAACAGAATACAGCAATTTATTCTGAGCCATGTATCATGATTAGTTAACTTGACTGGTCAACAAACATTGGGAATAAGGGCGAAGTTCACTCTAGTTTTCTGTTCTTGTAAACATTGAATGTTTTTCCTTCCTCTACTCAGATGGTAATTTTCATTACATACAGTCATATTTCTAAGGATTTTCTTAAACATAGTTGAAAATTACCAAGAAATTCAGAACTCAGTAACACTGGCAGGCAGGCAGTCAACACAAAAAGTATGTTTTACTTCCTTAAGAAAGCAGCTGAAATCCTGCTAAACATTCCTTCCTGATGAACTTGAGGGATAGCAAAGATGTCATACAAGTTTACTGCACAAGCTGTGACAGTTCTTACAGAAAACCTTCCAGATTTTTAAAGGACAAATTAGATTTCTTAAAATTAGTAATAAAAAGGAACTGCAGGTATTGGATCAAGTAGTGTCCACATTGCAAAACTACACCTCAGAAAGTAACACTTTTTTGTAGTCTGAGATTATGTGTGCAAGATCACATTTTCATAGGTTTGCCAAATTACATATACGTTGTGCCAGAATCATAACCAGCTCGTGACTTCTATGTATCTGAGATATAACGAAGTGAAGAACAGGAGAACTCGAAGAGTTAAATGAAGGTATATAGTATGGTGTAAGAAAGCCATAGTTATGAATGGAAATATTTTAGAATGTTAAGACAGATACCTAGAAACAAGGAAGAACTTCAAAAAGCTTAGAGGGAAATTATTTTGGTATGGAAAACATGGCACTGAGGATACTTGACAGAGCTGCTCACAGAATCTGGAAAGATTCAGGTCATCCTGACCATTTTCTCCCTCTAATCTTGTGTCTCAATTCCTCGATTTCTACAAAAGCTTTTCAGGTTTCTTCTTCTCCTGGCAGATCATGTCCTGCAGATAGAACCTGATTCACAACCGTGAATGTATCTAAATAATCTTTTATATTTTGTTAGTTTTGTTTAAGAAGGTCACGTTAATATTACATAAAAAAAAAGCTTCCAAGAACATACAATGTGAGTCACTACAAACCCAGAAAATTATTAAAGCATGATCAAAATGGGTGATTAAGCTCTTAAACAACTATAGTTCTGCCTTTTAATGATAAATCATATATGCCACAGTCTGTAGTATTCATAGGAAAAAACCAGAAGAGACTAATATGTATTTTTTAAAGCACATCATGGTTTTTCCTCATAACTGCTTCTTTGAAGAAAGAAAATGGATGTGTTTTAATGTTATGTAAGTGGAAAAATATCACAGGCTACTTTACAACACCAAATGGGTAAAGAGAGATGTCATACTTAGGAAGAAAGCATCTGGGTTTCAGATACATTGTTTAATGGAAACAATCAATGTTTGATGACAAAAATTACTTTGGCTTTACTGAAGTGTCTGCTGAGGATAGGCCTTTTCTACAGACAACTGCCTACCAAATTGGTCTTTCGCTAACACATAGTGAAGATAGGCTCCTAATAGGAAGACTTCGTTACTTACAGCCTCTCAAGAGTTTACCCATCTTAGCAGTAATTCTATCATCCTCTTAAAAGGAAAGAGGAATCATCTTTGTCTGAGATTCTAGAGACAAATCCTCATCTACGAATGCCTGAAGGTTGTGTGCTGTAGACAGTGATATAACATGGCTGCATGTTTCAAGATCTTCTGAACTAGTTTCCTGATGTCAAAAAAAAATCCAAACCCCAAAACCAGTCTGCAAATTAAAAATCCCAGCCATATACTAACTTGTTCTAAAATAAAAGGATAATGAGACCAATAAACGCAACTTTCCCATTTGCTCACTAGTCTTAGAAGTTGTTCAGAGGCTCTAAATGAAACCATGCTAATTACAATAGTAAGAGACAGTATATGATCTTGAGCAGTTTGCAACCAAAACAAGTGAAACAAGCGTTACTTCCATTTTAATGCCAGTCAGCCAAGAATTTTACATTTTTGTTGACAAAGGGAAACTGTTTCAGTACCAGGTATAAAAACTGTTCCTTAGCTAAACAATTACTTGACATTTTTTTGATTCCTTTTTTCTTAAGTTGCTAACTGATCTCAAAAACCTACAAAAACTCAGAAAGCAGACTTGGGATTTTCCTCGTAAAACTCTTCATCTTACTTCTACAAAGCCAAGACAATTACTTAAATTCCTCATAAATTGGTTTCACATGCCCTTTGCAGATACAAAATTTTTTTTCCTTTTCACTTCCCGTAATTTGAACAACTTAAGAGACTTTGCCGGAACCTGAACTGAAGTAATATTCTTAGAAAACTCTTCAGCAAAGTACCTCTTACCTAGGAATACACAAGTCCTTCAGAGAATTACAAGAACAATTGGAAAAGACTTTGGTTTTGTTTTTCTATAGACAAAACCTTTTTAACCTAGCATTACTGATCTGGCAGATCAAAAAAACCTAAGGAAGATGTTAAAAGTCAATGCTCTTTGTGAAAAACTTCACAGAAGTCACTCTGGTAAGGTGAGGTCATGCCAAGTTTCACTTCTCCCATGATAAAAGTTCCTCTCAAGGAGTATCAAAACCCAGCATCTCCAGCAGAAGCATAAAGCAGGCAAATGTTGAGAAACACTGTACATCAAGACCCAAGGAAAAAAAGAAGATCTGAGAATGTAGAAATTTGAAGGAATTAATATACCTGTCTAGGGAGATGCCATGCAGCTGGGCCTGCAATGAAAATATTATAAGAATTTCAGAAGTAATGAGGTCGCAACTTCACTGGACATTTTATTTTGAATGGAAGATAGTTGGTTTTAAAGAAAGCCAAGGAATGAAGATGGACTCAAAGTCCTGTTGCACTCCATTTAAACTTCTTTAAAGCCCTAAGCAAAGTGTAGGCTGACCAGACAGATACTCCATACAGAAGATCCCACTCACCCCATGTTCAAGGGCATAGTAATCTCTTCCTGCTACAGCAAGGTAAGGGAAGAAAGTTAAATTTGTTTTTTTTCTGCCACTTATGTGAAGGAAGAGAATGTGTCTGACTCTCTCTAATTCTTTGTTAGAGCAAGAGAGGGCTGTCACCCTAGTCATAGTCAGCTATTTTGACATCCAATTACACCTACTAAAGCCAAGAAAGTTGTAGTTACTGAATAGTGCTGCATTCACATTACTTACACAGAAATTTAAGGAAGAAAATGAATATTTTTGCTGCTGTTGACAGTGACTAGCTAAATAACTCACATGAACCAAGCTGACTTGTCAGTCACTCATGTACTGCTATAACTTGCTGAGTGCCAAAGAACAAGGATAGTCAAAGAATCAATGAGCTACTAAATACCATATTTTGACAAGAATTTTAAACCTTTGACTTGGATGTATTTGAAGTAGCAGCTTTTGTGTGAGAAGATCCCAAATCCCATTTTGTAATTTGTAAGACATTCTCTCACCTAAAACAGTCTTCCTGCTGAAAACTAGAAATGAAAGTTTAGGAACAAAAAAATGTTTAAATGCTTAGAATTCCAGAGAATTGCACCTGAAATTGGCATGAAAAAAAGTAACGGCTCATGATAAAAAAAGATAAAAATATATAATGAACAGGGATTCAAGAGTGTACCACACAATGCAACAGGACTAAGAGCAATGGCAAGTAGGAAGAATGGTTCTTCATTTGGTGATTCAAGTTAGCAAAGAAAAAGATTAAGGAAAATCAAAGGAATAAAGAAGAAAAACAGCATTCAGTAAATAAATAAAGCCTACTTAAGAATCAAAATCAACCCTAAATCATTTGATTCTTCTAGATTTGTGTCATATCTCTTGATATAAAAGACATGCTTTTATTACCTTTCTTTCGAAAGAGTGCATTTAGATAGTTTTCTGCTTGGCATTCAATCTTATCAGTGTTGGACTGGCCCTGAGATGACAGTTCCTCTGTAGGCGTTGACTGTGAAGAACCGATAACTGATGCACGATCCTAGAAGACATATGAAGAATGTAACATCTTTCAGAAGTCAGTCTACTGGCAGTACAATACACAATTAAGTTATTGAGCTATTGAGTAAAAAAGAACCACTAAAAAGATATTTACTATAAAGCCTTCACTCACTCTACGCTTCACTCTCAGAGCCAAACTATCTTGAGTCAAAATGAAGTATTAACCTATTGGCAAAATGCAGTTCTCCCATTCTTACTTTCATACCAAAAATTGGGTGTTGAGGGGAGTCATGCTTGAGTATCATGTTCATACTTACACTGACTGCTTCTTTGTGTAAGTTACAAAAGGAACATTTCTCATCCATAGACCAGTCAGTTAGCTCTTCTGGCTCACAGTCTTAAAAGAAGAAAAAAAGCTAGATGTTTTAAACAAGTAAAAATTAATTTTGAGAACAAGATACACATCCTACAATTCTCTTAAATAAACTCCATCATAATCCAATATGCATTTATTGGTACAACGTAGTCAGCAGTAATCAATTTTTCAGATATTTCCCAAGTCTTGTCTGTCTCACGTGGCTCAACCTGCAAATAGCAGAAGGCACCTTTCTTAAAAGGAAAGGTAAACTCATGCATTTCAACTGATTACCTATAACAGTTACCGGACACATCTGAATACTGTAAATAAAGCTCTGAATTCCAGTCATCGTTCCTTTTAACAAAATGTGCAAACTTGTAGTAAACTAAACTAGGAATTAGGATATGGACTCCTCACCATTTGAGCTACACGTGTTGTACTTACAATATTTTAATTGATTTGATACCATCACTACAGGTAAACCAAAACACTATACTCACTTGTAGCACTTGATTTATTTGGAAAACTTTAACTTCACATGTTTTATCAGAAAATGTACTTTGGTCTTGAGGGAATATAGGACTTAAACAGATTACGTATATCAAGTCCAGCCTTCTACCGAATGGAGACACACCATCTGTGTTCTTTAAACAAGTTATTAAACTCCATTTTAAAAGTTAAAGAGTTTTCCACCGCATACCTTTCTCTTCCCAAACCACCAATTGCTTTAAAGCTTTTCCCAAACCAACTGTGCTAATAGTTAAAATTAACCTTCTCATTTATTGTTTAAATTTAGTCACAGCAAGTTATTCCAGTTTGCTTTTGTGGCAACATTGTTCTAATACCCATGAACAGTAACTGTTTAGGTATTTAGCACTTTGATGTATTTACGGAGAAGATTATCATTATCCCCCCTTTACACTTCATTTTGCTAGGCTAATCTAGTCCACCCAGTTTTCTCTCCTAAGTCAACCTTATCTTCTCCGCACCATTCTCACTTGAACAACTGTTTCCTGAACACTGCTGACCAAGATCTCAAGATGATGCCTTTCTTTTACATTTACAGGAGACTTCCTTAATCTGTAGACAGTACTCTTCCTACACTATCCTAGTTGCACATGAGTATCACAGGTGAATACGAACCTGATTAATTACAACACCAAGGTCCTCTCCATCCCATTCATTTCCAGTTCACATGCTTACACCCTAAACAACTTATTTCCCTCCTTATTAATTACCAAATATGTTTCCTCCTTGTCTCTGTAACACTAAGTTACAATCACAGTTCTGTTAGGGAGGTTCTTGAGATTATCTGCTTTCAATAATGCTCTGTGGTAGGTTGACCATGGCAGGTTGCCAACCCCCACCCAGTCGCCTTCTCACTCCCCCTCCTCAACAGGGCAGGGGGAGAAAATAAGATGGAAAAACTTGTGGGTCAGGATAGAGACAGGGATATCATTACCAATTACTGTCACAGGCAAGCCAGACTCAACTTGGGGAAAATTAATTTCATTTATTGCCAATAAAAATAACGAGAAAGGCAAAACTAAAACCACCTTACACCCCTTCTTCCCAGGCTTCAACTTCACTCCTTCATTCCTGACTCTTTTACCTCCTCTCCCACCCCAAACAGCACAAGGAGGATGGGGAACAGGGGCTGTCCTCAGTTCACAACAGTTCTTCTCCGCCTCTTCCTTCCTCCTCACATTTTTCTCCTGCTCCATTGTGGGGTCCTTCCCACAGGATCCAGACCTTCATGAACTGCCCTACCATGTACCTTTTCCGTGGGACACAGTACTTCAGGAAGGGACCACTCCACAGGCCCACAGTTTCTGCCAGAAATCCTGCTCCTGCATCAGCTCCTCTCCACAGGACACAATTTCTGCCAGGAGCCTGCTCCAGCATGGCCTCTCCATGGACTGTAGCTTCCTTCAGGACATCTCCACCTGCTCCAGCATGGGGTCCTTCATGGACTGCAGTGTGGATATCTGCCTGACATGGTCCTCTACAGGCTGCAGGTTCTACCTGCTTCACCATGGTCCTCTCCAGGGGCTGCAGGGGAATCTCTGCTCTGGTGCCCACAGCACCTCCTCTCCCCTCTTCCTTCTCGGACCTTGCCATCTGCAGGGTTGTTTCCCACTCCCCTCCTCCCCCATGCCCCCAGCTGCTGAGCTTTTACTCTTTCTTAAATATATGACCACAGAGGCACTACCAGAAATAAGAACCTAATTTTTTTCGGATTTGAGTGCAAACATAAACCAAGTGACACTGTAGTATTATTTAAATCTAGTTTACTCAACTCTAAAACACTAATTTAGAACAGGATTCTGCATTAACATGTTATATGCTTCCAGGGATGCAAACCAGCAGTTTTGACAAGTCGGACAGCTGATGAACAAAAACAGACACCGGATTTTTCTTGACTGGACAATAACAGAAGATAATGAGTTATTCTTGCTGAATTAACGTAGTCGTCCCAGCCTGTTAGAGCTATTCCTTTAAGATGTCCACAGATGAAAAACCCCACACTATTCTTTCATAACAAGTTCATGTTTTCATAATTTTCCTTGCAACCACAATAAATTTACTTATGGATGTTGGGATTCTGCGTGTAACTACAAGACAGGTTTTCAGAGAAATTCTTCTGCCTTGGAATCCTGACATTCCACTATCAAAAGTCTAGAGAGCAATCCTTGTGTGTTGCCAAAAAAACAAACCTTGAGAAACATCAGCTCTACATAACACTAAATTTATTCAAAGAAGTACAAGCCATGTACAGCATAACACATTAAGCATGCCAGTGAGCTAAGCAAAACTACCATCAGATAGCAGATGTATACCACATATATCAAATGCCAGGCATCCAACAGTCTCAGGTCACCACCACAGGAAACATACTGAGATCAGTATTAGTTTTTAACTACAGATAGACACAACCATTATCTCAGAAAGATCAGAGGCACAGATGGCACTTTAAGCAGAACAAACTTTCTCTTAGCTGCATTCAATTTAGGCTCATGATCATCTCCCCTCCCCATTTTATCTTGCTTGGGGTCAGCTGATGAAAGATTTGCTAACAACCTACAACACTAGCCAGCCCATGAGAAAAAGTTGTTATGATTGTGCAAAGAGCATTTTAATACAAAGCATGGTACAGATTACTTGAAACCAAAGTCACTTAGTACAAAGCTGTTAAATCTATTTCAAGTTTTTAGGAATAAAATGGTGAACTTTGACAAAAAAATACTACCTTTATTCATTTCTTAAGCTATTCAAATCTTTGTTTCCCCAAACCATTTTTCCCAAGGAGTCATGCTGAATTAAACAAATACAGACATCTGTAGTACTGAACAGATTCCATATTTATCTCTTAAAATGTGAAATAATTGTCTAGTAAATCTAAATGAGATAGCTTAAAAAATTCAACCCTTACTTTCCAGTATTTTCTGCATTATTATAATAATGTCCCAATAAATTTTCCAGCTATTTGTCACAAATCTGAACAAATCATCCCCTTCCTTTTTATAAGGCACTACTGCTTCCTATTAAGTACATTAGAATATCTGAGGTATTTATCATGTATCTTCATCTTTTTAATTTCATAAAAACTTTTAGGAAACCAGTGTTTCTAATACAATTTTTCACTCCATTACTTTATACATGAATAAATATTCCAGACAACCTAAGGAAAAATAAAACACACCCTTAAATAAACCTTTCATCCTGTATAAAGAGGTTTTTTTTCCCTGGCAGAGAAAGAATGGTAAGAGAGCTGCTTTTCTCCCACAAGACACTGTTTTTCCTCTGTCCATAAGGGACTAGAACCCCAGCACATAATCCCCAAAAAAAGAAAATTACACACATACCAGATGATTAGA
Source organism: Buteo buteo (assembly GCF_964188355.1). NCBI lineage: Eukaryota > Metazoa > Chordata > Aves > Accipitriformes > Accipitridae > Buteo > Buteo buteo. Next base: position 17,788,469 of record NC_134171.1, read on the forward strand.
GGAAAAGCTTTCTAACAGTTTGGCTAAATATCTGTAAGTAAATTGTTACTCTTTACATTCAACATGTGAATCTACTTAGCTGAAAATGGGTATAAGCAAAGGATTAGAAAGCCCTAAGGATTCAATGACACAAAAAGCCTTGAGCTCGTTCAGAGCATGACCAAGGCCAGACACCAAGATATAGAACTGGACACCTTTGCAACCAGAAGCTGCACTATCAAAGCAGTTGGGAGAAGAGAAAAAAAAAAAAGGAAAAAAAAAAAGGTGCTGAACAATGGAGGTGAAGTGAACCATTTAAGCAAGCCTAAGGTAAGCCCTACCTATACATCATATAAGAATTTCAAGATAGCGAAAAAAAATCTTGCCATCTTCAGGTAACTATTTGTTATTACGGGTGGCTACTTCAGTTTAATTAGTTTGGCTTCTCAGCAAGGTAGTTTGAGGTTTACAAGGTATTTTCTTTGAAAATTAAAAAAACTAGTAAAACTGAAGTTTATGTTTTACCATTTACATTTGTCATTACAATTTATTATTCTCTCAAGCAACTTTGAGAGATACTATACAATAATTTAAACTATATATCAAATTCTATTTCAAGACAGAACTAAGGAGACAATATATCAATTAAACACACACATGTTACACTTTAAACACATTATTAATTTTTTTCCTACATTACAAACAATAGTTAAACCAACAATGTAAGAGAAAAAATGCTATTGTAGCTAAGCAGCATGTATTCCAGCCACAATTCTGGATAAGAAAGCCATATAATTTCTTGAGGTTTGTTCAAGGAAACATTCACTCTTGCTAATGAGGCATAATGCTGCAAGTTGACAGTACTGGTTCAGTGGTTATGATGAGGAAAATGGACATCTTACAAGACACAGTGATTTAGGGACATTGCTAAGAGTTGAAAAACTTGGGTTCCGATTCTGATTCTACCAACTATCTATTTTGTTACCTAAGGCAAGTTATTTACATTGTATCTTAGTTTCATTACCTGAAAAGTGAAAAGTGGCACTTAAATTACGACAGTGGAAAGATTCATAACAAATTTTACTCAAGAGTTCTGTATTGATCTTTATAATACAATTCAGACCTCAAATTAGAAACAGCCTTGCATCCTATACTATAAGGTCTACCTCTACTGTGTTTGTACAAAACATGGCAATTTCAGACAGCATTATTGAAGTTACTATATCTATAAAAAAGAAGCAAAAATAGTAAGGTAAGGTGGGTACCCCTTCATCTCTTCTGCAGTTGCTCCAGAAGTAAAAATCAGATATGTCAAACATAGAAATAGGCTTTAACTGTTGAAAAATTCAGGCACATTACTGACAGACATTCTTGCAAATTAGAGAAATATTAGTTTTAAAACCTTAAATTTTAGATAATCATGAATTTAATTTGCAGGACAGTCACTGGGGCATCAAATATCAAAGGTCCTCTGCAAGCAATCAAGTAGCAGATCTTAAATAAGTTACAAGAAATCTTCAACAGCATGAGGCAAAATAAGCTAAAGCTTTTTCCCATGAGACAGCTCAAATATACGCATGCAGGAACTCTAAAGAAGCAATATAACACCTTGTTGTGTACTATCAGGCTCCTTTAACAGTAACACTTATTCTGGTGATTACCTTGGTACTTTCTGCCTTCTTACACAAAAGCAAAAAAAAAAAAAAGCGTCCTGAATTTTCTTTCAACATGTAAACCCTTTGATGCAAAAGAATAACAAAGCTTTAATCACTAATCAGTGTAAAGCCCAATACATAGCAACCCATTGGAATTACAGCCAGAAAAAAAGATTCTGTACACTACTGTAACAATGCCCTGTTCCCTTTTCAAAGCAGTAATGTGCTTGCTTATCACAGCAGATGGGAGCACTACTCATGAAAATAAGCTTTAACCCAAATTTACACATTTCTTAAATATTTTTAAGTCTGACTAGTGGTATGTTTAGCTTTATAAGTGGCAAAAAAAATATTCTTAAAACATCAGTAGTGTTTCAAGTTCTCCCCCTTTCCCCTGAAAATATTGTAAAATATGCATATGATACAGGCCAAGAAACTTGCACAATATGAAGAGGACAAAACCATAACCAAGTTAAAGCCATCATTCCAAACCTATCCTAATCAAACATGAACAGTATATGCCACTCTGCCTCATGTACTAGCAGTATATAAGTTACATGCTTTACATACTACACTATCAGATAATAAATTGTAAAGAAATGAAATGGAACATTTTGAAGGTTCGATAACAGAAAGAACATCTTAAAGCCATGAAAATTAACTTGATGGAACACTTCTTTCAACACTTCAAAGCAATTTTGTGCTGGATTTTCCTCTTCTGCTTTTGTTAAAGACAGATAAATAATTTCATACTTAAGTAACTAAGGACTCGGGTATTGACAGCTATTCCAGCAAAACCAAACCCATTTGGAATAAGGCTAGGTCTTAAAAGTGTAATGGAAAATATATATACTTTTTTTATACATACACATACACACACACTCTGAAATATTAATACACTTTTTATATTTATACAAAAATATATAAAAGTAAAAAGCTTAATTTATATATGTATATATATAAGATTAAGAAAAAGAATATATATATAAAGCTTAAACTGTCTTGACCACTACAAGAAAACCAAACTAGCATTCATTACCTTCCTTTTCCCAATTAATGTCAATAGGAAGCTGAGCAGCTTGTTTTCCCTTTCTAAAAGCTGTCCAAAAAGTGAAGTGGGAGATACAGTATTCCCCAAAAGTAAATATTTCTCAAGAGAGCTTCTCTGGAAAGCTTAGCTAATCCAAAATTTCCCTACATAGGAAGAAAACCTACGTACCATTTTACCTAGTGTTTTGACTATGCACAGTATTGACAAGAACATGATGAAATAAACATTAGAAAGAAAAACAACTGAAGATTTCCTTTTTAGAATTCAATATATACTTCTAACTAAAAGAAAAACTAATAAATTAAGGTCATTGCACTAAAAGCTGGCTCATTTACCTTCAAATAAACTGAGGTCTCTTCGTAGCCTTGGTCCATAAAGCCCTTCTAAAATACTTTCAAAACCTGGAGACAAAAGAAACATTTAAAACAGTAAATCAAAAGTTTCTCAAAAGAAAGCAAATTCAAGAACACTTGCGCTAAGTATTCTCTAATTCTGAGAGCAATTCCAAAAATTGTTACATTTATCACACAAATATTTACTCCTTCCACTATAGTACTATTCAACAGAATTAGAAGATAAAAATAAGGCAACTGCCATCTGCACACAATCAGCCTATTAAGCCATGCCCCAACAACCTCATTAGACTTAAAATAACTACCACAATCTTAAAGGTGGGAGGATTAGCTTCATAGCTCTACACAAGTGAAGTAGTCTTTCACACTGAGAATTAGAATCATGTATGGAAGGGGAAAAAAAAGAAGAAAAAAGTAGGAAACGTTCAAAATCAGAGACTTCTCATTTATGATCACCTGAAATTACATAATCTGAGTAGGCTCATATTTCTACAAATATAAGGAAGCAAGCTTTTTTTGCTTTTGATACCATAACGGTTCTCTCTAGTCCTCTGTATCTGTACAAAAACATTTTAAAATTGAGGATTAGATAAATCCAATTATTTTCCAGATTTACTGGCTAGTCTGTTTAGGTATTTGGTAAAATCACATAGAGTAACAAGGGAGAATAGACATAGAGCAAACCAAATGATTAAAAAAACCCCAACAAAAAAACAGAAGAGGAGATGCATGACAACTGGTGAAATAGGGTGAGAATTTACATCACCATCATCAATATAACAGAAGTTTCATTCAATATAGAAACTGTTTCCAAGTGCCCCCTCTTTTCTCCTTCCAAATAATAAGCTTATTTTCAACTAAGAGGATAATTCAAAGCAGTATTTGAAGGTGCTCATTCTTCATACTCACGACCTGTCTATATTAAAGATGTAGCTATTTTGCAGTACTTTGCAAGACTATTTTATCATCGCACCACATAAAAGATACCAATATCTTCAGGAAACAACTACCTACCATCAACAAAGAACATTTAAATTATAAAATTTGCTCATCAGCTGTGATACCCTCTAAGACAACACAATATTCTGCTCTCTCATCAAAAGTGACATTTACTTTTTGGTTTAGATTGTATGTGTACTAGTATAAGGAAGAATAAATATGTACCATATCTTAAGTAGCATGTTAAACAATATATTAAAATCGTAACATAGACAAGAGAAGACCTTAACACACAGGAGCTTTTCAGCTTGACAGGTCACATCTCTTTAAAATTTACCTTTCAATTTTGTATTATTTTATAATTTTAATATATTTATATTATTAAATTAAATGGATTATAATTATACCTTCTATAAATCTCTGAGCTATAAATGTATTTATTTCTTTTTTAATTTTCCACTTTTCTTTGTAATAAATATAGTCCCATGCAAGAACACAGATTAAGTGATAAACCCACTGTCCTCTCACAAATATATATATATACACACACACACACACACTTTTTAAACACAGTCTACAAAAACTGGAAAGCAAAAATCCAAAGCCCAGGCATACGCTAAAAATTACCTCAAAGCATTATCCACCAACTCTTAGATTCAATGTAATATAAATTCACATCAAACTAGCATTGCACAAATTCCCAGTTCTTCTGGCTTCAAAGGGTTATGGACAAAAAAAAGCAAGAGAGATGAAGAAGTCTGAAGTTAAGGTAGCAATTCCCCAACACAGCAGTCTGGAGATATAAAACACGCTACGTATATTATTATGATAACTGATGTTATAAACTGCAAGCCACTTTAGCTCAGAAGCTAGGCAATACTTAAGTTCTTGCAAGTTATTGTCACTGGGTAAAGACGTGAATGGAGTGAAGTATCTCTTGGAAACAGTTGTACTTATTCCAAAAGAACAAACTCTAACTCCCATTTCTTAGCACTTTGTAAATCAAATAACAGGAAGCTTGTTCCTGTCAGCACCAGCATGCCAGTCAGCACCCAAAACCTCTTTGTTTTTTGGATACCTACCTTCTCCCCCCTCTCCCCAGCATGTGGAGGGCATTACTTGTTTCTGCCTTACACATCTGCTTGCCCTACTGCCTGCTCCTGCCTATGCAGAACCATGAGCACAGAAAAGCTAGCTCTGTGAAACAGCAGTTTCTTAAGGAAGAATGCAATTTCCAAATAGACTTCTATACAGCTTGTATTAAAGATGGCAATTAGCACAACATGCGTTTTTTTTTCCTGAGCAAAGGACGCACCAACCCGCTTCTCCGCTAGTTTGCCAAACTTAGTTCCATCTCACCCATCCAAAGCAACGCTTCTCTTGCAAGTCCTCCCAGAACTTCCCCATGGAGCCACAGTTTAGACTTACTCAATGTGATGATTTGCTTCCTCAGCTTTGGATACTGGATCCTTTCTTTTAAAAAGAAAGCTTACTTGTACAACCTAACAACATAGAATCTTTTTCCAGCCTTGCTTCTAAAGTCTTCCCAGAAAAGATGTGTACCACTTCCACTTTGTGCAGTTTCCTACAAAGTTCTGTGCTGCTTTTCAGCAGGATTGATACATTTAAGTTTACCCTAAACAGGAAGATACAGCTGAGTTTCCAGTACAGCTACTGATGAGTATGTGCTGGCACTGTTTCATAAAATGTAACCACCCAAACGCAGGCATATCAATAAATCTTTGTTTTACTTCATGAGACAGTATGCATGAACAAACAGTAGTAGGAGTTTTGGAACTCTTCAGAGCCTGAAGAGCCTACAGATACCAGTCAGAAATATACTTTGCTTATACCTCTTGTGATTCACCAATAATAATAAAAAAACAACCAAACAAAACTACTTTAAATTAATTCCAAAGAATATTTTGTGTCTCTTGCTGGCCGATTGCCTCCTTGATTCTCAACTACCTTTCTAACTACTGTTACTTGAGCCCTGACACTTTCTAGCTCCAAACTGAACAGAAACACTGTTGGCTTTATTAACTTTCAATACCCCGATCTGTCAAACTGCCTTTACCTCTAATAAATTTCTTTTGTTACTTGTCTTCTTGTGTCTTCATGTAAAGAGTATCAGCTTTCTTCATTACCTGACACCCTTTATGATCGAAGTCAGGTTCCTCCAACAGTCTTAATAAGCAGAAATTTATGATACAGTTAAAAGCTTCCACAGTTTGCTTTCCTGAACAAAGTTGCAAACAGTTCTTTTCCCTGCATTAACTCTCCCCCCACCCCACAACCACCCTCTACCAAATCTATTGCTTTCCTCACTCAGGGCTAGGATGACTCCCAGGAGGGAAGTTGTGACCTCCAGCAACAGGAACAGGGCTCGCTCTTTCCCATCAGAGGCCATTCAGGTGCTGAAAAGGCACACAGTCCAGCAAAGAGGTGAGGAGGAACAAGCTCTGTCAGGTGTGGCATCTAAACCTGATTCATGGGTCACAGCCAATGCCACTAGAAAGAAGCAATAGGTGACAGCAATTGCAGACTCCCAAGTGGATAAAGGCTTCTGCACAGCAGCCAGACTGGCTCTTAAAAGCTCTGCTGCTTGCCCATGGTCCAAATCTGAAACGTTGCAGAGAAACTCTTACAGCTTACCTGGCCATTGCAATATTATCCTTTGTTGTCCATCTACATGGCCACCATGGTACTGCCAAAGGAGATCTTCAGCAGATCAAAGCTAACTACAGGAGTCCAGGGACAATGGTGAATGACACCAGAGCCCAGGTGTTGATCCAGGGGAAAGGCTTTGACAGGAGCAAACACATCCAGTGGATCAGCATCTGACTACATGGCTGCAGGCAGGACTTCAGCTCTTAAGACATTGAGACCCTCAGAGAAACAAAGAGTGCTTGAGAGACAGGATCCATTTAATAATTCAAATCGTCATTGCCAACACACTTGCCTCATAAGGAGGGCTTCAAACTAGGTTTGCCAGGGAAGTGGAGACTGAAGCCTAGAAACTAGAAGGGCAGAGAGGGTAAATGCACAGAACAAACAGTAAGGATCTTACCATCCCCCTGAAAAAGTGGCGTAAGCAGGGACACGTCTTAAGTAGCTGTATATGAATGCATTCAGCACAGGTAGCAAGCACAAGGGATTAGAAACCAGAGTGCATAAAAATCTCACTGGGAGTATGCAGTATGGTGAGACGGTTCACACAACTGGACAACTGCAGTGGATGGATACTGGCTTTAAGAAAGGAGAATTGAGAAAGTCAAGGACAGCATTTACACTTTATGCAGAGAACTTCAACAAATGGAGCTTTAGTATGGAACAGGCTACAGGACAGTTGAAAATCCATGGGTCAGGATTCAACCAGGGGAACATCATGGTGAACACCTGTTACAGACTGCCCAATCAAGGGTAAGCAGATGAAGCCTTCAAAATAACCAAGAAAAAATGCTGCACAATCACAGGCTTTAGCTCTCATGAAAAATATCAGTCACCCTGACATCTGCTGGAAATGCAAAATGGTAGCACACAACCAACCCAGGAGATTTCTGTGGTGCTTGGAGGACAAACCTGATTGAGATGGTGGACAAACTCAACAGGGGAGGCACTCTGACAGAGCCCCTACTCATTATTAAGGAAGAACTGATCAGTGATGTGACAGTTAACAGTGGTCTTGGCCAGAGCAGCCATGAGATGGAATTTAAGATCCCAAGGGAAGCAAGGAACTTGAGTAGCTGAATAATGGTCCCGGGCTTAGCAGTCACTGACTTACACCCCTCCCCTGGGGGTAGGGAAGTGCAATGGAGCTCGAATTAGGACTGCTGTACTGTCTTGTCTAACCCAGAGAAGTCTTAAGTGGGCCAAGGGCCCATGGAAAGGTTTTTAGTGAGTTATCCTACTAACTCTTTATAAAAAGTCAAAGAAATTGCAAAGGTAAGAGTAATTACCACTACTGAGTAATTCAGAAACCATTACTTTGTGAATTGTTTCCCATATGTTATTTAAGTGTCTCTACAAGTTTACTCAGATTTAAAAGACTATTAAAATAGGATTATTAAATCCAAAGTAAGTCTTTAGACTGCCTTCACAACTTTAAAATTAAGTATTCTTAAAGACAAACTACCATTCAAGTGCTCATAGAACTTAAAACATTACGGAAAACTTTATGATTTATCACTGTAAACTACTCGGTGCCTGTCACATCTTAAAAGCCTACCTACAATGGAAAGTGTATGTTGCCACATATGAACAGTACAGGCTGTACAATTCTTTGTTATGAATAAAACAGAAAAACAATTAAACAGATACATTCCATGGAAACTTCCCAGATTGTGCACCTTACACAGACTTACAGAGGTATTCAAGGAACACAACAGGACTCTTCCTCACTGCATGACCAAATACAGCCATTTTTCACCTACTCTGTAGCAGTAGTGTGGCTATGTACTACAAAGGCCTCTTCCATCCAGAAACTAATAAACAGCTAAGCTGTACCTGTCACTGTGGAAGCTATCTATATTCTATGTTGCACTGAGCCTAAAGGAAATCATAAGGTGCAGACTTGGAATTTTTAATACAAGGCTGGCCTAGGTTAACTTTGGACAGATGTAGTAATTGAACAATTTTACAATACAAAATGAGGTCAAACAGGTTTAGTTAGACATTGGCTATTGCTTTGCTAAAAGCTGTACCTCCATAATATTCTGAGAGGAAATAGTTATTTTAGCCTTACAGTTGATTCAAATTTGATACCTTCTCAAACCGCCCCTCTCTTCCTTCCCTCCCCCACATCCTCTAGGTGACCACAACTGAGACTGCAAGTACGTTTTCAACAAATTTGTTTGAATGACTCAGACTACATGTTAGGAGAACAGCCAAAAAAGAAAAAAATATCATGTAATAAATGGAAGCTGACATTTGAGTACTCCTTTCAAATGTGCCACTTGGCAGGTCTGAAGACAGAAGAGGTAAGTACTATACAGTTGGGAAAGAGAACGGTAGTATATGCGCAGGTTATATTAAAATGTTTTTGATAGGTTTGGTACACTCTACATCATGCTAATTTCTTGAGTCCCCTAGTCTTGTTTACAGCCATATTAACTCCAGTATTTTTATATTCTTTTCAAAAGAAAGCCTGTTTCATAAAAGCAGATGTATTTGCGTTCACTTTTGACTCTTCATTCCTTCACAAGTAGTCTTCCTCCCCCCCCCCTTACATGTTTCTGTTTCAGAAATAATTTGATTCTAGGGCTTTAGCTACAAGGCTTTTTTTTGTTAAAGCTACTGTGACACATTTTACGAAAATTTAATCCTTTAGTAGAAAAAAATTATGCCTTTTTCTTTGCTCTTTTACTCAGTACTGGAACATGATAATACTAAAATCTCAAGGAGGGGCCTCACAAGACTTAGGCAAACTATAATAATTACAATTGATGCAGAGGCACAGTGAGATACTTGCCTAATCACTTTTAACAGGATAACTGGGAATCCATGTAACTAGCTACCATGCTGTAGCCACTGATTTAAAAAAACAAACAAAAAAAGTTGGCAAAGGAAACCCCTATTAAAAACCCTGTATTTCACACCGTCATCACACCAACGACCTCACAATAAGCCACCTAGAAAAACCCTTCACTTCTCCTTGCTCCCCCCTCCCCTGATCTGCTGCAGCTTTTTCCAGTTAAGGAAAGTATGAGCAGATGAACTGATAAAAACTTTCAGTCAAAATACTTATAAATAAATTCACTTTTTAGTTTGATATTTTTCCAAGCCATAAACACCATTTTAATCATATCTATGGGTGCATACCAGAAATGGTAGATGACTGTTCCTTACATAGGTAGACAAAATTTAAATGGAAGAAGAATGTGCTTAACAATACTGCTCATCTGATTTGTATTTACTGCTCTATTTTTCATCTTAATGCTGAAAGGTTACCCATTAGAAGAGATCATATTGTTCTCTCCAACTATTTGCTAAGGAATTTGGAAAATACCAGGTGCATGCAAATTAAGTTCTGCTTTTTCCCCTCTTCTCCAGCATATTCTCAATTAGGCATAGGAAAAGACTGCTGAACACTGCTTTGAAGGTCAGGGCATGCATGTGTATTTTTACTACAATTAAAGTGAGACTTTTAGCTTAAAGCACTACAGCCTCTGCAGGCACCGCAGAAAAAAAAGGATCTTGAGGCTCTGTAAAACACACCTTTGTTAACCCACCCAACAAAGTTAGCAGAATCATGTCAGAATCTTCACAACTTCCATGTGCCTGAAAATTAACTTACCACAGGAGCTTCCATCACTCTCTACTTTGTGGCTTACTATACCAAGAATCACATCTGAATTATGGTAGTTCAAATGGTTTTACTAAAGTCCAAATCACTTGTTATTTAGCTTGTCAAGTAAATTCAGGCCTCACCCCTCCTCATATTTAAGGAAAAGATGCTGTTAAGTAACATGCATCAGCAAGGAAGATCCTGTCTCCTCCTTGTTTTATGAGTTTATTCACTATTCTAAGCAGAGTAAATGGAATGAAAAGTTAAAGTAGAAAAAAATTGCACATTTAAGCAGTGTGGAGTTTAGCCTATTAATGCTGCTTTTTAAAATCAAAACTAATGTGAAAGTAGGTTCAGAATTGCTGATTTCAATTCTACAAGTATTGTAAAATTTAACAAATGGTCTTTAAAATGTAATTAGGGAAATCCAAAGAATAGGATTACATTTAATGAGATTGGGTACAGTACCGCCAGACAGAGCATTAAAATGAAACTTCCTTCTTTTATTTTCTGGTGTTCTGTAATAGTAGTTAGTGTTACTTTACCTAGCGGTTAGAGACATCTGATTACAACTAGAGAGTTCAAATCCTGCTTCTGCATTTTCCTTTGACCACAGGAACAGTTACCTAGTTTTCATATAAATTCTGTTCCCATTCTGAAGTCATACAACCCATATTTCGAGGTAGTATTTCTTGATCTATGAGGACTATTACATAAATTGTATGAGGAGTCTCAGAAACTAAAATCACATTGGAAAGAAATTATGAACAAGTAAGGACCAAAAGACAGATCATGCACACTCCAGTTTATTGCCCTAACCAATAGGCTAAACTCCTCAACTGCTAGCCTCCTTTGCCCCATATGCTTTTATTTAAGTAGCAGTAACTTCATGGCAAGGTAGAACACACAAACACACAGTTCTGAGCTAAAACTTACTGACATAACCTACATTACCATGGGAAATAATTTGCTTTGTATATGAAAAATATATAAGCAGTTAAAGACATTAAGCTTGGTTCTTCCACACCAGAGCAATAACTTAACAGATATGTCCCATCCCCCCCCTCCGCCTTGGTACTTTGCCTTCTTTCACTCAACTAAAAAGTTATCCCTTCTGAAAATTATGTGTAATTCAAAAAAGTATTATATATAAATGACAAACTTCAGTTCTACTTCTCCCCATTCTATACAGTTTCATGACTGCATTAGTTTGGCTCAGTACAGGAGTATATCTGAAGGAAGTTTTGTTGTTTGTATTACCAAGTCGGGTACCTTGGATTTAAACAGTCATACCACAAACAGAATTCAGCTTCATTAGTTTCATCAAGCATTAGAACTGCTTTTAAATTTTTTTTTTAATTTTTTTTTAAAACAAGTAACCCAGGCAGACAGACCACCAAGTCCCTCAGTTTCTCTGAAAGAAAAACTTCTGCTTCTCTTCAAATTCTCTCTCAATGATGCTTCAATATTTATTTTAAAATACAGGTGCAATAGTAGGAAGCAGTATTTTGTTTTGGCTTACTTAAAATGGCAAAGAAGTCATTTACCTTTCTTAAAAGTTCTCCCTTTCATAAGGAAGGGAATTGGAGCTCATGTTCAGTCATCTTTTAGCTTCTAATCATATAAATTTACAACCTTCTGAAGTATATGCCCCATTTTACAGGTGCTGGTTGCGCTCTGTTCCACCATATTTGACACTGCCTGTCACTGGTTCCCCTGAAAAATGGTTATCTGCTTATACATTTTGCATTTTTTTGTCTCCAAATAAAGAAATGGTCTCCTGCTTCCAAGTGACAGAAAAAAATAATTAATTGCATCAGAAACCCAAACCCCTTAAGAATATCTGTGTTTATTACTCAGCCATCAGCAAGCTCCCTTGATATGTCAGACCACTCTCAAATGATTTAGAAAACACTTTACAAGTTTTCTGTTGCACTAACTCAAAATTTTGAAAAGCATTAAATAGTTATCTCAATCTTTTTCTTTATTACACCTAGTTACCTTTATCCCACCACTAGGATACAAGCAGCAACTCCCTTACAACCTGTTAAAGGAGAATATTCTGTAGAGAAGAGTTATTTTCATATTTTTTTTAAGAGTAGAGCAGAGCATTTAACAGAATAACTTAAATTAGATGTTAACATTTCCACCTGTTTCTTCTGCCTTTCCCTTCCACAGGCCAGCAGCTATCCTTTCTGCCCCCACCCCAGCCATAGACGGATTAATAATCTTAGTCTTGTTTATATATTGACATCACTCTCAAAGTCACAGAGGTTTTATTGGTGGTGTGTGTGTGTGTGTATGTGTGTTAGTTTTGGGGGGTTCTTCTTGTTTGTTTGTTTTTAAGTCTACTATAACAACAATTTGGAAAGGATCAACCAGGTTACAAAACCACTGAAGCACTGAGTTTAATAAAACAAAACAAAACAGCAACCAACAAGCAAACACTCAAACAATCACCTTTTTGCCATTTATACAAATTGTCAGGAAAAGTAAACTAGCTTGCTGGGCAGAATACTCAAGATACAAAGCATGACAACAAAAGCAAAAATTAACACTTGAATAAAGATTTATTATCTTTTTCCTGTTTGTAATGCCACTACAGAATACCCATCCAGTAAAATTCATTATTTGATAAAATGCTGGCCAGATTCTCGGGTAAAAACCTGCCCATTTTTCTTGCAGAAAAATTCTTGGGACATAATTTAGGACAGATTTTACATGGGGGTGAGGTAGGGAGGGGGCTTCTGTTGAATATCTTGTCTAGTGTGAATCCAGTTTTTGCTTATAGCACTAAAACAAAGTACTCTGATAATAGAAAGTTCTACACATTTTACTTAATACACTCATTTTCTTTACCATATTGATTCAGATCCCTGAGCAAACAGGAACCAACATACCAGAGATTCCAATGTGAAAGGGAGGAAATCCTCTATTTAGACTCCAATACAAATTCTGAACCATCACTAAAAAAGATACTTGTCCTTCTCTAATGCAAATCTTGACTCCAAGAATTAATGTAGTTGAGGATGCTGCTGCTGCCACTGAGAAGAGATCGGGTGACCAAAAGTTAATGTAGTTGAGGACACTGCTGCTGCCACTGAGAAAATATAGGGTGACCAAAAGTTGAAATGAGACTACAGAACAGCTTCAGTTCTAACTGGCTACTTTTCACTTAGGATAAAGATCCTTGCTTTCAACCTTCTATGCTGTGCTTTATTGAGGGGATACAGACAGTGATGGAACATAGTTTCCAGAAATAATATATACATCAACTGAATGAGCTATAATATTACACAGTTCAACAGAACACAAAGAGGGAGTAATATTCCAGTGCTAGGGAGACTGACATCGGCCATACCTTGGAGGCAAAACAATAAGAGGAAGTGTCCTGCCTCCCCCCTAGTTGTTCAACAATTTTAAAGAAAAGGGTGTCAGCCAACAGGAAAAAATAAAATAAAATAAAAGATTTGTAGGTTCAGTAAAGACTGAGATTAGCATAGATTCTGAGTTCAGGTCTATTTTTCAGGTACTTATAAATTACAGTAAGAGAAATAAGGTTCAATAAAAAAGGAAGCATCTCCACACTCCAAAGTAATCTTCTATGCCAGTAAGAATGTATCCTTGTAGACTTGCAAATAGGAAAGCCCACATGACACCTCTTAGTGTAGCTTCCAGACACTGTCAAAATTAATATTAGATTTAATTTCTAATGTAGTAGCAAGATATTTTGAGAGATTTGTGTTATTTATAATTCAAAAGGTGTAAGGAAAACACTTCAGAAGTGACTGTGCTGCTCTGTGGATGGGGGGGGAAAAAACACTTCTAAGTGACAGTTACTAGAACTTAATTTCTGTTCTCTCTAAAACCTCTTCTTTCTTTGAACAGTGATGTAATCCCAGCTGTCACACAGGGACATTTAGATGTGGAATTAGTGTGAATATCAGTATTCTTCAGACACTGAAGCTTATCCTACTGCCTTTCTTTTTTCAAGACACTACATCAAATAGTTATCTAGATACCAACTGTTAGTCAGAAAACAGTGCTGGCAATAATTTGGGCTAGTTTACAGTTTATATCCTTAGAGAAGAAAATTTAGAGGGAATAAGTCACTGTAAAAGAAAACAACATCCAGCTTGGAAAAACGCTTATGACTCTCATTTGGTAGCAATTTAACCATTTCACAACATGAGGAGAATAATGCCCAAGACTAAAACAGAGTTAACAACTGTCACTTTCAGAAGACCATGTGCCTGAAGCACATTCTTCTTTCTTAACCATAATTTTAAGATATACAAGTTTGACTATTTTACCTAAAAAGTTTAGGATTGCCAGACAAAGGCTTCTTTTCTCCATGAAGGCCTAGTCAGATGTTAACTAAATCATCACAGAAAAGTGAAGTCCACAGCAAATCTGTAACAATTAATAGGTCACAACGTTGCTTTACTACTATGCAGTATCACACATCTAACCAACATCTCGGAGAAAGGCTAGCAGTCAACTAATGAATAAATAGGTCTGGCACACTTCCTGGATTGTCAGAATCCAAGAACATGAAGCTTTCTGCTAAGAAAGGAGAGCTAGCTGAAAGCTGTTAGAGAAAAATACAGTTATCAGAAAACACCGGTTCACTGAGCCAAAAAATATTTAATTCAAAGCATTCCTAGCCTGATAGGCTTTTGAGAAACTGAAGCTTAGGATTCCGTACTACGCTGTGGGTCTACTAAAAGCTAATGAAGTCATGAGCCTTCAGGAACGTTCCATGAAACTGATGTCTGACAGTAAGTTTAACAAGTAAATGGAATTTCCCAAGAGATTCAGAGTTTCAGGGGAATTTTCAGAAGGTTTCTTCTAAATTATAATTTCTGTGTGATTCAAACAACCTGCCTATTCCCGGCAACCTGAAAACCATTTTGAAATGATGAACAAGAGAAAAGTCATTCTTATCTCCCAGTAGATCCAACTCCCTCATATTCAGAAACTATTTGTTGGTTTCTATTACTTTTTTAAAATAGCTTGATATTTATTGAAATCCTGCAACTAGGCTGCACTAACATGGTGGTTCCCTGAAATAAATTGACACATCTCTTACCTGCTGAAGCTACAGAATAAAAGGCATCTTGTATCTAGATGCCAAATTGTAACACAGTAAGTGAACTATGAACCCTATAAATCTCAGTCCTGCATTCTTCAAAGTATTTATTTCCAAAAAAGTAAAACAAACGCTGAAAACAGTTTATTAAAAAATACTTTTAACAATACTAGACATACCACAATTTTACCAAGAAATGAGTGCAAACATAACAAATTAACTGCTAGTTTAAAGGTAAGTTTGTTATAAGTTTACTTTTCTGCATTTTATAATACCTATGCCATGTATTTTCACCCAGTTTATTTTTATGAATACCTGGTTTAAAACAAAACAAAAAAACAACAAACCAAGAAAACCCCAGACAGCCATCATCTTTGTATCCAGCCAAAATTTGGCTTGGCAAATTAGACAAAGTTTAGAGCTGGCAACATGTCAACTAGGTCAACAAGAATTGGACACTCTTAATCTACGTAAAAACTTCATTTGAAATAAAAAGTATTAACTATGTCTGCTCTCTCTAGAAGAAATTCAAGGTTAAAATTTCAAGTGCCTCAGATGCTCCAGTGAGATTGTAAGAACTCTAAATTCAGCTAAACTGTGATTTCAAACAAGTTCTTAAACATGCTCAGTGCATAAAAGAAACGATGACATTGTTCAAAGTAGGTAGGTAGTGTATCTCAATTTACATGTCATGGACAACCAACCTGTAATCTACATCTTCTAAGTGTACTTCTGTTGAACTTCCATAATATACTGAAAAGAATACACACAAGTTTCTAATCGTTTAACATTTGATTAAGAGGGCTATAGTCCCTCATTTCCCACTAGAGATTGAAAAAGCAGAAATACAGAAACGGAGACTTTAAATAGAAATTTTATCTTCACATCAGATGTAAGCAGAGAACAGGAAAAAGTTAATTAGTCTCTATTTTTTGCTTTTAGCATTTGACACAATTCAAAGATTAAGCAGGTGTGTTTGGGTGGGGTTTTTTTGTTGTTTTTTGTTTGCTTTTTAATGCTATTAGCACACATCTCTACAAACTTTTGGTAAACTTCCTCACAATCATTAAGTGGCACAAGACAAAGCACGAAACAGTAAGATTCAAAAGTGTGGGACTCAGACTCTCATCTGCTGTGGAACAGAAGTTATATAGTACTCAGATGAAACCATATACCAGCTCTGAGAATTTATTGGGAGACAAAAAAACTTTGTAACAATTCTGTAATTAATTTCTGATCACATTCTATAAAACTCACATTACTAACAACTGTCCGTCCTGATTTGGGGAGCAGGGGGTAGAACACCACAAAGGAAAAACAGATACATATTTTGAGTCCCTAGTGGCAAAATTCTGAATACTTTAATCACATGCAGAACAGACAAGCTCTTACACAAGGCAGATAGATTAAACAGTAGACTCTCCTGTCTTAGAAACGCTCTGTTCCTTCTGTATTCCAGCAGTGGCTTGTCCTTAGCAGAAGCAAACATTCATTATTTCCAGACATTGATACTCAGTTCTAAATTTGTTAGTCTGCTGTAAAAATAATAAGAAATACCTCTTCTTTTTATACTGTGCAAAAAAAAGGATAAAAGTTATGTCCCTATTTTCCTCCTTAAAACAAAAAAAAAAAGCTCAGCACAGACTCTGTACTAAGTTTAAGCAGCTGAAAAAAAAACCACAACCCACCACTAAACACAGAATCAGAAGCTTTAAGCAAAACAGCTGCTAGGTTTTTTGATGTTGGTTTTTTTTTTTTCCAGAAGGACCATGAATTTTAAGATAAATAGAAAAGGTAGAATCTTTACCAGATTTCACCATTCCATTCACAATCTAGGGAGTTTTTTTGACCTAAGACAGCCACATCCTATTGCTCCACACATGTAAAGCAAGGCAAAACAGGAAAGTTCAGTACTTTGAGCTGATCTGCAAGTAGGATACTTTTCCCTGTTAATGAAACAATTTAGAAAGACAGCAGCAACCGCTTAGGGAAACCAACTGAACTGCAAGGTCAAGAATACAGGAATAGGATTTCTTAAGAGAAAGGTGTGATTACAGTGTGCATTTCCAGCAAGAGGGAAACTCCTGCAGGAACCAGATAAATCTTGGTTCCAGCATTCTGGAAAACTTCATATGACGTTACTTATCTGGTACCAAACTTCTTAATCAGTCTCATAGGTCAAGGTCACTCATATCCCACACAAAGAGCAAAACAGTCTTTATTACTGATCTGCAAGGTTGAGAATTATGGAGGACGAAATGCCAGATTACCACCAGAGATGTACAACTGATGAAGCTATCAAGTATCCCATTCGTAATTGTTCTGTATGCCACATAACCAAGTCAGTTCAGTTGGTTGTTAAAGGGCAAGTGGAGAAGTACAGCACTGCACAGAACAAAGGACAGTTAACAGCTCTTCAAATACACCATCCAAATCACTACCAAGTAGCTCTTGCAGACAACAGTAGAAGAGGCTGCTCTGGCTCTTCTGAGTTTGTGACGATTTGTGACACTGGTGATTGCATGAAGCACACAAGGTGAGCAAATAGCGTGCAATCCATTGTTCCTACCTAGGAAATTAATAAAAAGGCCTCGAGAAAACAAACAGTCACTGTAGTGCTTTTAAGATGCTCTGTTAATATCAGTTTCCTCAAAGTGATTTGATTCCTCAGAAGAGAGATTCTGAAAAGTTGCCAAGATCACCTCCAGACAATATGAAAGAACTAGAAATGACTTCCAAGTGACATCAAGTACCAGCCCTCAAAATGCTACTATATGTGATAACCTGAAGTAAAGGCCTTATACAAGGTTGAGCTTGGGCCAGAAAACCCCCTTCCTGAACCATTGGACAAGTATTCTTAAAGAGGCATATTCAGCAAGTAAGACCACAGATTTCAATAACCAAAGTCATTACCATAAAGGAAGTTTACTCAGGACACCCTACAGTGGGTTTCTCTCTCAGCTTTTTCTCCTGCAGTGTCACTGCAGGAAGCATTGACCTGTGAACTAAGAAATCCACGATCCTTTGAATTTTCAGTTCACTCCCTAAAGGTTTGTGGGACAAAGAGCGCGTGCCAGAGATGACAACAATAATTCAGACATGACTGATATACAGACAAATGCTTCCTCAAAAACTCTGATATTTGTAGGATTTACTAAGCAGTTTATCTCTAATGTGAGTTCTCCAGTGAAACCCTCATGTTTTCTCCAGAAACCCTAGTTTTAAGAAAACACTCTGCTCTGTGCAAGTGAAGTAGTGAGGTACTAAATGCAGGAGTATCCAGGACTCAAGTAATCTACCATTGTTTCTGAGGACTATGCACAAAAGCTGATCTAGGGTCAGTGCTGCAGTGCAGTTTTTCACATCAGCCCTATGCTCAGAGCACTCTGGACACTTCCAATGTTTCAAGATAAGAACTCCTGATGCCACAAGTTATAAACAGAGCATTTCTTACTAAAACCCATTTCCTTGGGGCAGACCACATTTGTTCAGGAGTCAGTAGACTTAGATGTGGGTGCAGACAGGAAATAAAACTGCTTTCCAATACATCCTACTCAGTCTGGTGGTCTTGGTGAAGAAATTCTCTCTGAGAAGGTCAAACATTTGGCATTCCAACAGAGAAGGCCAGTATCAGTTTGGGGTGGGTGGGGTAGTGTTGCTGTTTAAAAAGCAGTAAGAGATTAAAATAAACTGCAGGAAGACACCTAAGGAAAAAGGGAAAGGCCAAAATCAAGAGCCACCTCACATTTGTCAGCTCCACATTAGACAGTTAAGAGGACCTGATGACATGGAACAGGAGTGCATGTTTTTGCACACAGCTATAGTGGACTGGTATCAAGTGCCTATGGCATATACATCAGAGTTAGGACAGATATATGAATTGGGATCTAAAGACAAAACTTTGTCAAGCCTGAGGGGAATTTGCACAATGCATGTAAAACAGGCAGGGAACTGACAAAAAAAATGAGGAAGACAACAACAAGTAATGGTGATGGAGATGGTCCAGCCTGGACAAGGGTTATTAGACTGTTTCCTTAGGATTAAGTTTTACCTTGCTAAATACAGTTTACCAACAATCAAAAGCAGCATACAAGTATACCTGAAGTTCTGACTGATTGCATCAGCACAGAACATGATGTAGGCCTCAAAGATAAACACATGACACTTCATTTCATATCCAATCATATGAAGTGCAGGAACACTCACCTGGAAACAAGTGAAGAACCCACTAGGAGTTGCATAGTTGAAATACTTTGACCAAAGGATCTCGTTTCCTGATAGATCACAGGACAACTACAAGCCATTAATTGAACAATTCCTCAGATTTAGGCATCAGCAGAAAAAGGTGTGGCAAGTCGTCAATCAGAAGAGCTTTGAAACAAAGCCTCCTGAACCTCTTCCTTTTGGCAAAACTCTCTAAATGTCACCAGAAAATCTCTGACCTCAAAAGCCAGGTACCACGACAGAGTGGAACACACAACAGGTGGCAGAATTCCGAAGTAAATAGGTAAGATGGTAAAAGTGAGTTTATAAACCATATTTCCCCAAGAGCCATTGCACTATATCACTTCCAAGCTTGTTCTTAGTCAGCTAAATATTACCTGTGAGTTCTGTACAGCTTGATCTACAGAAGTCTTCATTTTCAACTCCTCAGGCTGAGCAGCTAACCTTTCTTTCTCTCCATCCCTTTTTTCTCCTTCCCATTTAACTCACCTTCCAGCTTAAGCTGAGAGTTCCCATCTTGTGGCCGTGATGGTCCGCTACATCCTATAGTCCCTAGGGCCTTCCCTCTGCCAAGCAAGTTCAGTTGATGGTAAGGAAGGAACAGTCTCTCCTGCTCCTCAGAGGGCCTACCTGACCCAGTCATACTATGATCAGTTTGTATAAGAAGTAAATAAAACATACTTCTTGTAATAACAGCCTCTTGTTGACAGGACAAAAAAAAAAGTAACAACAACAAGAAAAACTGAGAGGAGCTTGCAGATGATACACCTGAACTAGTACTTATGAAGAAATCAGCAAGCTCATTACCTCAACATCAGAGGACAGGAAAGGGGCAAAACCTACACCAAGCAACAAAAAAGCAATCAGCAACTGTGTATGCCTATCTTATACTGGCCTGTACACTCCTACCAGACACCTGCTTAGAATATATGCCAGCAAAGGCATACATAGAATCATTTAGGTTGGAAAAGACCCTTAGAGAACATCGAGTCCAACTCTAAAGCTAACACTGCCAAGTCCACCACTAATCCATGTCCCTAAGCACCACAACTACGTGTCTTTTAAGCACCTCCAGGGATGGTAACTCAACCACTTCCCCGGGCAGCCTGTTCCAGTGCTTCACAAACCTTTTAGTGAAGAAATTTTTCCTAATATCCAATCTAAACTCCCATGGGGCAACTTGAGGCCATTTCATAAACCAGCAAGCCAAAGGTTCATAACTGGGCAAATAAAATCCAAAGAACAGAACTCCCAGATGCATAAAGAATTATAATGTATTACTGAAGACCCAATACAACTTCTGTGAAGGGAAGTCTACCTCAAACATGACTGAGTTATTTGAAGATGTCAGTAGGCATGCAGACATGGGACACTAAGAGTAAATCAAGATTTCAGAAAGACATCTATTGACATCCATCTCCAAAAGCTTTAAAAATTTCTCAAGCAACAGAGGTGAAGTCCTTGCATCAATAAGTAACTGGTTAAAAGACAGAAGTAAATGGTTAGTTTTCACAGCAGCAGGTCACAAAGAAGAGTATCCCAGGGTTGCCTTTACTCTTCCACCCAAAGAGATGATCCAATGAAGTGACAATTCACTGCCCAGTACAGTCTAGTATTAGCAGCAAAGAAAATCAAGAGAATGTCAGAGGAACTTCAAAATATTGAGGTACTGAGGTGGTAGAATTCAAGATGATTACTAAAAGCAAGTACATATTAAGCTAAACAGTGGCAAAAGCAAATATTCATATTACCTAGACAGTAATGGGCTCTTAACTGACTTATCACGCAAGTTTTATCTTGGGCTTTGAATACACAGTTCTGTAAAAGGATGAACTCTGTAAAGGCATGTGAAATGCTTTGACTTCTTAAAGGAAGATCTTCTGTGTTGTTCCCTGATTTATCACCACACAAATACACCTGTATCACACATCAGTGTGTATCTTGAATACATGTAGTTCTAGTTTCCCCATTTCAAGAAGAAAGCAGAACTAAGAAAACACAAGAAAGGAAGGAAGGAAGAATGATCGAATTTAATAAACAGCTTCTCTACAAGAACATGTAAGAACTCTTCAGCTTGGGGGATGACCAAGGGAAGATAGGTCAGGTCTTCAGAAAAAAAAAAAATAATTGGAAAAACCCCAAAACCACATGAATAGGAACCACCTTTGCCATCCCTTGCCTTTTTTAAGTAATGGTTTCATATGGTGCTTCCAATTCTTGTTTTAGGACAAACAGAAGAGTCGCATTAAAAAAACATAACCAGGGGACACCAGAGATCCACCGAACCTTTATGTTGCTGCAAAATCACACACCCACACAACAATAACTTATGGTAGGAAAATCTAGTAAATCAGTTATAAAACCAAAGAAAACTGTTTTTCTCCCAAGGACCAAGACAAGTGTCACTGATGGCTGGAAGATATTTCAGATATATCATTACGTATTATTTTTTTTCCTAGCAGTCCACCAGTGGCTGCAGACAATAAATCCTAGACTACACAGACTTGCTCTGATTTAGCAGAGCTGTTCTTATCTGATGATGCAGAGACAGATTATTATGACCCCCACTCAACATGGTCCAGACTATACTTTGTTTGAAATACTGTTTAGCATGACTCTGTAGAACCCATTCAAACTGGAACAGGAGGAAAGGAAAATACTCAAACAGATCACAAGAACAGAGAACTTATTATAGCCTCTACACTGCAACTGGGATTGTACCACAATGCAGACAGTAAACTTTGGACAATATCCACTATTAACAGCTTGCACAAGCTTGTACATTTGTAGCTACATTTTTTTCACTTGTCTGTGAACTACTTGTTTAAAATTCAAATCCACTACAGCAACTTTTGAGTCACTAGTGCTCATTATCCATTAACACTCAGTTTTTACTATGTTAAATAAGCAATAATATCTGAATAGGAATAAATATGGAAGGGGAAAGAGGAAAAATAGAAGGGAAGAACCCTAAAGGACAGTGTTGCCACGATACATAAAAACCTGGGGATAAATTAAGGCTAGAAGTGTCCTAACTTCTAGCCAGAATGAGTTTGGGATCCATTTCCAAAAAAGAACAATTAAGTCCTTCCAAATGGCTACCGATTAGTATGTGAAAGACTAATGACAAGGTAGCAGACTTCTTGACCTGGCAAGATTGCCAGAGACTGACATTTCCTGAATAAGGTGGTAGGAAGATGCATACACCCTTTTTCCCCCAAGCACCACGAGATGGCATATCTAGCAGGAGTACATACAGAAACAAACAGATGGGATTAGACACTTGGAGGAAGACATCACATAAGTCTCCTGGACCAAAAGATGGAAAGTTTAAATTTGCCTTGGTGAGCATGTTTGTGGTGTAATGCAAGTCAATTGTAAAGACACTCCATATAAAAACATATAAAAACCAAAAGCTGAGAGAAAACTATTTGTGGAGACAGATGAAGTTGTAAAAATTGTTTTCATGTCACTGACAATAAATAAAAGGAAATGTTTGGAAGTAAAGACAAATGGGTATTTTTAAGGAGAAGTCAAAGATAGGAAATGACTGCTTACGAAAGTTGAAGGATGGAGAGATAGGGTAGTCCAGGAAGAATAAGAAAATTGAAGGAGCATGAACCAGAATCACAGGTAACTCCACAGTCACTGCATTATTCAGCTGGTAGCACAGCAAACTTTTGAGACCAAGTTTGGCACAGTTAGCACTAGAGCCCTTATACAGAGCAGTCTAAGGCAGCAGTGGATCCTATTTTTCTTCCCCCTCATCAGATGGCTAACACCAGAATGACCTACATCTGAACTACAGGTCACGAAGCAGTAGCCATTTGATAATCCTCCCCCATATTCAGATTAGGAGGCTTAATAGCTACACTTAGGTAAAGTCAAATCTTCACATTTAACTGGGCCTTGCTGTGGCACGCTCTCTGTTCTGTGAGCCAAACTGATAGCTGCAATCACAAGTTGGAATCCTTTGGGGCAGTCTTCTACAATCTACATCATATACGGCAGCAATATTAGTTCCGTTAATCAAAAGATATCCAGTAGTTTCACACCAGTAGTATTTTAACCTGGCATTATGAAATGGTGCAGTGCTTTTAGAATGGAAAATAAAACTTTTAAATAAGATGTACAAAAATTTTTGACAGTAGTTATGAAAAGCAGCAGCATATTCAACCCTAGATTAATTACACTGCCCTCTGACCTATTAGTGGCTCAGCAGACTAGGAATGCACTAAAGCTAGTTTATAAAGCAATGGAATTATGATGGTGAGAGCTATTATTCATATGTAAGATTTTAACTAGCTTTTAATTAATGTGATTTGAAGAAGCTAGGAACTGTGGAATGAGGAAGATAAGTATTTATAATCTGAAAATTAAGGATTTTTAGAAGTAGTCAGTAGCATTTTAGAATAAAACACATTGCAAACCAACAAATTTTTCCACTGAACAGCTCTTTAAACATGAATAATCAATCCCTAGGTGCCACAAAAGCTAGGATGCCTCATAACGGGAAAGCAGGACCCTACCAAGCCATACAGAAACTGAAAGCTGAGGAACATAGTTAAAGAGGTCACAAATTCAGTGAGCTTTCATTTACCAACAGACTTCAAAAAAATTCACATCTAGCAACATTTACCCAACTCTCACTCCTACAACACATGCTGCTATGGAGATGCAAGCCTGTGGATGGATGTTGAGAACCAAACACAATTAAAAGCAGCAGCTGAGACTCCACAAGAATTTTGCAAAGAATAAAGTGTTTATCTAAGAAGGGGTTAATCCAGCTTCCCAAGATACCACACAGGAACCTGGTCTGTGCCAGAAGTGGAAATAAAAAGAAAGATGACAACCCAACACATGGGTCTTTGATCTGCAGAGTCACATGCTGCTGACCACACCTCATAAAAAGGAATTCAACCCCTACTGCTCAATGCAATTCTGCAGATTCAGAGCCCTCTACTCTTTGTAATACATCTTCTACCCCCCTACAGGCAGAGCCACTACCATCCATCTTCCCTTCCCTACTCTCTCCTCCCTTCTTCCTGGCTTCTCTATGCCTTTAGTGGATGGAAGGATAAAGTGGTAGATTAGCAGTAGGGGGAGGGGGGGAAGATATATCACATAACAGCTTTACAGCCTTAAACAAGGTTGGGGTTTTGTTTGTTTGTTTGTTTTTGGTTTTTTTTTTTTTGTTTTTTCCTTATGTATGTATGGTAGCTAAATTTATAATACCATCCTATTTTTCAGAAGTTTGATACTGGACATGTGAATCACACAAATTCAGTTCTGTTCCAACCTCTATCAATGTTCCAACCTATCTTACCAAAGTTCCCTCCAAGCACATGGAAGAGAACAAGGTTCAAGAATGACATAAAAGACAGTGGTCCTAACTGGGATGAAGAATTTTAAGTTCGTGAAGTCTACAAATCTCTGGCTGACCTCTACACTTTACATAAACACACTAAACTCTAAAGGTTAGAATAACAACCTTGTTTGAAGCCCAGATACTTGAGTCGTATTCAAGAAGAAGGGATCCATTATAGCTGTTCAAAACACCCATATAATACAGCTGAAAAATAAAAAATACGAGGGCGGATAAGGGGAAGAGGTACTAATTTTTCCCATTTTAGCTGTAGGCAGTACAAGCCCTGGCTACTTGCCAGTAGCTGGAATACAGCTCCTCAAAAGCATATACTGATCTGATAATAATAGAAGCATGTCATGCTGATCAATTTATTTCCCTTATACAACTACTAGTACTTATTACCATAGCAAGACAGCTCAGGAGACTCAACTAACAGAAAAACAATCCAGAGCAACAACAACAAAAATCACAGCAGGCCCCCCCCGACTAGCTTAAAACAGAAGGGCAGTTCACTGTTACATCAGACAAGTTCCACTTGTGGTGGGTTGACCCTGGCTGGACACCAGGTGCCCACCACAGCAGCTCTAACACTCCCCCTCCTTGGCTGGAGAGGGGAGAGAAAATATAACAAAAGGCTCATGGGTCAAGATAAGGACAGGGAAAGATCACCCAGCAATTACCGTCACAGGCAAAACAACAGACTTGACTTGGGGAAAATTAATTTCATTTATTGCCAATCAAATCAGCGTACGATAATGAGAAATAAAACCAAATCTTAAACACCTTCCCCCCCTTCTTCCCTTGCTTAAGTTTATTCCAGATTTTCTCTACCTCCTCCCTGCCAGCAGCACAGGGGGACAGAGAATGGGGGCTGCAGTCAGTTCATCACACATTGTCTCTGCCGCTCCTTCCTCCTCAGGGGCAGGACTCCTCACTCTTCCCCTGATCCAGCATAGGGTCCCACCCATAGGAGACAGTCCTCCACAAACTGCTCCAGCGTGGGTCCTTCCCACTGGCTGTAGTCCTTCAGGCACAGACTGCTCCAGCGTGGGTCCCCCACAGGGTCACAAGTCCTGCCAGAAAACCTGCTCCAGTGTGGGCTCCTCTCCACGGGGCCACAAGTCCTGCCAGGAGCCTGCTCCAGCACGGGGTTCCCATGGGGTCACAGCCTCCTTCGGGCACCCACCTGCTCCAGCATGGGGTCCTCCCCGGGCTGCAGGTGGATATCTGCTCCACCGTGGACCTCCCTGGACTGCAGGGGGACAACCTGCCTCACCAGGGTCTTCACCACGGGCTGCAGGGGAATCTTCGCTCTGGCGCCTGGAGCATCTCCTCCCCCTCCTTCTTCACTGACCTTGGTGTCCGCAGGCTTGTTTCTCTTACATGTTCTCACTCCTCTCTTCAGCTGCCATTTCTGTACCTGCCACCAACTTTTTTTCCCTTCTTAAATATGTTATCAGAGGCACTACCACTGTTGCTGATGGGCTCGGCCTTGGCCAGTGGTGGGTCCATCTTAGAGCCGGCTGGTATGGGCTCTGTTGGACACAGGGGAAGCTTCTGGCAGCTTCTCACTGAAGCCACCCCTGTAAACCCCCCCCACTACCAAAACCTTGCCACGCAAACCCAATACACACTACAAAGGGAGAACAAGCGGAAAGATGTTATCGTCAGTGGTACTGTATTCTTGCTCTTGTCAACAATCTTGTTGATTAGGATGCTGTTCAGCCAACTTAGTTTCCAGCTCACTTCAAACCCCCCCAAAACTGCTGTTAAAATAGGCAGTTACTAAAAAAACAGAAGCCTTGTTCTCTACAGTAAAGCTACTTATACTTGACTCAGGAGAAAATGCAGGTACATAGTAAACCTGATTAGGAAACTGATCTAAGTTAAACTAGATCTGACCTTTTCTTTCCTGTTCTTCCTCCTGCCATGTTTCTCACCCCGTTTTCTAGGTTAGTGTTAAGCTAGATTAGTTTTACAGTCTAGTTTGTTGAGCTGTTTAATAAATGAATGCTCATACCAGTTGACATAAATCATGAAGGTAGGTACAGTGAGTCCAGAAAGAAAAACAACAAAATCATGTTATGCATCAAAAAACAAACACCCCCCCAAAAAAACCAACCCCAAACCCCTAAAGTTACCAACCTCAAGCATCAGGACACAGTTAGTTACTGAATACCAATTCAAGGGAAGAACTGAAACTGCGTTGCAGTGACAATATCTATACTCCACATTTTCAGTTTACACAAGTTCCAGCTTAGGAAGCTTTTAGTGCCTACAATGTAGAAAGGCTATCAGAGTTTAAATTTCTCAGCTCACTATCAGCCACATAAAAAGTAAACAGCTACCATATAAGAACATACAAAAAGAAAATTCAAGCCATGCCTAAAAACATTGACAAAGATTACAGCAGTTCCTGGAACACTTAAAAATTGAACTGCTTCCACATACCAGTATCTAAACATAAGGAACACCAAAAACATAGTCACCGGTTTTATCAACACTACTGAAGATACGTATATCTACTTGCATGCTCTGCAACACATTTCTGTTCTAAGTGCAAAGAATTCAAACAAAGCATTGCTTGCATCCCACACAGTCCATGGATTAGTCTGTAGCAGGTACAGTTCTGTCTTTCATAAAATTATGCTCCATACATCTTTAAAATTGCAGGTTCACAAGAGATCAGTGAACTAGTAGTACTGTATCTAGTGCTAGATGCACAGAACTGCCCCCCCCCCTTTAAACTAAGCCTCTGAGTGTCATTACTCTAACTTTTCTTGTAGTTTTCCCCAAGTAAAAACATCTCACTAGTCAAACATAAGAAATCCCTTCAAAAACACATAATGACAGCAGTAGGCAATTACTTCTGAGAGAAAAGCTGATTAGTTGAAACAGATTGTGAGAGGACATGGAAAAGAAGCTGATTTAACACTACATATTTGAAACAATGATAGTTCAACACAAGCAAAACAAACCCCATGTGTTTTCTCTTGTTTCAATCTAAAGACAGTCAATGTGATACATATACCACAGCAACTTCCAATGACATATATACACACACTGACCATTTTTTCCTCTTTTGTTAACCTGCTTAGTTCAGGGGAAATCAGGATGGTACTTTTAGCACTATGTTCCATTCCAGGCAGCTGACAGTGCCACGGGCAGCTAAACCAATCCAATGGCTTATTTCTGCTATTACCTATCCTGCTTCTGTCACACAGTTCCACCCCTGTCCTTGTGCTAGCACCAGCATCCATCAGACTTTTTTTTTTTTTTTTTGCAAGCCCCTAACTCCTCTCAACAGACAGTTGACCATCTACTGAGTTAAAACAGATCAGACAGGGGTCCAATGAGTGCTGATGCAGGAACACAAGCAGCGGGAGCATGCAGTCAGGAGTGTGATTTCTCCTTTCTGGTGAGAGTTCTGTGAGACTTGATGATGCAAGATGGCACTTTACTGTATTGTTAGATTGTGGTTTCATAATAAGTGTTCAACACTAATGCTGACTTACACACCTGCCTCTAATACTAGTTTGAGTTATTCCCTTACACGATACCATCTTCCCCCACTGCACCAAACACTGCTTGTGAACCTGTGCTGTGATTCTAATCTAGATTTAATCCCCGTTCCTCTTCCAACATTTGCAGTAACACTGAAATTACTTCCTTGATCTGTTTTACACTGGAATCACTCCAAGAGTTTCACATCACAGCTCGAAGCATGACAGATCCACAGGAACCCCTTACCGCAGTATTGCCGCCCATCATATTGGATGATGGCACTACGGCCATAGCAAGCTTGTTCGCCGTTTAAAGAAGCTGGAGTGCCAAGGAAGCAAAACAGTTCAAAGCAAGTATCATTTTGAAGTCATTCTTGCATACAGTCTGTTAGTGGCTTAACAGGTAATAGAGCATCAAGCCATCAAAACAATCACTAGTAGACAAGAACATTACAGATGTATAGTAAAATAACTATTTCTCCTACTACTACTGTAGCAACCATGGAAAATCACCTGCAACCGCAGCAGTATTACAAAAAAAAAGTGACACTAACCTACTGCAAAATACTTACAGCCACAGCAAAAGTGAGAACACTTCTGCATATTGTGGGAATAAAGACATAAACTACTTAATGCAGGAGTGTTGCAAGTGTGGAGATAATGTCAAATAGAGTAGCTACAAATCTTTTGCTTGGGGGGGAATTCTTCTTCCTGGAAAGTGCACTTGAGAGACAGCTTGTTCAAAAATAGTAAGCAGGAGCAGAAGTTTAAATTTTTTTTTTTTTAAATATTTTAAGTCTAGATCCATCAAAACAGAATTAGATGCACCAACACATCCTAGTTTAGAGGGGAAAAAGTCTGGAAAAAAATACAAGAGCAAAGAAATATTTGTCGGCTAGATTTCAGAAGCATACAGAAATGGATTTTCACTTTGATCAAATTTCAGTTTTCATAAGAAAGTAATACCGAGGCTATTTCCTGTCAAGTGTGTGCCCTTGAGGTGCAGCAGAGGAACAGTAAAACTTCTACCCTTCCCCTCCCCCCAAACAGCAATATATTTATTTTTTTTTAAAGTAGTTGAGATACTATTTTAAACTTTCATTGTGAAAATGAGGCTTTTATATTTTAACAATACAATGCAAGGCCCTACCAAGAAGATTACAACATCCATTACTGGAGTTACCTGGCACTTTCCGTTAAAGAGCCTTAAGTTACTGCTCCAAGCTTTACCCACAGAATACCGTGATAACATAGTAAAAAGCACCACCTCATGCTGAAGCTTTTTCTTGCACCCCAGGAATTACTAGGTCTCTCCTCTGTGCCTATTCATGTGGGGACTCAATGTACTTGCAATCATGCTACCTGTAAAGTTCAAATGAAATCGGTCAGTGGGATCAATGGCTGCTTAGAAAAACTGCATAAACCCTTTTTTCTTAAGGCTGACCACAGTATGAAGCTAGACTTTTATAGCTCCATACTACCAAAGCCTCTCAATCCAATGGAATGCATTTAACCAATTCACATTACAAAGTTTTAACCAAAGAGCACCAAAGAGCAATTTTCAACCATTCCAATATTCACCTCTATAAAATATCTTGCAATTTAAACCACCATGGAACTCAGTTGCTGGCTAAATTAGGTACTTCAACTCTGAGCTTTCTGGTGCTTTTCCATAAACACAGAAAGTGAATTAGGGTATTTCGTGAGTTATGTCACAAAGACCATACCTAGGACAAAACATACCAGTAAGCGCTGCTATAAAGAGTACTTGTTAGCACGTATCATGCATGCTGCAACAACACTGACAGAATCAAGATCTTCAGGTGCCTTCTAAGAGGATCTAGTTTTGAACTCTGATTGTCATGCAAGAGTTAGGTACATCCATCAGCACAAGTCTAGGCATCTGAGGAATGTTAGTGCTTAACATAACACACACAAGACTACCATCTGAACAGCCATTTTATACTGAACACCTATTTAGAATTTCTGTGAATATATTCCATTCATTTACAATGTGAAGTCTTTTGTACCTCCAAATGTTTAGATACCAAGCAAGAGAATTCTCAGTAATGTCAGTGAAATTTTATCACTGCTTTTCTTCTCAAATTCTTTAAATGCTTGAACATTTTGACCTGAGACTTTAAATCATATTCTGCAGGTCACAAATTAACATATAGGCTGGCAAAACCCAAGCTTTTAATTCTGAAGCCCATGCAAGCATTCAAATCTGTAGACAGGTTTTGACACACAATTCGGCAATCAAGCCCTTCGTGCAGAGGCCCCCCCCTAACCATCACTGACCCTCAAGCAAGCAGTATACTGCAGGCAGCTGAGCATTATTTCTGTCTCACTGTTGTGGATATGAACAATCTGTTGACCATGAGCCTCAAGCTGAGCAATCACGGTCTTGGAAGTGTTATCCCTGGCTCAGTTTACCATTTCCATAAAGTAAGTGGATGAGGACTCCTTTACAGATAAAGGATTACAAAGTGCTCAAGTGACTACACTACAGACATGCAAATATCAAATTTAGTATCAATAGAGTAAGTAATACAAGACATCAAAGTAAAGTTGCTCATCTAAAGGGTTTAGCAGAAACAATATGACATGTTCAAGGAGTCTGTACTTTCTTGCTTCGCCCTCTGAACATAATGCTTGACAAATGATAGTCCACAGAACCATATCACCTTTCAACATTTTTTTAATTAAAAAAATGCTAAAGGTGGAATGATCCGAGTTTTTTGTTGTTGGTGGTTTTTTGTTTGTTTTAGGATTGACAGGAAGCTAGTTCAAGAATTGGGGGGCTACTACTTTACCAAATAATTTTTCTCACTTTGCTACAAATGTATGATTCTTGATAAGGGCAGAGAAAGAAAAAATAAGTTATGCCAAATCCACCATATTCACCGCTCCTCCCCCCACCATGTTACTGTTTCAGCCATCAACTTGACAACTGTTTAGACCTTCCAGTTAATACTAACTTTGTTAGACTCTTCAAAACCTTAGGAATACTTCGCCGAGTGAGAACAATGAACCATTTTTACCTTGGAAGTTAATTTGAGCTAATGTAAGAGGTTATTTTACAGAAGGTAACGCTACAGAATTTCAAAGGAGTAAAGAAAAAAACCAAGCCACCCCAAACCTGTTAAGTGTACTCTACCTCCATTATCCTGACCACTCACTTTCTTGCCACTTTGTTTACACTTTCACTCAGATAAGGGCTGCTCAACAGGCATGCCAAGTAACAGTTCTTAACCGAGATAGCTCTTGACTAACTATTAAACCACAACCAATATCCTTCCTCCTTAGCAGTTCCTAATAATTTCAGGGCTCCTTTCTATTAACTGAGTTTTGCATCATGAACATACAAAGAAATCATATTGTAAATAAGTTTTCTTCTGCTTGGAACAAAAGTAAGTGTGAAGCAACACCACAGTGCAATCAGTGTAAAATGTAAGTAATTATGTTAATGGTTTTACACTTTGCAGTTCTCAGTAACAGAGTAACCCCAAAAAACAACTTTGAAGAAGTTCCCTAAACACAACGGATCTGCCCAGCAGAGGACCCAACATATGGTGGAATTTTGTCTTACGGAGCATTCATTACATTTCTTTGCAGTCCTTGTCAGTGTTGGTCATGCTGTGCAACTGTGTTCCCTGAAGACATCTGGCGGCATACCATTATCGCCTGAAACTCCCTTCAGTCATCAATTGTCAAACAGACTTTTAGGATTTTAGTTTACACGTAAAACTGAAATGCCATTAAAAAACAGGTAACCAGAGGAACGGCCACTTCTATGTTCTGAGATATATCGGTCCATCAGATTTAACAGTTTGTCACAGTATCTATGCCAATGAACTAGCTCTCCCTATACATTCTAACTAAACTGCACTCTTTCCACAAGAAGCATTATATAATGTATTAGTGTATGGAAACACATAAGCATTGTTTTCCTAAATCATACTATAACTCGAACGATTAAAAAGACAGTCACAAGCATACACAGGTATCATGATACATGCACAGGTGTTATAACGAGTGTTTGAAAGTGTTATTGGGGCAAAAGAGCAAGAACAAGAAGTACATGTGCACGAAGCAGCTACCAAGTTACTGAAAACAGGTAAAAATAAAAAAACACAAACCCGGACAAAGCTAATCGCCTGTAATTGTAAGCGTACCTACTTGTTAGGTGTTTACTTCTTACTTTGATCTCGTCCCAAGCACAGGCAGAAACACTGAATGAATCGCTGCTCACCCTCCCGCTTACATCTTAGATGTGTTTCCACCGCTCAGCCATCAGGGAGGATCAGTACTGACACTAGCATACTACTTGAAGATCAAGGATTTTACCTATTTCCCTAAGAAGGGAAATGTCTGTTGAAACGTTACAAATAAGCAGTTCCTGCCATCGAAGTGTTCACACACACACAGGCACCCCCTCCCCCCCCCCAACAAAAAAACCCCAACCGAAGCGTCCCCCGCCCTGAGGTGGCAGCGCGGCGGCGGCAGCACACGTAACACATGCCAGCGCTGAAGGCGGGCAGCCTGCCCGCTGGAAAGGGGCAGGGAAGCGAGGGCAGAGGCGCGAGCCGTTAAGCCGGCAGGCCGCCGCGGCACGGGTATCCGCCGGGGCGGAGCGGGAGCGGCTCCGGGCTCCGTCCCCCGCCGCCGCCCGTCGCCTCGGCCGGGCTCTGCCCGCGCGGGAACGCCGCCGAGGCGGCCGCCAGGGACCGCGCTCCCCCGCCTAGACACGCGGGGAAGTCACGTGAGCCGGGGGGGGACCCTCGCGGCACGAGAGGCACCGGGGCAGCCCCCCGGGGGGGGGGGGGGCGCGAGGAGGAGGGCGAGGGGAGAACTGCCGTCGCCATGACAACTTCCAGGGGGGAGGGAAAACTTCAAATCCCAACCGTCAGTGCAGGAGCGGCTCCCTCTTAAAGGCGCACACACACACACACGCTCTCACACACAGGCGGGCTCCCCCCCCCCCCCGCCCCCCAGGCACTGGCGATGGAGGAGGAGAGGAGGGGGGCAGCCACCGGCACTCGCCGCGCCAACGACGAGATGCCGAGACAAAAGGACCCGAGCCGAGAAAGGGTCTCGGTCGGCGGCGAAGGGAGGGACCGAGCGGCCCCAACCGAAGCCCCAACACCCACCCTCCGCTGCCTGGAGGCGGCTTAGGACCTTCGCTCTCCCCCACAGACCCCGTCTCCGCTTCCGCCCTCCAAGAAAGCCGCCGGAGCCGCTCCTCCATCCCCGCTCCCCCCCTCCGCCCACCCGAGAGAGCCGGGCTCGGGGCGCCTCGCCCGCTCCCCCCGCCGAGACCCCCCGCTCCCCGGCTCGCCACCCCGCTCCCCTCAAGGACCCCACCGCCGCTTACCCTCCCCCTCCCGCCCGCCCCCCCTCCCCGGCCGGGATACCCCGCCGCCTCCCCCCCCCTCTCTTACCCACACAGTGCATGAGCCGGTGCCGCCAGGAGTCGAGTTCTCGGCGGACTCCCCTGCGCTCCGCCGTGCAGCGGGGGCTCCGGCACTGGGAGGCGGCGGCGGCAGGAGGAGCGGGAGCCGCGGCGGCCATTCTGTCTGTTCCCTTTTCCATCTGCCTCTGACCTCACGCCCGCTCATTTACATACGAGCGCGCGCTCCCCCGGCTCCTCTCCCTCCCCCCCCCCCCACCCCCCCCTTCTTGCCTCGTCGAGAGCGTGCCCGCGCCCCCCCTCCCCCCCCCCGCCCGCTCAGCATCCGGGGCGGGGAGCGCGCGCCGCCTGGCGGGGTGACGGACACGTGTCCCCGCTCCCCGCGGCGCCCCCGCCCCGCCGCGGGCCCTCCCGGGCTCCAGCCCCCCCCCCCTCCTCCCCCTTTCCGCGGGCAGCGGGCCGGTTCGGTAACCGGGCCGAAACCGGACACCACCCCCCCCTCCCTCCCCGCCACCGCCCCGTTTCCCATCGAGGTCCCCCCGGCCTACAACTCCCGCAGGGCAGCGCGCCACCTGCTCCGGCCCAGCCAGGGCGGGCAGCAGCGATGCACGCCGGGAGTTGTAGTTCGTTGAGGGAGGGGGAACGGCACCCGCCCGCCAAGCTCTTCCCACCGGGAAGACACCCCCTCCCCTTCCCCCGCCCCGGGCGGCCCTTCCTAGGGCTCCACGCTGCCTGAGCCCCAGCACCGCGGGGCGACCCTCGCCCCACGCCTCCCGGCACCGCAGCTCGGTGGGAGGCAGCTCCGGGTTCAGAGGATTTCAACCACCGGCGCAGGTCTCGTCCTCGTCCCACGGCGCTGCCCCGGGCGCTGCTCGGAGCGGGGCTTGCTCGTGGCCCACCGTCCCCACTGCAGCCTCTTCCACCCCCACGCGTGACCCCCCGGAGCCGCTGCCCATCATGGCAGTCCGCCCCTGCTTCCATCCCTTATTCCACCACCTGCGTGGACGTGGCTGTCGCGCGAGGGAAGGCACAACGCTACGCCTTCCCAGGTCGCTTGCCGAATTCGCTCTGTCGGGAGATTTTCAAAGTTCTCCAAACTACTGCTCGGTTCACCAGGCTGCTTTTAACGGCTCTGCCTTCAGCCTGCTCGTCCTAAG
The DNA here is from genome assembly GCF_964188355.1 of Buteo buteo. Classification (NCBI taxonomy): domain Eukaryota; kingdom Metazoa; phylum Chordata; class Aves; order Accipitriformes; family Accipitridae; genus Buteo; species Buteo buteo. The sequence continues at coordinate 17,823,489 of NC_134171.1, forward strand.
GGTGTTGATCACATAGTGCCAGACAGGGAGGTGTGCTGGGGACCGGCGTCACGCGAAACAGAGCGTTACCTCCCACCCCCCCTTTGGAAAAGGCTAGCATGGAAACTAGAAGCAAGTCGGTTTCGTTCAGTATCTGGGAGCACGCCTGAGAAAGCTTGCTATCAACCTATGAATGACTTCAGAACTAAAGTCAGATTAAGGTAACTGCAAGAAAGTTAACACACAAACGTCAGACTGGATTACTTGGAGCATCTGACAACCTCTTGGACAGTCGGTTTTGCTGCTCTGCACGCAGCCACCCTCATGCTTTACCTCCAGACTCCAGCACAAGGCAGACATCCCTCAGCACCAGTCTAATGTGACAATTGCTACCCATGCCTTACAAGAGAGCGATTAGCAGTCTTGAATTCCCCAGACAGAAAAATCAAGAGCTTGCTGTTTTCTCAGATCCTGGTGCATCTCTGAGTGCCTCCTCCTCCCCCACGCTCCCCTTCTCAGAACAGTCTCTGTATGCAGTGTTACTTCAGCGAGAAATGGCATTTTCTGTGCCCATTTGCAGGTTGTGATAGAAAACAGGATTTAATGAGGCCATAGAAAAGACAAGACACCCTTGCTTCTCCCCTCCCTCCCCCATAAGGGCCAAAGGAGCAATGCTAGGAAGAATCCTGTCACCCCTATCTATACACAACATTTTTCTTGTGCTGGAGGATGAGCAGAGTTAACGACGGTGATACTGCGTCTAAGCTGCAGAAGGGCTTCAACTTTGAACAAAAAACGGGAAGCCGTTCCCCACTCATTCGTCCCTCTACCCATCTGTGTAGAGCATCACTGCAACCAGAAGCGGGGCTGTTTGGGAATGGAGCCCTTACCACCTTTCAGTGGAGCACTTGAGAATGGCGAGACTGGAAGTGCAGGTGAAAAGGCAGCCTATTGCTTCCTCCAGCTTTTCATCATGGCAGCCAGCAATAAATAGCAAGCAGCAGCTTGCCAGTGTCCTGGCTACCTCCTTCTTCACCTCAGATCTGTTGCGAGTATCTTGGCTCTCTTATTTGCACTGGACTTCCAAACAGCAAGAAAAACCATCAGCCTTGCCTCAGAGAAGTGGCAAAAGCCAAGGCAACTCTGGGAAGACATTGTCAAAACCCACACAAACTAAAATGTAACCTTATTTGGATAGAATGCATCAGTTTCAAACTAATAATATTCTCCAGTAAAAGATAATTTTTTTGCCATAAGGTGGGCTTAAAAAAAACACAAGCTGTCGTGCATTTGCTTCTCATGCAAACCTTCCATGGTGGGTATCTCCTTCTGAACTCCTTAAAGATGTTCTTTTTTGTGGGTGAAGGACATATTCAGGGATTGCTTGTAGAGCACAGCCCTGAAGATCAGCTCTGCTTCCACTGGAATGAACAAAACTTTGGTAACAGATGGCAGGTCACGTCTTTTTTTGTAAAGAAATTTCATAAAAATAAACTTTGTCACTTCTGTAAAACAGCTAATTGAGCTTAATGAATTCAACACACAGGAATTTTAAACACTATTCATTTAACTGAATCCCTGAGGTTATCTGACATGAATCAGTTTTGTAGGGACACAAATGCCCTGCATCTGAAGAGTTTTATTGTGAGATGTCTATGATTAAATAAAGAGTAGCGGAGAAACTACACCGCCTCCCCCCGCCACCCCGTTTTGTTAATTTAACACACTTTTTGTTGTAGTTTCAAGGTTCCTCCTGTTTGAGAGGATTCCCCATGCATGAAAGAAAAAAGAAGTAAACCTGGCTAGCAAAGTTGGCGGGCAGGTTTCAGGGAGCAGGAGGAGGAAAAGGGAAAGAAAGAATTTCAAACTGAATTTTTATAGTCGCCTAGATTTTGAACTCCTAGGCCTTCTGAAAATACTGCCTAGACATCAGATATGCTGTAGAGACTAGGTTTTGAACCATTCCCTCCCTTTGAGATGTTTTATTCTTCCAAACTTAAAACTGAACCAGGTAACCGAAGGATCTTGCTTTGTCAAACCATCAGGGGTGTTATTTTTACGTTAGCCGTACTGGTTTTTCTTCTCTATGAAAATGACTTTCCAGCCAAGAGGTCACTTCTTAGGTGGATTTGTACTTGATTTTATAGAAGTGATTCCACTTTTCTGAACAAGGGTTGGATCAAAACTCAAAGTCTGATTGAGGACAGAAGCTGGAGCAGTGAGGGATAATTTTGATTTAGTTAATTTTAGCTGCCTATCCTACCTAATTTTTATGGGATCAGGGAGTCAGTTACTTAGAAATGGCTCTGGAGGCAAAGTCCAGTGCAATTCTGTCTGAAGATACAGGAATTATTACTGCCATTCTTTCTGTATGTTTCATCTCATATTAATTTGGGGGTAAAGAGAAATTAAAACAGTCACAGATGCTGACAGTTTGATACCACAACCCCATCAAAATCTGACATTTTGAATTAATTTTTTTGAACACACATTGGGGAGATTTAACTCTCTTATTGAAACATTGCAAAATTGTTCATCACCAAAACCTCTTTATAATTAATCCCCAAAGGTGAAATTCACTTCTGTACAGACAGCTTTACATGGCTCTTTGTCGCGTAAGTACTGCTTTGCGGAAACTGGGGGTAAGATGAAGTGTAATTAAAACAGTCTAACTTGAACAGTCAAAACCCTGTAGTAAGTCTTTTGCAGATGCTATCTTGGAGTACCTCCTGAAGTGGTGAGCCCCCTCTTTCACATGAATGCAATTTGTAAACTTGGAAATTGTCAGTGTCCTGGTAAAACAAGAAAGAGTTAAATGATGAATTGTGTGATAGCTTTATGAATAAGTATTGCAGAGAATCATTCATACTTGAACGATACACCACAGCAGAAAATAAAAGGGTAAAAAAAAAATGACACTAGAGGAGATTTCACCATAAACACTAACATGATCATTTAGGTACAGGATCTAGCCAAACAGAATAAGGGTTATTTAGTAATTAGTGTGAGTATTAGATTGCCAATACAATACCTGACTACTTAAACCTGTTTGCAATATTCACTTTTTAACAATTTAGCACATTATAAAGAATTCAGAAATGCTCATAAGATATACCACTTTTGCAGTGTTAGATGTAGGAAAAATGTCATTTTCAGCAATCAAGTATATAGGCCATTTTCCCCCTTTTTTTTTTTAAATTGCCATTTTTTTTTCCTGATTGATCATTGAGGACTTAATCTAAAAAAATGCTAGGGGACTTAGCACATAGCTTCCACAGAAGAAGCTCTGACAAGCAAACCTTCCAGTTCTGTTCAGCTATCTGCACATGCTTTTATTCATGCTTTTAAGGCAGAATCCCTGTGGTCACTCCTAAAGGCACATTCATACAAAGTATTTAAGTTGCTCTAGAGTTGCCTGCATAAAGCTGAGTTCGAATTCAGGACCTGGAAAAGTACACCTATTCAAAAGCAACAGGATTTTTCAGGTGCAATCTCGTCCTTAGATTCAGGCTGTGATGAGTGGACAGCCAGCACAGCAGTTTTGTGACGGTCTGACAAGATGCAGAAGAGCACAGTCTCATCAGCTAGAATACCATGAATTTCAGAGATTTAAACTGATACACTGTACTGTGAAAAGCTGTGGCTGAGGAGGTTGGCAGCCTCCAAAAGAGAGGTAAGCACAAACAGCTAGGGAAGAATAATTATTTTCCACTGCAGCTGGATTTCTGTAGTTTGAGGCACCACTGCTCCACCTACTATTTCACCTACTGCCAGCAGATACCTCCACTATTCCAAATTTGATATACAGCCTATTCTTTTTCCTCCAGTGGAGGAGGAAGGTAACATCCAGCAGGAGAACCTGGACCAGCAGCGGTAGTGCTGTACGGCAAGAATGCTGTGAGAGGTGTGCCATCCCGTTACCTACTGCCTCCCAGCCTGTGGTGGCAAGCAGCACGGCCCAGGTGAAAAGATTATGCCTAATCTAATAGTTTAGACTTTGAATTTTCATAACAACCTCAATCAGTGTGAAGTTACACAAAAATATCTTTAAGATCCAGAATTATTTTGTAAAAAAAGCTAAAATCCTTCACAGTTAGTGGCTGACACCTGGGTTAGGGGCCATGTGAGCCTTGACACTTTAACCCAAAACATTTCCTTGCATTTTCATCAGTTCTAGTAAGGAAAGTGAAAGCTCAAACTCAAATAAGAATGATTGGAGAAGTTTCCACTTAACACACAGGTGAAAGAATTATCTTTTTAACAAGGCAGAAAAGTCAGGCGACTTCAGGTCTGCTCATCGGCTTTTGGATCACCAGGAAGAAGTAAGATTTGCAAGCGTTCCAGGCCCCTGAGGTTTAGGCCTTTTATCTCCCTGTGCTCCTGTAAAATTCAAAATAGTTTACAAATGGTGATGTGTGAAGGAGACACTATAATTTAATATGAAATCTCTTAAAGATGAAGAAAGAAATGGCACTTGTTTACATCTGAAATCTCAGGGTTTAATATTTGGTGTTCAGTGACTGTGTATTTCAGCAATATATATGATGAAAAGTACTGCTGTGTCCTAATTACAGGGTCTGCTTTTGTGAATCTCATCAGCATTAGCTGATATCACTATCTTTCAACATATGTGCACCACTGTGTCTGTGCACAGGTTAATAGAAAGCTAGCCAAGGTGAATTTCTAAGTGTACACTAACATTTTTTAGCTAAAACCTGCTCCTTGAATCTCTACCTAGAGAAAAGTACCAGGAAATTCATGAAGTGAAGCTTTCCTCAAGTAGAAGGGCAGCACTAAGCCAGTCAAGTCAGCGCTGTATTTGTGCCCCTGTTATTGACCTAATTCTAAGTACATGAAACATGATTATTGCAGGCAGATGACCGTTTTTCACAAACATCTTTATCCCTCGTACAGGAAGGCAAAAAATGGGAAAATGCTTCTTATCGTATGTTCTAGCAGTAGTGCTCTTAAAGCTGTGAGGATCTAAATAGGTAAAACAAAGTTTGTATCTGAGCGGATGTTTTCTTATCAGACCATCTAATTAACTTAGCAAAAAGCAGCCAAGCTTTCAAGAACACCAATATTCTTCATGTCCTGTCTACTTTAACTATACTAGCTGATTTAATAGAGATGTCACTTCCATGTATCAAACTAGCCTTGTTTGTAGCAAGCAAGCATTGTAATAAAACTCTACAGTAAATGTTCATGAAATAGATTCACTTGGTTTTACATGGGTAACTAAAACATGAATAGAGCTCTCAGTTTATACCATATTAGAATATACAGTGACATTTTCATAGGTTATTTTCAGATCTTTGTTTATCACTACTCTTTAGAGGCTAAGGTTCTGGTGCTACTGTGGCCGAAGCGCCATGGTCTCATCACACACATGTTCTGCTACGCCAGAACACACGTGTATGAAGGCTGCATTACATTTAGACAAACCCCTAGAGCTAGAAAAAAATCACACAACTTTTGTGGTGAGCTGAGCACATTTGGTCAGAGTGGAATCCAAATTGTTACTTTACAGAATCACTGCTTAAAGCAGAGCTACGTTTCAGTGCACAGTAAGGTAGAAAAAATAGGGCTTTAAACAATACAGGCTTGTAAGGTGAAATCAAATACTAATACACAAAATACACGAAAGACTATGGCGTTATCTTAGAAAAAACAGGACACTTTGCAACTAGAAATATAGCAACTTTTGTTCAGTACTAATTTAAAACATTTATTATTCTTAAAGTGTTCTTATGAGGATGATATATCCTATGCTTCAGTACTAGCCTGGAAGAAAAAGGTGTGTAAGTGAAAGGAGACAGCTTGAAATGCCAAAAAATAACAAATTAGTCTTCTATAGATTAGACTGCTGTTTTAACATGTCATTATTTGACTATTAAAATTAAATTTAGAGGGAAGGTAAAATCCGATATATACTCCTAAGTGATGTCTCCATAGCACTATCCATCAAATATGGCTGTTTTTTCCTTCCATTTAAACTGTTATCCTATGTTCCACACAGCTGAGTAATGTCACTCACTCTCTCTAAAGTTTCCCAAGTGGCCAAGTAATTTAAGTATGCCATCACCAGAGCAACTCTGCAGCTGAAAATATACTGCTATTAAACCCAGAGAGAATAGATCACTAATTGCAGCTTAATATTAGAGACAGACATGAAATACTGAGCCAGCCATCAGAGCATGCGCTGGTGATCCAAACTTATGCTATTATTGAAAAGACAACTGTTTACTGTCTTCATGAATTACTTTTACAATTACACTAGATAAGAACTCGCTAAAGCTAAGTCATACAAGGGCTGCTAGTCCTGCTGCAGATGACAGATTAATTATTATTTAAGCTAAAAAGGAAGTTTTTTCCCCCAAACGTACTCTTCCTTGCGTGGAATGTCACACTGGGTGGGTTTCCCTGGATGACAGTAGTGCCAACAGAGCATGTGACAAGATGCAGCACACTTGGAGCATCAAACAGAGGATGTGGTTCCTTCTCCCAGAAGGATTACAGTCTAAATAGAGAGGGAGAGTATCACATAAGCAACACCCAATCCACAAGCTTGTTGCTCCAGCAGAGTCATTGCCCAGGAAGCAGAGCGTAGGGTAACACCGCCTAGGTCTCTAGCATCTCCCCAGGAGTGGATGTGTGTGTGATTCTGGGAGGAGGAAGGTGTATGCCCATAACGGGTCTTTTGTTTTTGTTTTTACTGCAGAAATCCATGTTTTAGAGTCCTTTGCATCTCTTTCCAGCTGTGGTTTCCAGCATAGGCTACAATTTTATAGCCAACCCAAGCCGCATCTGCCATGGGAGGTGGTAGGAAATGAGACTGAATGGCTCATTGGTCGCTTGAGTAAAGCAGTTTATTTCCTGTAACATCACTTGCAGAGTTATTGCCTCTTGCAGTAGACCTCTTCATGGTTTGATTTAGAACAACTATTTTTATTACATCTATAAGCTTCATCTTATCAATTTTATGTATAACCTTTCTTTTAGCTGAATTTGTCTGTGGTTCAGGTTATGTTATCTTCTGAATCCCCCACTCAACTCCCTTCTGCCTCCTTTCCCACCAATTCCATGTCTTCAATTTTCAAGCTAAATATCTCAAATTGAAAAAAAGTAGAAGAAAGGAGGAACATTGTGGGTGAAATTCACAACTCTTTTAGCAAAATAAACAGAGTGCAACATGATTTCTCAGACCCAAACTAATAAGAAAATAAGGACCTGGTTATTCTTGAAATGCAACTATTTCACTAGCTAGATCAGTGCTGTGGCGTTTAGTTTTCTATGGCCTTGTATGGCTTCACAAAACTGCATTCTTGAAATGTTTGGGTTTTTGTCTGCTGCTTCTCAATAGGTATCTTTTCATGTGGTTTTAATCAATCTTAGTAGTGCTGCAAAAGGACTGAAAATAACATTTCTATTTTGCAAGGCAATTCAACATAAACAAGATATTTTCTTATTGTCCCTTTTTTTCATACTTATATTTTAAAATCAAACACATGGAATGATTTTTTGGTTCATGTTATTTCTCAAGTAGCTTTTTTAAAACTTGATTTTATGATTTTCTTACATTGTCTGACCATTTGCACATTAATTTTTAAAGACTATTTTTGTATTAGGTTAATTCAAACAAATTAACAGAACAATTATAGATTCACATTAAGTATTCCTTTTTGGGACTACATGAAGTAATCCCCTCAGCTAATAAAAAAATGAAGTCACAGTAGGCTGAGTATGACAGACTGAACAGTTCCTCATTGGATTCCTGCTGAGAAAAGCAGACGGCAGAGTAGATGTACTGCAGATCATCATAAGAAAAAGAGTAACATTGCTGTTGTCCTTTCCCATAATTTGGTCATCCCTGGAAAGGCCTTTTTCATTCCAAGTATTCATGGGTTCAGATGCAAACAGAACTACTCTTTTCCTTCTCTATCTTAAGCAAGTCCACTTCCTCTAAAAATGCAAACATTTGTTTCTTCCCTTTCTTCCTCTTGTTTAAAAATTTAAGCGTTTAAGTTCCCACCATTTGCCTTGAAGGATGTTTTCACAGCTAGATATCTATATTCCCTGGTAATACCTCCCCACAGCACAGAGCAAGATGGCTAAGAAACTGGTGTGCATCTAAGTGTGCTATAACCACTTCAGAGCAATGCTGGGATCCTGCTCCTTCAAGTTTGGGCACAGTGCCACAATGATTCAGATATATTCCTTCTCCATCCAGTTTCTCTATTGCATTACTTTCCATTGTGCAATTTTTCTTGCCTTGCTGCTTAGGCTTGAATCAAGGTATGTTTTCAACCTTTTCTGCACTATTATGTATTTAATTTCTTTCAAAGGGATACAAAGAGGCTCCTGTCTTCACTGATTCTACAGTCTTGGGCTTAAAGAAATAACAGAATTTGTAATGCGAGTGTGAGAGCTGGCAATGTTTTGCTCTTTAAGGTAGGCACTCTATCTTACACTGTAGTGTTTTACTATTAAAAATAAAAAATTAACCATAGACTTGAGTGTTAACATGAATACTGTTACAAGCCACGGCTGTACCACCACTTCAGATTTGGTTGACAAGGTTTCATACTGAGTACTTCTCACACCCTTGTAACAAGCCCTCTCTGTTTAGATTATTTCTCATATTCTTAGGTTTTTAGGCATTCTCACAGTCAGCTTTTCTCAACATTTATCAACCAGGTGTTGCTGCCATAAAATAGATTCCACTGTGATTCATTCAACTAGTCATTCAGACTGGAGAGTCAAGGGAGGTGGTAGGAATGTCTTAAACCAACAGCATCGGTTGCTGATGATTAAAGCGGGTTCTAATCTTCTATCGTTGTATCTAGAGGTCTATGAAAGTGGAATAGATTTAGCTACAAACTCATTGTAGAAAGCATACAAGCTTTTAAAATCCAAAGCAATTTTGATCTTTTTAAAAATTGTATTTATTTGGAAGATAGCTAATCTCTAGGGATGCTATCTCCAGTCCTCAGATTCAAAAAAGCTATAAGAGGTCATACACTTCCACTAGTAATTCAGCTGTTTCAATCTGGAATTCTTTTAGAACTCAAGTGAATACTCAAGTCCTGGTGATTTATTTTTAGTGTTTATTTTAGCAACTTGTTCCATATCTCTTGCACAGCCACTTTGATTTCAGACAACTCCTCTGCCAAGTTCCCTCCTCCCAGAAATAAAGGGTTCAGCATAAGGATCTCCCTAGCTTCTCCCACCTCCAACACTGATGCAAAGAACTCATTAAGCTCCTCAGCAGTGGCCTTGTCCCCTGTGAATGCTCCTTTTATACATGGAGCGCTGCTTCGAAAATAAATCTCAGCTCCATTTCGACATTGACCTTGTACAACTGTTTTGCATGGTTATTAGCAACAGATTATTGGAAATAGCATATTTGCACTGCTAGGATCAATATTTCTTATCAGTGAAAATATTTTAGTTTAAAACATCTTGCATTTCCTTTGTAGAAAAGGAAAGGGTAGGAAGAACTTACTAGCTGGAATATAGAGTCAGAATGTGACAGAATGTTCATTGTGCTTTCAGGGATATTAGGACTTTCAGCGGAGATGGTTTTCTGTTTGGTGTAGACTTACCAGGTGTGGCCTGCAAGACAGGAGCTTGATCTGTTGCTGGGGAATTCCTGTGTAGCTCTGTGTAGATCTGTAGGTTGCTTGACAGGAGCTTGTGCATATTTGAAAAATGATCTCCCCAAAACTACCTGATGAGCTAAGATGGAACTTGGCCTGTCAGGTAGAAACCAGTCAAGGTCAGCATAACCTGCTATGATGCACAAGCAGCTTTATGTGTAGAGTGCTACATAAGTATATAAATTCACCCACACAAAATCCCCACTCCCTGGAATTCCAGTGCTTACCAGCTTTCCCTTACCACAGCTATCATGTGCTGACCCTGGTTATCACCACCCTCCCCACAAAGGGTCCCTGGCTAGGTATGTCAGAGCTTCAACAAGGTTTGCACACTCCAGCACTGAAAAGGTTGTGCAAGTAGTAACTAAAACTCCTCTCCCCTTATTTTCATATATGGGCAATTAGTTGGTTAAGTGTGGGGGAAACTGGTAAAACATGTTATCTCCCAAAGATTTAGGCTAACTCTGTGCCCAGTCAGGGGATAACAGTAACAAGTTTCCTACCTCTGTGCAATTACAAAACATTTCTGAAATTTAACCAAACATGACAATTCTAATCTTGCTGTTTCTTGTCTCTGCAGAGCTAAATGCAGTCACAGCATTCTGGTTTTTTTTTTTTCCTATGACACACACTCTCCTGTTACTCTCAGCTGCTCAAAGCATTTGGTTAAAACAGCCATACTTTCTCTTGTTAAAGTTACCTAAGAGCACTGTGCTTAATGTTTAAACAGCTCCATGTGTACCCAATTATGAAAGCAATTAATTTAGTCAAAGACTAGATTAACTGCCATCTGTGGCCTGATTGTTTGTTAAATTTGAGTACTTCTGATCAAAATTGTCATGAACAAAGTCTTATACAGCATGTGACAAATCAATGTAGCCCAAGGATGTCTTGGTATGGAGAGGGTTCAACATTAAGTGTTAAATATTATTATACCACTTCTATCACCAATTTGTACAGCATATATTATTTGGGATGCATTTTATTTGTTTCACAGAAGTGAGACCTTGGAATTTGCTAATAAAATAATGCTGCTGTTAGTGGTGTAATAGATGATACAAGAACCATGGCTAGGATAAGATGATAAACATATACACAGTAGAGGACAAAAAACCGAGGGTAAGGTATAAAACAAAACCAAGCTGGAGAAACAAATGAAGCAGAAGCTTGAACTCCAATCAGCCCTCATGACAGGACCCTACATGGATATCCAGCTAGTCACCAAATAGGCAATGCAACTATTTAGCTAATCCATACAAAGTGGACACCTGTAAAAAGAAAGAGCACGTGAGTCAGCAGACAAGCAAGCCTTGCCCTAAGCCCTCGGTGGTATGATAGCTATCAGGCTCTTCTCAGTACTCGGAGATGTCTGTTCTAACTTCCTAGGGCAGAGGATAACATGCTTTGTTTGTGTCTCCCATGACCTGGGTGAACATCATAGACTGTTTTGGAAGGAAAACATGACCAAATGGCAGAGTTCCTCTTTCCCCTCCTACCCCCATGCCCCAGCCTTTGTTAAAAGTGCACAAAGGTATCATTTCAGGAACACCATCACTCTCAGGCTGAAAATACTCGAGGGATATGGTCAACATTTGTGACATTTTTCAGGTAGTCCTCAAACTGTATTTTTTAAACAGGTAAACAATGACAACATTCTTTTAAGAAACATGCTTCACCATGAAATATATTGATTTATATTTTGGAGTCACGTTTATTAAGTGGATGAGAGGAAAAAAATCAGGTTTGATATGGTGACTTAGAAATATTTTGGTATAATACTAAGCCTCTCATAAGTGAGAGAGGAAGCAGAGGTATTTCTACACTGCAGTTACAAAATAAGCCATATTCTAGAGTTCAAATTTATTTTTTTTTTAATGATCCTTGCTGGCATGTTTTCTAGATTCTCAATGCACTTAAAAAGGAAGAAGAAAAACAGGCAGCGGAATGAAAAAAAAAATATCTCAAAAGTGAGATATTGGAAGTAAAATTACTTCAGTTAAAGGATACTCATTACTTCCCTGCTAGAATATAACTGTCTGAATCACATTAGCCTTTCTAGAGGAACTCATGGGGTCTGTCCTATTGTCCCTGCATTTTTTTGACCATCACTGCCTAAAATATGGTTCTCCATTTTGTAGGAAATGCCTATGTTTCTTTTTTCCTATAAATGTTCAGTGTTCCACCTGGCTATAGTGAGACCCACATTTTATTTAATAAGCTGAGTACAGTGCAACAAGCTCATTCTCACCATCCTTGACAAATTCAACAAATTTTGCATCAGATGCACATTTTCATCTTTTGGATCTTCTGTTTACTTTCAGATCACTAAAGAAAACTTTGAAATAGCAATCCATTTTTTTAAGTATCAAATAGTGTTGGAGCTTTCTGTCAACCTTTACTGAGGCCTGCTAAACAAAATTATTCAGTAAGGATTCCCTATTAACCACTACATTGTCAGATGCTTCACATCTTCAGATAAGGATTAAAAATATTGTGCTATATTTCTAATAAAACAATGTCACTCAAGACAAAGTCAAATACAAAAGTATAGAATGTCACAATTTATAATTTTTCCCTCATTATTTCAACAGTCAATAACTTTATATGTGGTTTAATGTAGAGAGAATGGTAATTAAGTAGAACAAGAAATAATTTCCAATATGTAAAAGACAGGTGGAAAATGCTTTAGTGTAAAATGTGTGAAATTTAACACAGCCTTGAAAGACTGGGCTTTTATACTTAATAATATTACGAGGTAAATAAATTCAATATCTATTAAGACCTTCTCCTCTAAAGGTATGTAAAGTTTCTTCTCCCCGTTATTTCATGTCTCATTTGTCAAAACTTTTAATATACTTGGGATGATTAAGGCGTCACATCTAGTTTGATTTTGTTTTTCTCTTGCACGCTTCACAGTGACCCTTCATCCAGTGTCTGATGCAACTGTTCTCACCAACAGGGGAATTGGCTATACTGTCTACAGCTAGATTTTACTCTCGGAAGCACAGCTGTGCTCCCACTAGAAGCAGAAACGATGATGTAGTGGGCCTCTCTAAAGATATAAACTTAAGTGATGGTGGCGATTCCAGACATGGGAAAACAGTCACCCTTTTGGTTATCTGGAAAGACATTTCCTCTTGGTTACAGAGGTGTTCAGTCAAGAAATAGCATGCCTCGGAGCAGGGAAATGCATTTAAAACAAGTCTTCTGGAGCCAATATGCTTCCTTAAAATGCCAGTTTGTAACATTAAACACAAACAAACCTTCAAGGTGAAGAAACAGTTCAACTCTATGCAGAATCCTGATGACCTGCAGCAGATTTTTCTCTCTCAGAAACAAAGCCATATATATATACACGCACCTATCCCTAGGTACACACACATAAACCAGCAGCAATCCCTCGTCATGCAAGCAAAGCTCAGTATGAAAATGAAAGTAAAAAAAAAAAAAAGAATATTGATACATATTATTAAACATTTTTTCCTCCTTTACATTGCTTCTTATAAATATGACAGAATTAGAGAGACAGGTGAATATAGTGTTACGAAGTCTGCAAAAATATATAAAGAAAGGGTCATTATGACAAGTTTTTTTCTGCTGTATATTGAGAACAAATTTTGCTTCTTTGTATAAGTGACAGGCAAGAGTAGCTAAAGGAAAAGGTTATAAGGAAATCCTCTTGGTACAAGCTATACAAACCTCCAAGCTACATAAGCTTCCTGAAGTTTCATTTTAGTGAGCTTTCATTTCATTTTGATATAGCTTGCTTGAGAAATGATGACTTAGAAATCGCCTTTCCTCAAAATATTGAAGTGATCTGGTAGTCATCTTGCTTCTTTGCCTGAGGAGGAGTAAGGATCCTGGAGTTTATGGAAAGGTTGCTTGAGGATCTGCTAACTTGCCTCTAACATAACCAATGCTCCTGACTCCAGCACATATTGTGGGCTTTGTAGGCAGTGTCAGCAATTTTTTTTTTTTTTAAAAAACCAACAACTAGAATCAGAAAACTTTAATGTGCTATCTTCAAAAGAATTAGAGCAAAGGAAAAAGTATTCAAATACTCACCCAGTACAAGCACTGAATAATGCAAGGCACAAGCTAATCACTCCCCAAATGAAGGCTATAAACCAGCATCTCTTTTTTTTGTTCTTCCAAGAGAGACGTATTTCAGATTAGAAAATAGGACACAAAGGTTATTTTTATCTAACCTGATCACTCAAGCTTAGAGCTATAACCAGTCTGATTATGATAGTCAATTTAACTTTTTGTACACAGTTTACTCTATGTTGTGTTTTGTTAATAAACCCATGACTGGGCACAGAGAGAATAGCTACCTATCTGTATTGCTCTGGCTGTCACACTCTGGTTGGGTGAAGTCCATAGGGTAGAGGGAGGTGGTTCCCCTGGGAGTAGTTAACCATGTTCACCTGGGAGAAGGTTTAGGTGTGAAAGAATAGGATTATTACAATAAGTGATTTCTTTCATGAAGAGAAAAAAATCTTGCCTCTTTAGAAGGGTGAGAAAGAGTCCGAGGAAGAGGACATAGTGAATTTGCAACTGGAAACAAATTTGTAAAGGAGTTAAGTTACAGTAGTGTGAACACTCAAAGAGTTAAGTCTCAGAGGGAATAGAAAGAACATGGCTTTCTTGAGCAGATTATGCAGCATGTATTGAGTTTGGGAAACTTCTGGGTAAGAAAAATGGACTGTAAGGAAGGTCATAGCCTTTAGGGGCCCAGCAGGTAGGGAACAGATTTGTTCTCAAATCATTTTTCAAACATATGTCTTGATATTTCTGAATTTGCTCTAGTTACAGGATTAGTTTGTTCTCTTCCATTGTTATTTGTCTAATGGGACCTCTTTTTAGGGATTATAAATCTATAGCATCTTTGGGTGAGTTTACCTTTAAAAAGGGTGAAACTGAGCTAATATCAAGCTTCTGGCTAAATTTGGGTTCTTTTCTGAATAAGTTCAGGCCTTGCTTCTGCAAGACAATTTATGTGGACAAGTGTTTGCTCTTGTAGCAATTTTCCAAAAATTCCATCCTAGCTTACCTGACTGCAAATAAATGGATATACATATAGCTCAAAACCAAAGATATCTGTGTTCTTGTTTCATTACTCAGATCTGTATCTGCAAAATATTTCTTTTGTCATCCTGTAGCCATTTTTTTGTCACTTTTTCACAGGTGAATTTTTAGTAAAGCTTGGTTTAAAATATGCAAGACTGAGGCTATATGGTATCTTTTTGTTCTGGAGAAAAGAGTAACACCAAATCTGAAATATAATCTGCACAGGGATGGTTTTCGTACCCCTGAAATAAAATGTAGTGAGTATTTAGTAACCTGAACAACACTTCAGAGAGTGAAGATCAAACCTTGGACTAACAGGTGCCCTTGCTGATGTTGTAACTGCATCTGGCTGGATTCTGGTGTAAGCAGAATAAACTGCATTTACTGAAACCTGGGAGTTTTTCAGAATGGCTAACAATATTGTTTCCACTTTTTATGAAGTATGTTGGAGAGTGTTTAGCAAACACAAAGGTGTGCAAGGGTTTTTGTACGAATTCAATGAACAGAAAATATTCTGTCCTGAATGATCATTCTCAAGAATAAATGTTGTGTTGTTTACAGTGATCAATAGGATTATACTGACTCTAGCTCATGTTTTCTTATTTGTTTTGATTTTTCATTTGATTTAATCATATCAGCTTCATGTATTTCTTATTCTTTAAAAAAATAACATTTTAATTAAACTGTACTGAAATAATTTCTTTGTAAATATTTACTCAGAAAGCTGCTTCACCAGGGTGAGGCACAGGAAACAGCTCTCTGCCATATACACTGAACAGTTATGGTTGGAATTACTGCAAACCTAACAACTGTATCTATTTAGCAATAGAAGTAAGAAATGGTACAAATTATTATAATATGAGGAAAAATGAAAAGCAAAGGGGAAAGGAAGAAATGTTTTTCCTTCCAGGAATAGTCTATTGCTTAGAAACATATCAATCTCAAATGGCAAAAATCAAACAGATTTCTAAATAAAGGTCAAACTGGTATGACAGCATTAAGAAAGCCAACAAAACTAGTATGAACAGAATTTGCTCAGCTTCGTTCCCCCTTCTTTAATCTGAATACTTTCCTTTTCTGCTTCTGTATAGAATTATAAAATGGAGTCTACGTAAAGATGTAGTTATTGGTTATACCAGTGTATGGCTGTAAGTCAGGAAAGCACTTAAGTAGGTGATTAACTTCAAGCATCCACTTACCCACTTTCCTAATTATGAACCTAAGCACATACCAAAAGTTCTTTCCTGGATTGGTTTTATGCTATGCCTGTTGACTGCAGCAGAGCACAGAGCTATCTGAGCTAGTTTGAAAGCAGCTTGCTCAGGGGCTGGAAACAGTCTGTAACCACAGCTGCCTGGCGCTCGGGGTGATTTCACTGACTTGCTTCCAGTGCTCAGGCTGCCTTGGTAAAGCCTGTTAAGTTATGCAGCCTGCAGTATACGCTTCCTTCTGTTAGTTTGCTCTAGTTTCTGCAGAGCAGTTGCCTGCCTTTATTTTCCCAAGGTCCGGCTATTTCTTTTGTAGGGAAAGTACTTACAGACCTCAAAATCAGAGGAATCGGATAGAAGCTCAAATAAAGGGCTTATGATCATGAAGCCTAAAATATGATCCCAAAAGATCTTGCTCAGTAGCAGTTTCATTCTAGATGCACTTGACTTTCTTTGTTTCTTTGCCTTTAAAGGTGCAAACGTGTCTAGCCTTTTGGTTTTGTGCATGTCAAAGGCTGTTTGGAGCTTGCACTAGTGATCAGGTCTTATGTCCCCATTATTTATATTTTTGGAGGTTTACTTTGGAGTTGCTGTAGTCTGGCCCCATGGATTAGTTGTCCAGCCAGGAGTGGATACTATTAGGTGTGCTCCTGGAACATACCTTCTAGCTTAGTTTCATCTGAAAATAATGCACCTTTTGCACTCTAAACCAGCTCTGTAATGTGAAGTGGAGCATAGGATGTGGCAATAAGTGGGAGACAGGCTTGAAAACACTAATTTTTGATTGAACTAAAATGCTAAAGTAGGTGGTCCCAACATAATTTTCTTTTGGTAAAGATAATGATCCAGTTCCAACTTATTAATAGCGAAATACCTTGTCTGACAGTGTTGAAACATGAGTGTGATTTTACTCATAACCTCAGGTATCACTTTGATATATCTGAAAGAACTACGTAAGTAAATATATGACGGTAACCTCATACTATCTCAGAGCAAGAAATGAATTAAATGACTAAAGCATTAAGTTTTTTTGTTAGATGGGTGCTTATTTTCTAACAAAGTGAAGCGATGGTCTTTTAGCGTCTTTCAACACACAAACACAAAAATATTTTTTCCTAGTAGATAATCCTGCAAAAAAAAAACAACTCAAAACTTTTGGAAAGTCTTTTTAAAGGCTTGCTTCTGGCACTTAAGAATTCTTTGGTTTATTCTTTGGTTTTTAGTACCACACCACAATGGAGTACAATGTCAGCTGATTATATTTCAAATTAAAAAACTGTCCCCTCAGATTTTGTGCCTGAAAATGACCAGTTGAATAAGGTGTTCTGGATAATCTTTTCACAGCTCCAGTGATCTGTCACCATCTTCATGCTTGGTAATACTTATAAGTAGAAGGGAAAGCAAATTCAGGGGCACGTATTACCATACTCATTATAAGTGGGTGCTTTAGTCTACATTGTGTTCAGCTGCACGAAGCATGTACTTAAATACTATGTTGAATGAGAATGTATTTAGCACGGTTAGTGTAGAAGCCTGGCCAAACGGGAGCTAAACTGAAGTAGTAGGACTTTTGACTTCAAGAGAGGCAGTAGGGTTGAGGACACTTGCACTGGTCTTACATTAAAAAATTATTCAGAACTGGGGTAAAATAGGACCAGTGCTGATCTGCTGCTGGCTATAAATGCAGACAGAGTTTATGTGAGTTTAATTTTAACCATGTTGTTTGTAATATCTTATTTCTTGGTTCAGTATTCTTGCTGCTCTGCAAGAGAGCTAGTTTCACTTAAGTTAATAGGATTATTTGCTCAAATATCCTGTTAGTGGAAACCCTATGGCTGTTAAAACCCACATCTGCTGTTTGGAATTGTAATTAACTCATTGAAAGTGTTTTAAAGACTTATAAAAACTGTAGACATGATTTCAACAAAAAAGACTCTCAAGTCTGCATAGAAGTTTGATGTGAGGATGGAGTGTCAGCATTTAATGTCAGCTGGGTTACTGAAGATTTTGATCACATAATTGGGATTGTTTCAGTGCATTTTATTGCAGTAAATACACTAGGGCATGCTCAAGTCAATATGAATCATCAGTGTACTATCAGAAAGATATAAAGTAAATAAGTACTCATGTAAGTAAAGCTATTACTCACAGAAGAGACAGGTAATCGCATACATAAAAGTAACAACCTTGCTGCAAATTTGTCCCCTAGTTGTAACTCCATTATCTCTCTCTCCAGGTTCTCACTAAAGTTATGATGGACATTAATTTTGCACACACTGCGCTCAGTAGTACTGTCATCTTCTTCCCTTGTATCAGATAACTGATTTGATTTAGAAGATTTTTGCTGTATTGTGCCTAAGAAATAGAAAGAACTTCACTTTCTATATTCTTGCTATCAAACCAATGCCGGCATAGTATAGGGCTGTTTACTGTTGCTTCCTTGCTTCTAGTTTCAGTTCTGATAACTAGCAACTACTGTCTTTCCATACAGGCTATAAAGTCTTGTCACTTATCTTGCATGGACCATGTCTTGGTCACTCAATAGCCCAATATATTTTTGTATAAACATACATAATTACGTTTAAGATTTGTGGAATATTACTTCAGTGTTACAGGGTTGCATTTATTTCTAAATTTTATTACAGGAAAATTCAGGCAGTCTTTTGATTAATGTTATATTGATTAATGTTCTAGACTAACTAAATTTGCAGTTAAGAAAAAAATATCATTATTTAGGTCTTAAAAAGTGAGACTATGAATTGAGGATTTTGTTTGAGTTTTTGGGGTGTCACTGCTAAGTATAAATGAAACATTAAGTATATATTAAAACATTGACTCTCTTTTTAAAAGTTTATTTAATAAACAGGCACAATTTGTGTCTTAGAGCCATACTCTCACATGGGGAAGTGAAATAGCAGGTTATGTCTGTCTGGTTTTCTAGTTTGACCGCAGTGCAATTTAATATAGTGCTGTGCTCAAGCCAGCATATGAGTCTTTAGGGACCAGGTATTAACTGGAGACTGCCAGTGGGCAATATCACCCTCCATCAGTCTCCTGACTTCTCCTTCTGTCCCTGACAATACCTACACATTTCTGTAGCAGTGGTGGTAGAGACAGGGAGAGAAGGGGCTGGACTGGTGGGCTGAACGGAGCTGACCTTATTGGCTCTGTCGTTCTCAAAACCTCTTCTACGCTCTCCTCGCTCATACTGGGAAACTTCCAATCCATTTGCAAAACAGGGCTGAAAAGACCAAGACAGGGAAATGGCTGTTTATTATGTAAATTTATCTTATTTTTAGGTATTCTTGTGCCTTGTTAGGAGTTAATGCACAAAATTTTATTTGACATTCTCATTGTTTAATCCATTAAACAACTACTGTTTGCAGAAATGAAGTCTAATCTGGAAGTCAAAGCATTTCATGTTGTGTCATAAACTATTTTTGTGGCAAGTAAAATAATTTTTAAAGATGTACAGTATTTTGCAACCATTGTGAAAGAAGAATCAGAATAAATTATTTATTTTCTTTTAAAAAATAAGTATAGCATATTTTTACTGTGAGAATTCACCAAAAAATAAGCTTTGTAGACAGGATTTCATAGGTAGCATTCTTTAATAGCTACCTAAAAAAAAAAAGAAAATACAAATTAATACAGTATTTTGAGCTCCATAGTTACTCATTATAGTCTAATAACATATTACAAGTTTAAAGATGAAAACTGACATAAGTTGTTAAATACTTTAATTTTATCTGCATTTTTTGTGTCAAAAATAATTTTAATATTAAAGGACAACTGTAGACTCCTAATGACTTGAATATAGTTTGACTGTTTTCATGAAGTGCTCTGTGGGATGTCAGAATATTTAATTCAGGATGTTAAAAACATCCCAAAATGTCACAATAATTATATCACAGCAGGCAATTAAAACACTGGAAAATGCCAACTGACTAAGTGTGTTCTCTGTTATTTAGGAAACTAATGAGTGAGTGACACATAAAGCAGAAAATACAAATTATAACCACAGAATCCAATGTACATTATAATTAATTTTAATATAAAATGTATATTAAAATAAAGCAACCTGTCTTAAGAAAAGCAGAGAAATACTTATTTAAAGCTGCCATTTGAGCCTTAGGGTCTATAATTCCCCAGGCACAAGAAACTGTTTTTATGTTTCCCTTTCATTATTTAGTTAATTAGTTATATATTTGTATTATGACACTGTAATACGGGCTTGCTCATGAAGCCCTTACTAACTACAGTGGTTCCATTCACTGCACTGTAATAGCCTCTGCCAAATTCTCCATGTGTCCTTAAATTAGTCTAAGAGCAGCTAGGGAAGATCTGTGTGCTTGCGGAGTGGAAAATACAACTCCCTTCACAGTAGGTCAGAGGCACTGTAAATTCTGCATTGACTCAGGGAAGGTACAGTGCAAGTAAGGATGCTGATTCCTAGAGAGAAAACAATAGAGGCTTAGAGTTCTTCTAGAAAAATTCTTGCATTTGAATGGCAATGGGTTAATCAAAGTGGTGATGCAATAAGACTTTTGATTTAATTTGTACGGGGATTTAAACCATAATTATTAAACCAACATCCTATTCTAGCAGACACTGTGGAAATCAACTCATCCTATTCGACTTAGGGGAAAGAAGTGCTGTAAGAAGCATGACTATTTAAAAGAAAAGAAAAAGAAAAAGGAGGGATTTAATAAAGATGACAATAGGCAATTATTCTCATTAGTTAATGAGGCTGAAATAACTATTATTACTGCAAATGAATAGCTTAACAGAAAAATATATCAAGTGCCAGGCTGAAAAAGAAACTGCAAGAAGTGGCTGAGGAATCACTGTCACTGATCCTATGCAAAGCTACAGTAGGCAACAGTCTGTTTGCTCCATTTTAAGGTTTTCTGTGGCAACCATTACCTGGGGATCGAACAGCAGTTTAACTGGCATAAATCATCGTAGCTACTGAAGAGCACAGCCTTAGTTGTTTATTCTTGCCCCCTCCCTTGAGCAGACATGAACGTGCATGGAGCTGCAAGGTGAACTGGACCTGGCACTGATCTGGTTAGAAACTAACCCCCCAAATGCAATTTACATGGAGATGAGATCTCTGTCTGGTGCACCACGTGCCTTCCTGAGTGCTAGTGCTAGAACAAGAGAGGGGACAGGAATTGGGAAGGGGGGAAAGAGACGGGTTCAACTCCTTCAACAGTAGTGTGGATCTGCACTGAGTTAAACTAATTGGGGAATCATGACATAAAGTGTCACGTTGCATTCCTGATTGCAACAGTTCAGACAGAATGAATTGTTGCTGCATTGACCTGAGCACTGGAAACGTCTGTATTTAGCAGTCTTTTAAAATTACTACCCTTTTACAGTTCCTTGACATGAAATAATTCTCAGATTTCTGTAAGAGATCTGCATGCACTGAATGCTCAAAGCCGTCTCAGGAAAAAGAGTAACAGTTAATCTGTTTTTTGTAGCCTCCCAATGCTTGTACTTAAAAACTTAAGCAGTATTTTGCACTTCCTTGATTGTTTTTTTACATGCCCGGAGTTTTGGCTCTGGTTGGGGATGATCCATTTGTAGCTGAGTTTCCTTTTTGTATCTGGCATCATGTGGTGGTCAGCGATCACTCAGCCCTTACGCTTGCATTGTGTGTTATCTTGAGGTGTCTCATTTTGCTCCTGGATCTATATTCATGTCATTCCTTGGGCAGGTGGTTGAGACCTAGCATTTGGCTCCTTACACAGCCTTTGAGCATGACTTGTTGGTGGCAGGCCTTCAAGAGCAGGATTTTGGGGCCAACTGATTACCTGTGCTACTACTTCTGGAAAAAAAATACCCACCTACTCTTCCGTCTAGCTTTGAGTCAGACTGAAGGGAAGAGATCAAAATCTTGTCTTTCTTCATTTGGTTGCTGTTAGATAAGCGTACATATGACACCTACCTGAAGGGTGATTCCTATTCTTATTGAAGTCCGACCCAGTGCCCTGAAAGAGACCCTGGTACCCTGGGGGTCTAAAACCTAAGTAGCTGAGGCATAAAAACTGATATTCTTCCATGTCCTCACATACAGACTAAATGAACTGAAATAAAACTGAGGCTCCTAATTCTGTCACTTTTATCTGTATATGTCCTTTTTTTTTTGGTTATAAACACCTTCAGGAGTGTTCTTTTTGAGTCATCAAGAAAGTTCTAGGAGTAGTTTGTCTTCTGGTGATGGTTATCGTAAGTGAGGTCATGGGATATATATATTTATCTAAGTTATATAGAAAATGCTTAGAAATATTTATATGTATATATCTCAAAAAATTTTTGCTTCGCAGGAAAGCCAAGGTAGAGAGAGAGCCAGTAAGACTACTGGTTAGTTCCAGTACACCATTTTGTTCCACAAAGGTCAATATAATTCTCTCTCTGCTAGTTGCCATGAAATAAAGAACATTTTTACACTGCATATTAAGAAAGGGATGATAATTAAAAAACCCCAAACAATTTCATACCCTAGATGTTAGGAGTTCTTATATTTAATATAGACCTTACTGGTTTACTCAGCTACATATTTCAATGTCTTGTTTGGTTTATTGCATTAAGGAGAGCACTAAATAAACAGAGAAAAATGTACCCCATGAGATCTCTTAAAACAGCAGACAGGATGCACTTGCCCGAGAACTCTGCAATGTCTTCAGCTTCACTACCTGTTCATATTGTTATAGATTTAATGCAAAAACTGCTGAAGATTAATTTTGAAAGGTACATCAGTAGCTACTTTTGCCCTTCAGGACTTATTTTACATGCGTTCTGGTGTTGGGAACAACTATGGTTGAGGGCCATCTAAGGAAACAATGAAAATGGCAATCCTACTTTTTAATCTGGTTTTCTTGTGTTTCTCTATATCAATCCAGAAATGTTTCACTTTGTTTCACACACTGAAGAACTGATTTTTTTTTCCTCTGAAGTCTGTCTTCCTGAAGTCCGCCCCCCCCCCAAAGATAGACTTTCAGTCTACTTTGCAATGATGCCAGCTACTCCTTTTAAACAGGTTTATTTTTTTCTCCTTTGCTATGAAAGGATGAATCTTGCAGAGCACCTGGAAAGAAAAGAGTTAAAGAAACCAATTTAACAGGTAGAAATTACCAAATTGTGATTTCCTTGAAAAAGAAAATCTGGACAAAGATTATACTCATTATTATGAAGCTCTTTTCAGTCACAAAGGCATTAGAAAAGGTATTTATAGCTGACCTTTGAAGATTCATAATTCCTTTTAGTGGAGAACTATAGAATTTTGTACTAAATATTTTATTACATTCTTATAGTTAAAAATGACACATACTTTTTATAACAGAAGTTCTAAAACAATTTTTAGAAGACCATTGAAGGAGTATTGTAATATGTGAACAATTTCTATTGTTTAAAAATGTGTAAGAACTTGGAGGATATTTTTAGTCCATATAAAGTAGAAGGTAAAATATAAATAAAGAAATACCTATTATATATTTCTGAGCTTGAACTTTGTACTTTTGCTACACAACAAAAATTTCTTCCTGTTGTCCTGAGGGAAGAAATTTTTTTTTTTTTCTCCTGACAAAAGCATGGCTTCAACGGTTTCAAAAAAAGTATGGAAGCAGAAAACTATAAAATAATTATTGTTTCTGAATAACAGTAAAAAAATTATAGTCTTTTTGGATTAAGAAATTGTGAAAGACTTTGGTTTTTCAAAGGTGATGTTTCTTTCCTTTATATTTGTTTCATATTTTTCCCTAGTTGAGCCTGCTTTTCTAAAAACACATTTGAAGTAGAGCACCATGCTGCAAGCTGGTATTCTGTAAATGTGTAGGAATGACTGTACTCACAGTAGCTAAACGCCTTTTAGTATCTGCTGGGTTACTCAATATAGATAAAATTATAGCCATTAGGGTATAATAATATATCCCACATAACTTTTACCTCTCAGTTCAGGTAGCTATAAAGTAAAAAAAAAAAAAAAAAAAAAAAAAAGCCTGCAAACATTAAATTAGATTTACTAGATGCCTTAGGAAGTTTCTCTATCTAAATGATTGGTATTTTACTATCTTTTTAGGTGTATTAATCTTCTATGGTATAAAGAAATAATATCTAAAAAATATTAAAACAGTCCTAAAAGGTTTTATAGTAGTAAAATGTTCCCTTCCTGTTAATTATTTTTAATATAAATTCAAAATATTATTTCCAGCTATTTTTACTTTATTTTCTGCCAAAAATATCTATTAAAAAGAAAATCTATAGCAGCATTATACAATACAAACAATGGCTGCAGTTCCTGATTTGAAAGAAATACATTTTATTAACAATCTTGAAACTGAAAGTTGCAGTGAAATTAACTCCCCCTTTTCATGTTCTTTGTGTGGCCAGAACACTGCAGAATAAAGCATCCACATTTTAAAATTATAGATTAAATAAAAAATTGCACATCTAGTTCTGTTATCTTCTGAAGAATAATTTTTTGCAGATTTGTGATTATTAAATTGTGAAACCAAGTGTGTTTAATCTAGGTGAAGGTCTAACAGTGCATACAACCTTAACCATGTTGCTGAACAATCTCTGTATTTCTACTTTCTCTTTTGTCACCTTGAGTGGGCTGAAAATTCATCATCATAGTATTTTCCAATTTAAAAAAAATTCTTGCATCAAAATTAGTAATTTTTGTTCTACAGCTTTATTGAAAAATAAGAACTTAGCAGGTTTTGGGGGTGATTTTTTGTTTGTTTGTTTGTTTTTGTTTTGCTAAGGGATTGTAAAAGGAATACAGTAAATGAGAGAACAACATTTTGGGAATATTTGGTATTTCCAATATTGATGGCTTTCTGACAGGGAAATTTGCAGGCAAGAACAAACAAATAAAAATTAATTTCTGCAAAACTATAAAGAACAATAGTACAGCTGCTGTTATTACATGGTGGTGAGGAGCATGCAGCTCCACTAGAAATCTCAGTGCAAAAGGGTGGAGCTTGGGACAGGTGGTTGATACATGTCCTGTAGGTTCCTGCGGTCATAACTGAAATGCACAAAATCCAGTTAGCTCTTTTAAGACTGAAAAAAATCAACACATTCCTTAAAACAGGATTACAGAGGTGTATACACAACATGGGACTGGGAAAGCATCTGTATGTTCTTTGACAGACTTGACACTCCTACCATTTTTACATCTGTCTTAGTCCCAATATAATTTTCCATGAGGAATAAACTGTTCATCTCAAAAAGGCAATTAATCCCTATAAGCAATGTCGTTTGTGTTTATCGGAAGCAAGTGTGAAAAGACGTGATAGTTGCCTTTAGGAATCATAGACATGGATCAGTGCAGTCAGTGGCTTGTTTTACACTTGGGCCAAGGTCAGAGGATGCAGATCCTCACAATCAAGGCAGTGTAATTAGATGTCAGGTACCTCTCTTTGAACCCTCCTAATCATCTGATATTTAAGTTCTGGATCTCTTTGATGTAGCTTGTACCTGAGAGTTTATTAATATTTAATTAGGAGTCTGCAAATAATGACTACTTCATTTTGGTGAATATATTGAAAAATTTGAAGGGGAAAAAAAAGAAGTCGTGAGCAGTAAAACTATTAGAGACTAGCTTTCAGTTGATCAGTGTCTTAAATCTCTCACTCTCATCTCACAGAACATCCTGATGTGCTAATGCTCCTGTCCTCTCCCCCTGTTTTTTTTCCTAGCTCCTAAATCACTTCCATGCTTGGCTGGGCATGTAGCAGCTCATGCAGAGGCTGGCTTAGTCCATGCATATACTGTCTGGGTAACAGGAAACTGTTGGAGTTACACTGTCTTGCTTTAAATAGGGACATAAATTTTGGTCTATCTTCCCCCCACAGCTGTCAATTATCAGACACATTTGTAGAAATTTGTATCTTTGTATAATCTATTTTAAAGCGGTCAATGGGATGAAAAGCTATTGGAAGACATGGAGCATAGATGACAATTGACAGTGCTGTTACATAAACCTCATTTACTTAGGAAATCAGAATAAGATTGATGTGGGAGGGCTCAGGATAGAAATTGGGACATATGAAAAGTTTCTTAGGGCAAAAAAAGCAAAATCATATTAGCTTGAAAAGCATTCTTTTATGTTGTTCAGGTCAGGTACAGCTGCATTGAAATGAAATGTATGATTTCTGGGTTATTTCACATCTTATAAATTGCTTCTGTTTCAAAACAAATACATAGTCCTTAAACAAAAATAATAATAATTCTTGTAGAAAACGTCTGATGTACTCAATTCCCCCCCTATTTCTGACATTTAATTTTTCAACAGATCTACTATTTATTCATTTGCCTTGGTTAACTTTTTTGTAGAATTATAGATTTGATACTGTAAGTGGTATAATAATTGTTTCAGACATTACATTATCCATGCATAGATCATTTACTTGGACACTTTTTGGTGATTTATGAGACAGACTATATTTGTGATAATAATGTCCTTTGACTTCATCCTAATAAGCGTAATTGTCTGCTTATTTAGGGGGTAGGTCTCTGAAATCTTCCAGTCTCTTGTTTGCTATGATTTGCCTTGATCTGGCCTCTTAACCCAACCCGCCTCTTCTGTTCTTCCACTGCTCATCTGTCTCTTGGCAGAGACAGAGAGATATGAAAGGCAAGAAGATCGAATTAGCCTGACCATGGAAAGTAGGTCAGAAAGCAGTGATAGATTTCTAGTGTTTTTCAGTCTGAAAGCTACTTGACTGTAAAAACCTTTGAGTATTAGTTTTTGGGCTAATTAATTTTTTAGTCAAAAATCACCCCCCTGATTTAATTACTGATTCTTTCACATTTTGACTCTCATTCATTTCCTATAACTTTAAGAAATCATCACTGCAGCTGTACATAAACAACAGGGAAAAATACATATAGTTGGGATTTCCCCTCCTGTGCACTAATGATGTTATTCCTGAGAGACTGTTGTGAGTTCGTTACCTGTTAAACCAAATCCCTTTCTGTCTTTTCTCTTTAAGTGATTTTAAATATTAAAAAGTCATAATTTTTCTGTCTATGAACTCCTGTTACAACTGATGATAATACAAATTTGAAAAGCACTCATTTAATGTGGAAAGGTGAAGATATCAATCTAGCCTTGAGAGGTTTCAACAACCCTTTTCTTCCTTAATGTCCTCTCCTTGTGAACTGAAAGACTTCAGCCGGCTTCTGTAGCCCTATACTTATGCATGATCTTTCAGTAGGGATTTAGCAGGGTTGCTTAGGAAAACAGCACAAATAAATAACTCTCACAGTTGGAAGACTAATGGCATACAATGAACAATCATTAGAAAAAAATCTAGTGTCAAGTTAATAACTGGAAGAAGCAAAGACAGTTTAATCCATGACTTCAGGTTATTTAAAAGGACCAGTGTCCCAAACTTTCCAGCAAATCTACTTAGAACTGGGTATCCAAAGCACTGAAATAAATTCCATGATTTTCAGCATTAGAAGAACTAGCTCTGATTTTCTGCGCTGAATAACCACTTCAGGCTTGTTTTTTTTCCGCTGTCACAAGCGATATTTCCTTGGCACTGCAAACTGTAAAACTGGTAAATTGCCGTCATTAAGTAATTGTGCTCTCTGTGTGACCAAGGCAGTTTCTAACCTGCTCTGGTCCCGTGCCCCTTCCCACCTCTGTGTGACACGTGCCATGCCAGGTTCAGTGATGGGAGCATTGTCTGCTAGAATTTGGAGAAAAAACATCCCTTGCTTCACTCAGGATAAATAAACAATCATTGATCTGCCCGGGTTCAAAAGGAGAATGGACACAAGGCAATTTCTGCCTCTTTCAAGCCGCCTTTTGAGACAGTGAATGCTTGTGAGGTATTTTAAAATGACAGAGAAGCGAAAAAGTGGAATGGCTCCTGCGTTGTTGCTGGCAGGTTTGTGCTCCGTTCCTGAGCCTGTGTCCTCGTTACCCAGGGAACCGAGGCACAAGGCACCTCCGTCGGGCACCCGCTCGGGCTGCCAGGTTGTTAGCAGAATTTAGGGTGGAGTCTTTTATAGCGATTGAAAAGTTCCACAATTTATTTATTTATTTTTAATCTGTAAAAGAGATTAGATGTGTCTGCTTTCAAGTAGTTTACAGTTGAAGAGTACACTTTGGAGTGCAGTTAGAGAGGACTGTCTGGGGAATGGATGTAGTTTGGGTTGGGTCAGTCACTGTGAGCGCTCAAAAGCACACCAAAGCTTTCCTGACTGCTGCGAAAAATATTTAAATGCTACATCCAGAATGCAAGTAGCGATGAAGGAGTGACTGCAGTCTTTAATCCATGTGTTGTGGTATCTACAGAAAAATTCCTTTACATTTGCAATCTTATAGGAAGCTTCAAGAACAAGCAATATGGAGTGTATGTGGTAGTGAGGGTTTTGTTGGGAAGGCTCTGAGTGGCTGAGTGCCCTTTGCTTGTGGCACTTGCTCCAGTGCCACTATTAATATTTACAGAAGGCGGCACCTACAGCTTTCAGACTTTATAGGAGGCAAAGTCTTTGTCTCAAATTTATGAGCCACCTCAGAGGAATTCACCAGTACTGCACATAATCTAGTAGTGTAACTAAGAAACACTGTTTAAGCTTTTTTCAGCTTTGTTAATTTGTATAGGTAGCACTTTTGTCTTTTCAGTCTGTGAAGCTATAATACTTTATCAATGTAATAAACAAGACGATACATATACTGGAACTGACACAGTGGATCAAACCCACAGCCAGACTTTTCCAATAGCAACCAGTAGTACAGATTGAAGAAGACAGTACCAAAAACTTCAATAAGCAGCTACAGTAAAAAATTTTCCCATACATTGAATGCCATCCTAACTTCTAATACACAGTGATTGGTTTAAAGCATGAGTTTAGTTTTTCTCCTAGGTCTTTCAGTTAAAAGTTTTAGAGTATCTTTAATTAATATATATTAGAAACTCTGTCCCCAAATATCTAATCCTTTCTTGGATTTTATTAAGTTGTATCTGCTGTTGTAATAAGCTCCACGGAAATGTCTGAATTTATTCTGTCAGTTTTGGTTTTGTCATTGTTCTGATCAAGAAACCCCCTTTTATTTTGTGACTTTTATTTCCTCTTTGTGTGTGGGGGTGGGGGGTAGGAGAAAGAAAAAAGCACTTAGACTGTAAATCTGAAGTGCTCTGTGAGAGAGAGAAACCGTGATTCATTACTTCAGAGGAAGACACAGTATGTGACAGTTAGAAATCTGCTTGCCTGCTCTGACCCAAGAAATCCCTACAAAAACTGCAGTACAGTTTGGCTGTTTATGTTCTGCTTTACTAGATCATCCTGTGTTCTCTGTTGTGAAATGCAAAACTTCAAAATGGATTAAAAGGATTATCTCTAAAAATGCATGTTTTGATTATATGACTGATGACTCTAAGTAGGAGGTTTATTGCTAATGTTTTAAAAGTTTTGGGAGAGACTGGAATCCTAGTAGTACAATGCAATAATCTACAAGTTTCCAGTTATGTTCCTTTACAAGACAGTATGTTCAGACCAGCGTGACCTAGCAGTGAATATTTCCAGACCTGGCCTAAAATATTTAAAAATCTTTTTTCTGATACCTAGTGAAGGGGTAGGATAAAGAAGGAATTTACATATATTTATGTGTATAGTATGTATATGAAGCTGTTGAAAGCCTCACACAAATACATAATAGTGAATAAACTAGGTGAATGACAAACAGGCTCAAACTCTGAAAATGTAATAAAATACATTTTTCCAAAATATAACATAAAAATTTGTGCTAGTGTGTGTGGATGGGAAAGGGTGGGGAAGGAGAGGAATAAAGATTTTATTGGCACTTCTAAGAATGAGTTGTGTAACTTCTTTGTGAGGAATGTACTCTTCCCAGAATCATGGCTATAAAACCTTTTATCATTATGTGTCCTGTACCTATTTGATGGTCTTTTCATGTCACTGTCTTTAATTGCATAAAATAGAAAAAGGTGGATGCAAAATAGGATGATGTAACTGTTCCACAAGTTACACAAGTTAAAGGTTAAATACTAGTTATACAAGCTCTGGATTAAGAGTTTTATATAATTAATTGCTGGAGCCTGATTTCAGTTTCAAGAAAAGTCAACCTCAAATCATAGTATAATGTATCTCTTCAGAAGAGCAACTGACAACTTGTCAGTTTAGTTGAAGAGCTAAGATAAATGAAACCAACTTTGGCCAATACTTTTGAAAGGACTGAATGGACAAGGAATTCCCAGTGTCCCTTGTCCTGGAGGAACTGGTCTTCAGAAAGCAAGTTTGGGGCTTCCTGAAAATCAAAACCACTTGATATATTTCAAGTTGGGCACCTGAAGATAAAGTACACTCAACCAGCTTTTGAACTCCCCCCCCACCCCCTGAGTTTTCTTTTAATTTTCTAAGCTTTTTACATTTCTCCTGTTTGCTCTGCCTTTTAGGTGGGACAAAAAGGGTGTGGGTTCCACAAGGTGTCATAGCAGCAGTTTTTCACTAGTGACCTCCACATTGCTGAAGAAAATGATTAATCAGTATTTTGAAATATCAAGCAACATTCTGAATTTGAATTGCTATATGTTTCAGGTGTTGCTTGTCAGTTTATAGAGAATATGGATAATAAGCTAACAATGGTCATACTGGTTTCCAAATCTTCTTCCCTGCTCTGAACACAGTTTTGGAGAAAACCTTGTGCTTCAGAAGGGTGTGAAGACACTCTTTAAAATAAGCATGAACTTGGACCGCACATAAAAGTTTTCCTGGTTCAGTGTCTGCAGAGTAACAAAAAGATAATTCTCCAAGAGGTCATCAAGTATCAAAGGTGTTGTAAAGACTTACTAGAGACAACTGGAAGCCAAAATATGTGGTATTTATTATGGGATGTAGTAGTGACAACTTTTCTTCTACCCTTATTTCTACGAACAAGACAACAGCCAGGCTTTTCCACCTGGCCTACACTTTATAGGAAAAAAAGACAGAATTGATGCTGAGGAAGATCTGTGAGGTGATGCAGGCCAGATCTGCAAAGCTGTGATTAGGCAGCATCTAGATGAGGTGAGAGCTTCAGTGAAAATGCTTCACCTGGGAAACAGCTGAGCTGAATCAGGATGAATATAAGTGATGTGGATGACTGAACTAGAGATTCAACCCCTTCAAGGTTCCTGGAGTAGGATTAAGGGTATGAAAGAGCTGATTCTTTTCCTGCAGGGAACAGTGAGATGAGGTGCCTTAAACATTGTGTTAATGCTCTGTTGTTTGGGTTTGGCATGTTTAATTCTCCACAGATGCTCTCTTCTGCTGTTGCCACTCTGTGGGACTCATTGGAGGCTTGTTCTGCTGAACTTATTACAATAAGTTCAGTTTCCATTTATGCTGGAGAAAGTTACCACTTCATGTTTAAAGTGATGTTTGTTTATGGATTTAGTCTGTGCCTGACCTAAAGGTGTTTGCATGTACAGGTTATGAGCAAGAGTCTTGTCCTAAACACTGGGAGGCATGCTTCCCTTAATCTGCTTCCAGAACACCCCATTTTGCTTGTGGAAGTATGTAATAACAAGGCCATAATTCTAATTCTATTTGAGAAGACGTAATCTGTAAGGACTGAATATATACAGGCTATGAGTTTAAGCAATGCCTCATGATTTTTCATAATGTGCTGATTAACACGAACTAACATTTTCTGTAAGTAGTTGACTGTACCTTATACTTCTCAAGAACCTTTCACAGGCGTACAGGATGAATATACCATATAACATTTAGACAAGTGCCATCTGATGTCTGAATATACCTTAAGCAACTACAAAGAGAAATTAAACATCTACATAAAGCAGTAAACCTTTTTAGAACATAAAATTGAGTGCCATTAGCAGCTGGAATTTGCATAGAACCTTTTAAATCTAAAACCACTTTTGCTGCACTCAGAAACTGGCAACATATGGTGGTGGAGCACAGAATCAGGCTATATTTAGTCCTGTATGACAGGTGTAAAAACAAATGTTTAGGTGAAAGCGGATGGGCTTTTTGTTGATACCATATCCTGAAATGTGTATTTTTGCAGAAGCTAAATGCTTGTGGATTTGTCTTTTGGCTAGCCAATATCTTCTTCCTTATAAGCAGAGAAATTCTGTGGTGATACAGAGCTCAATTTTTGCCTACAAGGTTTAACTGCTCTTACTAAAGGTAGTTCAAAACTTTCACATTACCAAAAGCATTAGATGGCCCTTATAATTATAATGGAAGAAAGAAAGCAAATTGAAAAAATTGTAACTTTAAAAAAATTATGTGGTAGCATGGCTAAAATGCATAATTCTGTAGGCAAATGCTGTGGGAAATCCATTACGTAAAAATGAAGGAGTAAGCATGGAATAATTTCTGTGCTTTCCCTGGGGCAAAAGCCTTCCTTGTAGTAGACTTGAGTGGAGTGTGCTGGTCCCTGCTAGACAATGGGCTCGGTGGGTTTAGTCTGAGCAGTATGCAATTCCTTACTTTAGTGCTGGATCAAGGCACTATTAAGAATTCAGACTGCAGTTTTATCTAGTAAGGGAGAGAAAAAGGCGTTCAGGTATATGACATTGGCACTAGGGTAGGCAGTTCCAAGCACCCTACAGCTGCGGAGCAGATCTGTGAATAATTGGTCTACATTTTGGTTTCTAAGCCCACAAGGTGCACCCAGGTCATGTGTTCAAGAATGTGCTTGCAACTATGACAGTCTGAAATCATTATTTCAATTACATGAAAGCTGCAAGTCTCATTTCATGGCATCAGTTTGAGAGCTAAGGCCTTAAAAAAACCTTTTGTACTGAAAGTTTGTGACTTCTGGCAAAAGTGGTAGTGAAATTGTCAGCAATCAAGCTCCTGTGCAAGCAGTGTATTGTGACTCCCATTGGTTATTAGCAGTAGGGTACAGTCTTGAATCTGGCGTTTGTTTTCGTTACCAGCATATTAGGGTCAATTGTCCAGCAACTTGAATGAAACTTACACCTCTCCTTCACCAATGTCTAATCAGTACCTTAGACAAAATCCTATAGATTATAATTTTCATCGTGTGCCTTTTTAATTGGTTAATTAATTTATTGATATGCAAAACATGTAGACAAAACTTAGCCATTAGTAGCACCACATGTTCAGTACAAACTATATATGTTTGAAAGCTTTTTTTGGTACTTTCCAGGCTGCATGTCTCTCTCCACACAGTGCCACAAGAAGAGTTTCGGTTGTCCTTCAATGGACTATGGGCATCTTTCCTGCCAGTCTCTACTTTAGTTGCACAGCTACAACAGTTAGACTTTGAATTTTTTTGTATCGTCATATCATTGTTAATGACCTTTGCCTAGTGTCACTTGAGCATTCATCTGGTCAATGAGAATCTTTTTAAGCTTGGGATGTAAGCTGGCTGAGATAGGGACCTCTCGTTACATACATGTACAGTGCTGGGCACAGTTCTCAATCTGGAGCCACCAGGACTCTACTCTTGAAGTGTTTCAAAGCATCTGAAACTGGCAGCAGAATTTAACACTTCCAGTTTGTATCCAGTTGGCATTATCAATCTGTTTCGGTATGTGCCTGAGTGCTGTTTAAAGATCTGTAATAATCAACAAATTTCTATCATTACAGAGCTGAGACTATGGCATTTAATTTCAAAATAGCAGCACGAGCTCACAATTTAAACAGGAATCACTTAAGAATGCTGCTTCTAATTCCTTTTCTAGAATACACCAATCTACTGTGATTTGCATTAAAAATAATTTGTAAGCTAGGGATTCTTTAAGTTATAATACCTGTTAGTGTCATGTATTCACTGTGTGCAATTAAAAGTTGAGAGTGACATACTGTCAGCTGAAATAAACACTAGAAATAAATAAAAAGTCCAGTTTTGCACAAAAAAGGACCCAGTCCTGCTCTGCAAGCCACACACCACCTCACTGTTGTGAATTGGGCAGTACTCTATTTGCACATCACAGTGAAAATCAGGGTCCTAATGACAACTGATTATTATTGTATGTACTATAATTAAATTACAGACAGCTTCCATTTTCTACTTGTCTCTCACTGCACGTGGGAATAGAGTTGTATTTAATAATTCAAGCATCAATTTTTGCAAAATGCATGCCCTGATCCCAGTTTTTTTCCATTATTACAAAAAGATCTCAGGTCACAAAATGATCTGTAGTTGAAAAAAAGTCATAGTAACAAAAAGTCAAAGACGATGCACACAAACGAATAAGGATGGCTATAATAAGATATCTGGAATTAGAGAAATTTATGGCATACATATGGGAGGAAAAAGGAGACGGAAACAGAGCAAATACACTACAGCAATGAATGACAGCCTTTAATGACAGTCTTGATTACTAGAGCATCTTACAAACCTGATGGTATTCAGGACATTGGAATGAACTCTGTAGTGATCTAAAAAGGCAGTATTTTTAAGGAAAGATACCTTTAATAGTCCAACCACAGTATGATAAAAAGAGGAGAGCCTTCAGGTGTGTATCTTTATTTTCCACACAGACTTTCAACACCATCCTCTGTTTTGAAGCGTTCATTTCCCAAAAGAGTTGAATCTTTTCCAGCAGTTTGTCAACATATTCTGGAAAACAAATGATCTGCCTCTTTGAAGATTTTGTCAGAAAATCAAGTGCTACTATTAACTTCCAATGTACAATTGGATTTAATTTGGATCAGCTTGTATCACAAGAATATAAAAAATATCCTACAACTGTTCAGGAGTATTTCGCTATTACCTCCAAAGGTAATACAAGAGGCTTTCCTTACCAAGAGCCTTGCATAATGTATTTGTGTTCTCTCATACTTAAATGTAATCAAATTGCTGAACGCAACGCTGTACTGGGTTTACGTGGTGAGGTGTTGGCAGCAGGGCAGGGGGCTGCAGGCCGGCCTCTGTGAGGAGAGGCCGGGGCTGCCCCGGGCCGGACACAGCCGGTTCCAGCCGGTTCCACCACAGGGCACAGCTGAGCCTTGCGGCCATGTACATATAAAGCGTCCAGATAAACGTATTTAAGAAAGAGAAGAAAACACTGGACAGATTGAGGCTGGGAGAGAAAGAGAGTGAGGAACAGCCCTGCGAACACCAAGGGCAGAGAAGAAAGAGGGGAAAAACTGCTGAGGTGCTGGAGCAGGTATTTCCCTGTAGCCTGTGGAGGATCCCACGCCAGAGTAGGTGGATATCCCCTGAGGGAACTGTGGCCTGTAGAGGACCCATGCTGGAGCAGAGGAAAAGTGTGAGGAGGAAGGAGGGGCAGAGAGGAGCCATTATGGACTGATCCCAACCCCCCATTCCCCTCGCCACTCCGCACCACTCAGGCTTGGGGGAAGGTAAGAAAAAGTGGGAGTGAAGGAGTGAAGTTGCCTGGGAAAAAAGTGGGGGAAGGTGTTTCAATTTTTGGTTTCGTTTCTCATTGCCCAAATCTCTTTTAATTGGTACAAAATGATACTAATTTTTCCCAAGTCGAGCCTGTTTTGCCCATGATGATAACTGGTAAGCAATCTCCCTGTCTTTGTCCCAGCCCATGAGTATTTCCCTCTTATTTTCTCCCCCTGCCCTGTTGAAGGGGGGAGTGACAGAGCAGCTGGGTGGGAGTTTGGTCCTTGGCCAAGAGTAACCTGCTACAAACCCATTTATTTTCCTTAAGACAAATACACTGTAATTCAATTTTCCATAAAGTAGAATCCAAATGTACATATAATTCCTAATTTTCTATATTTCTATAATTTTGCCTTTTAGTAAGAGAAAGCCATCATAAAGTATTTTGTTACTGTATTTTATCTTTTCTTTTAGGCTGAAAGCTCAGAAAGAGCTGAGCAAACATGTCTTCACATTCAGTGATCCAGTTCTTAAAAAATGTTTTCATCCTAGTCCTGTTTTTCCTATTTGCTACACTGCAGAGTTCAGTTTCTGTGTGTAAACAGAATATTTGATCTACTTCCTTGTATATGATCTATAATTATTTTATTAACATTCTGTTATTCAAAGAACCAAACTGGGAACAAAAAAAAAAAAGAAAAAAAGAGGCAAAAATGTGTTCTGAGCATTGCAAACACCTGCAAGAGGGCACAGCTATTTCCTGATGAGCATTCAGCCATTATCAATCTGCCCTCGTACACCTTTACGGTCATTGGAAGAAGATACCTTCCTTGCTTCTTAATTGCTGAAAGCCCTTTACAAGGCTTTCCCTTTCCACCTTTTTCATTATTATAACAGCTACTAAATGCGATTACTTAAAATAAATACATGGCTCCTCAGCAACACTTTTGAATAGGAGCGTAGCTTGATCCGCTGCCCTGTGAAGGCAACGTCCGTTGCCTCCAGCGGGCTGTGGAGAGGTGCATTGTGCATCGCTCTCTAAAACCCCGCTTGGCCGCTTTCCCAGATCACCCTCCATTCAGATCTGAGTTCTGAATGGTTTTCAATTAATGTAACAAGACTAATTAAGTGTATAAGAGTAGGGATTTTCTTAGCGTTACTGACAATGCATCTATTTAATAGTACCTTGGAAATTCAGTGCTTCTTATTCCAAAAGAAAAGTATACAAAGCCAGTGGGTTACTGGGGGTGAAAATAAGGAGCATGAATTTCTTTCTTTGCCTCTGAACCTGAACAAATTACAAAGTTACTAGAAACAAGTAGTCTAATCAGAATGAGACACCTTTCTGACCGATTCTCCGATAACTTTACCAGACAGCCTCTGCTGAAAGCAATATCATACAGCATTGCTGTTTTGATTTCCAAACTGAAGATTATCCCTGTACCGGTACCTAGCACTCAAGAATAAGAACTGTTAAAAATAGCCATCATGTAAAAAAGAAAACTATCCCCTGGGCTCTTTTTCATGGTATTGTAATATGTTTGTGATCAAGTTTCAATAGCAGACAGTGTTAATGAAAAGTTCCCTGTATCATTTTGCCTAAACCCTGGTTTGGTGTAGCACCCTGAATGTTGAAGGATCATTCAAACCTCTAATATTTAAGATTCTTACCTTAAGTTTGCCACCAAGTTTGCCAGTTAGTATCTCTTTTTGTTGTGGGGAGAACATCACTTGTTGCAAGAAAGTTGAGTGTGACTTGGATTATGTGAGCTGTTAAACACCATCATATGGTAATAAGTTTTGATAACCACAACCTTTTGACACTTGAATCATCTACCTGAACCTGAAAGTATAGCTATCCATTTGCTAATCCTCTGAAACATCTGATTGAAGGTTTTATGGAAATGTATTTAAGAAAGATTTTGAAATATAACCTTATCTGTATAAGAAAGGCATTTTAGTAACATACTGTACTGGATACTTCATATATGATTCTGTGGCTGTGATGAGTACAATATATGGTATTGTAATAAGTATGTTATCTGATTCATGATTCCTTACTATCATCTTTATGCATGTTTCTGGGTTAGAAAAGACTTATTTTTATTATGAGACCTAGTTGCTAAAGAATGCTCATTATTTTTTTCATATGACACCTGAAAGTCAGTAGTAAAAGAAGGAATGAGAAGATGAAAGAAAATAGTAACACTTGCTTGTTTCATCTTATTGAATAGTAAACATCAAGATCTGGAAGGAACACACTTTACTAAGAAGAAAATTTATTAATATGCAATAATATAGGCATCTTTCTAAAAATATTAGTCTTAGCCTTGGCACTAACTTGTTATGCTAGTATTTTGTGTTAAAAGCATTCTACTTAATACATGTGTATTTTCAGTCTGCAAACCAAGAATGATGCTCAAATTATAAGTAGCCCCTACAGTACAGACTGTTTAAGCATGAGGAGGGAAATTCTCCCAGGAGTCTGGATGCATGCAAACTTGTAGGTGTTTGGGGTATTTTTTTGGGGGAGGGGGGTGTTTTGTTTTTTTTTTTTCTCCAGTTAAGCTGAATCTTGAATGTTGTGGTCAGCAACTAAGAAGTAAACTGTGGTAATGGTATTTTCAGTTATTTCTTTGTTATTCTGCAGTCTCATCTTTACAGTTTTCTACTTTTCAAAAACAGCATTAGAAGTCACTAGGGAGTCACTTCTGCCCTTAAAGAGATTTCTTTGACTATAATATAAGTCAGGCCTATTCAGGATCTGTTC
The DNA here is from genome assembly GCF_964188355.1 of Buteo buteo. Classification (NCBI taxonomy): domain Eukaryota; kingdom Metazoa; phylum Chordata; class Aves; order Accipitriformes; family Accipitridae; genus Buteo; species Buteo buteo. The sequence continues at coordinate 17,861,502 of NC_134171.1, forward strand.
TGAAGTTTATTCAACAAAAATAGAAAGATTCCCACTGATTTTACTGAGGTTTGAGTCAGACTTTTAAGTGGTGCATTGTGATCCCCTGTGTTTTTAGTGGCATTTGTCTGAAGGAAAAGGTCCTCGCTATCTTTTGATGTGGACAATAGGTAGTTACTTTCGTCTCAGCAAAACAGATGCAAAACTTTACTGTTCTGATTCTCCTCTTTGTGCTGAAGTAAATGTCTGAAAGATTCAAGGCAATGAAATATCAAACTAGGGTAGGATCAAAGAATAATTTAAGGACAATAAACTGGCCAATGGAGACATATCTACTGAAGGGAAGAGCTCCTACTGATAATTAATGGAAACCCAATCAATAAATCACCTCTGAAGTGTAGCAAATAACTCATTAGGAGCCACCTACTGAAACTGCTTACCTGATTAAAGACATATATGTCATGTGTTGTATATAGAATGAGGCCATTACTAATGCTCCATTCATGTACAGTATATGAAAACTTCAATTTCTTTTCAAACCACTTCTGAGGAGACGCTCATAGCAACAAACTAAACCATTCATTGCTGACCTATGTCATCCTTTTTCATTTTCTTTTTAGAAAATCAGTTAGACAAAGATCAACAAATGTATTTTGCAATCTGTTACTGTAAGTTAAAAAACGTGGTACAGGAGCCAAAAATTAGAAAAGTGCTATCAGCGGCTTTGGCATTACTGCCTTCAAAAACACAGCAAGCCATCAACAGTATAGGGGAGTGACAGCTTAGGGACAAAAATGGGAAATATGAACAAAAAAACCTATAAATGTTTATGTTGTTGTCTTTCTAACAGCATTTCATCCTTCATATTACTCTCAAATTGTCTATGCACTTCTTTTCCATCTTTCTCCCATTTGTATGTGACAAGAGCTGTACCTTTTGTCATATAAAAATGAAACTCTTCCAACTGTAACTTCTAATACTTCTAACTTCCCCAAATTCCTATAATTCAAAAGCCTATAATTACCAAAATTGTTGTTAGGACACTAGACCTATTTAAAACCAATACCATAGTTACTATTCTCTATTTTTTTATATGGAAATATCCTCAAAAGCACTTACACTTTAAACTCTCAAATGCTATAAATTAACTTAGAAAAGTATTACATTTGTGAAACAGCTTTTTTACATTTGCTGGTGTCTCCTTACATGAATCGTAGGCTTTTTCTAGTTCTCTCAGTAATCTGCATTTAGCCAGTTTCCCAACCATTGCACACTTCACAGCACAGCATAAATTGGAAGGGACCTCTGGAGATCTAGTGCAACCCCCTTGCTCAGAGCAGGTTGTCCAGCACTGTGTCCAGCTGGGTTTTGAATATCTCCAAGGATGGAAACTCTCCAATCTCTCCAGGCAACGTGTTCCAGTGTTCAACCACCCTCACAGTAAAGATATATTTTCTTATATTCTTTTTTTTTTTTTGTCTGTTTAGCTAAGACTTGCTTCAGTTAAGTGTCTGCATAACTTCCAAACACAAAAGAGCTCTTCAAGAACAAAAGCAAAAGAGCAGATCTACTGACAAGTTTCTTTCTAGGGCAGGATGGATGCACAAAAATAAGGGTTAGTGAAGGCTACTGGTAAGAAGTAGTCTTCTTTAAACATAAATAAATTTCTAAATTTAAATATAAATTTAAATTCTCAAGTAGTTAAGGACTATATCCATTACTTCAGATTAAAAAAAAGCAAGATCAAGCCATTAAGTCATAAAGCATGTTATTTGGGTAATTAGTGCCAAGTGGGTGAAGGGAGGAGGAGTACTGTACAAAATATTACCGAGTATATTGTTATGACAGAATTTCCATTATACTTACAGAAAGCTACTAGAAAACACATAATTCTTACTGGCCTTGGTTTTGTTTGCTAATATTACACCTCAAGTGGGTAACCACTTTCTTTGTAACTCCCATGCAACAAAACTCTAGAAAAGAAGCATCCTTTCAAGTCAGAGTTCATAACTCCAAATTCCCATCCTGAGGATAAGAAGTGTGCTTTTCTTCTGTTCAACAGACAGGTTTACCTTGAAGACTCTAAATGGTTCTGACTTGAGAACAAACTTGTTCTTTCATCACATCATGATTTAAATTATACCCAGTCATAATTTTTTGAGTTGATTTCCAGCGAGGCTTTGCTTGTTTTAAGTTTGGTTTTGTTTTGTTGATTGAGGAGAAAGTTTGGGATTTTCTCACTCCAAGTTTGAGAGGTTTGTATTCCATTTCAGACCCCCTTGCACCCTTTCCTACTGACACAAACACATGAATGCTCTCAAAGGGGTTACTAAGGAAACCAGAAACTATGGTAACCTAGACTAGAAGCACTCTTATTTGTCCGAGGAGAGCGAAAGGAAAATTCAGGCAATGCACACTGCAGTCACACTGAAGGTCCTGATCTTTCCTTTTCCCTTCAGCTCTAGCAGACCTACTGTTTCTCATATTCCCCTTCCAGCAAAGCTATCAAACCAGAATTTTGATAGATAAAAGGAGAGAAACATCACTGCAGTAATGTAGATGAACGTAAATGAGCTTAAATCGATTTGAGCAGTATTACTACGCCAAACTGGTAAATGTATTTAATTTTTCCATTTACCATTAGGTCAAAACCCCCTTTAACTTCAATTATTCTTCTAGCATTAAGATAGCAGCTAGGTCAGCAGTGCACCACATTGCCTGCCTTTGCTCTGAGGAGTAAAGTGTTGTGTTAGGAATACTCTTTGCAGAACCTCTTGTCAAAGCTGTCACCCTGCACATGCCTATACTCACTTTTAGTTCTGCTGTCATAAATAGCCTTAGTCAATAAAAGCTATCGATAGCTAGCAAATGCTCTATCATTGCTAAGTAATGGTGCTTCATTAGAAGTGAAGGGAGCTCAGAAGCTCTTCAAACTGGTCAGGAGATATTTCATTTGTGCCTTGTAGAAACAATCCTTTTACCACTGAACTCAGCAACAGAACATTCTTTGCGGGGCACCCAGCAAAATTTAGGCATGTATAATGAAAAAATAACAGATGTCATAATAAAGGAATATTTCAATCTTGACCATGTTCATTCCTTTAAAGCTTTGTGGAAAATAAGAGCTGTTTATGCTGCAGGATAAACTCATTAATTTAGAAACAGGGAAATACAAATTGCCTATGGCTGAATACATTTGTATATCTTTGCTAATGGTCTGATTCAGCAAGCCGGACTGGAATATTGAACAGCAGCAATGCAAATACATTTGCTGAAATTAGTGAGATTATTCCCATGGGGTCATTTGAATCAGGGTTGCAGGACTGGACCTTGTGTTAGCAAAAAGTGTAAGTTGTGTCAGAAAAAATTGGCTACAATATTCAGTGTAATGCTTAATGTATTGGTGCAATAAATTGGTAGCATCAAGTATTTTTCTAAGCAAAGCATCTGGAGAAGAATGTGGTTTTCTTATTTAAGCAAGAATAGCAAGTAGATTTGTAAAAGTTCATGCTCTTTAAGCATGGCTTCTGGAAAATTCAAAAATCAGGAAGAAACTGTCTGTATATACCATACATCACTGAATTAGGAAAGAACACGGAACAGACAAGTTATATGATTGATATATTTCTATTACTGAGTAGATGTGGTCATCAACAGCAAATTGATTAGCATCACACACAAAATGGTTGTTGCTGAAAAAAACATTCCAAGCAGAACTGTGGCATTTTGTGGATGTAAGCTAGAGAGACAAGAGATGATGTGAAATCCCTCCCATTTAGCATATCCACTTCAGAGGTAGCCAGGATTTTGTTGCTATGCGAGAGGAAGGAAGCTGACCTGTGCTGAATGGTACACAGAGCTTTTTAGTGACACAAGCAAAAACACAGGAGCTAGGAAAAAAAGTCTGATACTAACAGATTAAAGGAGTTAATTAAATGAGGAAGTCACATTATAAAATGGCACGAAGTCCTCTTTGCTATCTGCATGAATTACGACCTGAGGCTGCAGTACATATTTTGTTAGATTAGCAAATATTTACAAAGTAAACTATGGTTCAGAGGACATAAAATGTGTGAATTAGGTATTACAAACATACATGAAATTTTACTGCTATCATTTGCTAATTAATATTTTAATGGGAGGGTTGACCATATCATATGGAGAACTATTTTCCATAATCACAATTTAGATGAACGTTATTCTTGCTTTGACAAATACTTTGGAGAAAAAAAAGAAAGCTAATGCATATATTGGCTAGAAAAAATGGTTTTATGCTTAGTCCATTTGTACTGTATGTGATATGCTAATATGCACCTTTTGAATCAACAGTTTCACTCCCTGTTTGCATTTGCAGGTTAAAACTTGTTTATGCAATTAGGGGCACAGATTACAAAGGAGCTGTTGCTCAGTTTTCATGCTGGAAGCACTGCAGAAACCCCACAAACTCCTCTTGGGGAGCCCATGGATCTTGTTGGGAGGAACATTAAAGACGGAGAACAGAAAGCGGAGAAAGCAAATTAAAAGTAGGAACATTTCTCTGCTCCAGAATCCAGATGTACCAAAGGAGGAGGAAATTCTCACCTGAGAGCTCCAGAGAAGAAGGAAACCTTTGCTGCTCAGCAAATCTGTAGAGGGGGAGACGTGAGGAATGGAGGCATGAAGGGAAATAGCTAAACTGCTCTTTCCCTACCTGCTCACAAACCTGCAGACAGAGCTCTAGAAAAGTGGCTAATAGTTTGCTTGATGACTTGTCAGGCTTGACTTATCTGTCCTCTTCCCTGTAAGTGGAAGGGAAGAAACAAGATACAGAAAATAATGGGTTTCCTTATATCTTCCTTCTTTATTAAACCCCTCTACTGTTATACTGTATGTCTCCTATGGCAGCATGATAGGACCTGCAAGTTCTTCTTAAGCAGAACTTTATTATGACCGATGTTAACCGTGCCTTCTGGTTCTGTCTTACTCAGTGTTTATGGTATTGTGCTTTTGCTCTGTCAGACATGGTAGCTGTATTTTCTCCGTGCGAATTGTTAGAGTAGCTAATCCAAAAAAAGAGGGAGCATAACTTACTGCTGGAGGCTTGCTTTTGTTGCCTTATGACTAAGCCACTACTTTAAACTTTCAGGAGCAGTGAAGAACGACTGGTTGTAAGGACATTATCCTTGAAAAGAAAGGCAATGCTGTCTTTTGCTTAAAATCAGCCTATTAATATGATTTCACCAGATTTTCGTAACAAATTTGGCTCTATAAGCAGATATAAGTCCATGCCAAAAAATAAAATCATTCTTTGATTCCTTGTTTTGGCTGTATCTGTCCACTTTAATTCCATTCCCTTTCATGTCTCACTGATTTATCTCAATATTTTAAACCAGGCCTATTCCCTAACTCATTGCCATAATTTAGGTGGCCCATTGCAATTTTTCAATATATAGATTTAATCTTCTAAATTTAGCCATTTGATTTTCAATATGAAACTGAACAAAATAATGGGGAAGGAAAATAAAAACTGATGTTGAGGATGTGTACACTTTTTTCATTTCTAGCATATAGAAAATCCAGTCTCTTTCCTGGGGAATAACAGGAAGATTTAAGAGCCCAAACAGTTTATGACTGTTAAATGGACTTTTGCTACCTATTGGTATTCATGTGTCCAGACATATTTTTCACTTTAGATTCCCTATTGCTTCTGGCTACAAGTACAGAAAGTGATGAGTCTACCAACCAGTCAAGCGTGGATAACTCCAGTTTCTGGAGCATCTAAAATTTTCACCTGTGTTTAGGCAACTGAATTCTTCTCAATCTGCCTACTATACAGAATAAAGCTTACCTGTTGAATTAGGTTTTCTATTGAATATCTGCTGTTAGTGATCCAGTGGTCCATGAAATTCATTCTATGGAGCCATTCTGCCTCTGAGCCCATGACTCCATCACAGCTGGGTCTGTATTTCTATTTTATTTTTCTTCTGTGTTCAAGTTCTTGGCTGTTTCTTTAAGTAGAGAATATGCAAGTCAGATTTTTCAGCAGATCTACTTGCTGAAGAATACCATTTAATCACCTAGTGTGACTTTCTGTATGTCAAAGGCAGTTACATTGCGTACTGATCTCCCCTTATAATCTGAAGATTTCTGTTAGCAAAAATCATTCCAAATGTCAGGAGACTAAACAGTGGCATATTCATTGTCCTGGATGATCTATTGCAAGCAGCAGCAGAAGTTCACACTTTCCAAATATAGTGATGGAGATATGAACTTGTGAGCTGAATACTTCAGTCAGACATGCTAAGAAAGTGGACTGCAGCAAAGAAAGGAGATTGACCTTCTCTGTTGTTGACCAATATAACGTCTTAAAAAAAAGCTTTCTCTCCCTTTGATTGCATCTCTCAGTTGCGTGTTGCAGAGGAAAGGAAGGGAAATATTCCTAATGTAATTAAGGAACTGACTAAATCCCTGAGGCATGAATTTTGATAAATAAAATACTACATGAATGCCAGACCAGTCTTACTGTTCTCCAGTTCTTTTTAAAATTGGCAGGTGGGGATTAACCAGAGGCTAAACTGACCCCAGGCCCTCATTCAGATCACTCTCTCTCCCGGTTGTTCCCATCACAGATCCATGCATGCTGCTTTGGCTTTTTTCCATCTCCTGGGACACCAACTTTGTGGAGGAATGTGCCTGCTTCTGCTCCTTTGCTGGCGAGAGCTCCTGACGCATGTGTGAAGCTGGAGCACAGCATCCTAACAGAGGCCTCTGTACCACTCCCAGGGGCAGTTCATACCTGCAAACCCCTGCTTACACATTGCTGGCAATGTGAGCCATTGTACAGCTGGGCATGGGAGCCCTTCTTTGCCGCAGGGGGTGATTGCTGGCCTGGAGTCCCTTATTCACCCTCGAGCTTGTCCATGTCTGACATTGGAACTACACCAAGAGCCCCCAGTCCTAGTCAGAATAGCCCTAGACTGTTGCAGTGAGCTCCTCAGCTAGTCTGTGTGGATCTTGGATGTAAGATACTCAGCTTTAACTGAAATAATTCATTCTAGCAAATTCTCCTTCACATCTTTCTTTGTCAACAGATGGTAAACTTTTATTGCATCCTTGACATCATATGGGATGTAACATCTCCTTCTGCTTCATTACAAATACAGAATAGAAATAAATAATGGATAGTTCTGTCAAATATACATCACTACTTGTGACTTCAATATCTAAATCTAGCAACAAACATAGTAATGGACTTTGGGGTTTTTCGGTGTTTTGGCATAGTCAGCCCTGGATTATACTGGAGAAAGGTGACTAGGAAGCTCTAGGCTAGTGGAAAAACCTGGATGTTGTGAATATTATGAATCTGGCTGAAAAGCAAAATTTTTTTGTAGTTATTTGGAACTTACTTTGGGCTCAGTAAAGCTTTTTTAGCTCCAAAGCTCAGCAGTGGCTTTTCCAGGTACTTGCTGGCTTTGTACCTCGGGTGTCTTTTCGTCATATACCTGGGTAACTTGGGTGCTGGGCTTAAGCCTGCTCACATTCTGCTGTTCACATGCTACTGTGCCCATTTAAGAAGCTCTCCTGGAATTAGGGGGCTGGGAAGTGCAATCCTGAGGCACTGAGATGATTCTCCAGGAGCAAAATTAGGGCTTCTGAGTTTACAACTTCAGCCTTTGTATCACATGAAAGAAGTTGAACTGTTGCTGGGCAAGAGTTGTCCTGGGATTAATGTACCTCTGTCTTGTCATTTCTGGGGTTGAGCCAGCAAAGCTCTGTCAGACCCAGCGTGTTCTGCATCTATAGCAATAATAATTCACAATCTTGGTAAATGTCGGTTGACTTTGTGTTTAAATAAGTAGTTCCATGAACAGTGGAACTAATGAAGTCTGGTTTGTTATGAGTTTGTATCTTGTGGTTAATTGACTTTTTAACTATATTATACTAAACCACAGCACGATCCCACCCTTCTTTGACATCAAATAGCATAAGCAGAATTTGTATAATCATGTTTAAAGTGTGAAGTACAGAAGTTTATATTTTTGGGTCCCTTCCAGTATGAAGTCAGCCTTTTTTTAATCAACTGCAACCTTTAATATGCCTAAAAGGATCTGTAATCAAAAGCTGATGATATACCCAGCAAATATGACAACAAACTCAATTTTTCTTATTACCCAGGCTCTCATAACAATAGAGTTTGGAATGGGAACGATTAAAAGAGTTTGCAGAGGGAGGAAAGCATAGCATAATTAAGCTTAGATTTTGTTTACCTGATTGCCTGGGGTGAGAGGAAAAGACATGCCACTTATTTATAAATCTAAATAACTAATTGAAATAAAATGTGAGTATGCAAGAGCAGAGAAGCATTAGAACCAGATCATAGAGTTTAATTGTGTGTTGTATTTGCCAAAGACATGCTGTTACACTGAGATCAAATTAATAGCTGAAATCAGGCAGGTGAAAACAAGTATGTGTGGGGCCTTCATCATGCCTTTTATCAGGGCATTCAGTTTTTAATAAACAGATAAGAAAACTGTGCACTGTATCCACTTTTATTAAAAACAAATTGAGGTTCTGGTCTTCTGGGAGATCATCATTTTTTGCAGAGGCCAAAAGGTGAAGAAAGAATAAAAACTACTCCTCTGCAAATGATGAACAAACTTTTACCTCAGTATGAGCTCTCAGAAAGATTTCTCAAACATACAAACGCTAAATAAAAGTGTAATGAACATTGGTATATTCTATTTTTGTACAAGATCTGTTAATAGGGTACCTGATTCTCCTTATACCTGTTTTACATCAGTTTTATAGTCAGTGAAGTGACACCCAGGTTTTGTTTTCCTTGCTTTTCTCTGCCTTAGAAGGAACATAGCTCTTGTGAGCTGCTATTCTGTACAAGATTTGTAACTTAAGTTATATTTAAAATTAATGACAAATAGCCATTGGATAGATGTAAACTATGATAAATCTTCCTCAACTGTACTGAAAATAAATTTAAAAATATGGCACCACTGCCTCCACCCCCCAGATGTGAGGAAGGGCCATTGCCCAATTAAAAACATGTTTACGCCTTTTCTGAGTACAGGTATTTTTTCTGTTAAAATTCCCTTTATTTCTCCATAGAAGTAAGTTCTCCCTCCATTAAGAAACCAGAATAATTAGAGTTGAGGTCAAAACCTGACAAAGGCAATGCTTTTGAGAAGGATGTGGGACAACATGTGGGATGATGTGGGATTTCCAGTCCATCAACATTATGAGTTTTCATTTTCCCTTAGGAAACAACACGCAATATTTACAAGCCCTTGTAAAATTTTAGAGTCTTGAAGTAAACAGTTTAATAATGATTGCTTACAATTTTCAATCTAATATTCTAAAAAATGAGCATTGAAAACCAAACCCGAAAAAATAGAACTCCTCTGTTACTGAGCAGTGCCTCCAAGAAAATCATATCGCTTGTGCTTAGCTCATTGTACATCCTTTATTCTGGTGCCTAACTTTAGGCATCCATGTCTGAAAACTGTGGTATGGTTTTCAGTAATAGACACTTTCGAGAGTGTCTGCTGAGTTCTGCACACAAGCCCTTCCCCTCTGCTTTCATCTTGAATTACTATTGGAATTCATATAGGCACACTTTGGTGTATCTCTAGCATAGTATTGAGAAGTCCGTGTAAGCACTAACAAAAACAACTACAAAAGGGAATCTGTTAAAGACCACTTAATAAAAATAGAAAACATCTGACTGTAAAGTGTGGAGAGGAAAAAGTATAATTACTTTTAAAAGCAAGTGTAGGAGAATTTATGGAGCAAGAACCTCTAATCACTGTTAGAGGTTTTAAAATCAAATGCAATAATTTTATAATACATGAATTCAGCATGAAGCAATGATATTTTGAACTTCATTATAATGGATAAATTTGACTGAGCTGGAAGTTCAAAAAATTTGGCTCCTTTAGAAAGAGTTATTAGAAAGTAGGTGTTCTGATTAAATCTAGAGAATGATCAGAAAAATTTCAAAGTCATGATTCTGTATCAGGAAAGACTAATTTTCTTAAAAGCTCACCCTAGTTCAGTGATGCAATGAAGATAACAGAAATAGAAAAACAGTCTATGAAATTGAAGAAAAACAAAAGAGAGAGAAATGAACTTCGATCTAGAGCATAGAAAGTTGATAATAAAATAGGAATTGCAAAAAAGTCATGGCTGCCAGTAAAAAGGGTAATAGAATTTTTTTTTCAATTACATTGGGAACAAAGAAGTTCCTAGTAATGGGATAGGCCATTATGAAATTGGACATGGCTAAAGTGAAGATAATTACTCAGGAAATATTCAACAACTGTTCCTGTTCCCTATTTGGAAAGGTTGATGTACAGGAGTTACATAAGAACAAGGAAGAACTTTCTAGCATGCTCACAGAAGTAGAACTGATACCACTGCTGATGTCAATAACTGGAGTCTAGAGTTTGAAAAGAGTTGGCTAAGATATCTAGTCTGCTTGTGTTAATTTTAATAAACATTTGAACACCAGGGAAGTTCCATACAGTTGAAAACTAACCACATTTGTGCCAGTAATTCAAAAGGGCAAAAGAGGTAGCTATGTAAATATATTCTGGTTATCCTGAAGTCAAACCCAAGTGAAATAATGTGAAAGGTGTTATCTGATAAAACATTAAAGAATAGGAATACAATTTATTGTAGTTAATGTGACTTTAAGGAAATAGATCATTTCAAACAGGCCTGATTTTTTTTTTTATTGCATTGAATGTAAAGTTTGGTGCTTAAAATTTCCTGTAGATACAGAATATATAAAGTTTTTGTAATAAGTACAGTGAATAATATTCTGGTGAAAATTAGATTTATAGCACAGCAACAAAGCACTTTGTGAATGGACTGAGGGGATTATATGTATGTCAGATTTCAAGTGCTTGCCAATGGTGACTCATCATCAAATCGTGGATTTCCTAGTAAGGTACTACTCAGATTTATTTTAGGCTGTTTTTTCAATATTTCAGCAATGGTATGAGGAAGTAAATATGAAATCAGTGATGATAAAATGTGCGGATGGAGATGTAAATAACACTGAAGATTTGGCAGTGTTTTATAGGAATCTGGACTGCTTGATTAGCTGGATCTATTCAATAAATACTCCTATTCAGGAGTACCATATGTAAGACTGTTTGTTCATCAATGAACTGAGACTTTAGGCGACTTATAGTTTCGGTCTTACCTGTGTCTTTTGCTGTGTGAGTTTTCCTCTAACACAGTCTACATTTCTGTATCTATAAGTTTAGCCCAGCAGTTCTGGTCCTTTTCATAGATGTTCAGATTTTTTGGCAATGGTTTTCTTCCACTTCTCATGCATGAAAATATTTCTTGTGAGGATTCTTAGTATAATCTTGTGGTGGGTTGACCCTGGCTGGACGCCAGGTGCCCGCCAAAGCCGTTCTATCACTCCCCCCTCCTCAGCTGGACAGGGGAGAGAAAATATAACAAAGGGCTTGTGGGTAGAGATAAGGACAGGAGAGATCACTCACCAATTACCATCATGGGCAAAACAGACTCAGCTCGGGGAAAATTAACTCAATTTATTACAAATCAAACAGAGTAGGGTAATGAGAAATAAAACCAAATCTCAGAACACGTTCCCTACACCCCTCCCTTCTTCCCGGGCACAACTTCACTCCCGGATTCTCTACCTAACCCCCCCAGTGGCATGCGGGGACGGGGATGGGGTTTATGGTCAGTTCATCACACGTTATTTCTGCCACTTCATCCTCCTCAGGGGCAGGACTCATCACACTCTTCCCCTGCTCCAGCATGGGATCCCTCCCATGGGAGACAGTCCTCCACAAACTTCTCCAACGTGGGTCCTTCCCACGGGCTGCAGTTCTTCACGAACTGCTCCAGCATGGGTCCCTTCCACGGGGTGCAGTCCTTCAGGAGCACACTGCTCCAGCATGGGTCCCCCACGGGGTCACAAGTCCTGCCAGAAAACCTGCTCTGTGGGCTCCTCTCTCCACAGATCTGCAGGTCCTGCCAGGATCCAGCTCCAGCGCAGGCTTCCCACGGGGTCACAGCCTCCTAGGGGCACATCCACCTGCTACGGCGTGGGGTCCTCCATGGGCTGCAGGTGGATATCTGCTCCACCATGGACCTCCATGGGCTCCAGGGGGACAACATGCCTCACCATGGTCTTCCCCACGGGCTGCAGGAGAATCTCTGCTCCGGCGCCTGGAGCATCTCCTCCCTCTCCTTCTTCAGTGACCTTGGTGTCTGCAGGGCTGTTTCTCTTACATGTTCTCACTCTCTCTCTGGCTGCCGTTTCTGTCTGTCCTAGCAACTTTTTTTCCTTCTTAAAAATGTTATCACAGAGGCGTTACAACTATCGCTGATGGGCTTGGGCTTGGCCAGCGCCAGGTCTGTCTTAGAGCCGGCTGGTATTGGCTCTGTTGGACACAGGGGAAGCTTCCAGCAGCTTCTTACAGAAGCCACCCCTGTAACCCTCCCTGCTACCAAAACCTTGCCACACAAAGCCAATACAAATTTGTATGGTAAAATGTACACACACAACATATATGTGTGTCCCTTGAACTTTCAGTATTTTGGCTATGGAATGTAACGGGAGTAGCAGTGCAACAGTCACCTAAAAGATAAATTGAACATACACAGGTGTACACAGTATTTTTGGAAGGGTGGCTACCCGCACATATGTAACATATTTCTTACATTAAAAAAAAAAATTAAACTTAGCCTTCTCTCATAAAATCTCTGAAGTACTGGAAAATATCCCTAATCTATGTATTCTACCATTTAACTTAAACAATGCATTGTCTTGTTGGTTTTTTTTTTCTTTTTCTCTAGCAGTGATCACCACATGCAACTATTCTGCTGGTTCTTTTGTTTGCTCTTTGACTCCCAGAGTGATGTGTCTCTTCTGATATGCATCCTTTCCCTTGGGACAAAGTGAAAGTTTGGGCTCCATTACCTGTATTCTATACTCCGGTGAGAAAAATATCCACCTGGGAAGTCACCTTAAACTCTCCCTCAGTTGTTTTAGCCCCCTTTTCCTTCAGTAAACATGTTCATTCATTTAAAAATATACTAATACTACTGCAAATTCCATATTTTCCAGTTTATTTACTATCAGATTAAGTTCACATTGTTTGTTTACCTGGGCAGTATTTTTTACAACCCTGTGTGCTATCAGTATAAATTTTTAAAACATGAGGCTTTTTTGAAACTAATATAACTGCTTTTGGCACCATACCACCAATGCACTAATTGAAAACTAACATATCTTTTGCAACAAGGCTCTTAGTATTATCATCTGCTGCTGCAGTTCTGTGCCTTGTGCCTATGAAGTGAACTTTGAGCTAAAGGGCTTTCTTCTCTTTGCTTTTACTGCTTTACATCTTCTTTCAAATATTGGATCATAATTTGGTTTGTATTGTTTAGCCAAGTGACTTTAGTGCAGCTCTTTAAGACTCATTTGAAGTATGTCTGCTTGGCTGCTTACAGGTTCATTTCTTGTAGTATTTTGTGTTCTTCATAACATCAGAATGTCATCTAGGTTGCATAAACCTTACTTTCATTTGGGTGACTTTGCTTAGCAAGTTCTAAGTACTATTTTAGGATAAATCTCACTCTACAGATTTTATATCCCAGATCCCAATTATGATTTTTTTACTTTAGCAGAAACTCAATCTCCAACAATTGCAATATTAGCTTTTCAGTTTTCTATCAGTCAAAAAAATAGCTTCTTCATTGTTTGTACTGTTACATAAAACATATAAACTGTGTTTTATTTTTAATGTGACAATGCAGAACTTCTCACATTTCAAAATCACAACTTCATAGCTATCCTCCTCTGCCTGAATTAACTGAAATCTGTTAAAAACACGTACATTAGAATAATTGCTTATCAGAGCTGCTCCTGATTCTTCCCTTTAGCTAGCAACTGTTTAATATTATGGGAAGTTTTAGGAAAAACATAATGCTAGTTTAAGACATGCTCAGAAAGTAAGTGAGGTTATTGGCTTAGAATTCTGTAGAAGAAAATGTGAACTACACCAAGCTAACTGTGGCTTTTATATTCATAAGAATCATTCATGTATGTGCAAGTGCATGTGCAAGTGCGGGCAAATTAAAAAAAACAGAGGACAGTTAAATGTTCAAATGTGAATGACTCAATTTTTCAAAATGTTGAATATTAGGAGCAAATTAATATGGTATCCATCCTCATAAGGACAAACGCTTTATCAGGTTACAGCAAACAATGTTTGCATGGATTTATAATAAACACAGATTCTCAATTTTAATTGAAAAGCAATCTGTGTGCCTGAAAGCTTCTTGTTTTTTTCCAACTATGTCAGTAGATATAATAGCAGTTATATCCTTGCTTCATTTTAATTGACTGCATCCTCCATATTGGCTTTCTATAACATTTCCAAGTTTGAAGTTACTTTGGCAGGTGTTGGCAGTGAGACATTGTGCAGGTCCTGAGAAACAAATGGATGCTACAGCGTAGGGTAGGGTAGGGTACTGTTGGGCTCCCAGTGGCTTCCCTTCTTGCTGAAAAGGATGCTCAGCTGCCGGAGGGATTGTTGGTGAGGATATGGGGCTCTGAGGGATTCCCCACATGGGCCTAATGACTTGATAATTTCCAGCGAGGGAGAGCAACCATGAAAGAAAGAGGAGAGACACAGTAGGATGGCCCTTAGCTTCTGTGATTTTTAAGATGACTAAAAAATAAGATATTGCTCTGCTGCAGATTATATAAAGCTACTATTATTAATCGTTCAGAGTGTCTGGACGTCAGTGCAGACAAACTTGTGGGTTCCACCTTGAAATACTGCCAGGTTTGGCTCCGAGTTCACAGAAATTGAGGTACTGCCTAAGGCTTATACAAGAATGCAAACTGTATGTCAGAATATCTAATTAGTGGCGTTATCACTTCAGTGAGCCCTTATGTGGATGGCGTTCCACACACTACGAGGTGGAGGTAAAAAATTGAAAGAATCCATGAGTATCTGTAAAAAGACCTGACCTGCAGAAACCTGATGCAGGTGCTGCAGCCCAGCATAGAAGCTGTTGAGAAAATTCAAAGACTTTATATTGAGGACATTGACTAATAGATTTTAAAAAACAGTAGCTGCAGAACTCCATGACTGAAGAAGAATATTGCCTCATGTTTCTATATGATCCGGGGGTGGAAATGTTAGAAAGCATTAATTTACCCTCTGTGATATATGAAAGAAATAGTTTCTGAGAATTTCAGATTCATAAGAAGGAGATAAAGTTTTTTGGCTCCAAACACTAAGCTTTGTGTTGCTATACCATTGCAAGCATGTGCCTTCAACCCCTCTACCAACATGAATCTCAGACAATGAGGAAAATCATTGCTCAAAGAATTCTTTAGAGCTGCTCCTCCCTTGTGTCCAAATTAATCTGAATTAGTCATCTAAAGGGAGAGAAGGTGGAGCTAAATGATTTTTATATATATTTATGTTAAGAGGAGTCTTAAATCTGCTGAATATAAGTTTACTTATGGAGTTTATAAATACAATAGAAAAATCTAAAAAGCACCAGGTGAAAGTGGGTGTAACTGCCAAAGACCAGCACATAACTGGCTCTTGATGAATGGTAAAGCTAATGACTTCTTTGCATCTGTAATATAATACTTAATGACTTATTTTATTAAAAATGTGTTTGTGGGAAAAATGGGTAGGCACAAGTGTGAAGAGATATGTCATTTCTGTAAAAGACAAGTAGGAGGGGAATGAGAGAAAATTTTATATAAAGCTTAACAGAGAAGCTGAGAGAAGATCATTAAAGACTGGTGTTTTCTGAGGTTAGTAAGTTTGTTCAAAGCTTTTACACTTGTTAAAAAAAATCACAGGAAGGGATTTTCCACCTGACACAGGACAGTTGGTTGTTGTTTTTATTTATTATTATGTAGTCATACCAGCAGAAATATTGGCCTTTGTGTACACTTGACTGTCACTAAGAATGTGACTGTTTCAGGGTTCTTTGAAAATTGGGCCCATAAACTTTTTAAGGCTTTGTGTGAAGGACTTTTAACATACAGACTTCTGTGCTTTTGAAGGATTTGGCTTATGATTTAAAAAAGGAATAAGTAAAAGTATTATATTAGAAGTTTTTACAGTTGTGTTTTATGGAACATTTAATACCAAATTATTGAGTGTCTATGAGACATCTTTTCTTCACCAAAAATCATTCAAAGTAGAGATCTCTGAAGCTATACAGTTATTGCTGTCATTTCATTTAGAAAGGGTGGATTGCTTTATTCTCAAGGGTTACATAAATTTATGCAGAGGACTTTCCACTTTAAAAGCAATTTAATTTTTATGACATATGCTTACACTTGTTTTTCCCTTAGATGTTTTATGTTATAATTGAGCTGAACATGAAACTTGCAGTTACAAATTCCACATATTTCTGTTAAAAGTAGTTCTCTTGAGGATGACGTGAATTATTTGCAAAGATATTTCATAGGTAACAAGCAATTTCCATCTTTAAGGAAGCTAATAATACAGTTTAGACTAGAAACTTGGTATAGTGATACAAATCTTTGGGAACACAGCAGACAGAATATCCTGTGTGACTTTATTTGGTCTAACCATGCATATACATCTTTTACTAGTTTCTGATCATCACTCTAATGTATTTCTTACACTTTCAAACAGAGTGTATAGCATGAAGTTCACACAAATTTGGGTTAAGGGTCAAAAAAGATAAAGCGTCTCTGGCAGAGCTTTCTCTCTAGGATGCAGAGGAAGCTTTCTTTGTGTATAGCTAGCACATATTTTTAATCTGATGGATGGAAGAGATTATGTGTGCCCTGGGAGAAGTGCTACATCACCAAAGGCTTCCCTGGAATGTCAGTGTATTTTTCCTTATACTTATATATGCTATACAAAAGCCTTACCAAGTTATACTCTACTGGACAGCACACTGTTAATTCCCATCTGTACTTAGTGAAGACATGTTACAAAATTAAATGCTTCTCAGGGGAAAATTAGTAAATGAATTATTAAAATACATTTTGACCAATAGTTTTCTATTTTGCCGAGAATTAGGTGGAACAGCTACAGATGTAGCAGGTAAATATGGCTCACAGATTGACATGTTACATTTATTTTATATTCATGTTATTTTAAACTGAAATTTTAGTTTTTGTTTTTTTTCATTTCCAGAAGGCAGAAAATCTGAAAAATACAGAGTACATAATTTAATAGAGTTCAGGATATAGGAAACCAATTAGGTCTTGAAATCCAAGGCTGAGATTCACTGGTTTAAGTAAGTGATTTTTTTTTTCATTTTCCATTAAACCACCAGATTAGTGATTGGCTTGGCATGATCACCAAAAGATTTATAGAACTGTACTTAAAGGAGTGCTACAGGCTTTTATTGTGCTACAGGAGTACACTCAATAGACTACGGAGCTCTCACTAATGTAAATAAAAACCATAGTTTATATTCATATGCAAAGTAAAGCTTTCTTTAAAGTCTGTGATTAGTAACATGTTTGAGGTTAAGCAAGTATTTATATAAATTGCTGGATAAGGGCTAGTCTGTTCAGCATTTTGGAGAATTGAATCCAAACGTCCTGAATCAACTACTACTGATTTAATTTCCATTGCTGTGAGATCTGTCCCTGTGGACTGTGGGAAAAAAAAAGGGGGGGGGGGGAGGAGAAGAAGCAGCCCTAGCCGTTGTAATGAAGACCTTCTTCACTGAGGCGTGCTTTAGCCTTAGAATCGAGCAAAGTGCTGTATGAGGAACCATCTCTTCCACGAAAGTAAGAGAAGTGAGAAGATACAGATCAAAAACGAAAAGAGAATTGCACAGGAATATAGGGCTGGAAATGGCCACCTGCATCATCAGATCTAATTCTCTGTAATCCTCAGCAATCATATCAAGTTTGAAGGGTCCACAGTATCATCTGTGCTACACACTATCTATGCATCTCATGGGCCATAAAACACTTCTGCATTCCCTTAAAGATGCAAGGTCTGTAATAAAAGATGAAAGTCAGCTAAAATGTTCCACAGGAAGAGATCAGGAGAGACTGTGGTCATTGTCAGTGCACTAGCAGGATATTTATTACATAACATTTCCATATGAGAACAACACTCCATATGAACAAAAATCCTGGTGGTTCTTGACTCTCTGATACAAGAAAACTCCTCAGTCCCAGTTCTAGTGGTTTTCTTAAGTGTAATGATTACTGTAAATGGTGTATTTATTATTTTGTGTATTTATTATTTTGGATTAACTCCACAAAGTGAAACTAAGACAACTTCTGTTTTTACATATGCATTGATGGATGTGGAAAAATCCTTGAATACAGAACTGTTATGCTGTCTACCTGTAAATGAGCTAGGTATTTAAATAATAATTAAACTATGGTGGATCTAGCTATGTCGTGGTTTAACCCCAGTCAGCAACTAAGCACTACACAGCCACTCACTCACTTCCCCCCCACTCAGTGGGGTGGGGGAGAAAATTGGGAAAAGAAGTAAAACTTGTGGGTTGAGTTAAGAATGGTTTAATAGAACAGAAAAGAAGAAACTAATAATGATAATGATAACACTAATAAAATGACAATAGTAATAATAAAAGGATTGGAATGTGCAAATGATGCACAGTGCAATTGCTCACCAGCTGCCGATCGACACCCAGTTAGTCCCCGAGTGGCGATCCCCCCACCCCCACTCCCCCCAGTTTATATACTAGATGTGACATCACATGGTATGGAATACCCCGTTGGCCAGTTTGGGTGATCTGCCCTGGCTGTGTCCCTTCCAAACTTCTTGTGACCCTCCAGCCTTCTTGCTGGCTGGGCATAAGAAGCTGAAAAATCCTTGACTTTAGACTAAACACTACTTGGCAACAACTGAAAACATCAGTGTTATCAACATTCTTCTCATACCCAACTCAAAACCAGCACTGTACCAGCTACTAGGAAGACAATTAGCATGTTCACAAGATAAATATGTTAAGCATCACAAGGCTAGGGACCACTGAAGTACTCAGATAGTGTACGTACTGGTTGATAGTATCTCTAAGCCACGTGATACTGCATTCACTTCAGCTAGCTTCATCCTTTCAGAAAGAACTAGCAGATCAATTGTTTCCAGAGCTGTGAAGCAGCAAGGTTAGGCCTTTTGCTCAGCATCTGTGTTAAAAAGAAAATGTTATTGTAACCTTCATTGACTGAAGAATACTCGGAGCACAAAAATAGTACTCTTTATAATTGCTTTTGTAAAGCAGTCTTAAACAAAGAAATTGGAGAGCTTTATACAGTGAAGGCAGAACAATGAGTGTCAGGGAAAGCTGTACTGTTCTAAACACTGCAGGACAATGGAGCTTCACAGAGCATTTTGGTAATCCTTCACCAGGCCAAGGAGACACAGCTATAAGGTTTTTCACTGAAGTATGGGTAGGAAGGATTTGTATTTGTTTGCTTGTTTCTTGTACAATTTTTGGAGCCTGAAATATGTCCTATTCAAGAAAGAAATGCAATATCAAAATCTCAAAAAGTCTTCACAACCAAAATGAGGAAAATAGTCACCTCGATTCACTTGAAGTGCTTTATTTAATAGCTTCAAATATTTCTCCTCTATTTGACTGTGGGTTTTTTGAACGTTTTGTTTTATTATAATTATATTCTAAACTTATTTTTAGTTTGGGAAAAGTAATTTTAAAATTTCAAAGCACTAGGATGAAATGTTTTGATGTTTTCTGAACTTTTTGTATGCCATTTTCTAGATTTTCCAAGGTCAATTCTTTCCTGATTCAAATGAATAGGTATTTTCTGATTAAATATATATAACTGAAAGATTCCACTGTTGTTTTTAAAGGCTCTTTTTACAACAAGGACAAAGCTATTACTATTTGATACCTATATTACCTGTATTCTAGTGTCTGTAATTAATGCAGAATGTTTTCATTATCAGCTGAATTTTGGGACCTCCTAATGGATATCTTTTGTTTCTTGGAAATCTTCCTTTTGTTATCGTGTTTCCAGTAGGATTTAGTATAGATTGTCAGTGTCCTCTGCAGACCATTAATGCAACTACTGGCCATGGGAACCTTAGTGTCTGTAGTGTTTCCAATACAGAATATGAGAAGTGTATATGAAGGTCCATAAAACTATTTAGGCAGTGGTCTAAAGTGTTTAGGAGCCATTGCTCCAGATACTTGCTGTATTCTTTTAGCCTTAGGGAAGAGCCGCAGCTTAGTTTCAGAAAGACCAAGGGTAAATTACTCAGTTGTTTAAGTGTTTTAGGCATTACAGCAGCTAAATGGATCCCACTGCTGTTCTGGCATCCTGAAGCAGTTCTGCTGTGACTCACAGAGGTACTAATGAAGTTATCTGGGCACATTGCTGATGAGCAACTGTCCCTGCAAGTCATTGCCGGTTCCTGCCCTGCAGGACCCCAGGCCCTGTCTGCTGCGAGGGTGATGCCCGACTGAGATGGGGCAGCTGGGGACAAGAAGAGTGTGAGCCAGCACACACAGCACGGTGGCTTCAGGTTTACCCTCCTGTCTCTAAGAACAGATTTTGGCTCAAACTCCCCAGGGTGATGTATTAGGGCAATGGGTGAAGACAGAGCAATTGCTAAAGGCCATGAGGTCTTGTGGAGCACTAAGTTTAGGCCCAGGAGCCTCACTGCACATTCAGCTACATTGGTGGGACTATGTGGTCAGAAGGAAGGGAAGAACTGGCAATGTAATACAACAGGAACAGTGAGGTAGCTCTATTTTTTGATTCTCAATTAATAGAGAGAATTAATGTAGCAAAGTGAAAGAATTAGTTTTGAGTGAAAATAAGACAAGCTCACATCTCAGAGCTGTGATGGTATCTTGCTGTACCTGAAAGTTCTTCACAAAAGATGAGAAAATACTTGATTTTGGAAACCCAGCAAATCATCCTTATGGAGGAAGTCCTGTTTGAATGAAAGAAATGTAGCTTGAGAGGGTGCAAATATTATCCTCCTTAAATGTGATTTGTAATACACAAGTGAGCTGACAGAGCTTGGTGTGATTTTGCAGGCGATGTAGAAAAGACAAGTTCTGGTAGTAATCATATCATACACTCAAACTGAAGCTGTATTCTCAATGAGTTTAAGTACAGCTAGCTGACATGATGCTGAACATGACTTGTCCTTTGCTATATCAGCTGCAAAATCAGCATTATATTTGCTACTGTTAAAAATGGAATAGGATAAAAATGTCCTGTGTAAGCAGGACTGTTGAACTACTTGTGTAAATAAAGAGCTTTTATTACTATTTTATTATACTCTCACACATAATGGAAAAAACTGTTACAATATCCAACATTGAGCTCACATTTCTAAAGTAATTTTGAAAGATGATGTGATAGATGTTAACAAATTTGCTTTTGGCTTTGCTGCTGTATGAAGTAATATATCATAAAATGACCAAAAGATATAACGCCTTGGTTGATTTCCTAGCAATATTCTGTCAGAAGGTTTTCCTGTCCCTCCCATAAAGACTCATACAACAAACATATTAATAGAGCTGAGTATTTCATATTCACACTTTAACAACCTCTACATTAAAAAAGTAGCTTCCTCCTTCTTTGTGAATGTTTAATAACAAACACTGTGCTGTTGTCAAATCTTATTTTGTGAAGAACTTGTCGTATACAGAAAATATTTCAGAGGACATTTACTGAAAGAGTATTAAGGAACTAACCAAGAAATTAAATGAATTTATGTTTATGTATTGTAGGTTTTTTCTCTCAACTCTAATGAAAAAGTTTGGGAAATATTTATGTAAATTTTGAGGTCTGATAGAATACTTTAAGTTGGTTCCAGTACACTGAGCAACAGAATTTCATTAATAGCAGCAACATCTCCTCCAAATCAAATCAACCAACCTTAATTTTCATTTTCATCTACAAGAAAATGCCATAAAATTCAAACAAATGAATGTGCAGGTTTGGATTTTAAAATTACTTGGTAGATTTAAGTGATTCAATTTCTATTGACTTCAGAAAACCCCATCAGGGAGTTAGTTATTTGCAAAATCAGTATCAACATTTCAATCCACTAAGATCTGTTCAAGGCTGTAGGAAACACAACATTAACACCCTAATCAGAAAGCTGGATCAGGAATTTTTCCCTCTCTTTTTTGTCGTACTCTTCAAGATCCAGCTGTCTTTACTTTTCCTCATCTTCTCCTCCTCCCAAAGAGGAGAACCCTATCTGCTCATCCCTTCCTAAATGTGAAGACACTCATACTACTCCATCACATCTCAGCGGCCTTTCTGTCTTCTTTCTGCTCTGTCCTTGTTTTGCCTGGAATAGTTAATTTTCTTCCTAGTAGCTTAGTATAGTGTTATGTCTTAGATTTAGTATGAGAATAATGTTGATAACACACTGCTGTTTTCAGTTGTTGCCAAGTAGTGTTTAGACTAAGTCAAGGATTTTTCAGCTTCTGATGCCCAGCCAGCAAGAAGGCTGGAGGGGCACAAGGAGTTTGGAGGGGACAGAGCCAGGGCAGCTGACCCAAACTGGCCAACGGGGTATTCCATATCATGTGACGTCACATCTAGTATATAAACTGGGGGGAGTTGGCCTTGGGGATCGCTGCTCAGGAACTAACTAGGCATCGGTCAGCAAGTGGTGAGCAATTGCGTTGTGCATCACTTGTTTTCTATATTCCAATCCTTTTATTAGTATTGTCATTTTATTATTGTTATTATTATCATTATTAGTTTCTTCCTTTCTGTTCTATTAAACTGTTCTTATCTCAACCCATGAGTTTTACTTTTTTTTTTTTCTGATTCTCTCCCCCATCCCACTGGGTGGGGGGGAAGTGAGTGAGTGGCTGTGTGGTGCTTAGTTGCTAGATGGGCTTAAACCACGACATGCTCCCGGTCTCAAAACAAGAGGACTGGTCTAACTCTTCTAGCACTGGTCTCAGTACTGACAACTCTACATACTGCTTTCTTGCGTCTTAGCCCAAGATTTCCACTCATTTTTTGGCCCCTGTTTGATCCTTCAGTTCTGTATTTGTGGTCCTTGTTCTTAGTGCCCCTTGAATAAATGCAAATAGCTGATTGTGGTTCCTCATGCTTCAAAAGCAGAACAGCAGCAGATAAGCAGCAGCTTTGCCTGTATACAATACAGGGTGTTACTGAAACAGCCCTATTGGTCATGCTTAAGCTGTTCCATGGAGAAGTGGCATCTTAATGTATTCTATGACTTTCTGCTCTTCAAGCAGCTATTCAGGCTTCCTCCATAAAGAAAGTTCTTTCTTTTAGGGAGCTGTCAGGCTTCTTTCCATGTGTGTTGGGGTAAGCTATGCCTCTGCAGATGTCCCAACCTGACAAGCACTCTTCTATGGTTCCCTAACAGTGGGGGAGAAACATCTATCAGAGGTCATATGTGCTGGGCTTCCTCTTTGGCAAGGGAGCAGAGCAGGAATTACCCCTGTGGAGCCTTGCAGACTGTAAAAACAAAGAAATGAGCTACTGTAGCACTCGATCTTTTGATGTTAAAGCAATTGCTCCCTGCCAGGACTTCAGAGCTTCATTCTTCTTCCTGGGGCCAACCTCTTCTGTAATACTCACATCAGACACTGATGCCCTAGGCGCTGCTTGATCCCTCTCACTACTTCCCTTGGCATTTGCCAAATCACCCACACTGTCCGTCTTCATACTGTGAGTCATACCCAGTCACTTTGAAGCCCTTATGCACAGTTTGCTCTCCCCAAATGCACTGTGGTGACCCTCTTTTCTCCATCTGCTGTTCATTCAGCATAGCTGTTCTATGTCTCCCCAGACTTGATCCATGTGCTGCTGCTTCTGTCTTTCTCCCTTCCTCATTCACAAACCACCCCAAAGATGGTCTGCAGGCAGTGAGATCTCCAAGTCAGAATAAGTGATCAGTGCTCTGAGCCTGAACTATCTGTGTCATGTTTTTTAAACAGAACAGTAGGTAAACTAAAAAACAGGAGGAAAGTTCAGAAGGAAGGCATTTGCAGCTTAGTCAGGCTGCCTGCCAACCTTAACACACAAAAAGTAGTTTTAAACTGAAAAGTCCAAGGGTTGTTACATTTCTAGCTCAAGGACATTATCTTTGTTCAACTCAAGTCCTAAGAGCTGATTTTAACCCTTTTTTACAGGAGTCTCTATTCTGGATAACTCCAAGTGCTCTGGAAAGCTCCTTATCTGCTCTTTAGGCTTTGTGTGTGAACACAAAGGAGCCTTGTGTGTCTTCGTTCCTGTATATCACTCCAGGACCTTTGAGGCTCTGTTATTCTTCCCTTACAATCAGTGTTATGACTGAAGTCTTCCCAGCTTCAGCCTGATAACTCATAAGGCTTTCGGGGTTTCCATTGCCTCTTTGGGATCACCTGCCAATAAGAGTGGATATAATGAGGCTCAGCTAAGTAATAAGTTTGAGTTAGGCCAAACTCAAGGGAGACAGTGGTGGCTTCCCCTGAAGACTGTGATGCTTCTTAAGCTGTATCTAGCTCTAGCAGTGCCTTGTCAGCACTGAGACAACGCCAAGAAAGGCAAAAGAGGAATTTAGAAGTGTTCCTGTATGTCTAACTCTTGATGAGACTGATCCAGTGATTTTTTGAGAGGGATCAACAGGTACATGCTAGGAGATGAGTGTGAAGGGGTCTGCAGGATTCAGGACATAACAGTAGAAGGGGAGGCACTGGATGTAAGGCTGCATCTTGGTCAGAAGAACATCTGCTCTCTTGAGTGTCCCACAACAGTGAATTGTGAATGGGTTAGACCCTTCAGTCAAGTGAGGATTTCCTTGTAGATGGTGTTTTTCTTGACCCTGAGACACACCAAAGGCCTGTAATCTTGTAGTGTGTATGTGTGGGTATGTTTGTTGCCAGGTTTGCCACTCCCACGTGTGGACACAAGGACATTGGTATCCCTGAGTAAGTTTTCTCCTTTAGCCATTTACGACTGATAGAAATGATGGGAAACTTCTCTTCACTTGTTGGACCAGAGGGGAAGGAGAGGTTATAGCAGCTCTCTCCTCCTGTGCCTAATGTGGCCCAGCATGGGTCTGGATGGTCAGGACTAGCTTGACTGTCTGGAGAAGAAGTTGTTTTGGGGTCAAGAAGTAGAAAGAAGAGGACAAGGAGCAAGAATGATGTATGACTGGTCTGATTCCTTCATTATCTCATATCCTCTGCTGTTCCCAGTTCTCTGGCTGCACAGATGTCATGGGTTGTGAGAACTAGGTCAGACCATGGCTTTAAGGCTCTGCAGGTCTGTGCTTAGCTATTCTGGCTTTAAGTCTAGCAATAAATCAAAACTATTTGATTTATCTCACTATTTATTTCATAAGTATTCCAGGTTTAAAGTGTCTTAGACCTTAATTCTTAACCATATACCTTAATCATAAACTGTATCCTTCTTAAAGACTACTCTAAAATTTCTCTTTCAAGTCTCCATTTCACATACATATTTTCAGAGTCGGAAGATAGCAGTAATTTTAAGTTTGTTTGAATAAATCTAATTGTGCATAACTATATTTTAGAATAGAATAGAATAGGACTCTTTCAGTTGGAAAGGATCTACAGCAATCATCTAGTCCAACTGCCTGACCAATTCAGGGCTGACCAAGTTAATAATTTTATAGGATATTTTTGAATTTGTTTTTGCCTTCCTTTTAAAATATTTGTCTTGAAAGAATATTGTAGCATTCTCTTTAGCTTTCTCCTTTCTTTCTTGTGTGCTGCTGATTGACAAATACAAACTTAGGAGCAGCTTAGCATTTCTGGGATCCCTGTCAGTGTAGGCTACTATACTGAGCTTTTCACCTCAGCTAGAACATTAATAACTTGTGCTTTCAGGAAATAAACATCATATTCACAGTTTCTTTGATTCTTTTTATATTGGTTTTCTTTGAACAAAAGGAACTGTTGTAATGGTCCCAACTCAGAGTGATAGAGACCAGAGGACATTTTTTTCCCCTTTGGATTATTTTTTGACAGCCTTTCTATTTTTGTCACATTGTTCAGTGTATCATTTTCCTCACATGAGAGAATGCAGTTATTGTGTTTTACTTGCCAATGGTGCAGAAAATGACACAAATGTTTTGCTTACTGAGCATTCTTAAAGTTCTTCCTAAGCATTAGGCATCTATAAAAATAGGGTATTACTTTTGGTTAGCACCAAGAGATTTTTTTTTTTGCCTTTAAGGTACATCTATTTTGGGTGCGAATAATTTAGAACAGTGTCATTAGTAAAATAGATGAGAGATACTATTGAGCAGAGAGACACATGCATTAAGTGTTCTGGTGTCAATATGAACATAAGCTTGTTACAGAGACCTCTTGTTGGCAAGCTCATTTTTAAAAAGTCATTATTACAAATTGCTTCAACTAGTCAGATCATATAAAATCTACTTGTACTGTAATATTCCAGATGCTTGATTACTGTTCTTCAGTGTAGTGAGTTGCCAATTTCTCCCTCCTGAGAATGTGTGACAGATTGTAATACAATCTGTTGACGTTCTTGATTGTAACTAAAGTACATCATTGCCACCCATGCTAAAAAGCTGGGACATATACTGTAAATGTATAATTTTGTGAAATGTATGCTAGTGTTTTATGTTCCAGCAATTTCAAATGGTACATGACAACGTACTTGATATGGTGAGGAGGAGTATCAGAGGCAGAGGAAAACAAAGCAGATAATTAGAGCAGCAAAATGTAGTGGATACACTAATTCTGTGAACAATACGGGTTCAATTGTCTTTGGTGTGCGTGCTGTTGTTTGGGGAAAGGGAGACGAAAAGAAAAGAGGAAATTATACTTGTGTTGGTCCCTACCCTCCATTTTCCTCTCCAAAAGGCCCAGGCACAACAGCCATCCTGGTACAAAGTTGCAAATGGCTTGAAAGTGAACGGCAGAAAGGAGGGAAGGTCACACACTTGCGCTACACCACCTCACTGAGCTTTCACAGAGGGGCAGGGGTATGGCATGGTGTGTACTGTCCCTTTGTGTCCTCTGGTCCATGAAGGGAGGAAGAAGAGACTTTTGCTGGCTGATGATATGCTTGTGCCATGGGGTCAAAAAGAGAATTTGTGGTGGATTAAAAGAATGATAAACATTACAGCCAAGTCAATGACTGGCAATAAATCAGGAAATGTGGATTGTTTATTCCCTCCCTTTCCCTTTTGAGGAAGATCAGTGTTAGAAAGGCTTTTTTTCTTTCTCCCAACACCACAACTTCTTTCTGCATCTTCCCCCCTCAATGTCCTTTCCCATCATAGCATTTCTTCACTGAAGTTCATTAAGGTTGCAGCTCACATCCCCACTCAGCAAATGACTTAATTGCCTAAAATATAACTGATTTGATGTGGTCCTCTCAACGCTTCACAACTATACTTGTTGTAGTTTCCTCTCCCAGCACTTTGGTCATGAGGCTGGAGACCAAGACCTGCACCAGCTTTGGGTAATGCCACTATGTCATACCCTGGTAGCTCTTATATCTCAGCATGGGTTTGATGTGTAGCTCCATCTAACAGTGACTGCCTCTGAGAGTGGCAGTCCCACCCCCCCTGTACGTCTTTGGCCCCTTCCCCTTGATTGGAAATTGCAGTTTTGCAGCTGTAGATTCAACTGGGTTCAGCTGGCTTGTACAGCAGAACACCACACTGCAAAATCATACCTTATTTTTACTGGCTCCATCACCTGTCGCCGCACAGACTCGGGGTCAGACTCAAGACAATTTTAGGAACCTACCCCTGCAGGTAGGGCAGGTGTTTTGGGAGTGGGGCTGCACATTCCAGGAATGCCAGTTCAGATGGGCTCCATAGAGCTGTAACACAAAATTGTGCCCTCAGATTTCCCAGTGGAGATAGTGGTACTTTCTTCCTTTCTGCACATAGTGCTTCTGTGTTCGTGGATGCAATGTGCCCCACAGCCATGAGATATTAAAGTTTGGTTACAACAACAAAGAGAAAGGACTTGTGTTTTCCATGTTTTAAATGCATAAACATGGGTGTATGACAGGAACTCTTTTGTGGTGTCCGTAGACCACACATATACCTGAGGGTGAGTCCTGAAGTAAGACAGAAAGGAATAAAATAAGACATGGTGGTTTTAAACCTTTTTCCTTTTAACCATAATTTTGCCTTGTCTGCTTTAGCTGACTGTTTTCCACTGCTTCAGGGTTTTTTTTATTTTTAATTTTTCCCCCTCCATGTTAATTTTGGAATACCTGGATTAATAGAACAAAGAGAAGAGCTGAGTTGGTGGCTTTACTGCTAGTCTTCTACTAAATGTCTTGGAGACATACAATAATCTATGAGAAACTGTGACTCTTGGAACTTAGATGTAAGATCAGGCTCTGACATAGTGAAGGGCACGAGACATGGCTGCTCTACTAAAACTCTAAATAGGGCATGCACCTTGGTAAATGTACTTTATGGAATTTGCTGGAAACAGCATACAGTTATCTCGGTATAATTTGGTCTGAGGAGGAAAATAACTTCATGTTAATTCACAGCTCTATTAATTACACTGAAAGTGCTAGTTTTTAAATGTCACTTTGAAAACAGCTTTTGTTCTTGGCCATATTTAATTCAAGTAGAGAAGCTCTGTAATTTCCATAGTGTATGGGGTAGCTGTGATACACACTGAAACAAAAAGCTGGCTTATGAAAGGTGGATATATCTGAAAGGTATTACTAGATTCTGCCTGCATCTTTGAAAGGAGCACATAAAGTCAAATAGGTAGTCCTGCTTCCCTGGCAGTTTGTGAGGCTATCCAGTGAGAACATGATTAACTTTTAGGTAAGCATGTTGCTTAGGTCATGTTCTCCTATCTTTGCTTGTGCTGAATAATACCTCTCACTAGGAAGTCAATCATTTCCGTGTTGTCAAACCAGTAATTGTAAAGGTGGCAAAATAGGTAGGTTACTGTACAGGCGAATATTATTTACATGACATTTTTAGTCTTAGGAGGACTAGGAGTGCTTTCAGTCTTAGGAGGATGGATGTAGTTTCCTGGATAGTATTCTAGAATAGTATATAGTTAAATTATTTATTTTAAATATTGCATAAAACTCAGTAAGTAGCTGTTTATTTAATACCAGCCAATATTCAAATACATAATATTAAATTCACCAGGCTATGGGTTTTCTCCTTTCTGAACATGACCGGTCCTATCTGTGGAATATGTTACTGTTCCAAGGGAAAATACTAACTGCATATGAAGATGTGAAAAAGTATACATGTATGTACTTGCTTTTTCTGGTAGCACATGGTGCTGAAAGATCATCTCAAAGGGGTCATTACAGGGTAATATGGAGATCAAACAAACAAATTTATGTCTTAAGTAATATTCAGTAACATAGACTCTCATTTTAAGGTGAGACATTGCTGACAGCTTAAATATTAACTAAAAATTTTCTATGGTGCCCAATACTTATGCATGCAAGTAGGCCTGTTGATGTCAAAAGTTTCCAGGTTAATAACCTTTGTCTGTTTGTTATTTTTATAACAGCTATTTCCTTAAAATTTGTCACAAGATGAGCTAGTGATAGTGTGTCGTGGTTTAACCCCAGCCAGCAACTAAGCACCACGCAGCCGCTCACTCACTCCCCCCCACCCAGTGGGATGGGGGAGAAAATCAGGAAAAGAAGTAAAACTCATGGGTTGAGATAAGAACGGTTTAATAGAACAGAAAAGAAGAAACTAATAATGATAATGATAACACTAATAAAATGACAGCAGTAGTAATAAAAGGATTGAAATGTACAAATGATGCACAGGGCAATTGCTCACCACCCACCGACCGACACCCAGCCAGTCCCCGAGCGGCAAATCCCTGCCCCCCCTTCCCAGTTCCTAAACTAGATGGGACGTCCCAAGGTATGGAATACACCGTTGGCCAGTTTGGGTCAGGTGCCCTGGCTGGGCATGAGAAGCTGAAAAATCCTTGACTATAGTCTAAACACTACTGAGCAACAACTGAAAACATCAGTGTGTTATCAACATTCTTCACATACTGAACACAAAACATAGTACTGCACCAGCTACTAGGAAGACAGTTAACTCTATCCCAGCTGAAACCAGGACATAGTGTTATTAAAACTGAATATAATGAAAAGAGAAAACTGAGGCACAATCACCCATTTTCTGCAGAGATACCCATAAAAGGTTATCTCTAAAACAGCAATAAAAGTGCCATAAACTTTGTCTTGGATTCTTTTCAAGGCTTTGGTCTGTTCTGACATGAAGCTTAGCAGATCCAGCTGTTTTCTAAGTATGCATTTCTGCTCAGACAGTGGTGAGTTTGGAGGTCCTGGCTGCTTTTTTTGGGGAGCAGCCCTTCCTTTAGCTATGTCTGCTCACGGGCTTTTGCTGTAGGAGAGCTCCCACAACTCATGAATATATTTATATATAACTATAAAATAATCTCAGTGTGCAAAAATTTTAAAGTGATCTGAACTGCCATGGGAAAATTTTTAGGGATTCATCTAGCTGAACATTGCTGAGCCAGGCTGAGCCATTTCCTGGTTTCTCTTCCTGCATGTCGCTAGCTTGTGATGGAGGGATCTCTGCAGCAATGTGGGACTGGGCCATAGAGATGAATGTGCCCTTTCTAGTCTGCTTAGAAGTAGTCTGAGCACTAAGTATTACAGTGAAAGGCAAAACTCCCATAATGATAAAATGTAACGCTGAATAAAGGGTGTCTGCAGCAACCCTTTAGGCGGTCATGTAATATGACTTAGAAAATTGGAAAGCTTGCTTCTCTTGTGTGAAACATTAATTTGAAACACTTGCATGGAAACATTTGGGCTTTGGTTTTTTTTGTTTTTTGTTTTTTCCTTTTTTTTTCAGGGAAGAAAACAAAATTAATAATGACAGACTTTGTATGTGTATGTATTCATTTGTGTGAAGAATGCTCTATAAACATAAGCCATATTTTACCGTGGGTTGAGATATGTCACATTCTCTTCTACAC
The DNA here is from genome assembly GCF_964188355.1 of Buteo buteo. Lineage (NCBI taxonomy): Eukaryota > Metazoa > Chordata > Aves > Accipitriformes > Accipitridae > Buteo > Buteo buteo. The sequence goes on from NC_134171.1 coordinate 17,892,462, forward strand.
CAGGACCATTCTTTTGTCCTCCAACAAATAGAGGTTTCTCTTTAAAGGTTAAGAAATGAGAACCATGGCAGTAGGTCAGTGGGTAATATATACCTGCTCTCACTTGTTTAAATTATATTTCCTCTTTACACTGTGGCTCAGCAGTATCTGGAGACTATTGTTCCCTAGGCTAATGCAATCTTTCCACACGAAAAGCTCTTGATCTGTTCCTTATCTACACTCCAGTTGCTGGCACCAGTGTTTCATCCATTTGTGCTAAAATGCACAGAAAGCAAATACATATCATTTCAGTGTTGAGGTATCCTTCTTCCAGAATCTTTAGCTCAGCTTATTTTCATTAAGCAAAGTTTTTCCTGTCAGCAATATACATGCCCTCATGTCCTTCACCCTAGAGAAAGAGTGAGAAATGAAGAAAGGGAAAGGGTCTATGAGGCTTTAAAAGCGAGTGTTTGGAGCCAAGCTGCCTTTCAAACAAAGATAGTGAGATTTACCTTGTGTATGTGAACACAGACAGAATTATTACATCTTTATTATTGCACATTTTTACATAGATGCATATGCACACATTCACTCATTTTAGTTGTGACACGGCAGCTATTAACAATGGTGTTATCTAAAATAAATAAAAAAAGACCTGGTGCTTTTTGATGCTAAAACCTTTTTTCTGCTCTTGGCATCAATGCAAATCCATGCTGCACATTAGCTAGCAGAATTAGTTCAATTTATCATGTTCTTTTTTATTCTTGAGCTTTTATGAGGTATTTATGGATGTTAATTTGAAAATGTACATCTGCATAACAGATTGATTTTTTTTTAGAGAAGCGAAGGCTTATTTGCTCTTATTAGCTTGAAGTGGTATGACTGGGGACTCAATATTTCTGAAAATCAGATTCACATCAATCTACCTAAATTCATCACAGTTTTACTTATAGTGTGACATTCTGAAATCTGGAATATCTCTTAGATCTCAATCAAGTAAACTCAGAGATTATTTTATGAATATTAAAAGTAAAAATATTGTCAAAAGTTACTTTCTATACAAAACCAGATTTGCAAAGATTTAAATTAATTTTCCCTGTATAACTCCACAAATCTCTCCACATCAGAGATCATTAAAAAAAAAATTAAGAATTACAGAGGTGATGAACTGCCACAATAGCTTAGCCATGCACAAACCATTCAATTACCAGATTACCAACAGAGAACTGTAAATCATTATGTTGAAAAAATTCACTTACTTGCCACAAGACATGTATCGTAACAGTCAGAACAAAAAGAATGTAAGAAGGTAGCAAAAGTAAACCCTATAATTTACTGATCATGTGCTAAGAAAATTAAATATTGTAATAGTTATTTATAAGCTTTTATATGAATAATTTCATAAGAGAAAGCAGGATCTTATAGGAAGACAATCTTAATACATTAATAGGTCTTGGTTTTCATATGCCTCTATTTCAGATTATTGTTAATTGTAAATATGAATACTTCTAAGTACCTTCACGTGTAATATTTAATGATCAATAATTTGTAGTTTATTATCTTTGCATAGTCAACACGCATTGGTATTATAATTACTTGTTTTTAATTAAAATTAATACAAAATTTGACAAATGTAAAAACCCTAGCATTATATAGAGATAATTATTTTTATAAAAAGTAAAGTCTCTCATTACCTTGGGAGATAAAAAGGCCTTTAACAGTAGGAACGTTATCATCCTCTAGTGACCAACTGTTTTCTCCTCAATAATTAAAGAAGCAAGTAAATGTACCCAAAATTTAGCCTTTTTAACCTCTGCAGTTATGCAGACTCTGTGCTGACTGTAAACAGTAGTGAAAGATACTGGCTTTATGCCAGGGACATTTTTCTCTATCTTAAATAAATACCATAGAACTGTAATCAACATACTGTGTGAGGATCCTGCTGAGTTATGTTTCTTTTCATAATGAGTGTTCTTAAGCATTTGAAATAGAAATAAAAATGAGAAATAATTTTTATAAGGGATTAAAAAAAAAGTGAATTACTCAGGTATTTACCTTTGAAGGTTTGCTATTGTAAACAACTGTGGTCAAACCCAACTTCTGAGATAAAGTTATTCATTCTTTCATTCTGCTGAATCTTCATGGGGGTTGAATCAATGGTCTAGTAACTAAAGGGTCCAATTCCCAGAACTATTTCACTATAATTTTGGTTTACCAGACTTTCCCTTATACTAGGAGTCAGTCTTTTGCAGCACCAGTCCCTGGGGTATAGGCATGAACTGACTTTTAGGCTTATTCTCTGAAGAGGATTCAGGCTTACTTATGCCCAGGTGGGGTTTCCATTTACAATTGCTCTGGAGCCCAGTGATGTGGTAGGCTGCAAGAAGGTTTGTGGGATTAAGACTATTATTGTGAGTACACATCTTTATTTTCAAAACATGGCCTGTTTGTATTATTTTTGAGAGGTTACTGAATATGCAGAACAACTCAAAATGAGACTTAACTGACCAGCTGGCCTGAAAGATTTATCACCAGGAGGTTCATTAGCATCTCTATTTCAGTATTACATCCAGTTGCCCTAGTATTGTTGCAGCTGCAAAAAATACAGCCCATTTGAAGCTTAATTTCTCAAACATAGCTCACCATGAGTGGTGTTAAATGACCTCAGCAAGCATATAATCCAGATTTTTAAGGAAATATATAGGTCTCAAGATACTGAAAAGCTTCATGCTTATTGGCAGAGATGGCAGTTACCTGAGTAAGTGCTTTTGAAAATTCTTTAAAGCATGTGTCTATGTTGCAAAGCACCTAAATACCTCTTCACTTAAGTAAATAACTTATTATACCCTTATGAGCTACTATAAACTCCTGAAAATCAAAGGCAGAAGAAGCATTAAGTGCAGCATTTGAACAGTCTGTGAATTAGGGCAGCCTGTGCAGGTCCAAGGGTTAAACAGCCAAGATACTCGGTGGGAGAGATTAGAACCTGGTGGCTCTATTCATATCTAAGTACATCTCCCCCATTTTATCAGCTCATGGCTCGCTGTTCTCCCTGGGGCAGACAGCTTGTCACCTCAGTTTAGGAGATAGCAAGGTGTCAGTAAGATTTGGCTCAGTGAGACTTCCCCTTGTCGATTCAGTTCTTGCTTTGGGGACTTTGCGCTTAAATGCTTATTAAGAAGATTTTACACATTACCTTTTTCTCCACTTCAGATCTATTACAAAATTACAATACTGTTTGTGATATAGTTCACTAAGTTAATTATCGCTTGTGAAGCTCTCCCTCCTCCCACCCACCATTTTTTTCTACAGCTATTTAGACATACCATTTTTCTCCATTGGCAGCAACCATGCCAAGGCCCTAATTTACTAACATTTAAAATGTTTTGTCATCTCAGGTATCTCCCTGAGTTTCTTTTAGTCAATTGGGTGTTGCCAGAATTCTGTTAGAATCGGTTGAACCCTCACTTCAGGATGTCGTGTTTACTAGACCATAATAGTGGTGGTTGGTGGTTGAGAACAAAGGCTGCTGAAATCAGCAGAAAGAATTCAATCCCTCTGAGAAAATGAATATTCAGAAAATGGTACCTTACCAAAGATACATCATTAATTTGTTAGAAGTATTTGCTGCATGCAGGCCAAGACTGCTGTTTGACATTTACCTGAGTAATAAAGGGAAAAAATCTAGCTAGGAAAGGAAATCATTGAAAGCAGTGTGCTAAGAGTGGGGAGGATTCCTAGCCATCTAAGTCATCTAAAAGTTTTTCCCTAAATAAACACAAGTTAGAAATTAGCAAAAAACACATTGAGTAAGAATTTTCATTGCAGCAGGCTATGAGAAGAAATCTAACAATTTATTCCACTTGCAAGTCAGCACCAGTACTTCTCTTTGGGTGACACTGTGCTATGTTATCTGTAATAGACACTGTAACAGACACTGTGCAGTGGTGGTAAAAGCAGACTCCCTTCCCATCCCAGAAAGGCTGTGATATAAATGTGGCAGTCCCGGTGTGAGTCTAGGACTCTACTGATCAATGTGGTGGCAGCAGCACGAGGCACATGGCACATTTGAGGCTGGCCCTGTGGAGGAAGCACACCTTCCGCCTCCTCCTCCTCCTCCAGCTCTCACACGCACACTGCCTGTGCAGGACATGCTCCTTCCCCTAACTCCAAAACATGCTTGGACATGCTGATAACCGTCAAAGCAGGAATGCACCTCTCCAAATCCCTGCGGGCACTGGTAGGGCAATGGCATGTCACTCCTCTGTATGCCACATGCCTCTGTGCTTTTGCTCAGAAAGGTGGAGGCAGGTGACTTGGGATGCTTTTCCCCACCACGAGACACAGCAGATACTCTAAGTCCTATGTGTGCAAAAATCTACCCCCTGCCTTGCCTTGCTTTGGATGAGGTAGCACCTTGGTTTGCACTGGTACTGCACAAGGATCTGCACAACAGCTATTTTCTTGGGGAAAAATGTCATTGTGGGTGAAATGGAAGAATCACTCAGGATGAATTTTGCTTCCAGGCAACGTGTTGGTTCAATCTGGGCTAAGTGAACAAAATACAGCAGGTGGAAAAGGAAGCCTGGAGCAATGGAGTGACTTACTTCAAAGGCTGAAATTCAGTTCCTATTTAAATGTAGATTTATTTTTCTTAAGCTGAAGGTAAGTGACTGTTGAATCATCTAATAAAAAAGTCATATATTCTCTATTACCTGAAGTTTCAAAATCAGGATGTGAGGTCTTTCTGTGACCAGATTCAGAAGATTATCACAAAAACCTCTGTGTAGGGCCTTTAAAAACTACAGGTCTGTTATTTATTCAGTGTCACAAAGGACAAATTGTGGAGGAGAGAATGAACTTCACGTTGAATACCATGGCTGGCTGATATCCTCAGTGCTAACCTACAGATCCTGATGGGATCACTTGTGTTTGACGTAAATATACTCTGAAATAAATGACTAAAACCACTCTCAGAGGGTGAGTTCTATAAATTAAGCGTAATCCCATAGGCAATGTACACAAGCACTTTTTCATAGTAATGCATCTTGCCTATCCTAAAAGTACCTGTTTATGACAATATGCTCTGATTTAATTTACTAAAATAGGGCATTTATCAAAGCCACAGAAACATGTGTTTGTCTTTTCAGGTGAAAGAAATGTGTTAACAGCTTTTGAATGATATACAGTATATATAGCACATTCTTTAGACGTCAGGGATATAGAGGAGCAGTAGTTTTGTTTATGGGCACAAAATCTGATATTCCTCCATTAGGTTTGCTCACTTTTGCTAATTTCTTCTAAACCTTGAAATTTCATCTCTTTAAATATTATTTTGTTTTGCAAGTAATGTGTTGGAATTATGAGGACTCTCTGAAGAACAAAACACTAATCAATGTGAAAAGACATGTATGAACTATACCTTACTTTCTTTCAAAATAAATGTCTTGGAGTTTGGATACCTAGCCATGATCTATGTAGTGATGATCTACCCCCGACTTTGCTAGAGCTGTAGGATTTACACCAAGTAAAGACTTGGAGAAGAATCTCTTTAACTTTTGTTTTAACATCCAAGTTATTTCCCTTTTGGTATAATCAAACACCTTGATTCTATTGACTTAATTTGTCTTTCTATATAATTAAAGTATGTTTTGTCCCCCAGAGTTATCATTACTTCACTTTTCCAGGAAGTTCCTAGGGGCTGTCTTCTATTTGCAGTTGATGTTTACACTCTTTTTCTGCTGATTTTACTGTCAGTTTAATTGCTGTTGAAAACAAATTGTAGGATATGTGCAGGTTGGACAGCTCTAATCTCTTTTAAAGTCTCATTTTTACTGTAGCATTTACAAATCCAGGCTACTTATCACAGAGATGGGTTTACAATGATTACATCTTTACTAGTTTTTCCATCATTTCATACACTAACATTTATTTCATCTATTCATGTGATGCAGTCCCACATGAATTAGTTTAACTGAGCTAATGTATAATTAGTGTTTCTCTCCACCCCCATGTTTGCTACCTTAACCAACTGGGAATTCTACTTATACTTTATGTTCCAGAGAAATCAGAGATTATCAGTGTTTGAACTATTTTCTTACTCTATGTATTCTTCTTTGGAAATGTGATTCATTTGTATAGCAGAATTTCAGAATCCCTTTAGTTTTTTAAATACAGTAAGAGATATGAACAAGGGTATTTTTTAGTCTCTTTTAAACTCAGTCATTTACTCTTATAAATTCCTACTTTTGTGGCCTCCTCTAAAATTTCTGCTTTTATGCAAATGGCTCCATACCTATCTATGATGCATAGTTATCATTGCAGAATATGACCTCTGAGGTCATCTGGTCCAATCCCATGCTCAAAGAAGGTCTTTGCAGTTGACCAGGTTGCCTGAAGCCATATCCAGGAGAGTTTTAGATACCTCCAAGGACAGAGACCACCTCTCTGGACAACCTGCTGCAGGGTTCAGCTTTGTTCATTGGGAGATATTTTTTTCCTCATAGAATTGTCCTTCCTGTGACTTGTGTCCATTTCTTTACATCCTTTCACTATGCCTCTCCAAGGAGACTTTGGCACTGTCTTTCCTATGATCACCCATGAGGTAGAGGGCAATAAGGTTCCCCCTCAGTCCCCTCTTATCTAGGCTGAACAAACCCTCCTTCAGCTTCTCCATGTATGCCATGTGCCCCAGCCCTTGCCCGCCTTGGCGGCCCTCCACATCTTGCAAAAAATGCTGTTCATGTGTTACAATACTGCATACCATATATTTAATGAATCCTCACAATACATTGAATTTTGGCAGCCTGGTGGACAGAATACAGGAAAATGCTATGGAGATCAAATGGTTTTCACTCTTCACCTTTCTTTTCCAAGTGCAGATGGCAGGCAGTATATGTATGGTATACAGCAGTGGAGATCTCCCTAACTACCTAATGGACACTGTCTTTTGGGGGATAAATTTTTTGTGTGCTGACCTCTACCCCAAGGTTTCTGGCAAATTTAAAATCTGCAAATTGCAACAGATTTTTTTTTAGGAGATATCTTACAATTCTGTATGGTAAATTATTAATGTATTAATAGTTGCTTTATAGTCTGGTAACTGTAGCACCTGTGAAATCTTTAATAAAAAGAAAATATCTAAAAAACTAACACATCAGGATTCATGCTCCCTTGTGGGTATATCCTATGTATTTAATGGAAGATTCTTTAGCTTTCATATATTTTTAAATTTTATTCCTTCATATGATTGTGAATATCATTAATTATTTAGAAGCTTATGATGGCATTTTGTCTTCTCACACTCTTGTTTGAGCAGTGTTATTTCTATAGTGGTGGATTTTTAGGGCTCTAACACATCTGCTTTGGGGAAAAAGGACTCCACAAGACCTAATTTTTTCCATTTTGTCAACGTTTTTCTCCAGGACTGTGATTCAAGAATACCATGTCAGTATCTCCATAACACCATGAATTTACTTCAGGCAAAGTTTGTGTTCAAAGGAGGACTGTAAAGGCAGTCCTGCTTACCTGATCATTTTGTGGCAATAGAAGTTGAAAATTACTTCCTGTCTATTTGTCTGCCTTTAGGAACATCCTTCCCTTACTTAACTTATGCTACATGCTGCCCACCCTACCCCATACCAGTAGTTGCCATCAGCGAAAAAATACAATTGGCACATGATTCTTTTAAATGAAAGATGCATATGTATCTTAGATGTGGTTTTCTGTTTTCCTAGACTGAAATGCCTGTCTATATAGCTTTTACTATATTCCCACTATGGCATCTTCATTTATTCCAGCTTCCTTTCAAAATCTTTTTCATGCATTTTTTCTACTACTGTCCTGGTTTCAGCTGGGATAGAGTTAATTGTCTTCCTAGTAGCTGGTACAGTGCTATGTTTTGAGTTCAGGATGTGAAGAATGTTGATAATGCTGATGTTTTCAGTTGTTGCTAAGTGATGTTTAGTCTAAAGTCAAGGATTTTTCAGCTTCTTGTGCCCAGCCAGCGAGAAAGCTGGAGGGGCACAAGAAGTTGGCACAGGACACAGCCAGGGCACCTGACCCAAACTGGCCAACGGTGTATTCCATACCATGGGACATCCCATTTAGTATAGGAACTGGGAAGCGGGGGCAGGGAATCGCCTCTCGGGGACTAGCTGGGTGTCAATTGGCGGGTGGTGCGCATTTGCACTGTGCATCACTTGTATATTCCAATCCTTTCATTATTGCTGTTGTCATTTTATTAGTGTTATCATTATCATTATTAGTTTCTTCTTTTCTGTTCTATTAAGCCGTTCTTATCTCAACCCACGAGTTTTACTTCTTTTCCCGATTTTCTCCCCCATCCCACTGGGTGGGGGGGAGTGAGTAAGTGGCTGCGTGGTGCTTAGTTGCTGGCTGGGGTTAAACCATGACAACAACTATCTGGAATTTTCTCACACCCTCCCTTTATTTTTATATATACATATATATATATATATGTATATGTATGGGTGTATGTGAGTGAGAGAGCCCTACAGGAATAAAGGAAACACTCTAAAACTTGCCCTGATGACCTAGGCAATGACTGCATGCCAGGAAAAAGCAAAGCCATTTCAGAAGCAAAACAAAGGTGTAAGGTCAAATGCTTCACTACCTGGCCCCACCACCCTTCTAAAGCACTTTGGTTTTGTTCACTTTGACAAAAGGCTGTACTGGTCGTTTTTGTTAGTACATGAACCTGGCAGTCTGAAACACTAATGACTATGTAAAGGACATCTATGAATTCTCAGACCAGTCCCTTAGACCTAGGGGGCTGGGATTTGCTGATGTTAATCCCCCCGGGATTTCAGGCTTTAATTATCCTCAGGAAATCTTTTCCATGGTGCCATAAGTTAAGTAGATCTAAGTTCTCTGATAAACGTAAAGGTTAATGAATATTATAATAAAATTCCAAGTACTGTTAACAAGCATAACTACATTTATAGCCTGCTTTTGGCGACTGATATTAAATCCTAGTTTCCCACAAGACTCAGCTCAGAGGTGCTTCAGTATTGTTTTGTGGTGTGTAAAATGCAATATACTTTTCTAAGTGCAGGATACCTTCCTGAGGCAGAACACTTTGTTTCAGTAGTTACATGTTTTTTGGTTTGCTAAGGCTCTCAAGTTATGTTACTAGTTCATAGCTGGGATTTATTCTGCCAAGAAGTTTACAAGGGGAAGAAGGCAAATGGCAGCAGTATAACCTAGTTGTGTGTGCAAAGGGGATTTTCAAGGTAGGTGAATTCACTGTGAACATGAAATTTTGCCTGGTGAGCCTGTATATTTATTCTATGGACCAAACCACTTGGTTATACATAGGTGAATTATAATCTGCTCTGTAGAAATCTGTGGTGCCATTTCATAATTTTTCAAATGAGCTTGGTACCACAACATGCTAGTTTATCTTCAACTTTTTGAAAGTTTTGAGCTTTTAGCTAAACTGTCCTTGTACTGCCCCTGTGTTCACAGCAGCTTGTTTCCCCCTAGGATGAAAGAGTGAGAAGTGGCTGTAACCACTGATCTTATTCCCTCTATGTTTTACTTCTTCTACCTCAAGTATCTGGACTGCTATCAGTGATTAAAGGGAATTTGCAATTCCCTGGATAGTGTAAACATCTGTAGTTAGTAATTACAGAGGCTTTTCACTCTCCTGGCCCTGAAGAAAATGAGCTGCTGAGAACTAATAAATAACTGTTTCTAAGTTTCGTGGTATCCTTCCAATTGGCAATTCCCTCTTTAACCTTTTTCTGATACTTCCATCAATGATGACTTACAAAATGTCTATAGTGTTAGGTGTCTATGAAGTCGATGAGCTCTCTCAAGCTAAAAAAACCTTTTTTCTCTTAATAAACAAAATGGGCATAATTCTCAGACCTGGGGGAGTGCAAGTTCCAAGACAGAGAGGGAGAAAGATTCTCTATTCCTGCCTTGTAGTCCTTGAAGGGTTGGAGGACTATCATTGTAAGCCCTTGTACACCTCAGAGTATCTTGCCCTAGACAAATTACCAGTCAATGAAAGCAGCTTCAGTGCCTGAAGTAGCAGCTGAACAAGACAAAGGTGCTGCATCGAAGCCAGAGATAGGACCCATTCTTCTTGGCATTGTGTCAAAACACTGGGTCCTAATTTATTCAGCGATTAATCCCTACCTCCTAGCAGAAATCAAACCACTGCAGCTAGGCATGACCACTAGTTATTAGGGGTCATGGTCGAGATCTGAGGCGTTGGTATAACGCACTGCCTCAGACTGCAGTGGTTGCCTCATCTGTTTCCCCACGAGACTTGTGCTGTGGAGCGGAGAAGCTGTGGGGTGCTCAGGGCAAACCAGGTTATTCCCAGCACTCATTTGACATCTGAATACTCACATCCATGCTGTCAGAACTAACAAATTTGTCTGAAGTCCCCCTTGTAGGGCTACCACTGGTTTGTCAGCAGGCTTTGGAAAGGGGATTCCCAAAGGTCCTCACAGTGCTATGTGCCAGTCTCTCAGTTTGGGAGTCTAGAGACAAATCCAAATGCAATACTAACTCTGGTGAGCCCTTTCTATTGAGGTAAATATGCTGCACAGGGCAGAGTGGAAACCTTTTAGCAGCTGATGAAAGACAGAGCTTTTTACAGCAATTGCTTTAAAATATTCCCATTTTCAGAGCTGCAACATGCACCTGGTAGGACTTGAAGTTAAAACTGGGGAAACCTCCCTTGCATTAGTAGGCAGGGACTGTATGACCACAAGGTTTCCCAGAGAGCAGGCAGGAAAGACAAGAATGATCAAGACAAAGGACCTGTGAAAAATCACCAAACTCTCAACAAAGGTGCAACTGTTATTACTTTTGACTGTATGCAATGCATTGCATTCTTGAGAGTTTGCAAAGAGCTTAAAACAGTCGTTCTTTGATGCAGACTTTTCTGGTCATCTTGAAATGTGTTATCTCAAAAGTCAATTGATGCTTTATCTGCAATTTAGATTTATTAAGTGGTTTATTGGAATTGAATATACACTTGTTTCTGTGGTTTAGCTTTCAGACTGGATGCTGTGGTTGAGGTTTTGAGAGGGAGGACTCTGACCCATACCAGAGAAATAATCCTCCTGTAATATATTTTCATTACATAATTTTTGCTTTAAAATGAAGCCAAGTCAGCAGACATTTATTTCAGAAAAAAAAAAGAAGAAAAAATAGCAAATGATGAACAGGGGTATGTTATTTAAGGACTTCATTGTGGAAAAATGGATCAGACTTGGTAAATTGCAACCACCTTTGGGGAGTTTCAATCTCCAGTGCCACAAAAGTAGTTTTTTTGTTCAGTTATGACTATACTTTTGGTGAAGAGGTGTTCATATTGGAAACATTTCTAATTCCTTATTTTGATTACTGCTTCACTTAATTTTAGGACATTTACTTTTAATGGGTTGTTTCAAGCTTTCTAGCCTCATCAGCATGAAAAGAGGTTACTAGGGTGTTACCCATCATCTGTGAGTACCTCCATCCACAGGTTCTGTTCTACACCAGATTTGATTTTATCTTTGCTACTTGATCTTAATAAACTGATTTTATTACTCTTCTAGCTTAATATAATTCATTTTCTTATCCCATAGTTGTCCATCTATTGTTCAGATAGGTCAAGCTTTTCTAGGCCTATTATGCAAATTTCGGTTTTAACACTTACTCCCATTAGTTCACAGTTCACACTGCAGCTTTATCAATGGTGTGTTTTCAGATGTTACCCAGATACCACACTGCAATATTGGCAGCTATTTACTCATTAAATCCATAGAAAAGCAGAGGAAGAATCTTGTAATGAAGAGATACAAAATCTTCTAAGAGTGACTGCTCATATTAACTAACTTCTAAATCTCAGTAAAGGTTTAATACACATCTGTGGTAGAGCCTCATATTGCACCTCGTTTGGGGCACTTTTTTCAAGAAAGAGGAAAAGTATTTGAAAGAGTCCAAAAAAGAGTAATGAGGTCAAACTTTGTAACATGCTGTTGTGGGGTGTGGTGGGTTGACCCTGGCAGAATGCCAGGTGGCCACCAAGCTGCTCTATCACTCCCCCTCCTCAACTGGACAGGGGAAGAAATATATGACCGCAGGCTTGTGGGTCAAGATAAGGACAAGGAAGATCACTTAGCAATTACTGTCAAGGGCAAAACAGACTCGACTCAGGGAAATTAATTTAACTTATTACCAGTCAAATCAGAGTAGGGTAATGAGAAATAAAACCAAATCTTAAACCACCTTCCCCTCACCCCTCCCATCTTCCTGGGCTCAATTTTGCTCCTGAGATTCACTACCTCCTCCATCTCCCTGAGCGGTGCAGGGGGATGGGGAATGGGGGTTGCAGTCACTTCATCACATGTTGTCCCTGCCGCTCCTTCCTCCTCACTCTCTTCTCCTCCCATGGGAGACAGTCCTCCACAAACTTCTCCGACGTGAGTCCTTCCCACAGGCTGCAGTTCTTCTTGAACTGCTCCAGCGTGGATCCTTTCCATGCAGCGCAATCCTTTAGGAGCACACTGCTCCAGCGTGGGTCCCCCATGGGGTTGCAAGTCCTGCCAGAAAACTTGCTCCAGTGTGGGCTCCTCTCTCTATGGGCCCACAGGTCCTGCCAGGAGCCTGCTCCAGCGTGGGGTTCCCACGGGCTCACAGCCTCCTTCGGGAACCCACCTGCTACGGCGTGGGGTCCTCCCCGGGCTGCAGGTGGAGATCTGCTCCACCGTGGACCTCCATGGACTGCAGGGGGACAGCCTGCCTCACCATGGTCTTCCCCACGGGCTGCAGGGGAATCTCTGCTTCGACGCCTGGAGCAGCTCCTCCCCCTCCTTCTTCACTGACCTGGGGGTCTGCAGGGCTGTTTCTCCCACACATTCTCACTCCACTCTTCTGGCAGCTGTTGCACAGCTGTTTTTTCCCCTTCTTAAATATGTTATCACAGAGGTGCTACCACCATTGCTGATTGCTTCAGCTTTGTCAAGTGGCAGGTCCATCTTGGAGTCGGCTGGCATTGGCTTTCTCGGACATGGGGCAGCTTCTGGTGTCTTCTCACAGAATCCACCCCTGTAGCCCCCCACTACCAAAACCTTGACAAGCAAACACAGTACATGGGGGAAGAGTGAATGATATGGGGATGTTTAGCCTATTGAAAGGAAGAGTATGGAGTGATGAACAATCTTCTGTATGTAAAGGCTGCTGCAGAGAAGGGGGGGTTCTGTGCTCTGTCTCTGCAGTGGCTGAAAGAAGATGAATCCCAAGCAAGCGAGGTTCAGATGGGATGTTAGAAAGTATTTGCCAAGGCTCTTGAAATACTAGACTGGATTGTCCAGGAAAGGTTATGAATCTTCATCACTAGAAGACTTTAAGAGCAGGCTGGACAAACTGGTCAGGTATGATATATAGTTGATTCTGGCTGGGGTCATGGGCACTTTCTAAATGTCTGAGATTTCTTTCAACCCCATAATTAGATGTTTCTATCATAAGTGATGCTGTAGCATTCCTTTCTTTGGGACTTCATACATGCATGCAGAATTTACCTTAAGAGCCAAAAGAGTAAGGAACAAAAAGATATTTGTGGCTTCAGTGTCTTCTCTCGTTTATGTATTTTTTTCTGGTCACAGCAGATACTGAAAGTATCAATTTATTCCTATTAACATTTAAAACTAGAGCTTACTTTATAGGTGTTAAATGCCCAATAATTAACGTTACTGGCTTTGGTGAAAATAATACAGGAACATTTCTAAAAGATAAATTAATATTAACAGAATATTAGCTACAGAACCTAAGTCAAATCACAAGCACTGCCTGGCCTGCTAATTAATTTGAATGCCTTACAGTAGGATCATTTTTTTTCCAAGGCTCTTCCATCTATGCTGATTCTTATGATAAATCCTGACAATTGTCATTATAGGATAATTTACATTTCACTTAAGAAAATCATTTAAGTGGGATCAATACTTACAGGCAATTCAGAAGTTCAAGTAATTACTTAAGATGCCAGTACGTTAAATAAGCATCTGTCTTGATTTGGACAGTATGTCAATTAAAACTTAGCCCAAGTACTACTTAGTAAAAGTTACAGCACTGGTTTTAATGCTGGTGTCAGACATGCTAAGTAAAGGGACTAAGTTTAACTCTGCTTTAAGTTTTCATAAACCTGAATGATTCAGGAGTGGGGAGACCATGAATGTATGATCATACACTCCCTGGACCAAATATAAAGGTACCATCTCCTGCCATGACTGAAGGAAGTGGTGGCAGTGGAAATGCAATCTGTCATTGCAAGGTGATTTATTTCTCAGTGGAGCAGGAGACCTTCCTGGCCCACAGAACTGCTGTTTAACTTGCACCTCATTGAGCCAGCAAGGATGAAGCCAGCCAAAAATCACTAAAATATGTTTGCATAAGAAGAAAGAACTAAAAAGTGCTTCCAATGCTTGAGTGAAAGCCTAAAACTACGAGTAATAAACACTGTTTGTCTATTGCTATGGCAATACAATGACATTCCCACCTCTGTGCTGTCATATTCCATTATGGTAGCTATAATGTCACAAACATACTTGTATTTTGCAGGCAAAACAGAAAGAGGAAAGGGAATGAAACAAAAAGCACTACTGTTCACATGCTTTGGTGCTAAAGGGATGCACAGAAAATATGCATCGCATCTTAATTTTGGCTTAACTTTGTCAATAGACTCTAAAGCTCTTCTCTATATAAAAAAAAATTTCAATAGATGGAAAAATAGAAACGTTAGTGAGGAACGAGACATCTTGCTTACTCCACCCCCCAAAAAAGAAACTAAAGAAAATACTCAGCTTCCTCTTGGCTCCTGTGGCCTATTTGAAGTACTGGTTACCTTGGAAATTCTCAAAAGCACAGATGCTAGAGGTGGAAAAGATTTATGAGGTCACCTATAGCATTACCTTGCCAGCATAAAAAAGTTTTGTGTTGTCAAGATTTTTTTCAAGGGAAAATCATGTTCACTGTTAGCTTTCTTCCTCAGGTTAGACCTATAGTTAATCTCTGGAAAGCTGATTATTTCCTTGAAGTTGCTACAAGGGACACTATCTCTCCAAAGATAAAGTTTACTCTAGATACTTAGTATAAAGATGATTTTCTACTTTCAGTAACTATACTTGAACAAAACTTCATCTTTAGAACAGGTAGATTTTTGGGGAAAATGTTTCTCTTTTATAGAGAAACTATATATAAAGGTACTTTTATAACCCACCATCACTTTAGCTTTTGTAGAAAACTGTTGAATTCATGAGTGTAAATTAGTGCAAATTCATAGAATCATAGAATCATTTAGGTTGGAAAAGACCTTCAAGATCATTGAGTCCAACCATCAGCCATGCCCACTAAACCATGTCCTGGAGTATCCCGTCTACTCGCTTTTTGAACACCTCCAGGGATGGTGACTCAACCACTTCCCTGGGCAGCCTATTCCAGTGTCTGACAACCCTCTCGGTAAAAAATTTTTTCCTAATATCTAACCTAAATCTCCCTTGCCTCAACTTGAGGCCATTTCCTCTTGTCCTATATCCAGCCACCTGACAGAAGAGACCAGCACTCACCTCACTACAACCCCCCTTCAGGTAGTTGTAGAGAGCGATAAGGTCTCCCCTCAGCCTCCTCTTCTCCAGACTAAACAGCCCCAGCTCCCTCAGCCGCTCCTCATAAGACTTGTGCTCCAGGCCCCTCACCAACTTGGTTGCCCTCCTCTGAACACGCTCCAGCACCTCAGTGTCTTTCCTGTAGTGAGGGGCCCAAAACTGAACACAGTACTCGGGGTGCGGCCTCACCAGTGCCGAGTACAGGGGAACAGTCACCTTCCTGCTCCTGCTGGCCACACTATTTCTGATGCAGGCCAGGATGCTGTTGGCCTTCTTGGCCACCTGGGCACACTGCTGGCTCATATTCAGCCGGCTGTCGACCAGCACCCCCAGGTCTTTCTCTGCCGGGCAGCTTTCCAGCCACTCTTCCCCAAACCTGTAGCGCTGCATGGGGTTGTTGTGACCCAAGTGCAGGACCTGGCACTTGGCCTTGTTGAACCTCGTATGATTGGCCTCAGCCCATCGATCCAGCCTGTCCAGATCTCTCTGTAGAGCCTCCCTACCCTCAAGCAGACCGACCCTGCCTCCCAGCTTGGTGTCCTCTGCAAACTTGCTGAGGGTGCACTCAATCCCCTCATCCAAATCATTGATAAAGATATTAAACAGAACGGGGCCCAACACCGAGCCCTGAGGAACACCACTTGTGACCCGCCACCAACTGGATTTCACCCCATTCACCACAACCCTCTGGGCTTGTCCATCCAGCCAGTTTTTCACCCAGCGAAGAGTACGCTTGTCCAAGCCATGAGCTGCCAGCTTCTCAAGGAGTATGCCATGAGACACAGTGTCAAAGGCCTTGCTGAAGTCAAGAAAGATAACGTCCACAGCCTTTCCCTCATCCACTAGGCAGGTCACCTGGTCATAGAAGGAGATCAGGTTGGTCAAGCAGGACCTGCCTTTTGTAAACCCATGCTGACTGGGCCTGATCCCCTTCTTATCCTGGACTTGCCATGTGAGTGCTCTCAAGACAAATTCGTGAGCGCCCATTGGAGATCTGGTCCTTCATCTTTGTCCTGAATATAGGAAGGTGTACACTTTTGTCCATCTGCTGCACTGGAATGTGCTGGAAACTGCCTGTTTGCTAAAAACATTCAATCACTGGTGGTTGTTTTTTGTTTTTTTTTTTTTTTGTTTTATTTTGTTTTTTTTTTTTGTGGGCTTCCAGCAGCTTTCAAGTTGCTAGCCTAGCAGAAAATGCATTAGAAGATAACTAAGGAGATGAAGTTTCTTCTCCTGTTCTCATCCTTAGAGAATATCTCCTTCCCAAATGTTTTTGTTTCCTGTGTGTAAAATGCAGATAATGGTAATCCTTTGTAAAGAGCTTTGAAATCTGTATTTGAAACATGCTGTTCGTAGAAATAGCCTGCAGGCTGTTACTACATTCAAATGGACTGCCACCCTGATTTGGCAGAGGGAGGTGGTGTTATTGCTGAAGCCTCTTGGACTATAGGACAAGGTTTCAGACTTGGCTTCCCCACTCACTAATCTTCCAGGCATGTGCAAAGCTCGTCTCTTTTTTCCTTTGAGGAGGCATGGTCTGAGGTACTGAGTGGTGAGACACCCAGTCTGATTCTCAGTTTGGTGGTGCTAATAATAAATATTGTGATTGTTTTAAAAATAATTGTACTGACCTTTAAGAGGGCTGCCAGAATCTGGGCTGGGCACTGCAGAATTTGCCTTTTCAATTAATATATTCAATGGATGACATTAAAAAAAGGTTGCATTTCCTCCCTACCAACAGCTGAGCTATAAACTGATTATACATTAAAGACAAAATAATGTAAGTCTCATTTATCATCAATAAAATCCTACAATTACATTGTGCACTTGAAATAAATTTGCCACTTCCAGTGTAATTGCCAAGAATATTCTGACTCTTGTCTCTAAAAATCATTGTTTTTTCTTATCTCACTAATGTTTCTGAGGGAGGAATGCAGGGGGTCCTTAAGGCTGAGAAAGATAGTGATGTTATTCCATAAGCTTTTCTGAATAAACAACAGTGATTCTTTGCTCCATGAGTGTTTACAATTTTCTTTGATTATTTTTTTCAGCAGGAAAATGATTTAATCTGTCTCTAAGTAGAACACATCTGAGATTCCAGACTCTTTATGGTCCATTTGGATATCAGAAAAGCTGGAGGAAAAATTAAACATTCACTTGGATGCCCCTTTTCCTTTGCCTCTGTTGCTCCCTGAGGACCTCCTACCATACTGGCTGTCTGTGAATTGCCATTTCAGAGGGTACTGTGGGTTGGAACAGACACATGTAGCCTTCCACAGGCTTTCTCTTTGGTGGTGGGATATTAGGGAGCGATTGCTATAGAAATTGCTATTTGAGTCTTTGCTGCTTTTGATATTCCTTCCCTGCAAAGTAGAACTGTGCAGCAGCGCAGCAGAAGGAGGAAGTATGGTGCCCAGTAGGACTAAGGTGCGTTCAGAAGTACACATGAGAACTTGAAATAGATTCTTCTTCCCCCGCCCCCATCTCTGTTTTGACTGTTTTCCTTAAATGACTGGAGAATTGGTTGCAGATGGAGAAAGCTCTCCCACATACACTGCAGCAAACAGTATTAAGGCACACTCAAGGTAGATGGTGCTGCCTCTTAGCTTTTCTAGGCCCTCCCTGGGAGCCGGGGGTCCAGGCAAACCTTGTGTAATGGCAGAAAAGTGGTGGAATGGCCTGAAGTTCTAGGGAGCACTGCTTGATTCTTATCCTGCAATATTGGAGAAGGTGTAAAAAACATCCTCTGACCAAGCCATGGTGTGAGAAGAACTGTAAGCTAGCAGAGTACTTTGTTTCTGAGGTCTAGACTCATGCTTTGTGAGAGTTCAACACTTTTGATTATGCACTTTAATTATTGGGCTTAAAACCTGGTGGAAAACAGAAAAGGACTGCTTGCTATAATTAGCTGTGTCACTTCCCATGTGCTGAGATGTATTGATAAAATGCAGCCGAGGCTATCTTTTTTTTCATTTGTTCTTGTTTCTGTGAGTCCTGTTAGTGCTATTCACTTTGTTGCCTTTTTTTTTCTTTTTTTTTTAATTTTCTTTCTTATTTCTACCTCTGGCCTGCAGGTTTAGGAAAAGTAGCAGTGCTGCCTATTGAATTTCATACCACAGCACTTCTCACTAGTGATCTATCTGAGACCAGTTTTTCAATATGTGGTCCACATAGGATGTAAGAAAATGATGTGTAAAATGTTTGTGTTCAAATAAAAACCACATCCACAAATAGACACTCATATACAAAAGGAAGTGTAAATAATTGCCTCCTGAACTTTCCAGGGAAAGAAACAAGCTATATGTTATCTTATGCTGAACCTCCCTTGAAACATAGTGTTCCTTTACTGGGGGGGGGGGGGGGAAGGAAGAAACAACGTTGCTTGGTTTCAACGCGAAGCATTTTTTGCTTGAAGATCCATTTTTGGATTGAAGCATATGGAATCTCAACACCTTTCATATTTCTATACAAAACTGTCAGCAGAAGTTGTCAGAACAAAACAACAGATTTTGGGACTGACAATTTTTCCTTCTGTCTCCTGATGCTGTATTTGTTTTCTATGAAATTGCATGGAAAGAAAAATTCTTATATGCACACAGTTTTAATTTTCATCATAGTATACTGACTGGTAGTGCAGACTTTTGGCTGTAACATAATCCTGACCTTTTCTCTGAAATCTATGAAATTTTGTAAAGTTTCAAAAGGCAAAATCTGTGTAAGGGTGCTGTACATTTAAAGTAAGGGTATTGAAAAAAAGAAAAGCATGGCGTTTCACCTAGCCGAAATTAATCTGTCCTTTTGATCTCATGCACCCTTTTGTTAGATTAACCAGCAATTTATCAAGTCAGACATCCTTACTATTCTAAATTGTCCCCCACAGAGGCCTTACTCAGTTTAGCTTACACTCTCAGTGGAGAGCCAACAGTATTTGTTATGAGGTCTGAACAGCAGGATAATAATTTACACTGTTTGGGAAATTCTGATGTAACCCTTTTACATCTTGTGACAGAAATTACCAATTTTAAGCAACATGTCAACACAGAAACAAAAAATCACTCTTCTGTGAACCTAAGAGTTTTGTAAAGGAATGAGTTACAAAGGACTGGTTACAAAGAAATTGAAAAAAATGCATAAACTACTATTGATTTTACTGGGCTTCACCCCAGACTTAGTGTATCACTTTAGTGTACTTGCGTGTATATGTGCACACATACAGAAAACATTACAGAGTGTTTCTTATCTTCTTAGTGTTACTTATAGAATTTATAATGCTTTTCAAAAGCAGAATGAAACATGACAAAATATTTGCAGTACTGAGGAAATGACTCCCAATTCTCACATGTGATACCTGATGTAACATGACAGTAGATAGCAGGGATGTTCTTTCATATTAAGTAAAACACCGCTTATGTCAATTAAATAATTGACCAGGTGCCTCTAACAAACAGGTATACATCAGGAGAAATGTCATGTCAAGAACATTCAGTTTGGATTAGCAGAAGCTTAGAAACAGAGGAAGAACTGGAAAAAAAAGTGATGAAATAAAACTGAACTTATTCCATCTCTAGAAAACACCTTTAATTGTTCAGATTCAATTTTACATTACCCAGGAAAAGAAAGGAAGCGCATGTACTAGTATTTGTAAAGAGCTACGAGCACTAAACTGCTCATCCTAAAATAAAGTGCATTCAGATGTAAGATTTTGCTTTAATCAACTATATGGACAGGATACAATTGGGACTTCCAGATCACAGCTCAGCTTCTCTTCTAAAAAGCGGTTCCTCTTGTTCCCTCAGTGCTTAAGGCAGCCATTTTTGAAAGAGTGATTTGTATTAGGAGAGCTACTAATTTCTAAATATTATTTTAAAAGTTGTAGGCAAACAGTTTATGTAAATTTTTAATAATACTTTAAGGAATTGTTCCTTTGCTTTCTGCAAGTCCTTTCAAGTCAGAGTCCTATTTCCTTCCCTAAATAACTCACATTAATTTACCAGAAATACAAATGTTCAACAGAGGAAACATAAATTGACTTAAATTTTTCTCTAAACAGGGTCATAATTTTAAAAATAATTGCCAAAAAGTGAATTGATTTGAACATGAGGCTATGCCAAGCTTGTTTAGAAATGTGGATTTTAAGTTATTAGTCTTGATATCTGCAGTCATGTTAGCTTATTGATCCTCTATCAGCCGGGATGCTTTGGCTGGCACTCCAAGTGTTAAGAACCACTCTGAGTTGGAAGCAAGCTAGGAAATGACACTTCATGAATAGCCCAAACTTTTCTCCCTGCATCTCACTGAGGTGGAGTGAGCGAGGGGGTGTGTGGTGCTTAGTTGCTGGCTGGGATTAAACCACAACACTGCAGCAGCACATTTCTGTTACACATCATTCTGGCTTTAGTTTAACATTTGATGACAACTGGCAATAAGACAATTAGGAAGATGCTACTGCTGACTTGATTTATAAATACTCTATTAAATGCAAAACCCCTTATGTTCACTGTTGAACTGTACTATTGTTGCATTATACACTTAAAGCCAGGAAATGTCAAAGTTAGAAGTGGCCTTTACTCTGCCCCCTGGTGTATATGTATTACAATACAGTCTTTAATTACATGGTTTAAACAATTTCTTATATAATAGAGTGCAAAAATATCCCATCGTTTTGAATTTTAGCTACAAACACAAAGCTCACTCTAGTACTCATTTTTCACTCTTCTTCTGTACAAATTAAATGGTCATGATGTATCAGAGCCTGCTCCCTAAACAATGTGTTAAAAAAACTTCCGTAGAAAAGAAAAGGTATGATTAAAGTAAATATTTGCAGCAAATAACACATCTATATGTGAAAAAACATCTTGTCAGAGTAAATTCTCCTTTTGTAATTTATATTTTAGACAGCTTTTATTTAATTTTTGACAAATATGCTTAGAAATGGGACAAAATTTGTTTTCGTGAAATGTCTCTGTATAAAAATGTAACGAAAGCTAGATTTTTTGAACATTATTACTGTTACTGCAATTACTGCATTTCCTAATCTCTAGGTTATTTACATTTTAGGATTCAGAACATGCATTGAAAAAAGGGACGTGCGACTCTCCTTGTGTGAGGTGGAGAATTAAAGCACAAAGAGATAGGTCCCTAAATGGTTTTTGTATTCACAGTGCCTTTTGGACTGCTGTCACTGACATAGCTGGAGCTCAAGACAACATATACAGGTTGCCTTTAAAAACTAGACAATCCTGTCTCAAGTGCTAGTCCATACTGCAGTCTGTGCTACTGGACCCATGCTAAGCAGTCTGTGCTTTCTTCTCTGATAACTTGCACAGTCCAGGCTGCTTTCTCCACTAGCAGTGTCTGCCTTGTGTAGTGGCATGACCACTTAGCATGGATAAATCCATTTTACCTTACACTAGCTATCCAAAGCTCAGCAAAATCCTAAATTCTAAGCTCCATTTGCAGTCAGTTAGTACGACTACAGGCACCAGGAGTACAAGGTCAGTTAGTACCACTACCACATCTCAGAAATCTCTTTTAGGATGAAATAAATATCTCTGGAGAAGCACATCTTTTTCTTTGCACTGTTGGGAGGAAACCTTGATATCCTATGTAGATTGGATACTTTGCATCATCTGAAGTTAAACAAGATCCACCTGGTTCAAAGGGTCTTGCCCGAAGTTATGTTGTGAGCCTATGGCCAATCAGGACACAAGATCAGGACTGTCAAATCCAGACTGTTACCCTTAGCAATGGGACATGCTTCTTGCATGTGCTGTAAAACCAAAACACGGAGCATTGAAAGCTAAAGAAACAGACTCATCCTCTGTGGCTTGCTAAAAATCCCGTGAACTGGAATCAGTTCAATTCTTATGCCCTTTTCAACTAAATAAAATATGATTTAGTGAAACACAACTGCATTACCAATAATGCTAGCCAGCATGCTTGACTGAAAGTTATAGTGCATTGGCCAAGCCTGAGAGATTATTGAGAAGATGGGACTGCATAAATCTTGCCCATGGAGGTGCTCAGCAGCTACTAAATGTGCATGTAGTCATTAAACTATGAGATACCATTTTAGGGGCTACAATGGAATTTCAAAGTAGAATTTCTTACTAGCTGTCCTATTACTGAATAGTTCTTTGTTACAGCTAGTAGAAAGTAAAATAAAAGGCTCAAAGAAAAGAATGCTTAGGTAAAGCTTGAAAAAAAAGTATGAAGTTGTGCATAATGTTGCTGCAGATTTTTTTCCTTCCAAAACCCCTTACTTTTTCATAAAGGGCCAATGGTATTTACATGGTTAGATGGCTTAATGAGAAGAACAAACTTGTTAGAGAAATGTATATCACAGTAGTGCATCAGAATTGAGTGAGAGTCAAAGAGACATTGCTTTCATCCTGTTGTGCTGTAACATTTTTTATACTATACTTTCTAATCTGCTGCCATAAACTGATTTCGTTTTGAGTAATGGAGTATTCTGCTCTATTGAGGCAAAATTTCTTGTGATTAAGACTTCTTCGTTCAGTGAAAATGAATATAATATACTGAAAGTGTGTTTGAGTGTTCTGTTTATTTTTGCTTTTGCCATCTGTGTTAATTGCAACAGGAAAACCTAGCTTCTAATCTTAATACAGCACTTACAATGGTTTTGAATAATGACCAGGTGAAATATGAAAAAGGACAACTAATTTTACCTCTAGAAACAAAAGGACATTTTAAAGGGCAAGCTATTATTTTCAGCATCTACTTGTTCTAATTCCAGAATGCTTCTGCTAGTTTCATTTCCACCTAAGAAGTCCGCTGATCAGAGGTCACAGTTCTGTTACATATAGACAAAGTTCCATCTACTGCACTTCCCAGAGAGTACCAAAAACCCTCTCCAAGCTTAATTTTGTGTTCGTATCTCTTCCTAAGTCTCTGGTCACATACATATTAATAATATGTACAAATCAAATTAATCTAGCTCAATTATATATTATTCCTTTAAAATGTTTTCTTGTTGGATTTTATAAGCTCTGTTGAGATAGGAATTGCTGAGCCAATGTTAAAACTAATAAAATCAGTTAATAATAATAAAAAACCCCTTAGCATCATTTTCATCATTGAGAACTGAAAGAAAGTAGGAAAACAAACTTACTTTTGCCTTTTTTCTAATGCCCCAGGTTCTCGTCTATATATGACAACACAAATCCAGTATGTTGTAAACATGTTGAAATGTTCCGGCCTTTACAGTTTTCCCAGCCTGAGGTAAGAAAACGGGTTATTTAATCTCTTGTCTGGATCAGACTCATTAGGACTGCGGCATGTCTTCCTCATTCACAAATGGCAAGCAGAGACCTGATGTCTTATTTCTCAAGGGCTCTTAATTGTGTTACATGCTGTTTTCTCAAAACAATCTCTTCCTTGATTATCTGTGCAATGTCAGGCTCCCTTCCTCCTAAATACATACATTGTTATATTTACTATCACTGGCCTATGTGTACTGTGAAAAAGCACCTTTGAAGGCTGTCCAGCTTCTCACTATATTAAGTCAAACTGTTTGGTACAGTTTTTGGGTGACATACCTGATTTCCTTCTTGAGGGGCCCAGTAACAATTTCCTTGAAACTAGTTAAGGTATATCTCAATGTCAGGTTGTGCTCTTCAGCTTGGGATGATTAAATCATCTCAAGTGGGCTATCCAATGTTCAGAACTCCAAATTATATAAAATTGTACATTTCTATCTGAAAAAATGTTGTGAATCTTAGTCTGCTTTACAAAATAACCAAGGGTAGCAGTAGGTATTGGACAAGGTACCAGATAAAGTATCTTAAGAAACAGAACATCATCTGTCTTTTAGAATTCGGGTTAATAACAGATCAAATCCTTAGCAGTGATAGATCTTGACCTGCCTTTCCTGCCAGTTTACTACCTCAGAAAAATTAGCAACATACACACCCCTAAACTGAAACGATTAAGCAGAACCTCACACAATTCTTCCAATAACTGAAACACACACATGCACATGTACATGCCTGTGACCGTTTAACTTAATACATGCTGTGCAAATGCCACAGGAAAACCCGTTTTGCTTCCCAAATTTGTGATGAGCGTTAGCCAGATTTGTGGTTTGTTTTATTGGGATAGATCATGGAGTAAATTATTACTCAGCATGAGTTAGGATACCAGAAGGAGGCCCTAAATAATTATGTAGACGTATTATGATTAATAAATAATAACCACAATTATTGAGGAATGGCTTAACCAATAAGGTCTTTAATAAATGTTTAATAGTTAAAATCCATGATAAACAAAACCAGATGGCAATATAGCATATTGCCAAGTCCCAGTTGTGCAGCACAGAGTATACAGCCTTATTAGTTTTGAAAACCCAAATGAAATGTTTCTCGAATGAATTGACCTTAAGAAAAAGTAATTGGAATGTGTTTTCATTCTTTGTGACTTTGCGTGACTATATAGTGCCCATCCATATACCCCCAGAATAGAAATGTTTTTTTGTATAGTTGACTGGTTTATTGAAATTATCCATACGCTCTAAACAAGTTACTTCATCTTATTTCTTTTAATTGCTAGTTTCAGAATAAAACTCAATAGCAGATGGGAATATATGGCCTATGTCTATACCAAACCTTCTAATATCACATAGCTTTTAGATGAATTCCATAGATACCCTACTGCTCCTTGTTTCTCTACAAAAGAGAAATATCTATTTTATTTTTCATTGGAGCTGTGGTTAATCTGTCTTTGTGTAGAGGATCTTGGTCTAGATTCCGTGTTCTCAATGCATCACATTTAATGGGAGTTGGGACATTTTAAAATGAAATACAAACAGTCAATACTTGGATTAACTTCTTGAGTTTCTAGTTTGTCTTACTTAAAGTTGTGATCCAAAAATGACTGAAGTTAGTACGTGCCTTTCTATTGATTAATAGCTTTGAGATTACCTTTCTACCCAGAGTAGTCCTGTGATCATGATATGGCTGATCGTTGACAGCTAAAGAGCTGCTCTGTAACAGGGTTCTCAATGTTCTCTCTAAATTAACTTAATTAATTTAAGTCTGGTTTTGCCGGGCCTGCTCCTGGTCTTGCTGACGTTATTTTCCATTTGTTGTGTTTGCTAGGTCCTCCCTATCATTCTTGTCATTTATGAGGTAAGCATTTAACTACTGTGCTGGTTTTGACTGGGATAGAGTTAATTCTTTCCATAGTATGGAGCTACGTTTTGGATTTGTGCTGAAAACAGTGCTGATAACACAGGGATGTTTTTGTTACTGCTGAGCAGTGCTCAGACAGAGTCCAGGCCTTTTCTGCTTCTTACCCCACCCCACCAGGGAGCAGGTTGTGGGGGCACAGGGAGTTGGGAGGGGACACAGCCGGGACAACTGACCCCAACTGACCAAAGGGATATTCCTGACCATATGATGTCATGCTCAGCAATAAAAAGCTGGGGGAAGAAGAAGGAGGAAGGGGATGTTCAGAGTGATGGCGTTTGTCTTCCCAAGTAACCGTTATGCATGATGGAGGCCTGCTTTCCTGGAGAAGGCTGAACACCTGCCTGTCGATGTCAAGGAATGAATTCCTTGTTTGGTTTGCTTGGATGCACAGCTTTTGCTTTACCTGTTAAACTGTCCTTATCTGAACCCATGAGTTTTCTCACTTTTACTCTTCTGATTCTCTCCCCCATCCCACCGGGGGGGAGTGAGCGAGTGGCTGTGTGGTGCTTAGCTGCTGGCTGGGGTTAATCCACAACACCTATGAGAGTAATGTTTGACCTTTATGATAAAGGAATGTGAAAGCAGATTCAGTTTTAATGTACCCTGAGTATTACCTGTCTGTCCCATGTAATGTATCAAAATACACTCAGAGGTAAGAAAAAACCTCTTCCTAATGAGGCAGCAAATTATTAGAATCATTTATTCAAAGAAAATATATGCATTGACACAACATCAATAGCCTGGTGGCTAGGGTCCTAGGTCCAGATTTCAGTCTAGCTACTGATTCACCTAAGCTAGGTTTTGTCTTTGCTTTTAAGAAAACAGGAAAAGTGTACCCTTAACTTGAATTCGCTTTTAGTCAAGATCTGCATAAAACCAAGACAGTTTGTAATTATTGTAGGAGTATAAAAATTTGTGGTATAGGCTGGTCTTGCTTCCTGCTAGTCAGCTCACCAAATACTACAGCTTTTGATGTTTATAATTCAAAAATGTCTCTTTCCAGCAAAAAAGAGGAATGCAGTAACTCAGCTCTGCTGTATTAACCTCAGCAAAAGCAAGGAACTTGATGTGGCTCCAGCCAAAGCACTTAAGCTTCCTCTGAAGGAAGTAGCTGCTCTCACTTCAACAGCTCACCCTTCCTATACTGGGAGGCTTTTAAACCAGGGAGAAGGGACTAAAACCCTCCCTTTCTCCTTGTTTCTGAGCCAATTCTCTTGCTTGCACCCATTTTAGCAATTAGATCCAGCTGCCCTTTGGTGTTTCTTGCAGGGCTCATGCCCTTTGTCTCAAGGGAAATCCAGAATTTTTCTTAACAACAGCAACAGACTGCTTTTCATCGTTTGTTCTCTCAAGTTAGCTTTCTTGCATTGGTAGTCTTGCATAAAATGCTGTCTTTCTGGCCGAGGTGAAGACCAGAACCTACTCTCTTCAGCTAAAGCTGCACAAGCAAACTTTAAACAGGGCCAGGGCCAAAAAACTATCACTTGTTGCAGTGTTCGAGTCTTCCCTGTCGTGCTTTTGGTCTGTGCTAACCAGCATCTTCCTAAACAGCTCTGGGGTTTGCTTTGGGAGTGAGTACAGGCAGAGGAGCATTTCTAAAAATCAACTTTTTGGCGACCCCTGTTTAAAAATACAAGCACAAACTGTTTTGGTCTACATGGCTGTAGCGCTGGAGAATGGCTGCAAATGTGTTAAATTTCCTAACAGGGATTGACATGGTATAGACATAAACCTTTTGTCTTGGTTCTTTTGTAAACAAAGGTAAAAGTACTTCCACACATAACACTTCCAGGAGCTTAACAGAAAACTCATTAAAGTTGATGAAGCACTTATGTATGAAGCTGTCCATAGTTATATAAATATCCCAATTAGGCCGCAAATTACTGGATTTATATAACAGTATAGATTAGTATTGCTATGCAGAGCATAGCATCGTTATAGAACAAGAAAAAGAATATATTCAGTGACAATAAAAAAGGCTACAAAAATAAGCCTGATAGAAAATAGTTATTTGTATGGTATAAAATTAGCCCATGGAAATCATTGTCACAAGTTTAATTAAAGCATTTTGCTCGGTACAATTCAAACATGATTAGAATTTATATAAATAAATAACTAACTGGAACCAGGCTACCTTGGTTAAAATGTGGCTTCAAACCCCCATGTAGTTAATAAGTAAGTCTATAAATAGTCCCTTAGGGCTTCTTACATCTTGTGCTAGTGAAAGTTTGCAACTGATATGAGCACAAAGTGACTTAGAGACATGGACTCCCCAAAAAAAAAAAAAAAAAGAAAGTTCATTTGGATCTTTTAATCTTAATTCTTAACAGTACCAAAAGGATAAAAAGACATTTTTGTAATGTCTGGTGGAAAACCGTGGAAGGCAAGGAAATGCTTAATTCTGTTTATGTTTGAGTTGCAGAGACAGAGTGGGTGAGAGGTGAAGAAGAATGAAATGGGAAGAGGGTGATGTCCAAATGCAAATCCTCAGAGACCTTAGTTCCTTTGAAAATAATTTACTGAAGCACTGAATGCAGGGATTGAGTACTGAATACTAGTGATAAATACTATCTACTAAAATTAAGAAATAATTTAAATATAAAAACCTTTATATTTCCTTACTAGATAGAAAATTGAATATTGTTTTTTCTGAATATTTTCAAAATATTTTGCAGAAAAATTTTTATGATATGAAGGAAAATTTTTCAAAGCAGAATAACGTTTTTTGCATGATTGGTGATGCACTTTTTTTACCAACTTCCATTTTAAAAAGGACAATTGAACCAAATGTTAAAACTTAAAAAAAATCTGAATTAACTGGGACTGGAAGGCAATTTTTTTCAGCAACTAGAAGTTTGGCTAAATGCTTGACTAATAGAATTAAAGGGAGAGTATGAAACAGATGGAAAATGACAGAAAATACATGTCTTCCCCTCTTTCCGGTTAACTTGTTTTTTTAATGTAATTTTCCACTATCTGCATTGTCTTTTCCTTTTTTAAATCTCATTTTTCTCCTCCTTTCTTCTTTCTCCTCCTTTTCAATGTATTGCCTCCTCTTACTTTCTTGCCATCCGTTTTTATGCTTGCTGGTCTTCATATAACCCCTGCTCATCTTATTCCCAGTCTGAATTTCTCTTTCTTTGTCTCTTTTTTCCCTTCCTAACTCTTCCCACTTTCCTCATGCAGAAAAAGTTTTTCTGTGACTCCAGAATTTTCTGGCTTGGAGAGGTAATAGTGATGTATTGTAAGCGGGCTGACCTTAGAAACTGATGTTCCTTCTGCGTAATTCCAGACAGACTAATTTGACACAGTGAGATACTTATGGGTTAAGAGAGAAGGTAGTATCTCAGTCCGCTAAGAGGATTTCTACTTGCAGAACAGATGGCAGGTATGAGCAAGCTCTCTCGCTTCCATTTATGAGGTTCTGTGTGGAAATATGTGGAAATTTTTCTTCTGCTGCTTAGAGAAGCATTAAAATCCTCACCAGTGATGTGGCAGAGTAATAAAATGCCATCCAATACACGTATTATTTCTCTTCTGTAAGACATTTGTCATACTAATTCTTAAGAAAGGATGAAATTACAGTTCAAAGAGATAGAATTACATAACAAATACTAATATTATAATTACAATTATGTTGGATTATAAACGTATTCAGAGAAGTGCTCTAGAAAGGTAATTTGCACTATAACAGCTGGATTTAAACTGTCAGTATTTTTCTGAGATTTTTACTAACTCTGCTGATTTTTACTAATGATGCCTATCAATCTATACATTTGCAACTGAACCTGCACCACATAATTGTAGAAACAATAGCAAGAAATAAAACACAGGTAGATGTTTTCACTCCTGTTGCCAATATATTCTTCGTATTACATTGTGACTTTATAGAGGCATTCCCTTTTCCAAGAGGAGTTTGTCGTCACTGTATGACCTAAGTTCAACTTAATTAGTTTTACTTTTTCCACTACACAGCTTTTGTGCTGTTGACTATGGGATAGTCCTTTCTGATATGAATTGGGAAGCCTCTAAGAATGCAAAGTGTGTCAAAATCAGAAATGTCTACATGTGTACAATTTCTGAATGTTTAGAATGGGAAAGAAATGCCAAAAAAGATATAATCTCATCAAATATGGGCTTCCATACTGTGGCATTAAAACATATAAAAATAAAATTTATACTTTTATTGCCAAATTTCTCCCTGTTGAGAATAAGCACACCACATTTGTGTTGAAAGAATGAAATGTGACATCACAAAACTAGAGCTTTATTAAATAAAAAAATTCCAAGTAGATGTTTATTTCATAAGCAGCTATCCTACCAGAGTATCATATCAGCAGTCTATGTTAACAAAAAACCTTTTGTGAATTTTGTATAAAGTGCCTTAGGTGTGCAAAACACTGTATGACAAAGACCATACACACACTTTCTGCCCCAAATGATTTACCTTCTTGACATGACACTGTATGCCTGAAATTGGGAAAGATGATATAGAATATAATTCTAAAACAGAAAGTAAGTGTTTTTTCCTCATCTTATTTCTTAAAAACCTTTAGTATAAATGAGGGAATTGCTGGAGAGGTACAAGAAGCAGATTTTGAGAACACCTTTGAAGTGGGAGCAGACTGGATGGTGGGCAGAGCCACTAAGGCAATTTGGCAGGACTTGTAACTTCCAGGTACTCCAGAGGTGTCCGTGCTGCTATCTTACCTGCAGGCTGGGGCGTATTCCTCAACACACTTGACTCTTCTGCTACATCTTGTTGGCCATCAAAGTGAGGGAGGCTGGAAGGAAAATCTAATATCACCCCCTGTGCCCCCAGCTGTAAATAGCATCATGGAAACACGAGTGCGTCTGCAATGGAGCCATCCAAAACAGTCTCTGTGTTTCAGTGCCTTTTCTCTTCCACAGTGCTCCTGCACTAGTTCTGTTTTCAGGGTCACTATGACATTTTTTACAGCTGTCACTCAAAGAAATAACATGGAAACTAGCTGCAGTTACAATGGCTATGGTAGCAATTTCAGTTGTTTAAAAGAACTAAAATAACCAGAAAGTTCAATTGGTGAACAGCCTATTTATCTTGTGATTCAGACATCATTTGAAGATAATGTTTCCTGGAATTGATGCATATCTGTATATGTGCTCAATCCAGGAGAGACCTTTTACATCTTGTAAGAGGGCAATCAGCTAAGCGCTACACTTCCTCTATCTGATCTGTTATCTTAGACACTAAGTTAAGAGTTTGGAATTTTTCAAGAGGTAGCTTTTAAAATGTAAGGTATTCTGAGGAATAAAATAAGTTGTTTTTCTCATTCATTCACTTTCTGAAGTCTTATGAATTAAACAGCTGACATTCCATTCCTTGCCATTCATGAAACTTCAGTTAGTAAGGATTTCTCCCTATGGCTTTACTCAGTGGAGGGTTTCTACATGAGCAGCATTTAGTCACATGTAGATGTGGATATCATTAATAAACTTCAGTATTTCAGTCCTCAAAGCTGATCCAATACTGCACTGAAGCTAGTCATTCCAGGGCAAAATGATGAAAAACTGCGCATGCTACAAATAATACCATGGCACTATTTTAGATTCCCTTTATACTGCTGTGAATGACTTAATGAAGTGCAAACAAAGAGGGGATCATTAGTGAAATGGGAAATAGGTTTCCCCACATCTAAAATGGGAATCTAAAATGGGGATAATCATTCTTACTTTTCCTGAAGAGTATTAATAGCTGCTAGAAAAATATGCTTTGGTGTTATAATTATTACTGTTAGAAGACAAGCAAAATGAAATGATTTATAATATGTTTTTAAATGGATATCCAGACTATGGAACAAATACTTCCTAGGGCTGTCTGAACACAGTTTGAACACTAATTAACTGGATTAGAATCTGATTTAATGAAATTCTCTTTGTATGAAAAAATTCTTTTGGATGAAGAATGCTCTATTCCTTTAATGTTTTTTTTTTTTGTGATTTTTATTTACTGGTTAAACAAAACTGAAGAAGGGAATAGTGAATTTAAAGTAAGAATGCTTGTGGGAGCAATATATAAAACTTAAATTAAATTGGTCTCTGGACCAATTCAAGCTGTAAAAATAAGGTCATCTAGCTCTGTTACCTAGATGTCGACTGAGCTGTGACTGTTTATGCGCATATACCCACACAGAAACTAGAGTGGACTCCTCAGTCTAGATTACTGTCAGTCTCTTCTATAAACAAGTCTTTTGCTGAGGTGCTGATTGGGAAGAGAAAGGAAGATTTTTAGCAGAATGAAGACCGTCATTTCAGTAAACCTGATTGAAGGATTGTTCACATGTTGGGAAAGGCTAAAGCATCTGTGCATTAATATTTACATAATAAAATCTATATAGGTCTACCTTGATGGTGCAGATAATACTAATGTATTTACTTGGCCTGTGCTTCAATGCAGGACACTTTGGCCTTGGAAGCCATTCCACCATGGTATCATGATAGTATATCTAAATTAGTAACCCCTGTGAGAGGCAGTAGGTCCAAAGTAGCTCTGATGTGTCTGCAGGGCTTCTGACCTCCTCCTGGTCCCCACTGAGGCCAGGTACTATGAGGAAGGTGGTGGGGCACTTCTGCATCAGGCATCCCAACACCCATGTGGCCCTGGACAGTTACTCCCTAGCGATATTTCGATGAGGTGTCTTGTAAGTGTTTCATGACCAATAAACATGCCGTGCAACTGCTGCTCATTGATCATGGTATTTATCACAGAGATGTAAACCGACTGTTAAATAGACAATCTGAGTATTTCTTAGGGTCTTAAAAGCTCGCCTGTAACATCTAAAAATGCTTTCAGGTTTCCTTCTTCCTTTTTCATTTTTGAAGTGCTGTATGAAAAAAAGGTGTGGATCTTCATTTTTCCCAACTGCAATAGGCTTTGAAGTGGCCATGTTCTCCTCTAAAATGTTTAAGTTCCCTCCTCCGCTGACTACCCCTGGAGCTGAAAATACTCTGCATCTTCAGTGCCCTGAGACATAGTAAAAGCTTATTCATTATTGCATGAAAGCTCAAGTACTTTGATAACTTTAAAAAGTCTTATATAAGTATGTATTTACATGTATATACACATAGGTACACACGCACTCATGAGCATAAGAGGTTCTGTATTGCTTTCCTAATTACTTTGGGATTTTGAGCAATAATCTTTATATAGGTTTTATTTCGAACTTTCCTCATCCAGAAAAGAAAATGAGAATGTTAAGCATATGATCTAAAGAATTACAAGGGCATTTGGAAGTGCTGTTTTTACCATATAAGGCTTGTGATTTACAGTATTCTAATCATGAAGTGCATTTTCAAATTACAGAAGGCTTTAGTGGGAGATGAGAGAGATTGAAGTAAAAATGAAGCTGCGAAAATACACTACTTTGCTTAGTTAGGTAATTTCCCAGTGTGTTTGAATTGTATTGTAGTGTTCCAATCCAAATTGCATTTGTAAGTGTTATCATGTATTAATTCACATCATAGTTATTTGTGTAATTATATTTACTGGCTTTGTAGTAAATTGCTTTTGGAGCGACCTAGTGATTAAAATATAGTTTCTAAAAAGCACTGTTCATTAAGCTTAGTAAATACTCTAGATGTGTTGACTTCAACTGATTAACTAGTCATTTGTATCACAGGAGAAAGAACTTTTATTTGGAACTGGTTATAAAATACTCAGCTTGTGGTGTACTAACAGTTTACCCCAAAGAGACAGCCATGGTAATATTTTAAAAAAACGTGAATAATGATGGAAAATCTTATGTCATCTAGCTATAAGTGAGACATTTCACTTGCTTATTTAAAAAGTACAATACTCTGGACATTATAATTTGTGCTACAATGCTCTTTAACCACATGTTCTTGTTTATAGAAAACCAAGTGTCGCTGAGTTTACCATCTGATAGTCATATTGAATTAAGTGGAAACTCCAGAATTAGGAATATTTCTGCAGTAGAAGTAAGAGGCACAAGTTAACAGTGACTCTTTGTAAGGAAGAATGTGATGCTTAGCTGGCTGTGGGCCCCAGCTGTAAACACAATGGTCTGGTTTTCAGAATATTCTCACAAAAAATTGGGCTTTTCTCTGGTGAGAGTCCATGGGAATGCTGAGTCCTGGTGTATTGTCATGACCCTAGGGACCCTGGCCAAGAGCTGAAGGGGACGCACTTGGACCTGGTCTTCTGAAGAGTCATCCTGGGCTCAAAGAAAGGCAGAAGAGTCCTCCAGGAGATGTGGCACTACGCAGCGGTCAGAGTGACCAGGCTGGCTCAATGCAAAGACCTGCCATGGGAACCTTCTGCTTTAATTAGCCTCAAAGGCCACATCTGTATTAGTGAATGAAGCGTACTTGAGAACAGCCCTGGATACGGTGGCCAAGGGGAGGGGGACAGCGCACATCCCTGCAGCTAAACGCCTCCAAGGTGCCTCCTGGAAATGACTCTGGGAAAGCTCAGCTCTGCCTCTTGAACTGCACCCAGGAACTATTTGGGAAATTGCTAGCTGGCAGAGAAGAAGTATGCCAAGAACCATGCTAGCAATTTATTAGTACATGTAATTGTGTTCCTGTGTCTGGGAAAGGTTCTGGGCTTTAGCTGAGCCGACTAGTGTAGGACAGCGTACTTTCTTAGCAAAGGTTCTGCTTCCTAGGAGCTGATAAGTAGAGAAAGGAGGTGCTTTTGCTCAATTTGTGTACCTGCATCTGAAATACAAAGTAGATCATGGATATGTTTAATTAAGCTTTTGCAAACACTGTCTTTCGTGGGGCTGTTTTCTGAGAATGTGTTTCACTTCTGATTCAAAAGCAGTGCAGCCATACTTACTGAGCCAGCAGATGCAAGCTAATAAATCCTGCTTATTAGGAGGAATGTCTATAAATCATGGAGATTTTGAAGTAAAGAGCCTTATTGAAATGTATTGGGCTGATGCTCATGGCAAAATTTTGGTCTCTCTGAAGCCATTATAACTCCAGTGGAAGTGGTGTTTGGTCCTGCCGCAACTTATTGTAATTAAACCTCTAATCTTCCAATGAAAGAGGTTAAAGACAAAGGCTTTTATGTAAAGACTTTTTTTTTTTTTTTTTTTTTTTTTTTTGGTAACTGTAGTTCCCTGCTGTGAGAGTTCTGCAATTTAATTTAAGCATGAACTACCTCAAGGCTTTCTGAAATAGCAGCTTGACTGCAGTTTAGCTCTGGGATCCCTGCAGACAAGGCTCCCAGGAGAAAAGGCCTGAAATATCTTGAGGAAAGATTAAAAGCTTCAGTAATGTTCCATTAAACCTTACTGCTTTTAAAATAAATGGACACTTCATTGCTATAAGACATTTTACCTGTAGACATTCGTTTGGTGTCTCATGTTTTTAAATGACTTTGCCCCCATATTGCAGTCAAACCTTAAGATATTACAGGAAAGAAGGATTAAGGAGAAATATATATAATGGCTGGTAAGATCAGTAATGATAAGCAGAATGACTCAAGCTCAAATTTTAATTTCATGTGATGCTTGATGTGGTTTCAGGATGTTATTGTGGTTGTTGCTTCGTAGTATCAATTCATTAAAATAATTAGATGTGGCCTGG
This sequence comes from Buteo buteo, assembly GCF_964188355.1. Lineage (NCBI taxonomy): Eukaryota > Metazoa > Chordata > Aves > Accipitriformes > Accipitridae > Buteo > Buteo buteo. The sequence continues at coordinate 17,927,869 of NC_134171.1, forward strand.
AAGCTAAAACCATTCCACCTATGTCTTTTAGAGATGGTCAGATTAAAGTGTGTGGGGTTTTTAATAAGCACAAATGGATATGTGCTAAGTATTTTAATGGAAACCTGAAACCACAAACCATTTTCCTGCCTGTATGTTTTGTAAGCAAAGCACTAAAACTTGCAATAGAGTTCAAACTCCCAGATCTTTCACTCTAACCTGATTCCTGTTTTAAATGAATTTAGGTGAATGTATGGTTTTAACCTCAGGACTAAATCTATTACAGTAACCCTTGATTTCATCAATATTTGTGTTACTTATTAGTGCTGTGGTAGCAGGTGTAGACCCTTTTAAGCAGTTAATATATCTTTGTTACAGGTAGTGTGCACCTGTATAAGAAGGGGTGGGGGCTCTATTCCACAAAAAGTTAAAGTATGTTGTCTTAGCATTTTTAGTAATACGGAAATAAGTAAAATTTGGAAGTCCCACTTCAGCTGTTGCTCTGAAGCTTTGGGCTCATAGGAGCCTGACATTCAGAAACAGGGATGACTGAAATCACAACAGGAGTTTTGCAGGAGGTTATAATATACTCCGGTATTACTGACTATATAGGCTGTCTTACAAGGCTTGCTTCTGTATGTTTGAGTCACTCTAGTAATATTCAGGAGTCATTTTTTCTTTCTCTATATTGCTTTTTCTACAAGCCTCAGGTAGTTATTTTTTTAAGTTTCAAGTAACTGATTTTGGGGAATGTGGAAGGCAATATCATTCCTGAAAGTCCTGTGACTACTTTCATTTTCTTCAGAAATTATTTCCTTGTGTTCCGTAAAGTCTTGTCCTCATCATGGCAGGTTTGTGTCTGTCGACTATTGGCTTGTGGTTCTGGTGGGAAAGAGCAGCTACAGAAAGCAGTAGTCACGGACAGAGAGGTGATCTCGGAGATTGTAAAGGTCAGTCCCGTGACAGAGTCCAGTTAGCTGGGGTGCACCGTGCATTTGCCTATTTTTAACGGGGAGTCAGTGCAGAGATTGGAGCCGTGCTGTGGTGTGCTCATGGTGGCCTCAGCTGGTGGGCAGTTGCACTTGTATCAGATGGGGCTTTCTCAGGAACATGCAGTTTCTGTCCCTGCTTACCTGTTGCAGTAATCTAGCACAGGAATCAAATACACGGGTATTCATACCAGTCAAACTGTTTCTAAAACTGACCAGCAAAGAGCTGTAGTGAGGCCACAAGCGGAAAAGGCAGTGTGTTTGGATATTCAGTTACAAATAGACTTGAAAAGCTTTTAGGAGAAGCCTCTAATAGAAAGGGGCATTGTGAAGAAGGTAGTTGGACCCAGGTGTTTTCCACTTTGCAGTTACTGCCTTTACTGGTCCAGCTGCTGACCTCTGCTAGGCACTGAGGAACTCGAAAGATGGCTCTGTATACCACAGGTGGGTATGGACACTCAGTGATAAGACAAAAAAGTATTTTTGCTCTTTAAGAAGAATCTGCCCCCCAGATAAGTGATAAAAGTTTGGCGATGAATAACTGATCTGATAAAATCTTCATAGCAATAGCTGATGGACTCTGCCTAGGGTCTGTGGGTAGGTGCTGTACCTAACATTTTAACATACTTACCCTCTTTTTTTTTTCTCTTCTTTTTTAATTTAGACCAGGGATGTACAAGGGACTCATGCTGACCTTTCCAAATTCAGCCTTTCATTTGGCTTTTCGTTTTCCTATGTTTTTCTTTTCTCCTAAAACTAAGACAAAATGTCGGAAGTGGAAATATTTATGAGAGCTCTTTAGAAATATAGAAGAATTCAGCTCAAATGAGTTGTGATTGAATAGTCTTCACAATTGCTGTAGCAGGGAAACTTAATACAGAGTTGCCATGGAGACCGGTTCTTTGGCCACTGGTCTAACACATTAAAGCCTTTTAGTTCAGCAATATGCTATTTGCAGATGATGCCATACATGATATTAACAAGTGGTTTGCCTCCATTAAGAGGAAAATATCTCTAAAATTACAGCACTTCTCTTGAAAGAGGAGATATGCAAAACTCCTTGAAGTTATGTGAATACTCAGTGACCTGCATGATATCAGTTCATGAAAATACTGTGTTCATATAGGAGCAAAACATGTTTACTGCATCAAAACTTAACCAGTCATCCCAGTCAGTGCTATTGAAATGTAAGCAAGATTGAATGGAGGCTGACAAGGTGTAAGGCTGGCAAACCAACCTTCTTCCAGGTGAATTCTTTGCTCAGTTTTGGGGTGATCTGACCTTTTTTCCCATTAGCTTTATTCCAAGTAATTCTTCTTTTGAGGGCAAGGGTGCTTTGAATACCAGGCATGCTCTGTAGCATGAAGAGTTCCTTTCCCCCCAGAAGGTTTATATTTATCACTGTTTAATTAAATCTTTTTTTTATAAATGGCATGCTGTATTTTTAACATGTAGCCATTGCACACAGTTCTGTAGGGTGCATTTAATGGAATAAATGGGAGCACACTAAACAGAAATGCAGAAACTCATCAGAGGTAAACCAACTAATAGCAGTGCCTGTAATGAATTTTCTAACTAACTGGCCCCCTTCATAAACTGATAACATAGATAGAGACTCAGCTATAAAGGCCCCTGATCAAGCAATGGGCAGAAACAAAATGAGAGGCAGAGCTGTAGCTATCAAAACACATTCTGGTCAGGCAAGAGCCTGGGGCTCTCCCTGTAATGGCCTATTTGCTGGCTAAGTCAATATTTCATTCCAGCAGTCCAGCTGGACTGGAATGCTAAAATACAGAGTTCCTCGGTCCACCAATGCTGTTTCAAATAGAGCCCGAATAACATTGGGATCCTTTAACTTTTGCAGAGGTTTAGCATGAAGCTCTCTACAGAACAGCTATATCAGGCACGAAGGTGACCCAGAGAGGCCAGAGGCTAGATCAGGACATACTGTTGTCATGGTATGCCATTATTTCACTGGTATCTTGTACTCATCATTCCTGCTAGAGTGTAACAGCATCCACACTAGTTAGTAATTTTTAGGAAGAAAGATTTATTCTCCATGCAGAAATTGAGTCTCCAAATATTACTCACTGTTGTGATATTTTTAAAAATGTCCTGTGGTTCCTGGCAGAGATTTTGGGCTCAAGAGTTTGGGAAAGCCTGTCAGTATCAGTATGAAATTTATATATATTCCAGTATCCACAGATCTTGCTCCTGTTACAGGGACAAAATTCATATTACGGTCAATGATAGAGCTATATGCTCTTGTTTGGTCAGTTACTTTATTAAGGTTGTTTGGCATAAGAGGGCTGTGGGTTAAGGATGTATAGCAATGCTTTTGGAACTTCTCTTTGCAGAGGGACATCATCTTCCCTCTCTGGGAGCGATGTGGTTCAGCTCACCCCTCTTCCCACTATGCAGAGTGCTCTGTACAAGGGCCCTATTTTAATTTTCATTTTCCACATTTGTCTGCAGTTCATTTAAACCCAGCAAAATGTATAAATAAATCAAAATGTTCCTTTCACTTTGTCCTACACTACACTAATTAATAGAGCTAGTTGATGTATTTTCAGTTTGTCACAATACGTCATTTTGCTGAAGTCAAACAAGAATGGGAGTCTGAGCCTCACTACGATGCATAAGGATTAGCAAATTAGTAATGTGAGACACCTACATTCAAATCGTGATGTTGTGAATAACGTGGGGTGTAAGATTCTGATATAAAATAAACAGATTTCAGCTATGGATGATTTTTCAAAAAATGTGAAAAATAAATATAATTCTTCCAGAAAATGTTTTCTTTACTATGGTCTGTCTTTGAAAGAAAGCAAGATTTCAAAATCTTTAGATGTGGGGAGAAAGCCCAGAGCTGTCACCTTCTTCTCAGCTCTAGTAATCTGCAATGAATTCCATTGCCATATTGATTTTTATTTTCCTAATTACATGAGGCTTCTCTGAAATTCCCTAAAATTTTCCCTTATATTCCTTAATATAAATATAATTTATATTTTCAGGGGTATATTCCCAGTAAGCAAAATATGCTAGTACTCTGGGCTTTAAATTGGGCCTCAAAATACAGAAAAATGATCAATTTTTAAAATGAGGTCCTTCTCCTGAAAAAAATCACAGAAAAAATGGTCCATTGCTGCTATTGTGAGACACAAAGAGCAAAGAAATAAAATTTTTCCTTTGATACCTTTTATCTTATCTGAAGTCTTCAATTCTAATAAAGTTGATACACTCATTCATTTAAATATTACTGCATTGGACACAATTTCTTAAAAAGACATGATACTTCTTATCTGTTAGCATCTTTGGAATGTACTGCAAAGCCTGTTGAATCAGTAGCAGTACAAAGATTTTAGTAACACATGGAGATAAATGAAGTTCATGGTCGTAATTTGTCATGGAGCTGGATGGGTGTCCTGGTTTCGGCTGGAATAGAGTTAACTTTCTTCCTAGTAGCTGGTATAGTGTTGTCTTGGATTTAGTATGAGAAGAATATTGATAACACACTGATGTTTTCAGTTGTTGCCAAGTAGTGTATACTAAGTCAAGGATTTTTCAGCTTCTGATGCCCAGCCAGCAAGAAGGCTGGAGGGGCACAGGGAGTTGGGAGGGGACACAGCCAGGGCAGCTGACCCAAACTGGCCAACAGGGTATTCCATGCCATGTGACATCATGCCCAGTATATAAACTGGGGGAGTTGGCCAGGGGGGCGGATCTCTGCTCAGGAACTAACTGGGCATCAGGTGAGCAATTGCATTGTGCATCACTTGTTTTCTATATTCTGATTCTTTTTATTATTGTCATTTTATTATTGTTATTATTATCATTATTCGTTTCTTCCTTTCTGTTCTATTAAACTGGTCTTATCTCAACTCATGAGTCTTACTTTTTTTTCTGATTCTCTCCCCCATCCCACTGGGTGGAGTAGGGAAGTGAGTGAGTGGCTGCGTGGTGCTTAGTTGATGGCTGGGGTTAAACCACAACAATGGAAAAAATGCCTGGATGGTGTGTGGGCAAGGTGAGAGGGATGAGGATCAGAAGCAATGTATTGCCTCCACTGCAGCTGGCTGCAGCATTGCCCCAGGTGTCCCGAGGGCCTGGGGGAAAAGGAGGTTTTGTCTTACTGTTCAACACATGCAAACAGCAAAGGGAACTTCTGCTTCCCAGTATCACCCCAGCTGACAATTGAAAAGGAGGGTGGGCTTCAAGACTGGTGGTTAGCTCTGGTTGCTCTTTATACAGCACTTACTGCTGCAAAGGACTATGACACCCAGGAGGGACATCTCTGGTATCTTAATCAAAGAGATGCAACACAAGTGCCCAGCCCTCTGGATATTGGGACCCAATCCTGCAAATTGCCGTGCACTTGCTGGGGAGCACTCAGCACTTCCCTGACAGCTGGCATCAATGAGAGTTGGGGCTAGGGGACCTCAGTAGCCCAAGGGACCTCAGTAGTCCCAAGAGATGCTGAGCAACTGGCTGGCTGGCTACCTCCCTCTTCAGGCCCAAGGGACTATTGAACAAGTCAAACTACTGCAGAGAAGATCAAAACCTTCAGATGGAAGAGAAAAAATTATTCATCTGCCTAGGAAAAAAGACAACCTTGAATGATTAAGAACTGTGTGTGTGTGAGAGAGAGATATTAATAATCACATGACTGAGCATAGTATCTGATACAATACATAATTCATGAACTCACAGAAAAGAATGATTCACCTCTCCTTGAAAAATAATTAAGAAAGATGCCTGGTGATGCTAAGAATTCACCAAAGTCCATCATTCTGAAAGAGAATGAAAACATGTCTGTATTTGTATGTACTAAAGGATTCCAAGATTCTTATAGAAAGGGGAATGAAACACAATGTTTCGAATAAATATGTCTCCTATGTAATCATCAGAAAATCAGCTTCCAAAAAAACCCAGTTTCCAAAAAATCTAAATTTACATAAGAAATAATACAGCCGTAAAGCAATCCACAAATCAGGCAAGAAAAATTCACCAAATACTCATCAAATAAAGCTTACAGTTTTGTTTTTCAAAAGAAGCTGAAGAGGTTCAGTCTTTTGTCAGGAATGGTTGGCCAGTGCTGTGTTCCTTGTACTGAATTGCTTTGCTTCTTCCCAGAAGGACAGGAAACGTGTTTCCTTATCAGGTTATAAAACAATACTGGAAAATTTGCAATTGTAATTAATGTTGGCTGAGGTCAGTAGTTCAGTAATGTGAAAAGCTAAATTCGAGATGTGTTGGAAGCATTTTGCAATGCACTTGCCCCAGAATATTTTCATTTTCTCCTGTGCCAAAACAAATTAATCTGAGAAAACTCTCTCCCAGATCATATACTGAATGAAATACATAATTTGGAAGTATTAGGGATAAAACACAACATTTTTCTTATTAGCTAAAACATTTCTTCTGTGCTGAATTTCAGTGTAATGCACCAACTATGTCAGAAAGCAAAATATACCAGTGTGATTCCATGGTCTTTGCAAGGGCCAAGCAAAAGAGAATCGCAAATGAGTCTGAAGCACCCAGTGCTGGGAGAAGGTCCTTTCTTTGCAGACTGTGCTTGCTACCAATAGGAATTTTGTGGCATTTTACACCTGGTCAGGATTGCATTATTTCAAGGAGAGGGACTGTCTGTACAGGCTGTTCTCAGCCTTGGCATTTCAAGTGGGACCATGCTGGGAGTGCAGTAGTCGCCAGGTGTAGGATGACGTTCTGAGAATTGCCTTTAAAGGCAACTGAGAGATGTATAAAAAGATGATAAAATGACCATGTGTGGGATGTTGTCCTTCCATGGGCAGCAAAACATCTCCCTGTAGCTCTGGAGGCACGCTTATTAAATGGCAACAAAACTTTCAGGTAATTAGCTCTTTTCTCACCAGTTAGTATCATAGGGGACAGTAGATTAAATGCAGTGTGTTCTTTGGGTGAGGGAGAAAAACATTTCACCTGCATGAAATTAAAATTTCCTGGGGATTTTTTTTTCTAATATTTGTTCTAATAAGCTTGTTTGTGTGAGTTTGTACATGCGTGTTATTATTATTTCACAATAATAGTGGAAAATTGGTTATAGCACTCACCCAATTCATTTTATATGATAGAAGCTTAAATAACTGACTCATTATGAAGCAACAGATGAAGGTCCCCTTAACAATATCATGCAGATAAGTTACTTAGGTGCATATAGGTAATACTCACAGAGGAATTGTATATGTGCTAAAGGTGCTTTTCCTTCAAATTTGTGGTTAATGTGAGATATCAAACATATGATGTTTGCCCTGCTAAGCATTGTTTTGTTAAGAAAGAAAAGGTTACTAAATATTCACACATGCTCTAGCCTAGCTGTGTGACTACACAGAGGTCAAGACCGTTGTCTTAACAAAAGAGCACATCTCTTGTGGAGAGCGAAGACCAGCTCTAGTATTGTTGTATTTCCTCCTGATAATGGTAATTACTTTGCTTTGTCCGCTTTGCATTGCTTTTTCCGAATTTAACTAGATGAAAGCCTTCAGCCAGTAATGATAGCCAGCTTTCCTTTGGATCTCTGCCAGCAGCAGAGATTAAATTAAAGTGTTTTCTTGAGAGAGGACCACTGTATAGTACCTATTGTGCATTATGTCCTTGGAACTTGACTGCAGTAATTGAAAAAAAATCTCCAATTTATACCTCTTTCTGTAGCTAGTCACCTCATGGGACTATCGCAAGTGAAATTTTATAACTGTTTTTCATGGGAATGTAAAAATAGACATAATAAAATATCTTACAGTGAATTAAGCTAACTAGAATGAAGGGACTGGTTCCAAAATAGAAGTGTTCACACATGGAATTATCAGGAGTGCCTACTGAGCTTTAAGCACACACCCAACATTAATCTTTTTAAGTTTTCTGGCATAGAGACGACCTAAAAGTTCAAGTCTTTTTTGTTATGTAAGTTAATATTGCTGAGCAAAAGGATTTCATAGTGGCTTCAGTCAGAGACCTTTGAGAAGCTGCTGTATATGCTCAGCTCCATCAGGCAGATGGAATGGCTCTTTGTTTACTAAGAGCCGAACCAGAAGAAACCATCATCCAATGCCTGGGCTGTCATGGTAAAGCTGGAAAGATTTCCATGGCTGACAGTTGTGGGGTGTGGGGTTTTGATGACTTCTATCTTCTGCCAAAACCAGATATACCTGGAAGTCAAGAACGAACCAGCAGAAAGCATTATTATTTTTCTTTAGATAGAGGAGAAACAGTGCATTTCAGGTACATGGGTTATGAAAAAAGAAAAGCGTAAAGACTATGAATAAGAAAGTTGTCTTACATTAATTCCTACCAATCTTACTGTTGGTATTTTTTATTTTGGTTATATGAAACAATACTGTTTGTATAGTTTAAGGGTAAATGGACTGCTTTACCCTGCTTGTGCCAAAGACATACCTGGGTTATTTGTAACGACAATCAAGTCAGGATCCCTACCTAGAAATTTTTCAGCAAGCTCTGAACATTCACTAAATTGCTGAGGTCAAGGGCCAAAAATATCCGTAGAATATTGCTCCATACTTGGTACGCCTCAGTAGAGATGCAGCTATAATTAACTGCTACTGAAGCAGAAACTACTAAGTATTCATGACTTAGTTCTTTTCCCAGTGAAAGCTGGGAAATTTGATGCAGACTCTCTGTTTAAAACCTTAAGCCTCTTTTTTAGTTTCTTATTTAAAGAAAGACACTAAAAGCAAATCTATCAAGTTACAGGATGTGTACTTTAGAGTTGTGTACTTTATTTTTGTGTTATCTCAGCCACATATCTATGGTAAGACAGGTTAAACACCTTGCTCCGGGTGGCTTTCTGATCATCTCTGTATCAAAGACACTTGCAGAAGTGCAAAGTCAGACTATGCTTCAGGAACTGTAGGGAAACAGAAATTACTTTTTCAATGGGAAGAAGTATTCAGAAGCTTTCTATACATTTTCTGACATGAGCAAGAGTCTAGAAAGAAGCACATTTTGATAAAATTCTTGGATGAAAGTCTGGCTGCATTTAGATTAACAAAATCCAGCTTTTTACATGGAATTTACACACTGTTCCTTGCAATGTTATTACTGAAATGAACCTCAGTATACTGATGATCTACATAGAGTTTATACACTTTGTTTTTTGGGAATTTCTTAATATATACATGCAAACTCTGCTATGAATACTGTACTTGTCTTGAATTCACCTTAGTTTCTTTTTTGTTGTGTTGCATTAAAATTCCAAGTGATGGTGACATATGAATGATGTTAAACTCTGAGGATCTTTTATTCACGTGGAAGCTGCTTTAACAGAGAATTACTTATTCTCTTGAGTAAGTCAGGATTTCAAGTGTCATTGTGCTGGAAAAGTCTATTTATATATAGGATCTGCCAACATCCCATTTGTTTCCAGCAGCAATGCCAAATAACCATAAGTGATGGCAGAACTCTTCAGTTTGTTAAAAAAAAAAAAAAAAAAAAAGAAAAATTATCAGAGAAATTAGTTTAAGACCTATATAATTAATATCTCCTGTATAATCCTCAGTAGGATGTGGAGCATTCCAGATTACATGGCGATCTAAGGAATCGCTAGGGCCAATAGTCTGGTTCCTTTGCCCAGAGGAAAAATAGATCCAGGAAACAAGAAACTTGGAAGCAAAGCTGGAGAAGAAAGGCATTTTGGAGTATGTTTTTAAAAAACCCCAAACACAAAAAACTTTAGTTTGTTTGTACAACTCAGAGTACATTATGAACTTACTCCTTCCGTGTACCAAAACATATGGTAGAAAACTTTCACGGACAGCTAGAATCCTTGGAAATATGAGGCCTCTAAGATCAGCAAATTTAGTTTTACAGCAGAGGCTTTTCCTCGAGATCCTCCCCTTTGCCAGTTACTGATTCTGCAAGGCCAGCCTGTTCAATACACCACGAGCAGATGAGCTCACTGTCTTAACTTCTAATGCTCTGTCCAAATCACACTGGCAGACTGCTGCCAGGTGTAATCAGGTCTGAAATAACTCTGCTCCACAGGTGGGGGCGAGGGACTCCTGGCTGGCTCTCTAGTCTTCTTTAAGTATGGCTATTCATTTTCTTATCAAGGAAATTTGCTCTTTATTGTTCCTGCTACAATGGGAGAGGAGACCAGAGATTTTTTCCCTCAACTGTAGATGGGTTAGGGGATCTCTCCTACCTTTTTGAAGCCTGAAAGATGGTGTTTAGATGCCTTTCCCCTTGCCTGAGCTAATGCAATGCAAACCAGAGTGAAACATTTCGGAGCCCAAAGTGCATTTCCGTGTATGGATGCAGTGCCTGAATCTAAAACTGGGGCTAGGCAGAGACCTTCACTGAATGTGTGATTCCTCTTTGCCTTTTTCTTCAAGCAAGTATTCACCAGTCTATAATCTCATCAGTTTCTTTTGTACTAAATCATTGTACTTATTTAGTATTTTAACCAGCTGCTTATGCATTTCTGTTATGGTTATCAATTTTAGACTTCTATATTATAGTAACATAGTTAAGAGGCCATTTCAGACAGCTTTTGTGTGATCTTTTTCCCAGCTAATAACTGTACCTGGGCCCATTGCTTATCCAATTTTTTATCCTGTGTTTGTTTTACAGTTCATTTAACTGATTTTTTTTTTCTATTGTCCACAATCAGATGCACTTCTGAATGCTTAAAGAGGTTTTGCCTTCAGAAAAAAAACCATAATCCAAATAATTTCCTGGCAATCAGACATCAGTGCAAAGGTTTGTTTAAGCCAGAGATATTAATGATATATGAGTTAAAGTAAGCAAGTTTGGAAGTTCAAGATTCCCTCTGGAGATTAGTATTTCAAAATTTTTCTAACTCCATATCACTGATCCAATGGAATTTGGAATTGAAGTTTGTAAGGTCTTTAATCATAGTATCCAAATGAAAGTGGTACAGGAATGAGATAACATTTGCAAAATGTAATTTTGGTCCAATTCCAGGGAGAACATCTTGTTTTGCTACAGATGTGCTTTAGTACTAATTGATTATTGCTTTAGCAGAAAAGCTATTTAGAAGTGTTCCAAGATACAAAACTGACACTGCAACACAAATGGTATGGCATTGAGCTACACTGTGTTTTCTCTTCGTTCATCTTGCTGAAATTAAATATGGCCAGAAGGAGTGATACAGCTTCAGTGAATCTTATGCTAATGCTTTCCCAGAAAATGTTTTCTTTTCTCCTTAAATTATTGATTGAGCTATTAGAGGTCTGAAATAAAACTTTAATTAGTTGTTAGAGGCTTCACAAAGTATGACCTGCTGGAACATATGAATGGAGTTGAAAGAGAGCCATCTGACTACAGAAATTGCAGCCAGCAGAACAAGACACATGGGCAGAAACTTAACATCTGTTGCAGATTTCTAGTGTTTTGGGCAAAGTGATTTTTAGCTGAAAGTTGACTGATGGTTTTTAGTTGACTGCATTATGAAGTATAACAAAATATATAAAATACTGTCTTGAATCATGTGTACTGTCATTTTGAACTGGTAATTTCACATTGGAGTGTCCTTGTCTGTCCACAAGGTAAAACTCATCAGTCTAAGGGCATGTAAAACTGTGCCCATTGTCTGCTCCTGAGATTGTTATATTCAGATGCTCTCCACTCTGTATTCTATAGCTTTTTGCCTGAGACAGAGAGAGAAAAGTGAGCTGAAGTTTTGAAAGCAACAGAAGGAACCTACATGCCTACCTGTCACTAAAACCCACCCCTGTAATATAGTTGAAATAGAAAAAAAATTCCTACTTTATGTGAATTCAGATGACAGTGAGGATCAATAATTTGATGATCTGTCTTCCCGGCTGTCTACTTAGACAGGAACATCTCTTTGCCCCATCCTATTTAAGTTTGTCATAGTTGCATTATGTGCACCCATCTCAGACTGTAGCGTTGCTCTGGTGATTTAATTTCAGGATAAAAGCTTGGACTTAATTATCAGTATAATTGTTTCAGGAAAAGTGACTTTCAGCAGATGGGAAAATAACAGTATTAGCAATTAGCATGATTTTATTGCAGGATTTGCAAAGTTTGGGAAGGTTTATTAATGATTCTGAAGTCAGATATATTGTCATATCCAAAATACCCACCACTTCTTATTATTGTCATTGGGACTTAATATTTTGTCATGGAGTACAGGGGTTCCAAAAAACCCTGGTGAAAAGTTGAGAACATGAAATGCTGTGTAATAATAATAAACTTTGTGATAAGTGAGTAAGGGTTTATGTGCCACGACAACAAAGGGGGACGGGGCTGCTTTTCTCCAGACAGGTAAAGGAAGACACAGATAAAAATAAAGCAATCCTCATTAATGATTGTGCGGTCTTCTGCTTTTCTCCCCAGTGAGGTTGGGGTTAGTTTACAAAACACAGGACACCAAAGAACAACTAGGGCAGCAGAAAGTGGTTAAGAGAATAGAAAGCTGCCTAATATCAAACTTCAAGAGTAGTAAGAGGGGGAAAAAGTCTTGTTGAATGAAACAGGAAGACTCAAGAGAAAGGAAGAAATAGGAATCAGATCATGGTGGCACCAGAGTGTTCAGAAAAAAACAGTATGCCACAGCAATAGAGCTGGCTGTATTGCAGGCTTTACAGTTCACAGATTTATATCTTTTTTTTCTTTTCAATTTGGCTTAGTTTCAAATTGGAACAAATCCATTTTTTTAAGAAAAATTTCTTCAGAAAAAAAATTCCAGGAAAATGTTTTGGAAACACTGACATACTGTGTTTCCAAAACCACACATTTCCCCCTGACCCTACAGCTGCTAAATGGAACTGGCATTCATGGAGCAGCTCCGTGGGAAGGCGAGGTCTGTGGCTGGACTTAGGACATTCTGGTTTCGGGTCAGCCACCATGGGCAGGCAACAAATAATGGGTTTAAACTGAACTATGAGACGCTTTAGGTTAGGATTTATGTTAAAAATTATTTTTCTGTTTTATATGTATTTTACATGTGTTTATATAGCTATTTTTATATATATGTATACATTTACCTATTTTCTCGGAAAAGTTTGTCTAGAAGGAATTTTGGAATTGGTTGTAGAGGGTTTGTATGTGCTTTTTGACTTTTTCACATCCCTGCATAGCAATTCTAAGCATAACAACAGTTGACTTGCTTTTGTTATTTTGCTTTTCACAATCCATTTTAAAAGAAATCCATAGGTCATCAAACATTTGCAACGCAAAGACTAAAAAACTGAAGTAGATAGATGACACTCTGCAATCTCTCCCACTCATATTTATTGTGATTATTTGAGTTACCTGAGACATGTTGATGTAGCCTGGAAAGATAATGGTTAATTTTTTTGTAATGTTCCCTGTATCCTACTTTTTTGCAATCTTTCTCTAAACACTTCCTTTCCCAAAAAGTTTGGCTTCTTCAAGCCACTCTATGATTATACTCTTAAGATCCAAGAATAGAAACAACAGCCTTTTTCTTTCTTTTTTGTGGCATAGCAACTAAGCAACACAGTTTGAATTTTTGAAATATTAAGTGTCCAATAATCACACTTTCATGATCTACTTGTACAGAAAAAAACCCTGAAAAACAAAGAAGCCAACACCTTGCAAAACCATGGCTAGTTTAAAATGACAAATAAATTACAATCTGCTGGTGGATACCAGCATGCAGCAAAAGTATGAATAGCTCATGTCAATTATTGGTAATGAATCATTCACTCAGACTAACAGTGAAAGAAAAAAAAACCAGCAAAAGATATGAAAGAAGAGAAGCAGGAAAACCACAGAAATCAGAGAAAATACAGAAGGTCTAGATTTTTGTCTAGGTGTGAAATTATTTAAAGCTCTTATAAATGTTGGCATGTATATTTTTGATTAAAAGCTTTAGTGTGATTTGCTATCTGAAAAGCTAACTGAATGTCTTTTACTTCAGCTAGCAAAAGTCTTCTTCTTGCACATGAAATTTGCAGTTCTTAGCTGATCAATATTTCGAGAACATCTCCTAATACATTCACATTATGTGCAGAGTGTTCGTTTTGTTAAAATTGGGAATCCAAAGAAGTTAAACTTTCGATATGACTTGGTATGTTTAGGAAAGTTTTCCCAGCTTTGTTGCTCTTTTCTATAAATAAAAGGTTCTTTATTAGTACTTCATTGATTAGATTAGGTAATTGAAATAAGTTACGTATCAGCTTTTCCAATGAGTTAGCTGTAACATAAGCTCTTGATAATGACTGAGATATGTTTCCCTTGAACAATGATGTCTTTGCTGGCAATGGAGGCCCAAATGCAAACGAAAGATGCTTCACAGCTCTCGCTGAAATGAGCTTAAGTATTTTTGTAATTAAAAAATTAAGACAGGAAGTTGAATTCCAAATTACTACATTTTGAAATTCGCAAAATATTTGAAGACACAACTGAACCCACATTTAGGATGCTTTCATTTAGGTATTTATGAATGTCTTTATGTTTAGGAGGCGAACTTACTTTAATAGAAATTTTATAGCTTTAAAACATTCCTGCAGACAAATTTCTGATGTAAACAAGTACACAATTACACATAGGACTTTGCTCTCCCATTTTCAAAAATGTGTGAACAGTCAGTATTTGTAAATGTGTTCTTTTTCTATTTTTATTTTTTTTTAATAATTCACTCTTACAGTTCAAATAAGTTTGGCTTACTGCTTGAAATTTCAGCTCTGTTTCTTCGTTACAGGACTGAATATGACACTTAAAAGTTATTTCCTTAGATTTCTGGTTAGATAGATGTAAATCTTATAATCCAGTTTATGCTGAATATGTTTATAGGAAAAGAATGGTACATTTATCTTACACAAGTTTTTGAATGCATTTTATGAAAATTTGCTTTTCTTGAGCATTCAGACTGAGAATTTATGAAAATTTTTGAAAGCAAAACCATAAGAAATTACAATGCATTTGAAACAAATTATCTACAATGCCAATGAAAAGATTTCTTTGCCTTTAGCAGCAAGTCAGTAACATACTTGGGAGCAGAATTCTGGTGTTTTAACATCTTTATCCCAAGTTTAAATGAGGTTCAAATGAATAGCTAATGCCAACTACCAAATATAATTGTATTAAAGTCACTTAAATAAGCAGATTCGAGAGTTCTTGTATTTCTGTGTATCTCTATAAATAGATAAATGCATATTAAGGAATTGAATATAGATTAGTTTTCAGGGTTTGATTCTACTTTTAACATGCTTTAATATTCATTTTAAAATGGTGATTCCTTTCTATTGAGGGAACTCACTACAGTTTTACGGCCTACAAACTCTTCTACAACACACTTTGCTCTGTATTCTGAGAGACTTTGTACATTTTCAGCAGTTGGCCCTTGGCAATTTTTGCTTACTGAAATATAAAACTGAACAGTTAATCTTGCATAAATATTTATAGATAATAAAACTGGCATGTAATTCGATACTTTTCTCAATTTAAAGGAAAACATTTGGTGAACTCTTGGTTATATTAATTGTGAATAACTTGGCAGTGTTCCCATTTTTTAAGGTGTCAGTTTACAGTTGCATTGTAACATAATCTTATCTGAACTCTGTACAATCTGTTCTAAGGCTAGGGAGATGAAAGAAGAGAAAAATGAAAGGGAAAAATGTGTTTTCAATCAATAGCTAATATATACATGCAAGAGATTATTTTTAGTTTTAAATGCATGTTGTTGTATTTGGAAATTCTTAGTTTAAAATGAAATGTTAGAGTGTAAGAGCATGCAAGGATATCTCATTACATTAAACAGAAATCATGTTCAAGGCCTTCATTTTCAGTGGTTGCCTTTTCTACAGTTTCACCCAGCTTGTTCTGAAAAGTCTTTTGGTAGTACTTATTGTAATAAGCTGGATTCTTGAGAATCCATTCAGGGAATTATAGTTGGGCTATTTTACCCTAATATCCCCAAATACTATGGAATACAATAAACCCCAATGTGATTAGAAAATGGTTGTAGAGGTTGTGCTGTACTGCAGTTTGACGTGAGTCTTACTGCTCTCTCCCTCAACAGGGATACATGGCCTGGGACACAGTGATTAAAACCAAGGAAGAGCCTTCAACTAAACCAGAATCAGTCTTCTTACTGAAAGAACACTTCCTCATTGTCACTAAAATTTGGAAAAGGCAAAGCACATGGACTGGACATAGTGTGTATCTTTAAATGCATTTACTGGTTGTAAGTGTACTGGTTGAAATTCTGGGATAATTAATGGATAAAAACCCTCTAAGGTCTTTGGCTTGGTTTTCTTACTTTTAGTTTTTAG
Source organism: Buteo buteo (assembly GCF_964188355.1). Taxonomy (NCBI): domain Eukaryota; kingdom Metazoa; phylum Chordata; class Aves; order Accipitriformes; family Accipitridae; genus Buteo; species Buteo buteo. The sequence goes on from NC_134171.1 coordinate 17,944,118, forward strand.
GATGTCTTGTCCAGGTGCTTACACATTTTCAAATATTTGATTTTCTTTTAAGTGCGGTCTTAACTCAGAATTTCCTGGCATTGGCAAATAAACATCAGAGGCAACCTTCCATTTTATATAGATGGAGAAACCAAGTTGCATCTCAAGTTTTGTACTGCTTGGGCCTCAGACTAGTAATCCTTCTTAAAAATCAATATTGACTTAGTAATCTTAATTAAAAATAATCCTGTTTATCCTCTTTTGAATTTGTGTTTTTTTATACAGCTGTATAACTTTACAGTACTAGCTCTAGTCACCTATAACATATTGTGTTAAACCAAATACTGAGTACTAACCTTCCTTTCCCCTCTCCACTCCTCCCAAGCCTTCAGGTAGCTAGCAGTTGATAAATCTAGTTTCTAGGTTACCAGCGAACCAGATGGTAACACACAGAAAAAAAAAAGAAAAGAGAAAAACATGGTTTTTTTCTGCACTTATTTAATTATGTTTTCATATTGTTCAGTAGATAAGTTAACTTGTGCTAAACCCACATTTCATTCCAGGAAAAAGATGCTGCTTTTCAAAATGTGACTAAAATAACTATAAGGGTTTTGAGATGTAAGTTCCTAACTGTTAAAACATGCTGTCATCCAATATAACATTTAATACATGCAACCATGTAATTATGCATAATAACCAGTGATCATTGAGTATGCTGATAGGAAGGATAAGGGGGGGCTGTTGTGTATTTAGCCGGTCATCTGCACCTGCAGAAAGCAGACAACTCTTCTCACTGTGGAGGAAACAAGATAATGACAGTATGATATTAAATGCAAACATTAATTCTTTGGAATAAAATACTAGGAAGAAGTGTAACAATTAAGGTTTGTTATTGTGAACAACAAAATTACGTTGCGTGTCAGCTTAAAGACAAATAAAAGACTAGTGGAATGAAATCCTTAATTCTCTGTTTACCACATAGCTGCTAAATCCATTATTACTGCTTTGGAGAAGATTTATATTGGCTATTTAAGCTTCTGTTTGTGACAAACTCTCTCTCCATATTAAACTCTACTTGGTTTCTGAAGTAAATAATGAAATCGTCAGCCTGTGTGATCTAATATTTTAGACTAAAAGAAAAACAAGCTGCTGTGAAAACATAATTGTACTAATACTGGGACTCTCAGCAGGTCTTATTAGCTCAGGCGTAGTCCTGCATTAATGTAGCTAAATGGCTTTTGGACACGAGGTGGCTTGCATCCAGCCAATTTGGAGTGTGGGTGGGGCTAGCCCACAGCTTTCTACATCCAACAGTATTAGCACACACTAAGCTGATCGGTTATTTATAAAAAACAACTTAATGTGTTTGGGAAAGATTACATTCTGCTGAGATATTTGTGCTAGCATAGGGACGTGGATACCTGCCATCTGGGGCTGATGAAAGCTGGTAAAGACTGCTCCCAGAGATAAACCCCACTGCTTTCAGAGAGGGAAGCACCCCACAACGCTGTAGCTGTCAAGAAACCAGTACGTGTTACCAGTGTTTTCTCCATGACTTTCCCCATTAAAGGTCTTTGGAAGAAGAGTAATTGGAAACTGTTCTCTCTCACTAACAAGATTTATCTGATCTTTAAATTATTAAGGATATTGTGTCGCATCGTTTGTACTCTGAGCCTTGGACCAGGATCTCAAGTAGAGATGATTCAACAGTGCTGGTGGGCAGGTTCCTTGTGGCATCTCAGAGGCCCCTTCTGTTGTTGGTTTCACAAGTAGAGCTGTTGCGTGGTGATGTTAAAGTATAGCAGATACAAATATGAGGTGGAGAAGGCAGTCCTCAGTCCTCGTAGTTAGACTTCAGTCAGTCACGATAGCTAATCTTTCCTTTTTGAGGGAAATATCTCCCTGGGACTTGTTGACAAATTAACAAATTAAAATTAACAAATTAAAATTAACAAATTTTAACTACTCTTCAGTAGTTAGCTTGGCTTCCTTACGTACCAAACCTTTTTAAAAGGAAAATGGACCCTACACCATAGCACTGGCAATGGATAGCGTTAACAAGTTTTTGTAGTGGTTGGTATCAGTACTGTCACGTAATTGTCACAGTAGCTATCTGAACAGAGTCTTTCATTTCAGCATAGGGCAGATAAGAAGGCAATGAACTTAAATGCACAGGTTAAATAAATGCTTTGAAAGTAAGGTCAGATGAAACTGGCTCCAGACAAATACTGATATTGTAAGGTTAGATTGAAGCAGAGGGTCTTACTGTAGTTACTGTTTAACAGTTAGGCTGCTAAGCATATACCAACAAGTGCATCAACAAGATAATTGCTTGTTTGCTGTTCAGGTCTTAGAACATTCCTGCAAATCCAGAATTCTCCCACTGTGGCCAACTACATTGTGTCAGATTTAAATCAGTAGCTACATGCAGAACCTCAACAATGCAGTCCTAACTCATTGTCATAGTCTGGATTGCTGTGATAGGTGCAGGGACACAGTACAAAAATGCTCCTATGGAACAGCCCATCTGCTTCTAATAAAGAATATATTAACAATAATTAAATACAGTAGAACCAAGAGGGAGAACACAACTCATGTTTATATCATACTAGAGGAACATTACTATATACTCAGCATTAATGTGCAATAATCATATTCGCAAACTGACAATTCCAATCAGCACTGTAGGACTATACAATTAAAGTCTCGGTGTTATTAAGAGCAAAGCTTTCTGATAGCCCACATTACAAACAAATGACTATAAATTTGAATAATGTGTTCATCATGTAATTGGCTGTTAATCAGATTGTAATCAACATTATAGCCAATTATAAAAGAAATGCATTATCTGGCTTAATAACAGAACAACGCCCTTCAGTTCATCTACAGTACGGTTTATATGTGTGAGTGCATATTATATCTTGGAGTCCTGGTTTCCGGAGCCTCTGATTTCCTCTTCTATGATTTTGTGATTTTTGCATACAGTTGAGGTAATACATGTCAGAATTGCGTAAATGGAAGTGAGACAGTAGTCACTCAGTCACTCTAAATCCTTCAAAATGAAGAAACTGTGAAGAAGTACAAATGAAGACTATGAACATTGTTTAATTTTTTCCCTTCAGGAAAGCCATTTTCAACTGTGCAGATTCCATTAGCATAAACAGAGTTATTGGTGATATCAGTTTCAAGCTTACTGTTAACAGAATATTTTCACAAATGGCTCAAGAGACGTAAGTGTCACAGATGACTTCCAAAACTCTATTACTCCTAAAAGGAGAGTGGATGTACTTGCCTACTTTTTCCTTGGCATTATCTTCAGCCCTTGTGTGGTGAGTTGTATTAGTTTCTTGGTCTGACTGGAAGCTGATTTTCTCAGCAAAATGTTTTCATTTGGACAAATCGACTGAGCTGGTTCACCCTAGAATCACCACAGCCCAAACAAAGCAGCAGGGCAGAGAGGCAAGATGGGGCCAGAGGTTTAGAGCAGCTTAAGCAAACCTTGAAACTCATTCTGAAGGTGATCATTTTGATGATTTCTGACTTGCGCCAAAGCCTCAGAAATCAGCTAGAGTAGTTTAATGGAGTGCAGTAGGCTTTGAATTGAAATAAACACCAGGTAGTTTATCTGGGAGCTTTCAGTTACTTGTATAAAAGAGGATTGTAAGGCTTGCAACTCCAAATGCTATTTTATTACAAATAAATAAAATATTACTGATATAATAATTATAATGATGATGGATTTTGACTGCTTTTTTGTAACTAACAATCTAAAGACTGATTAGCAATCTGGAAACTAATTCTCCTAGCTTGAAAGTGTGAATTAGTGCTTCAGGGTATTTATCTATTAATAATATTATTGTTGTTTTACCTGTGATAATAAAAATAAAGAAATAAGATTAATTTTGTTGAACAAAGATATGTTGCTATTAGACCCACTTGGTACAGCTGTAAAAGATTTTTTTAGTTATGTAAAGCTTTCTTCCAAGGCTGAAATTGAAGCAAAATTTTTCAAGCTGAATATGGTTGGAGAATAATTGATTTTAGTTTATGTAATTTCATTAAATAATTAGACAATCTGAAAGAAAATGTGACTGGGTTGGTACCTGTGAAGCAAAGGGTAGTGTTTCCAAGCAGAGAAGTGATAAGCCTATTGGCTGGAATGGAACAATAACCTAATACGTTAAGGTAATTATTATGTTAGAACAATTGTGAGTCCCTAGAAATCTCATTCCCTGGAAAAATCATGCAGCTCTTGGGATTCAGTCCCAAGCACCTGAAGGGCAAAGATATTAATCAAGAAACTCAACACAGATTTGCTAGGCCGTATAATGCTTGACCAAGCTGATTGCCTTCTTTAATGGTATGACTGGTTCTGTGCATGAGAGGAGAATGGTGAATGTGATATATCTTGACTTTCATGAAGTTTTGGACACCATCTCCCACAGCATTTTTCTTTGTAAGCTGAGGGAGTGTGGGCTGAATGATGGGACTGCTAGGAGAAAATTGGCTGGACCAACAAGGCTGAAGGGCAGTAATCCACAGTTTGAGATCTGGCTGGTGGTCAGTAATGACCATAACACCCTGGGCTTGATATTGGGCCTGATATTGTTCAGTGACCTTCAACAGTGTTGTGAGTGATGACACAGAGTGTACCCTCAGCAAGTCGGTAATGGGAAAGCAGCTGACTGAGAATGTCAACACCTCAGTCTGGAGAGACTTGAATAAATCTGAGGATTGTGTCTACAGAAATCTTGTAAGCTTCAACATGGAAAAGTGGAAAGTTCTTTTTCAGGGGAAAAATTACCCTGTGCAGACTGGGAAGTGAATAGGTGAGAGATCTGCAGAAAAGGGCTGAGATGTTATGGGTGATGTCAGGCTGTATGAGCCAACAGCATGTTCTCGCTGGGAATAAATTGTGCAAACAGTGAACTGAGCTGAATTTTGAGAAGATGGCCACCAGCTAGAAAACTTATTATCTTCTTTACTTGTCATTGGCAAGGCCACCCAGGAAAGGTTTATCCCATTTGGGCCCCAGACATTCAAAACATACATAAAGAAATGGGAGAAGATCCAACTGTGGGGCTACCAAGATGCTCTAGTGCCTGGAGAATATCTCCAAAGAGAAGCTAAAGGATCTGGGTTTGTTAGTCTGGTGGAAATGACACTAAGGGCCAAGCTAACATCTGCTTACAACTATTTCAAAGGCAGATATGAAGATGATGGGGCTACATTCTTCTTGGTAGGACAGATAGTGTAGCAAGGGCAATGGCCACATGTATCAGACATTATGAAAAACATTTTCACTAGCAGGGAGATGCAGTACTGGAGCAAGTTTACCAGACAAGTTATAGGTTCTCCATCTCTGGAGGTATTTGAGGTTTGGCTAGACCAAGCCTTGGCCTACCTGATCAAGTGCTGGCTGTAGTTCTGCTTGGAGCAGGATGTTGTACTAGATGATCTTCAGAGCTCCTGCCCACCAACACAATTCTGTGCTTCTCAGCTTTGAAGGCTGATGCTTCCATTTCAGACTTAAAGAAGGCATTGTGTGCTGCAAAGCTTTGTTTCTTATACAATCAGGTGAGCAAATAAAACATACCACTTCCACAGCCTTTCCTTTATTGACAAGGTTAAGCTTCTGCCTGCTGTCATCAGTATCCTGACACACCAAACCCCTCTTCCAATAGTTTCACTTTTGATTACTGTCTTCTTTTGGGACTCATGTCAGTCAGACTGTTGTAAATGTATATGAAACTCCAGTGGTTTCCTCCAGTGGTTTATTCAGTGACTTCTAGTTTATGTTGCTATAGATGATAACTGTAGAGATTTGCCCTAAGCTGATGAGAACTCAGTGGGTATAAAATCAGTATTAATGTGTCAACAATAATGATTGCATTGATTGCATAGATTTTATGATCATGCTTTCTATTACATAGGATTGCAAGGTTATCATGAGGTTAGAATTCAAGATTTATGCTTTTTAAACTCATGTTATAAAGACCAAATACTTGGAAGGTGATAATATTTTAGGAATGCTGGTGGAAATACTTTCTGTGTGTAAGCAATAGATATCATTTCTTCTTAACTTCTGACAGTCAATAGATATTTTAAACTCTTGTTTGAAAGAAAGGCGATAAACCCCACCTATGCTCCTACTCCACTGCATACCTTGTTCTAAATCATTAATTTTTTTAGAGAGAGCCTGTATGTGATATATATAAAACATACTGTATGTGAAGTTTAACAGACAATTATTATAAGCAACAGGAATCGACATTATGACAAGACAAGAATGTCATTCATGGCAAAAGAGAGAGAGAGGTATATTCTGATGATCTCTTCCACAAACTTTTTTTTCTAATATTTAATGTAATTGTACAAAACAGTGAGCTTTTTTCCTTCCTAGTTGTGTAATTTCAAGGCAATAAAAAGAAGCATAATAAGAACATATGGAACATAGACTTTCAAAAAGAAACAGTTGGCAAAACTGTGCTTCAGATTGCTGTCAGAATATCAGCCTCACGGCAAGCTTGGAGTAGAACAGATGGGAAAAGTCAAAACTGGTAATAGTTTTCCGCGCTTAACACAGGAGAGCAAGTTAACAGTCTAATTCATCCTTGGCATAAGATAATTGCCTCTTCATTTTTTCTTTTAACAGTATTTATGGCCAGGGTCTTTTTGTTCTCTCTATTTCTGTACTAGGGCCAGAGAATCACTATGGATTACACGTATGTGCTGAGGCTTATGCATTAGACTATGAAGACTGAGGTAGGACATGAGGACTATCTGTCAGTGGAGCACTGGACTCCATTTCATCCACACTGCATGAAATGAAAGCAATATGATGAATGGGAATGGGATAAATGGCTGTGCCTTGCTCCAGGACCTGTTTCCACAGGGTGCCTAGGTTTGAAAGGCTTCATTTTAACCACTCGGATAATCCCTTTGGTTTCAGAAGCTTTTTTTTTTAGGACCTCAGTGGAACTTTGCATGGACTAAAAGCTATGCATATGCTTAGGTTTCTTGGGGCTCGTGCTTTACTGGAATGATGATGCATCTCTGTATTGAAGTGACTTTACAGGTTCTCAGCACTTTACAAATACAACTTGAATATATTTAACCTCAAAAATAATAACAACACAGTTGCATCTTGCTGAGATATAGATAATGTCATACAACAGCAGATACAGGACTATGTTCTTGGTTCTTGGTTTAGGGGAGAATCTGTTCTCTACACACATTTAAATGCTAAACCAAAGGCCAGATGAAGAACTCAGTTTTTTGACCTCCAGTGACTGTACCAAATTTTCACCTAAATAGCTGGCAATAGGCTGATTTGCATATGTCAGTTGCTCTGAAAAAAATAACTATGCAAATATTACTCAGGTGAACTGTGCACCCTAGAGGACTGCAAGTCTTCATTTACAAGCAGCTTACGTGTGAGACACAAAGGCCATTCATGCTCTGAATTCAAGTTTAAAATGTTGAAAAACTCTGGTGTCTCCATATACTGGTATCTGCTGTACCATGCCTTAAAGTGGGTAGTATAAGGGAAGCGGGTGACAAGAGCTGTAAAGCTGATTGCATATGTAATACCACAGTATAGAGACAATAATGATAAACTTTGCAAAATATCACTTTGCAATTCAGCTTCTGATAACTTGTATCCAAAATAATTTAGGGACCCAGCTGGGGCTTCCCATCTCAAAAGTAGATGGAGGATGTCTTTGAGGGACCACTGAAGATCTGACTGCCTTGCAAGGTGACCAGGGTCCACCTTTGCAGTGATGTCAATGAAAGCTGGGGAAAATAAGTATCTTCTAAAATTAGGTGTTCTTGAATAGATGGAAGCCTTCTGGAATAGAGATAGCTTTCAGGATAGGGGTTATTATGATAATCATTCAGCAATCAGGGTCATACGCTGACTTTGCGAAAGGTATCCTCTACTTACTTATTTCACAGCAGCCTAGAATTTATGTAATTTGAAAGCCAGTCTTCCCTGGTACCCTTGCTTCACCTCAATGCTACTGTACCTAAGAAGAACATTTTTCAAACTCTTCACCATGCATGGGTTTGATACCTACTTTTGTAAATTTTACACTTGGAAGGTAAGAATTGCACCTACAACCCTTGGATAATGTGCAACTTTTGAAGGAATATAATAATTTTTAGTGGAATAGCACTTGAACTGCATTAAATTTATGTATGAAATTTGAACTTAATAAAAACACATAGAAACTACATAATTCCATTTGTTTGCTCTTTCTGATTATTTTTTTTTCCCCAAAACTTTGGAGTCTTCTTAAATGGCTGCAGAGATACATGCAGGCTAATAGAACTAAAGCTGTTGAGCTTTATTGAAACTTGGATCATGAATCTTATGCTATCAGCTTAGTTAATTTTAAACCACCTCATTATAACAACTAAAAGGATAATGTATACTACAAGCCTTCTTAATTTTGAAGCAGGAGAAAGACTGTGTATTCAGGAGCAGTTAGGATGAGAAAATGAAAATACTTAGGCAATATAGTTTAATATTTATTATCTCAGAACAGAAATGAGATTTCAACCAATGCACTGTTCCACATTTACACATATGCCTTCTGATCTGAGCCTTTCTACCATGGTGGCTCATATGATGTTTTCAGACTCACATGAGAAGAAAGTATTTTTAGGAGAAAGAGGGATAGAGGGAAATACAGTGATACCTTTTGCTTTTCTCTTGGCAAAAGGAGTTGTTGAATTGTCTAATTAATTGATAATTTGTCTCAGCCAGAAATGGTTGATTTTAATTTTTATACTTGTATGAGAGAGAGTACATAGAATGCCATATCAAAGGTGGAAGGTAACTGATAAGAATTTCTTGGTGTTCTTCCTGGCATTGTTCTATTACTTCCTGTGATAACTCTGAGGACAGTTAGATTTGACACAAATTCTAATCACTTCCCATTGGAAGCCCTTATGAAGCAGCACTAGCTCTGTATACTGTGTAGCTGACCATTAAAACATCTAATGTGAACTAGTAAATAGTAGGACAGATCAGTACATAATGTCTTCTGCACTCTCTCTGCTTATGTTCTTTTCTTAAATGTCTGTGGAATCAGCAGGCATGCTGTGGTCGCTATGAATATCGTGGTGCAGCCTGGAAAAATAAGCAGCATGTCCTCTTCCTTCTCTACCTTGCTACGTTGCTGCATCACATATTGCTTTTAAAATTTTCCTGTCAGTGATGCAATATGGCCAATTATGATGTAGTTCCTAGGAAAAAAGATTGGTAGGACTAGGCAAAAAGTGCTTTATTTAGCTCAGTACATCTTTCACAGTAATTTCTACTAAACAGGTTGAATTTCAGAAATGCCATTTACCAGGTAAATGTCAGATTTTATGAGAAATCTGTGATTTTGGAAACATGAATAGTTGTAATGTCATCCCAAAGAAATAAGGCCACGTGGCAATGTGTAAATTGAAGGAAACTCAGAAGCTGATGGCTTTGTGAAACAACCAAGAACATATTGCATCATGCTCTTAGGGAGGGTTCACACTTTATCTGCGCTTGACCTTGAAAACAAAGTGATTCAAACTGTTCCAGGATTTCTAAAAGACATAAAAGGAAAACACAGATCAGTAAGAGCCCAAATATGCTTCAATAACTAAGTTTATAATGCTATGTTTATTTAATATATTACATTATGCTTGGTTCTTTTGGGAACATTTTACTTAGTTTACTGTTCCATTACTGTGTAGACTATTTTCATGTAATTTATTTAACTGAGAAGCTCTTGCAAAGTACATGAACAATGACTTGCTAAACAGTCCCAGAAAAATAATTCTCAAAATATTTCTGTGCCCAAAGTCTTGTTGCTGAAATGGATGTAGGAACAAATGGAATTCTCTGATTTTCTACATCAAAGTCAGACTTGAGGTGTGGAAAAAATCTAAATGCTCTGCATGCCTACTTAAATGATAGGAATTGTTCTTCCTGTTTTTCCTTTGGAGTTTGAAGATAAAAATACCTTTAATTCATGCTGGAAGCAACTGTAATAGCAACTGTGCACAAACTGTGGTTCATGCATTTTTACCTTCATATGACATTTCAAACTCTTGCATGTTAACTCAGTTTCTTGTAGAACAAACTGAAATGAACAGATCTCAAAGGAAATGAAATATTAACGGAAAAAATAGATCTGTGCCAGATGATAACATATGCCACGGAACAGGTAAGTTAATAATTGACAAAAGAGTCATTTCTTTAACACGCTGAATCATATACAGTGTACAGTTAAGAAGGAAATGTTCTAGTTTCAGGCAGTACTGACAGGTGACCTTGGTACTATTAATTTAAAAAATGAAATTAGATAGATGTGTAATCAGAGTCCATTAGTGACTTAAGTCTCCAGAAGTTAATATCGAATGAAAAACACAGAGAAATGTTGTTGTTGGTTTGGGGTTCTTTTTGCCATAGTTTTTGAGATTTGATACAAGTAATTGGTATAATTTATTATCTTGGTGATCGGTGAGGCAACATTTGGAAAAAACAGGTAGAAAACCAGGATCTATTTTTGGATATGCTGGAGGCTTACTTGTTCTGAAAGATAAGAGATTAATTTTCTGTTCATAAAAATGAGCTAATAAAAGGTCTTGTAGACCACTTCAATGCTATTAAACACTTACAAAATGCATCTGGTCTTATGTTGATCCTATAAAATGGGTTTAGTTCCAGTCTTAATGGGGATCACCCATCGGGATGGATCCATTTCAGGTGTTGATTGCATAATAACTTGCTAAAAATCAGGCTTGAATTCTTTAGGTAGTTTCTGGCATGTATATATTTTATTTTGCTCTGCAGTAATCAAAACCATTAGTTTTTCAGTGCCAATTTTAGCTCAGTAAAGATTCTTGAATGTCCACTTTGTGTCTTAACAGGATTTGCTGTTGTCTGGCCATTGCCCTTGTAATAAGAACTGCTAAAGGTATTACATTCTACAGTAATATGGCACAAATGAGTATACTGATTACTTCCTAAGAAAAGGTAACTGCTTTTGCAATATCCCCACCAACAACCTCAACTGTTTGCTCCCTTCAATATCATGTGCAGTATCATCTATTTGCTCTCATCAGTAAGGGCTCTTTTGTGTGTAAATTCAACTTTGGACTGTCATTTACTCTAAGAATCTGTTTACTCATATACTCTGAAAATCTCTTTAATTGTGGCTGAGCTTAAGATCATGGCAGCCATACATGTAGCCTAAAATGCAAACATTCTTGCCAGGTCAACAGGACTCAGATCTGTCAATGTAATTAGAAAGGAAATGGGGAAAGATACATATTTGTATTTCTGTGATGCCTTCTATGGGGACTGCATCAAGGGTGACAACTGGCAATGCATAGGTGGATGCAGCTCCTCATTACACTAAAGACAGGGCAAATCATGATCAAGCCAAATAGTTTTGACTCTCAGTTTTAGTTCAGTCCATGACTCAACCTCTTCTCTTCAGAAAAGCTGAAAATAATTCAATTTTGTTATCTTCTCCTTAATGGAGGGACTTAGTGGGACTCAGCTATTTTTTTGGACAGGGCATCTGAGAAAAAGCTATTCACATTTTTATTCTAATGTTTACAAAAAGCCAAGTGTGATTAGGACAGGTTTTAACTCTTCTTATTTAATAAGTTTGGTGATTGGAATAATGTAACTTCTGATCTTTGAATTTTCTTTCAAAAGACCTTTTCCTCTATTGGATTTCTCTTAGATGATTGAAGAATTACTAGAGGCATTATGGATCTTTCATAGTAAATGATTATTCTCTACCTTAGAGTGAATAAGAAAGGCTTTATTTCTTCTTTAACTTACTTGGCTGAGGAGCAAAGCAATTTTTGTACTACAAGACTCTTAGCAGAACTCTGTCACCTGAAGTTATTCTCACAGATCGACAGTAGGCTCGACAGATCTGTAGTTCAATTAATAATCTTAATATGTTGATTTGGGTCTTTGATTGACACCTATTACTTGTGTGAAATGTTTGTTCTTTGAAACTATCTGCACTTTAAGACTTGAGGAAAAGCGTGTAATAGAGGGATATGCTCTAAATCTACAGACATGATCGCCTAAAAGTAATTTTTTGCCATGCTTATTTTGTTGGTAAAGAAAAAAAAAGGGGTGGTCTTAAAACCACCTCCATGCTATGGCTTTTAAGCATGCTGTTAAAGCAGCACATGATCTTTTAGTTATGGTATTTCTTTAATTTGCTATTATAATATATAGCTATATTATTGAAATAATTTTTCTTAAGTATCTAATTCCATCAAATTCCTGCAAATGCATTAAGAAACAAATTTTTGGTTAATAACTGAGAATGAGGTCACTGTCAGACTATGACATGCTGTCACTGCTGGTACTGATTCAAGAAAACTAGCAAGAGACTTCCTGGATGTAGAAAGTCTATGTATTGGCTAATGCGTATAGCAGTTTTAAACCAGCTTCTACAAGGTAGCGTGCACGTTGGTTATAACAGTTTGTCTGATTGCCCAACATGTGGAAATATTCAATGAGGTGAAATCAGGGCTGTTTATAAAGCTTGTACTTTCCCAGAGAACAAGAAAGGGAAATGATGGCTGATTAACTTTGCTTTGGACATGACTCCTGGATTATTCTAGCCTTGCAGTCACCTACCACTGCACCATGAGTTGGTGGGTACCTCTCTGTAAAAGGAAAGATACAGAAACTGGAGTCTATGGTGATTTTAACCTCCTAGCCGTCAGCTGAAACCCAGCACAGGTTGACACTAGCTGGCACTTGTTTTCAACAATTTCAGTATTTTAGATGACTGTGTGATAGCCTATGTAAAATTATTTTGCCATCCTAGACCTGTAGATAAGAAAATGGGCTCCAGTCAGGACTCTGAGGAGAAACAGAAAAGGGTTTCAATTCACATTTTCAGGAGGAAGAAAGGGAAAAAGAAAAAGAGGAGGTCACAAATCACACCTCACAGTCACGATCAGAACTTCGACACTGTTCTGGCAGCAGCAATTGCTATATTTTGGGGTTTTCTTTTTGTGGGCAGAGGAATCCTGTCTCCAGGACTTCCTTTCAAAAACTTTCCATTGGCATGAAATTAATTTAATATTTGGGATTTTTAAAACTAAAATCTACCCTAAACTAAAAGTCACTCTGGTGTCTTCTTGTCAAGGCCTCGAGTACAACAACTGGCTATAATTGCCCTGGCTACCCTCATCTGTAGTCTTGACACATGTACTCTGCTTTTTGGTCTGGGGGATGCCACTAAGCTCAGGCCTTTGCCCCTAGTCCTTGCCTGAGCTACATTGTACTCCTGTACCTGAGTCTGCTTTCACTTTCTGACTTGACCTTGGATTTGCCTTGTCACTGCAAACTTCACTGAACTGGGGGTTGAACCTGGTTACCCTCATCAGATGTGCTCTTGTTTTGTTGTTCGGGTCTGCGGGGCTGTGCCCCTTGTCTCTGTCCCTGTCTGCCTTGCAGTCCCTGTAGCGCCTGGCTTGCCTTCCATTGTGGAGCAGCCCACTTTATCACAGGAGGCATCTGAACCCAAGGTGTGGCTCAGAACCACTGCCGCTAAAAGGAAGCAATGGGTGATGATGATCAGAGGCATCCTTCTGCAGGGATTGAAATGCCCAGGACTTGCTGTTTTAGAAGATCTGCTGCTTGCCTGGGGTCCAGGTCTGGGATGTTGCAGAGAGACTGCTGGACTTGGAGAAGTGGCTGGACTTCTCCTGGACGGGAGTTACTGTCCTTTGCTGCTCAGCCATGTGGGCACCAATGACACTGACAAGGGAAACCTTGAGCAGGCAAGGGTAATAGTCTAGGTGATGTTCTCCTTGATCCTGAGAGTCAAGGAGAAGGTCTTGTCTGAGCAAGAGCAAACATGTCCTGCAAGTAAATAACTTGCTGGACAGCTGGTGTTGCAGGTAGGAATGAGGACTGCTGGGGACAGAAGGGATCCATTTGAGAAGGAGTTGCAAAAGTCCTTTTGCCAGCAGGTTTGTTAACCTAGAGAAGACAACTTTTAACTAGACTTGCTAGGGAATGGAGACTAAAATCTGAAGAGAAGCAGGGAAAAGGGTAGAGAGAACTTGGTGGGGGACAGCGTAAGCAGGAGGGTCTCCCTGTTCTCCTGAGAAAGCAGTGTGATTGGAGGCCCATCCCAAATGTCTGTACATGAACACATGCAGCATGGGAAACAAGCAGGAGGAATGAGATGCTGATGTGCAGAACTGCGACCTCATTGGGGTGACAGAGATGTGGTGAGATAGTCCACTGGAGCACTGCAGTGGATGGATACAAGCTCTTTAGGAAGCAGATGTCATTCCCCACATCTCCCCCTCCAATCTCCCCATTCATCTCCCCTAGAAGGACAGGAGGGTTACATATTTTATAAAGGAGGGTTCTGAATGCACAGAACTTTTCTATGGAAAGGCTGGTCAAGAGTTTATGTGTCAGGATCAGAGCAGTGATCAAAAAGGAGGAAATCATGCTGGTCATCTTCTACAGACACCAAATCAAGAGAAAGTGTGTGAAACTTTGTTTAAAGGACTGGAAGAAGCCCTAGTTTTCCCAAAGGACTTCAGCCATCCTGACACCTACTGGAAAAGTAACACTGCAGGGTGCAAGCAATCCTCAAGATTTCTGGGGTGCTTTGAGGACAATTTTTGATGGTGATGGCAGACAAGCTGAATAGGGGAGGCACTTTGATCAACTTGTTACTCATGAATCAGAAGAACTGATCGGGGATGTGATGACTGACAGCAGTCTGGGCTGTCATGAGATGGAAAGGTTTAACATCGTGAGAGAAGTGAGGAAGGTGAACAGCTGTATAATGAATCTGGGCTGTGGGAAACAAGACTTTGGCTTGTTCTGGAAACTATAAAATATGACCTCATTGCCTTGGGGGGAGCCAGGGGGAAAGTAAGTACTGGTGTCCAGCATAGCTTGCTGATCTTCAAGGAAAACCACAAGTACTTCAAAGCACAAGACTGCATTGCAATGTGCAGGAAGTAAGCAACACCACAGCCTGGCTGATTAGGAGACTCCTGATTAAGCTTAAACTCAGAATGGAAGATGGAATAGGCTGTAGGCTACCAGAAGAAATATATTGCCTGGAAACACAGGGTTGAATTGCAAAAGCCAAAGCTCAGATGGAAGTGAAATTGGTGAGGGATGAAGACAGTAACAAGACAGGCTTCTGTAGGTACATGTATTGGGTTTACATGGCAAGCTTTTGGTAGTGGGGGGTCTAGAGGGGTGGAGTCTGTGAGAAAATGCCAGAAGCTGCCCCTATGTCCGACACAGCCAATGCTAGCCGGCTCCAATACAGACCTGCCACAGGCCAAGGCTGAGCCCATCAGCGATGGTGGTAGCACCTCATATTTAAGAAGGGGAAAAACCAGCTGCACAACAGCAGCCAGAAGAGAAGAGTGAAAATATGTGAGCGAAACAGCTCTGCAGACACCAAGGTCAGTGAAGAAAGAGGGGGAGGAGGTGGTCCAGGGGCCAGAGCAGAGATTCCCCTGCAGCCCGTGGGGAAGACCACGGTGAGGCACGTTGTCCCCCTGCAGCTCATGGATGTCCACGGTGGAGCAGATCTCCACCTGCAGCCTGGGGAGGACTCCACACCGGAGCAGGTGGATGCCCAAAGGAGTCTGTGACCCTGTGGGAAGCCCGCGCTGGAGCAGGATCCTGGCAGGACTTGTGCACCCATGGAGAGAGGAGCCCATGCTGGAGCAGGTTTTCTGGCAGGACTTGTGACCCTGTGGGGGACCCACACTGGAGCAGTCTGTGCCTAAAGGACTGCACCCTGTGGAAGGGATCTATGCTGGAGCAGTTTGTGAAGAACTGCAGCCCATGAGAAGGACTCATGTTGGAGAAGTTTGTGGAGGACTGTCTCCCACAGGAGGGATCTCACGCTGGAGCAGGGGAAGAGAGTGAGGAGGAAGGAGCAGCAGGGACAATGTGTGATGAACTGACCGCGAGTCCCATTCCCCATCTTCCTGCACTGCTGGGGGATGAGGGAGGAGGTAGATAAATTGGGAGTGAAGTTGAGCCTGGGAAGAAGGGAGGAGTGGAGGGAAGGTGTTTTTAAGATTTGGTTTTATTTCTCATTACTCTACTCAGAATATTGATTGGTAATAAATCAATTTCCCTGAGTCGTCTGTTTTGCCCATGACAGTAGCTGCTGAGTGATGTCTCCCTGTCCTTACCTCGACCCATGAGCCTGTTGTTGTATTCTTCTCCCCCTGTCCAGCTGAGGACAGGGAGTGACAGAGTGGCTTGGTGGGCACCTGGCATCCAGCCAGGGTCAACCCACCACAGTACAGCAGCAACAAATGGAAGACCAAGGAAAACAGAGGACCCTTGTGAAAAAGGACATGAAAAAGCTGAAGTACTCCATATTTTCTGGCACTGATTTTTTTATATATATATATATAAGTTAAACCATGACAATATATTTATAATTTTTTATATATATATAAAGTGCCTATCACCATATTGATAAACATTCATTGGAACCACTCTGATGGCAGAGGCAAGAAGAGGAGTCAGCCTGTCAGTACATCTGCACTTCTGTTTCCAACCAATTTAAAAAAAAAAAAGCCATGAGATCTTTCTGCCAGCCTGTCTGGCTGGTGTTTAATACTGTTACTCCATCAGGGTTGGAAGGAGACCTATTGTGAATTGCGACAGTTTGCACTGTGACTTCAACTATGCTGCAGAAGAGCACAGGTGTTGCAGAAGGCTTTCAGGCCTTCTGTGTCCCTGCGGCAGACTCTGGGGGAGTGAAGTACTACGCATGCTAGAGGAAAATCAAGTTAGGGACCACTTCAGCAAAAAGAAAAGGAAGAGGCTAATGGACATAAGTTGTATCATGGAAAATTCTAATTAGATATGAGGAAAAAACCTGTCTCATTGAGCTGGTTCAAACACTGCCAGCAGATTGTCTTTGGACACATCCAAAACTCACCTTGACACCTTGGAAACCTGGTCATACTGCAAAAATGGACCAAGCTGTGATCCCACATGGTCGGCTGAGGCCAGACACTGGAATTAGGATCTTTCTGTCTCATTTTGCTGTCAAGAAGTTCAGAGTAGCTGCTTGATTTTTATCTATTTGAGACAAAAGACCTCATGAGAGAAGGTGATGAGGGAAAGAAGTGTGGTGAGACTGGAAGGAGACTCTGTATTGAGAGCAAGCGAGAGAATCAATTAGCTGCCAGGGTGGGACCAAAGACTGGAACAGTTTGGGGAAAAGACACACAGTGACGTGCTCTTCTGGTCCTCACAGCATGGTGTGCTGAGGAAGGTGTTGGGACGAGGGAGGAATAATATGTGATCAAGTAATTAAAAATCTATCTTAAAGCCTATTCAAAAGGGAGATGAAATTAATTTTTCAGATTAAGCTAATTCTGGAATTTTTAGTTGTTTACTCAATGTTGCAGCTTTATTTTTCTTTTCACGTACTTTGTGTGCGTATCTCATTTGAAGTATTCTTCAGTATATGGAAAGGTTGTCTGAAATTGTTTTTAATTCAAATTACAGTGGAGCTGGGTTGAGGGTCTGGTTTCAATTGAAGGGGAGTAAAAGATAGTAAACAGATCTAATTTAAATATACATTTTAGTGGAATTGCTTTCCTGGTAAGGATTAATTCACACATTACTATTCCCCTAACTTTTTAAAATAACATAAACAGACAAACCACACAGTAAGGGAAATTTGCCCTTAAAAATAAGCAAAAAATCTTTCCTCAGCAGGCTTGCAAAATTGGTATTTAAAAACCTCACTTCTTCCCCACTATTTTAAAGGCTAAAACACCGGGCACAGATCTGTTTCTGATCATTTATGAGCTAATTACTGCACTTTGTACTGAAATAGCTCTCTGAGATTAAAAATTCTGGTTGCAGCTGTGGAAAGAGAAATTCAGAATATTAATGAAGCAAAGATTTTTATCCTGAGTATTTTTATTCAATTTTTTGTATTCTATCCTTTTCCAGTATAAACTGCAAGCGAAATATAGAACAACAGCAAAAACTGACAATGGTTATTTGATTATTTTTTAAACTTTCATAACAGAGAGAAGAGAAAGACATATACTTTATATTAATACTTTAAATTACTGTACATTAAATACAACTTCACCACCTTAATATCACTGGAATAATAAGAACATATAAGGGGGAACAGCAGAAGAGGACAAAAGCTCTGCAAAGCTGAGACTAACTTTTCATATTTTGTCCTTTTTAAGATTACAAGGTATAATGCAAATGAAGACAATTATTTGAAAAGATATGCAAAGAATTAAACTAATCTCTTTTTTTTTTCCTGCAAAATATTCATTGGGTCAACACTGCTACCTAAAATCTCTGGACATTTGTATTTTTTGGGGGTATGTGTGCCTGAGCAGAGACAATGACCCTGGGGCTTTAGGCTTCCAGTGCTAGATTTCAGCCCCAGCAACCACCCACGTGCGAAGTAACCATCTGCCTTCAACTGGACATGCTGCTGCTGCTGAGATGCTTTGATTAAAATTGGTGGAACATGGCTAAGCTACCTTGCAGGAAGAAGCAGACCACTGAAATCTAGTATTTCCTCTGAACCTTATTCCTGTGGTAGAGGAAGTTCTTCCTCTCAGCACCATGACTCGTCCGTGTGGCATTTGCCATACAGCTGGTTCATGAATCTGCAGATAAATACATGTACACTCTAACCAGCCACTTCTCCAAGGTGCTCCTCACACCCACGCAGGACCAGCCAGGAGCAGGTTGTCCTGCCAGCGCAGGTCCTGCCTCTGGCAAAGCATTTTCCCCGGGGCCTTCAGGCAGGAGCAGGATCTGCGCTGGCTGATCTTGGCATGCCACACCCAGCAGACAACCCCCTAGTTCCTAAAACATTTTTCTCTTAAAAGTGGAATGAAATTGCCACTAGACTGCTTTTTACTTCTGCCACTTGAATTAAAAGAAAGCTTTCTGGAAACATACTTTTCAAAGGATAAAAAGGAAAAAGAACATTATTTCAAATTTGTGACTCACAGTGTTGTTGGTGTAAGTCTTAAACTGTCAATAAAACTCAGGCTGACAAATACAGTTCTGCATTTGTTGATAATGGAGGGAGCTGTAAAATATTTATTGAGTAAATAAACATATTTGAAAGGCCATTATTTTTGTCTGCATGTTTTCTTAAAAACAAAAAGGAAGGAATATTTTTAGTGGCATTAACTATTATAGTTTTGCTTGGGAATCACAGCTTTTCCTCTAGGAAGAGGCTTCTATGAGGCGCAGTGATTTACCTGCTCAAATGCATATAATTTCTCTGGATCTCTTTGGGCTTTTAATATTGACAGAAATGAGTTGGGCTGAGCCAGAATTATGCAATGAATACAACAGAATAGCCCAACTAGCCCAGGAAAAGTGTTTTGAGCAGCTGGACCACATGCTTGCAGAAAGCTTACCCATTGTGCGGCAGCAGAGCATTACACATCAAAAGTTACAAAATAGAGGCCTTGTCCATGCATGCAGTTATTAGAAAACTCACAGAAACAGTTTAACCACAGCACTCTGATTAAAGTTGAATTAAACAAAATGGTTTAAAAACTGCTTTGGAATGCCATTTTTCCGGAGTAAAGCACTTTTTGCATGTATTTAACTTCACTATGAATACTCCCATTGATTCCAATGGGACTGCTCTTAGAAATAAATTAAACACTTGTAAAAATTTGCAAGATTAGCCCTTTCCCACTGGAATTATTTTGAATATATATTGGCTCAATAGTGATGGGAGTAGGTCTAATTTATCTAAGAAGTATTTCTCAGATAAGGTGATTTATAGAAGTGTATCTCTAAACATAGAGTTCTGAGACTCCAAACTTCAGTCTAAATTTGGGATAGGTGTACTCCACACCATGCTTCAAAGTCCACAGGTCTGGTGTCCTGAATGTTAGATTCAGATCCTAAATTATTTAAGATGTAGTGATGATCAGGCTGTAGTTCCATTATTTGGGATATGAGAGCTTTGGAAGCAATGCTATTTTAAGGAAGACCTGCCTCTCTCCATCATATCAGTGTGTGTATATGCATGGGTATCTACATATATCTATGTATAAATATATATATGCATGAATTCATCAATTTTTTTTGACTTGGAGAACAGCTCTTCAAACACCTGTACTGCACAATATAGATGTGGTATGGTGGGAATGCCGTAAGCTCAAAATGTAGCCACAGCTTCTCCATTATGGAATTACTGCTTCAGTCTTTCCATGCCTACCTTTAAGGGGCTGAGCCCAGGGGTGAAACCGTAACGTTTAGCAAAGAGCCTCAGGCCTCTAGAAGATGGGAGTTAGATGGTTAGGATTGGAATGTGTAACACCCACTGCTAGGATCATACTGAAGTCACCCATTGTGAAATGGAAAGGAGAAGGGTTTCTGCATTTTGTTGGAGGCAAGTCTTTTTGTGAAAGAATAGTAGCAGAACATACAATGCCAAAAGAGAAAGTAAATTGTTTTAGGGCAAACTGCTTAATATCTGAACCCAGAGCAGAGAATCAGGTAATAATAACTTACCACCTACAAGTTTTAGATATAAAGAAGTAGAAGATAAAAAGTGAATGTGATTTCAAGTGTTTTATGGAAATACACTAAAAGGATATCAGAAAGAAAATGAACCAGTGGAAGAAAAAGAGTTCCTGTGTACTCTGCAATTGGCCTTTAAAAAGCAACGAAAAGCAAAAGTGGCATGGCAGTAATTAAAAATATATCGTATCATCTTTCTCTGTAAAGCATTGCCATCAGAGTCAGTGAAAGTCTGTACAGGGATCATTGACAATTTGTGACTTTTGAGGAACAAAGAATACCTTTAAATATTCTGTAGTTGCTGATAAAAATCAGGTAAAGGGATACTTGGAAATTAGTACCTGTTCTCTTTCCCTGCAGACAGAGAGGCAGAATTTCTCGTACCTATCTGCTGTCAGTTTGATTGATATAACTGTGGAGAGGGAGTTCATGCTTAGTTTGCTTAGCAGTTGTTGTTTATTAGGAATGGAAAATGGTACCCCATGACAGATCTAGCTCTGTTGTGGTAGTCGCAGTCCTTCCCAAAGAGCTGACATTTACACAATAATAAATAACTATAAACAATGAACAACTATTGTATGGCTGGAACCTAAAGAACATTTATTGTTTGGTTCTTCCCTGGAGTCTCTTGGTGCTTTTGTGCTTGTGACTTTCCCAGGTACGGCATTTTGCACTTGTTTCAAAGAAACTGTTTCGAGACAGCAACTGCTTAAAAGCCATTATGCTGCTAACATAAGAAATTGCATCTTCAAAATATCATTACACTGTTGTTGACAGTAGTTGAGTTACACTCTGTTCTGTCTTTAGCTTGCAATTGCAATTAGGAACTGCTTATAATCACAACAGAAAATGTTTGGCAAAAAATGACAGCCTGAGTAGATTTCTGAACAGCGATTTTTTCTTTTGTTAACATAAACTTAAAAATTATAAGCTGCAATATAATATTGAAGTAGTCAAATCCTAAAATATATTTTAATGTAAAGAACATCCATTAAAATAAAGGAAAACAAATAGCAAAGATCTATTAACAACTGCGTGTATAACAAATCTACCATGGAGGAATGAATGATCCTACTCTCACACATACACTTCCACTCTCACACATACTGGTTTGCATTATAAATTAATGTGGAAGCCTTTCATTGGTGAAATGGGAGAGCCAGTTGTTTCCAATCACATGCACAAGTGAAAGCATGGGTGTAACTAATTATGCAGTCACTTGTGTCTCAGATGGAAAAAGGATTAACTCTCCATGTGCTGCCTTTTTCCTCTCCAAATGCAGAATAGGGTCAACTAACATTTTAAGTCTTCAGATATGTAAGAAAAGACTCTTAAACTAGAAATGTGAAAGAAAAGGCTTGTGAAATGTTACTTTTAAAAATGTGGTTACACTCTGAATGGATTTCTTTGTTGTAAATTGCAACTATCCACTGGATTAGATCGATGTAAATACAAAAAGTAGTATTTTAGAATGTTTTGTAAGTGTCAAAATATTTACATGTATTTGTATAATCATAAACTTGATCTTGGAAATGTTGTACTTTTAGATTGTTGTATATGGTTTCCTTAGCAATGTGTAAACATTACAAATGAAAATCTGAGCTCTCCTTTCTTCTTTCAGCCTGACTTCAGTTTTGGAATGAGCAGAAATCATCCTTTCACTGTGTGGTTTTTTTTTTTCCATATTTAGTAAGGTTTTATTTAATATGCAGTTCTAATATGTATTTGCTTCACTATGCCTTAATTTCTTTATATCTCATGCTAATATATATATTAGGAATGTATAAGGAAATTATTCTGTACAGGTCATTAAATATAGTGTGAAGATTTTCCCTGAAATGATTTTATTTAAATTGGACCATTTCTGTTTGTTTGTTTGAGTGGTCATGACTAACAAAAGCACACTTACGCTCTGTGGTGCATGCTTCTTCACATTTAAATAAATAGGCTGGAATCTCCTTTTGTGTCAAATGGTATCTTTGCCACAATGTAATATTTTGTTAGAGAAACTTGTAAGAAAAACAAAGAAAATTAAAGGCCAGTTAGCACATGTTATATTGGTTACATTTAGCATCTTCATGAGTTTGAGAAAGTAGGCATAAACTGAAAGTGAATTTGAATGTGCTTTCTCATGTAAGCGTTATAGTCACTGGGCTACAGGGTATCAACAGTGTATCTCCTCAAGTCTCTCTCTCCTGTGTGGTACTTTTCCGTTTTGCACACAATAATGTTCATTAAAGCAGACAGTGTGAGATGTGAGTAACATTTTAGCCTGTGGGTTAAGACACCTGCGTTCCAGTCCCCGGTCTGGAAAACATTTAATGATTTATGCAAAGGGAACAGCCTCAAAAGGAAATACTGAGGAAGCCCATTGAAGGGGCTTTGCAGCTTCTAATTCCAGGCTTAGCAGACATCTTTGTATGGACATTTTGTATGGCAGCTGTAAGCACTCCTTGCTCCTGAAAATCAGGTCTCTAGAGCTGTAAGAAGATTTCTAGAAATTCATACACAATTACTGAAGCTTTTCAGTCTTGATCTAAGAGGAGGAAAGAGTTTATGCTGCTTATGTTTATGCACAGCCTCAGTCAGATAACTGTACTCTGTCTTTTTTTTTTTATAGTGAATGGAAGAAGAGTAAGAGATACTTCTCTGTAGGGTGATCTGGAACGTGAATCTAAAGCACGTGCTCTGATTTTTCTCTTTGGAACTGTCTATTAAATATCAGACTGGTTCTTGAGAGTCTGTGCCTCAAGTTAGGCAGTATGACTACCCCTGCTACTGTAGTAACCAGCCTCTCCCTAACATGGGAAGCATTTGCATATTTAGGTGCCTAAGAACGGAGCAGGATAAATGCCCAGTGGGCACATACAGTAGTATGTATATGATGCTTCTAGGCATTTGAAAGGTCTCTCTTATTAAAATGTTAGTTTTTTTCTAGTCCTAAAGAAATCATTAACTTCTCTATGCGTGAGCATAAGTACTTGAAGAGGAAAGGAAAAAATAAAGAAAAGAAAAAAAGACAGAGGAGACAGGAAAAGAGAGAGAGATGACCTTCCTACTTTCCTGAGTCAGTGCCTCTACTAGAAATGCACATGGGCTAATTTACTGGCAAATTTGACCTCTCAGTTACAGTAAAACCTTTCTGGTACTTTTATTTCGATAGTTGTTGTTGAACCAGCTTTTGTGACTGACCTCTTCAGGGAGATCATGAACATAAGACTGAAGAAGAGCAGAAGGAACAGGGGAGAGGACAGAAGTGTTTCTCACAGTGAATATGTTTCTCTGAAGTTACTCTTACAGTATTTACTGAAAGGCTTTCCTTTTTAACTGTTTCTCTGCTACGAAGAACTATGATAAACTCCTGCTATAACAGATACCAAAACATACTTGGGGGAGTACAGGAAGGCAGGGATTGTATGATTAGCATCACTTCCATATCCATTCCCTCCGAAGAATCCAGCAGTTCTCAAACGGGAATTGCTTCGGCTTTGCTGAAGAATGTTTCCAAACAGCAAGAATTGGAAAACACTGCTATCTTGTGGCCGAAGGGCTAGCAACAACTGGAAAATACAAAAGGGTTTACTTCCTCATCTGCGTATTAGATTTGGCTTTGTATCTATAATAATAAAAATATCTTCAGTAAAAACTGAAGTCTTGAAAAAATAGATAATTTGTGAGACTTTGGACATGGGAGGACTGAAGAACTTCTCCAGATAAACTGAGTTTTCCTCTGGCTATGACTTATGTTACACTCCTAAGTTCAAAATATCAGTCTCAGGTTTTTAATTCTGGAGTTTGCAAGCCCATCTGGTCAAATACAGTTTAAGCATGCTGACTTGACAGAAGCAATGCCGCTGGTGCATGTTATCTGGAATTTTCTGAGAAAGTTTGTGAATGCTAGTGCATTGCAAGGTTTAGTTGAGACAAATAGGTGGTTTAAGTTTTTAGAAGTTCTTTGCACTTTATTTTAGAAAGTTCAGGCATTTGGTTTCTGACTTCCAGTGCTTCAACTGACTCTAATAATGCAGGGCTGAGGTCTTTGTGATGAATTTCCATTGACTTCAGTGGAGTTCTGTGCAGTTTGGTAGAATCAAAAAATTTAGGTGTTAATTTTGTTTGTTAGTTAACACTTAACAATATCCTATCAAGGAAAAATATGCTTCCAATTTCTGTCTATTCTTTCCAATTTTATCTGTGAATTTTATTTCCAGGATATGATCCTGCCTTAATTACAGCTATTGGATTTCCCTTTGTAACATCTGTCTTCTGTGACTGATAATCTGTTCTCTGTCCAAATCCCAGTGAAGGCTTCAATCCATAAAATTATTTGCTTAGTTCATTAATATCTTAAAACTGGGAGAAAACTAGAGACTTTGGGTACAGAGATTTCTCTTAAAATAAGATGTTCTAATTTACTAGTATCTTTACTACAACATAAAACGTAATGTTATTTGTTTGGGAATACTCTCACTGTAATGTTGGAGTTCCTAACATTTAAACGTAAATGTTAATCTTTTTTCTTCCCATACAGCTGACATCCTTTTTTTTTTCTAGATATGCTGATAAAATTCTTGAACCAAAGAAGACAACTTCTGATTCGGTCCTTATACTGATCACAATAATCCACAAAAAGTGACAGTAATAAGACATGAATTCAAGTCATCAAGGACTAAAACTTTCAAATGGTAGAGCTCAGATCAAACTTTAACCCTCCAACACTAAACTTAAAATATTATTCTCAGGCTGTTGATATATCAACTCAAAAAGGAAACAAGAACTGTATTGCCAGAAAGGAAGTAGTATGTCCGGCAGTAAGGAGCGCCTGCTTTGCATTTAATCCTTCAGCATGGACCCCATCTGAAAAGTGATGATTTGACAGAATTGGTGGTGGCATGGTTAATTGCACAAGTCTTAGTGCTGTATGGTTGAAAGATGGCCGTGATCCCTAAATACACAGAGAAGGAATAACTAATAGAAGAAACAGGAAAATGTGTGACCACATGTAACATTGTGATAGGAGATAGGATAGGAAGTCAGGAGTGGGCTGGAAGACTGACTCAAGGTTGAAGAACCCTTTCTGCTCATGTACATTTCTCTGCTTTTATTCCTCTCAGATCCACATTTTGTCATCACAAGAAGAATGTTGAGTCATCTCAGAATTTGAGACCTGTAGTAATAATGGATGGAATTCTCTTTCAAAAAACCAAAATGCCTTGCTTTTATTTAGCTGCAACAATTCTTCATGTGTGCTGGAGAGCACCCTAGGTCAGTAGGAATAGCCGTGCACACATTCTGTGCTCTAGTACTGCACAACAGAGCACTTAGTTTGAATAAAGTCTGTATGATTATCTGAAAGGCATCCAGCTGCTTTGCTTCCTTCCTCATTCCTCAGTATCTAAACTATGTCAAACCTTACCCTCCAAACTTAATTTCTTTGATATCCCTTAATTCTTAACATCTCTTCAAAGCATTGGTCATTTTGGGCGCTGGACATTGTGATGTGGATGGGTCAACAGCGGGCATCTAGCCAGTCCTGTTCAGCAAAATGAGTTAATGACAGGCTTTGGCCCAGATTAGTGAATTATGACCTATGCAATGTATCGCAACAGATACAGAAGTCCTTTCTTTATAGAAACATTGGCAATACTTTCTTACAAATTATTCTTGTATGGTATTTAAGTGGAATGCATATGACATAGTGCTTAATGAAGGTTGACTTCCCCCTTTAAAATAGTCTAACAGATTCTCTTGGTCTGTTTAATCTTTGTAACAAATTAAAATATTTGATTAATGTACTAATTTTTTGCCTCTGGACTCATTAGTTAGAATGTTTTTATTTCAGGCCCTGGAAAAATAATTCTCTTTCTCCTAGAGCTTAGTTGCCTGAATGTACTGCATTTCAGATTAAATATTCTCTAAACTTGTCTCTGTCCAAAGAAGCAAACCAATCTACATGGTTACTGGTACAATACTTTGTAAGAATTTAAAAGATCTCTAGGTAATATTTACTGTATGAGTACTGTTTCTACAGTAGCAGTCTTTCAGCTGTTTCATTGTTGCTTTCCGGACTAGCTATGTATAAACCAGATGGCAAGTGGGTTGACATTTCAGTTTGAGTCATGTCAATTGAAATTGACAACCTCATGTTAAGTATGCTAATCCTTAATTGGAAAGTATATCCCATTTGGACTACTGAATTTGCTGAGCTTTCATTGAAGAAGTCTCCCTGCAAATCTCTGTTGAAATCTGCTAGGATAAAGCAGACTATACAAGCAGGACAAATACCATCTTCTCTTGAAA
This sequence comes from Buteo buteo, assembly GCF_964188355.1. NCBI lineage: Eukaryota > Metazoa > Chordata > Aves > Accipitriformes > Accipitridae > Buteo > Buteo buteo. The sequence goes on from NC_134171.1 coordinate 17,970,987, forward strand.
AAGATTCATTGGGAGGAGCTGATGCAATACTTAAGATTAGACAGTGGTTGTTGGGTGTTTTTTGTTTGTTTGTTTGTTTTAAGGAAGAATGCCTTTTTTGGACTTGGGGACAGCATTTAATGAGGCCGTAGGAGTGCTGGATGAACTGCAAAATCCCCAAATTTTGGCTTATGTTGACACCTTGGGTTTTTTTAAATTGGGCTCAAAGCCATACATCCAGAAGGCTAAGGGATCCTACAGGGGCTGCTCCTGCTGCTAAAAGAACTGATCATTTCCAAGGGTTCCCATTACTCCAGTTAGATTCTCAGGGAATGGGGCAGAAAGCAAGCAGCAGGGATACCAAAGGAAAAATAGGTGCTCTTGATGAGCTCAGCTGGTGATCTGAAAGGCAGGCTGCATCCTGTCTTCACATATCATCACTAAGGGAAATGTAATACTTGTTTATGTTGAACACACCGTTTCCTATGGTTGTATAGCTGGTTGAAAAAAAAAAAAAGTGTTTTTTTTTTCTTTTTTTTCCTTTCCTTTCTTTCTTTTGAAATTAGAGAAATTGACTCAAGTGTTTGGGGGAGGATGGAATCATACATTTTAATGAAATTTCTTTTCTGTATTTTGAATGAGAAATTCATGCAAAGGTTGAGGTTTTCTTTTTAAGGACTAACCTTAAAGGATCAGGTCATCTCCTGCAGTTTTAACTTCTTAAGTGCTTGTCCTTTGCTCCTCATATTTAGCATCTTGTCCAAATGAGAAGCAGGAAAAGATGAGGGAATGTTTTCAAAGCACTTGATTTTCCCCATTTGGAATGAAATATTTCTTTTGAAAGTTCAGCCAATTTAATAATTTGTAATGATGTAACTTTATTTGGTTGAAAAGATACTTTCTGTAATGTTGGTCCCTAAAATGAAGTTAATTACATTTCTTCTCTTATATATTTCTTCATTTTTTTTAAGAAAAAAGAGGAGGAGAAAAAAAAAATCCCTTACACATCCCTGGTAAATTAACTCTCAGGTTTCATAGCCATTAGGTTTGTGGTGTTCATGTTTTACCTTGGAAGACCTGACATTTGAGGGAATCCAGAACTGAAGATTGAGTAAAAGAAACAGCAACAAATTTCATAAGATACATGATAAACTCCAAGAGTTTAAATCTCTGAAATAATTCATGGGGGAGGATAGGAACACTGGAAACAGTATGAGCCATGTTTTGGCTAAAGACTGACTATGGTCTTTATTGAAGGAGTTTTGCATTATTCTAGGAGTTTTGCATAACCAGCATTCAGTTTTCTACAGATCTCTGCTAACGCAGCTACAGAGGGAGGGTGTCACCTAACTGACATGGCTAAGGTATAAAAAGCCCATTGTTAAAATGCTGTGGCAAAATTTGACTTGTTACTTGTGCAGGCTTAGCAAAGGGTTTTAAAAGGTCTACAACTCCCCATTAACATCTCCTGCTGTAGAGTGTGTATTTTCTGATTTTTGTGATCCTGTGATTATTGCACGCCTGGCAAATTTTTCTCATCCATACTTTGGCTGTATCCATGCTGGTTCTGCATAGCTTGTTTCTATTCTGTGTGGCTAGAATAAGCCATATGGATTAAAGCATGTAGTTTGGCAGATAGAACCTATGTTTGTGTTGCTAGTGTTTTGCCAATGCATTATAGTATGTCTATAAAGTAGTCCTGGTGTTGGATAAAAGAAGGGCAGCGTAAAACCCCTCTCATCTCAGATTGTGTAATGAAGATATGCTTCAAGTTTTCTCCAGTGCCTGTAACTGCTGCATGGGAACAGGGAGTCAGAGAAGTCATGGTGTTACTCAGGGACCATTTGAATTCCCACTCTTTAGGCAGTCTAACAGTTGTTGGGTCTGTAGATAAAGAGATGGGTCAGATTATTCTTAGCATTTCTTCTACAGAGTCTGCATCTGTAGGTAGCCTTGAAGATTGTGACTAGACCATGTAAGCATCTCAGCCTGCCATAGTCTGGCTAACAGACTTGAATCTCTGAGTGAGGACAGGGACAAGCTGTCTGATGGGAAACAGCGAAGATGCAAATCAAAAGACATGCATTTTTTTATTAGGCAAATAGAGCTTGTACCCCTGTGACTACATTTCCTGAGTTCAATCTCAACATTTAACAATCGACCAAAGAGAATTAAATTACGTATGTGCTATGCATCACTTACAGATGAGCAGAATGAGTCCTCCTATACAAAAGTATTTACCATTGTGACTGCAGCTGCAGAATTGGGCACATTTTCAGCTTTCAGATGAGAAGAAACATGGCTGGAAAAATAAATGAAATGTGGTTGAAGCCCCTTTGCAGAAGAAATCTTCAATAAGTTGGGTTGTTTTATATTTTGCTCTACTTTGTAGACATTTGCTGGAGAAGAAATTAAGAATTCCTTATTAACAGAAAGATTTGGTATCCTACTCCAGTCTATGTTAATTGTTTTGAGTACAATCTCATCCTACAGGTGCTATGTGAACAAAAATAATAGATAAGCAGTAAGCAGTATTATTAAATTGCCTGAAAATGGCAAACTCTTTTACTTAATCTTGTTCCACTACATAGAATGAAATTCTTTAAATATTATATTCATACAGATTCATAGACCAGTCAATGTTTAAACTTTTAGAAGATTTCTATTTTTGATGAATCAGTATTACATGTTAAACTAGTTTTGAATGCAAATTGCTCTATTAACTTACAAATGTAGTAGCTACATAATTTTGCAGATTGTGGAAGTGTTAGGGATCCAAGGGAATCATGGTGTTCAAAATCTCATTACTTATCTTGAATTTCAGCCCTGCCTATAGTCACATTTGTCATCTTGTAATTGTTATTTGAGTTATAGCCCAGTAAATTCTAAGAAATATTTAGTGGCTTAACTTTTCTATCGTCTATGCAGGTGCATAACTTTGGCTCCCTAAAACAAGTTTTGCCAAAGACTGATGACTTTTATGGAGTCAAGAAGTGGAGTCTGAAGTAATCAGCTGCACCTACTAGCAAAAACATAAAAGTCTGGGACTTAAGCAGCACATGTAAAATTAGTTTAAAACCACTGCACACACACATATATATATATATGATTTGATTTAACCATTTTGTTCCGTTAGACATTGGTTTTTTTTAGAACCTCCAGTAAATGCATTTTTTATATAGCTTAAGGGGAAATTTTGAAATAAAGGCACACATCTTAATTCAGAGGTGCAAGTGCACAAAGACTTTAGTATACAGAAGCTGCAGCTAGAGCATGACAAGTGATGTTAGTGGAAGTGATGCCAGATTTGTATACAGAAGACCAAAACTACAAAAGATGACAAGAACAAAAGTCCAATGATCACTCTAAACTTCTTAACACTTTGGACTTAAAGGAACTGTTTCTTCATGGCCCTCTGAAGAGCCCAAGGCTCTCAGGATATGGACTGGTGAGATTCTGTTAGCAAGATGATACACCACTGTGCAGTTTTCCCTATCTGTATATGCACTCAGCAAAGCTCATCTGTTAGAAGACAGATGATATTTGTCTTGCTTGCTGAATATTCAGTTGTCCAGTATCCTGATGGAGGACTTTGGCAATAGCCAGAAGTCTGTTCCAGCTTTAGCTTAAAGTAAGTATATTAAAAGATATCAAACACAGGCATCTGAACTTCAATGGTGAAATATCTTACACTAAAGACAGATTGCATCTGTTGAGTGGAAAAGTTTAAAACCAAAGTTTTGAAGACAAATCCCTTCTCTACTCTGCTCACTCCTGGTAGAGTCTATTTTTTTTTCCCCTCTGGTCTGACTTTGTAGTTCAACAACTTTCTCTGACTTCCTTGGTTGCAGCAAACTATATCCAGCCCTGTCTGGGGCCCCAGGAAAGTTTCCTTCTTTCTGTCTTCTCTTGACTCTTGGTTTGCTCGGCTTACAAGCAAGTTCCCTGGTCCACTCAGAGAAACTACAAGTCTTGCCCTCAGCCTTTTGCTGTCTGCCAACAGGGAAATTTCTCTCACCTTAGTATTCTTAGTTGTTTGTGGGGTAGACGCCCTCTAGACAGTCTGCCTGACCTGGGATGAAGTAAACAGAGTAGCTTCTCCCTTGCTGCCCTGTTGTGCCACTTTTAAACAAAACATAAAATGTGAACTGCAAATAAACAAAGACAGCAGTTTTTACACCCCTCAAAATTTGCTGCCACACACAAAAATTTGAACTGAGAAACAATTGGTATCACAGTCAGACAAATCTCAGCATACATTTGTTCCTTGCAGTGTACTTGTTTCATTATAAATGCAAATGTATTTGTAACCTTTGAACAATTGTAACCTCTGAAAAAAACATCTTTTTGGAGTCGGCCTGCTCAACAGCAGCACTTGGAATTAAATCACTCAGCTGTTTGTTACTTGCCATCGATTAAAGCTATCTTGTGGCCCGGCTGAGGGGAGGTATGGCTCTCCAGAGGTGTACTGTGACTGGAGAGGGAAAGCAAGGCGTTACTTAGAGAGAAAGCCTTAGTTTAGCATGTGTCAAAATACTGACACGGTCCATGCTTATACCTGTTTTCCCAGATTTCAGAAACAGGCGTGTCTTTGAAGAAATGTTTGAGTGTGTGCCTGGTCTTAGCATTTCTCTGCCATCCCTGACTGTCCCTGTCACCCCCCCTCCGGGGCTCTCCACACCCTACCCACGGCCCAGGACCCCATTTCAGCCCCCCAGCGGGGCTGCTGGTCGCTGACTCAGCGATGCAGCAGAAGGGCTGGTCTCCAGGTCCCCACAGGCCTGCCTGGCCAAAGGCCCTGCTGAGCCAGGCCCACCTGCGGGCCCATGTCCCAGCCATCACCACGGGCTTGCCTGATGTCCTGGTCGCGGTCTCCGGCCTGCCCAGCTCCCTCCTGGTGTGGTGGGACGGGCCCTGGCGAAGGAGCACCCGAGGGCTCCCAGCTCCTGCCCTGCGAGGAGCCGCCAGCCATTGCTGCTTCCTCAGCTTCTCGAGGGTAAGTCTGGGGGTTTCTTCAGGTTTTAATTTAAGCCATTTTGGTTTTGGTCTAGAAACGGACTGGTGTAGCCTCTAGGCATTCACAAACTGTTTCAATTTTTAAATGCCTGTCATCAGCTCTCAGCTGGTTTTGTTTCCCTTTCCTCAGTCACCCGACTGGGAGTGCGTGGGCACCCAGGGCCCCCCAGCAGTGCCGGGCCCATCTCGGCACAACCCCCGCGCCCTCCGAGGCTGTGCCGTAGGTGCCTTTGGAGCGTGCTTGGGGTTGGGGGCAGGACCCCTCCCAAACACGATGGCAGCTGTCTGAGAGGTGACCCCAGCAATGCGGCAGGGCTGCCACATGCGGGATGGAGCCATTCCAGGGGTTCTCCTCACACCTGAGCCGCAGGCTGGGTGATGCCAGGTGGCCATATAGGGCGGCCCACATGCTGTGCCTCCCTCCGCCCCATGGGGTTCAGGGAAGGGAAATGCCCCTTCTCCAGGGAGCGATTAGCTCAGTAGCTGGTGGGACCTCAGTTTCGCCCCACCTCAGAGCAGCAGTTTCTGAGCATCTTTTACTGCGGCAACCAAGTTGGGCAAAGCTGTCCCACTTGGTTGCATTCTTCCATGCGACTGCCTTCTGTGCCTGGGAGAGCACCAGTCCATGACTGACTGCTTGATGTGGGAGGACAATACGCTCACAGACTGTTTTGTCTCTGTTTTCTATGTAGAAAATGCTGAATGAATGAATGAATAAGATATCCATCATAAGAAGCGAAACATACTTTTTTTTTTTGTCCTCTTTTTTCCTTTCTAGCATCTCTTGCATAAAATATTAAACCTAAAGTGCCACCCTAGATTTCTGTTATAAGAAAATGCCATGTTGGCAGGCATACTTTGGATTGCTTCCTAGATTTTGCCTAAGTTATTTCATGTGTTTAATAACTAGGCTTAACTTTTGTTATAGGAAGTGCACAAGTATTATTTATGGCTAGTGATATCTTGACTATATTATATATACTATTTTGTGTGTGCTTTTGTATGTGCATATATGGGCATGTGTATAAAATACACAACATTTTTAGGCATTTTGTAATAGGCATTATATCTTTAACCAACTGATTTAGAAGGGAGATGTTTAAACAACAGCAAACCCTACTATTTAGAACATTAACAGATATTGTTTCCACATGCAGCTCAAATATTGGGACATACTTCAATGCTTTGGGTATTTCTGTGTGTCATGAAACAATACTCCTAAGAATATTTATTGTCTTGTCAAAAGCTGCAGTTTCACCAACTAAAACTGAACAGCACTTAAGACAATTCATTCCGGTGGTGGAAACATTTTGCACAGTAACTATAGCATGTTACAAATGCTTCCTTAATACTTTGTCAGTTGCTGCCATGTAGAAGTTGGATAGCTCCACCAGGAATGTACTGGAATTGAGATCTGTATGGAAGAAACATTACCTTGTATGGGAAAAAAGAATTCTGATAGAAAAAAACCAAAAAATCTATCAGTGGTTTTGTTCCTAGCCAGGAAGCTGGTTTCATACTACGGGGATCCTCTGTGTGCCAATTAGATTTAAAGTAATGTCTTAAGCCTGCTGCTGCTTCATTATCATTTTTGGATTTGATTAAACTTACTCAAATAAAGGCACCATGGATTAACATATTAGCTGCAAAACAATACAGTAACATCAAAGTTCTTTTGTCACAGTGGAAAGGATGGAAATCAAAGAGAGCATGAAACAAAACATGAACTAGGGAAGAAAGTCATAACAGAAATCATAGAAAATATATGAGGTACCTAACTGGTATGAAAGCTTGTCACCAGGAACAAATGCTCACCATAGCAATTTTTTTCTATGGTTGTTTATGCTTTCAGGGTTATTTCCTTAGTCCATTGTTCAAGTTTGTATCAGTAAACATTATTTTAATTTGTATCCATTTACTTTTAACTTCTGGAGAAAGCTTTATTTAAATAACATCCCTACTATTGAAATTGTGTAGGTGTGTGTGCCTCGCATAGAAGACATGGAAGAAGATGACCCCTGATCTTTAAATGTTTTATTTCTATAAGCTTTCAGGGAGAATAGGAGAGAAAGGAAGGGGAAGATGCTTAGATTGAAAAATTGATTTAGAATTGAGACTACAATTCAGGGTAAAATATATTACAGTACATTTCGCTTTATCTTTGACCAAGATCATAAATCCAAGAAACTTCAGAGTAGAGCTTTCAAATTTGGGGTATCTTAAAGTCTGACATTTCAGTTTACATTTCTTGTGTTAATAAAGTTGACTGATGACAAAGCCGAACATTGCTGAAATAGATTTGACATTTTGGATAAACAGTTTCCTTAAAAAACCAAAAACCCTGATTGTCCTCTGGAACTTGTAGTGCCATTAGTGTGAACACTCTGGCTATACTTTATCATAATAAGGTTTTAACTCTGCTGTTAGTGAAACAATGAAATATCCATGGAGGATTTATAAAGCACTTCCTCTTTGAACCCTTTCCTTGTGTCTTTTCAGGCAAAGTTAAGGTTAAAGGGATTAGGTGAGAACCTGGAACGTGAGCAAGAGGGCGGACAGGACGAACATAGTAAAGGACAGAAGTTTGATTTATAAACTGGAGGGGCAGAGAATAAATACTAGCAGAAAACTACTTCAGGTTAACTGGATGAGCTACCTACATAAGAAATGCAGCAGCCTTTCAGTACTTAAAGGGGGCTTATAATAAAAATGAGGACAAACTTTTTAGCAGGGCCTGTTGTGATAGGACAAGGAGTAATCATTTTAAACTGAAAGAGAGTAGATTCAAGCTAGATATAAGGAAGAAATTTTTTACAATGAGGGTGGTGAAACAGTGGAACCTGTTGCCCAGAGAGGTGGTAGATGCCCCATCCCTGGAAACATTCAAGGTCAGGTTGGATGGGGCTCTGAGCAACCTGACCTAGTTGAAGGTGTCCTTGCTCATTGCAGGGTGGGATTGGACTAGATGACCTTTAAAGGTCCCTTTCAACCCACACTATTATGTGATTCTTTGATTCTCTTGTATTTCAGGCTACCATGTTGACTAGCAAATGGTTACATGACTGAGATTGTTTGAGAGATGTCTGGCAATGCACTGCTTGTAGCAACTACATTGGCTTGAGGGTGTTACTGTTCACCTAATAATTTGCCATCATGGACAAAATGGGGGTATTATTTGCCTGGCTTTTGAGGTGTCTGTATTCAGTAAAACATTGTCTCTATTGTTTGGACTATCCCTAGGATTGAATCTTCACCTAAAAGGAGATTTGGTACATAGTGAAGCAGTTGGGCTTTGTATCAGTATAAAGTACTGGTTTGGGGTTTCTCTTATGCTGTGTTTCCCGGAGTTTAAACAGGAAAAAGCATTCTCATTATAAACCAAGTACGTCCACAAATGGAGATTATATATTTATAATTATCTATTTGGCTGTGCTAGCATTATTAATGGTAGTAAATTCCATTGTAAGTAATAGCTATTCAGCATAAACCTGAAGAATGAGGGTTGCCCAGTAGTATGGGAACGGCTTTTATTCTCCATCCAGCTGTATTGAAGAAGGCTACATGTCTTCTCTTTGACATGGTCTTGGTTTTGGAATGCTTCCTACAATCTGAGAAATACCTGGTGCTGTGAATGAGGTTGGGTAGACAATGCAGTCATTTGTTTCTTTTATCAGGATTCTCTGATGTCTTCAATGTCTCTCACAAAAAGAAAAATGTTTTGCTTTTTGTGGAGTTCTAGGGAAATCTACCATCTGCAGTCTCTTAAACTTCCGAACAATTTCAAGTGGTGGCAGTAGCAAGCTTGATGCTTTTAATTGGATAGGTTAACACAGGAAATCAGTAGGCCAGTTTGAAGAGTCAGATGACCTCCACTGAGATTTTGGAATTTGAGATGGTTCTCCAGATCCCACTGCTTCATTCTTCACTTAGCAACTGCCAAGACTCTGAAGATGTCCATGTAGAGTTCAGGAGCTGTAGTGACCTTCCTCCTACACCCCAGTTAGCCTTGCCTTTCACAGCCTGAACCATTACTGGCCAGTAGCCACCACTGTGTCTCATGATGTTCTAGAGTTATAATAGCTCCCAGCTGTTAAGGACCCCTTTTCTTACCTGTCCACATCTAAGCCATCTGGCTAGGCAAAGCTGAAAGATCAGGAGGTCAGCATGGAAGTTCAAATTACCCTTACTGAGTCTTTGGAGCCTCTCAGGTCCCAAATGTCTGGGATCTCAGCCAGTGCAGAACCCCTCTGGGAATTTTCTGCCCAGTGCAAAAGCCAAAGGCAGAAACATGCTGTGTCCTGATTGATCTCCTGATAATTCAAAAGGTAGATGGAAAAACCAAATTACTTGTACATATAAAAGAAAAAAACACTAGTTTCTAGATTAGTCATAGCTCATGGGAGGTCTGACTCATGAACACTTAAGGCTTGGGGACGGTAATACTGCATTCAGTGTGCTTTCTATTTCATACATAAAACTTGTATTCATGCAAAGTGATGGTTGAAAAATTACACAGCTTGCAGTCCAAATTCAGAGTTACAGTTGAAAGCTCAGCTTGAACATTGGCAATTGTGTTATGCCTTAAAATGAAGTGTTAGAGATTACAGGGTAACACAAACTCTGCTATTTTCCTCCTCAGAATGTGACAATCTGGTAAACCTCTGCGGTTCCCATCTAGTGCTTCTCAAAAGTGAGGGACAGACTGGGATGCTATGAGATGGCAAGACTGAGTGGCCATCATGTGCAATGAATGGACCATAACACAGAGGGATATAAACTAGCACCACCAGCAATTGTTAAGTAGCATGGTTAACGTGCACAGACTAGTGTAAGCCCATTTGTGTGGCCTTGAGCTGAGAAAGACTGCCTCTCAGCCATGCCACACTGCCACTACTTCATCACCTGTGTGACCTTTGCAGCTCTTACCATACCCACTGTGCCCCATTGTAGAGTATTGGTAAATGCAGACTCTTCCCTGCAAAACTGCTATGGAAAAACTTCCTGGATGAGGATGTGTGGAAAGAACTGAGGAATCAAACACCAGTTTTCCTTCTCAAAGAAAGATTTGAACTTCTTTGCTTTCTGTCTCCTCCTGAGTCCTCTTCGTGTCAGTGTATTTACCTGAGGCTGCCTACGCTTTGCAATATGGTGCCATTTAAAGACACCTAAGCTGCCTCAGAATAATTGGTCTGGAACAGGAAGAGGCTGACCCTGTTCAGAAGAGCTCTCTGTGGGAGCCCAAGAGCAGTGCTTTTCTGCTGCATTTCACTATTTCCAGGACCCATGCTTACCCTTACAGCTGGACATGGGAGCTAGATATTTTGCAGTATCTGTTGTTGCTCCTCACCCCATTGGCTGTATGTGATAGAGCACTAGAGCTCGAGACAACATGCCTTTTAATTGTCAGTCAGTTCAAAGGAGAATTGCCTGGAAGGATGACAGTTGTGGCTAATACCCCACCTATGTTCTTAAATATACTCAAAGGTATTTGAGTATAGTCTATGAATTTACTCAATTAAAAAAAAAATTATACACAAAAGTTGGTGTCTTTTTAGCACCTTTCTCTAGTATGAGATAGACTGACTACTTTTTAGAAGTGCCTGCCTCTGCTTATTGACTTCAGAGCTGACTATTAGCTGTGAGTAAATATCTCAACTTTAGGGCAAGAGATGAAATCTGCCCTGAACTGGGAGATGAAAAGCAGTGAAAATGTGTGATATAGAGTATCAATTTTCATCTCTCTTTTTTTTTAACATGTAATTTCCTAGGATTTATTCACTAGTAAGCCAAAGAGTGTGGAGCAGTGAATGCTGCCCACCACAGATTGTTTTCTGGCTATATAGATCATCAAAGTGATATTGAGCTGCTAGAATAGGCAGGCAAATGACAGCTTGAATATCCAGTAAGGCCAGTGGCATTTGTTTTGTTTTATTTTCCTCCTGGGTTCTTTCTCACTTCATGAGTAGAGACAGAAATTCTACAAAAAATTTGCAAGCATGAAGGCAAAAAAGGAAACTACAGATGCAAGAGAGAATGGACAATTGGTCCATATAGGTCTTCAGTCTTGACATTCATCTGATCTCTTTCATTATGCAAATTCACTACAACTTGAAGAATAACTACTTGGAAATTAATTATTCAGGAAGGTAGAAGCCTACCTGAACTACATCTGATATCACACTATGCCTAGGTAACTAAGGTATTGTCTCTTTTTAAAAAAAATATAAAATTCCTGGATATTCATAATCATTAGAATACAACCGTTGTTAGCTTAATGTCTGGTGGGTTGTTTTTTTGGTGTGGGTTTTTTCAAGTGTAGCCAGTACCCAATATTTCAATTTATTTAGTGATATGAAAAGGATCAAGGATCTATATTATCTCTGCACTAAAATATTTGGGATAAAGAAAAGAGTGACTCTGATGCTAAACTTAAGTTTTAATTATTTTTATCTCTTATTAATGGCTTTGCTTTTTAATGCTTGTAAAACTCATTGTGTGCTTGAAAAAATGAGCACTGATTTTTTGAAAGAATACAATGCAGTTTTTAAATAAACCCCCAAATCTGAATTTCTGCTTTAGTTGCTGAATAAAATCTTGATTCAACTGTGCATCTCCAAAACACTGCTAGTGTATTAAGAGTTAATGAAACAGTAGATGGCGCTCAATAATTTGCAGGATTTTTAATACCTTTTTAGAAACAGTAAAACTTGTTCTCTTCAAATTAAAGTAAGGATAAATTTAGTGGCAGCAATACTATAATTTACATCATTCTAATCTCCAGTGAAGGGGTCTGCTACACAAGCAGCAGGCTGATTAAGGGATTAGAGGCCCACTCAAACTGTGAATTTTTCCTTGTTTCACAGTGCAAATGATGTTTGGTAGTATACTCGTCAGATTATTGCTAAATGTCATCCGTTATAGTCTTATTTATTATTCTGTTCAAGCATTTGATTACTTATTGTTCATTGGTCTTGTTATCAACAGCCATGATATTCTCAACTACTAGATTTGTATAAAGAGGTAGACCACTTTGGCTTCACTGCAGAATGGCATCTAATTTTGATTTACTGTGTTTTGATGTGGAAACACCGATTTTTAAGATGTTGTCTTTTTTATTTTTCATGTTAAAAATACGTTTCTGCTGGACACTGTTACTTGGTCTCTCCCTACATGAAATGTGGGGAGATGAAATCCATCCCCCATGGTTCTTTCCAGAGGCAAAACAATTCTCATGTACAGTCTACTGTAGTCTTGTGGAGAAAGTCCCCTTTGTGACATGGAGGATTAGGTGCTACTCAGCTTTGTAGCTCTTAACATAACTGTTAAAACTTCTGAGCCTAAAGTCAGGACTTAAGAGGGAAGGTAGGTGAAAGGTAAAGATTCTAGCCTGGTCTTCAGAAGATCAAGCTCAGTTCCTTTCTGCCCTGAAAGACGTCCTGTGTGGTCTTGCACAACTTAAATCCTCAAAGAATGCAAGTGTCAACAGCAAGGCATCTCAGCCTGTGCTGAGGATAGGTACCTTAATCCCTCTGTTCCTGAGTTCTCTGTTTGTAAAATGGGAAGAGTAATACTGTTCTGCTTGCAAGGATAAACGTATTATCTGTTACTGTGCTATGGGGTAGGGAGTGGAGCAAAAAAGTACCTAAAATTGATATTTAAATCAATACACTTGGAGGAGTGGTGATGGAAGGAAGCTCTGTACTGTAGACCACTGTAGGGTTCGGCGTTCGGAAGATCTTGCGATGTCACGGAAAGTTAGAGGGTTAGTCGCAGCCTTGTGATGTACCTGTAACCCCACCTCCCCTTGTTAGTATAAAAGGAATTAACTGCGCAATAAAAGGCGGAAGTTGGCGCTCACACTGTGTGTGTTATCTGTCTCTTTCCCTGGTCCGGGCCGACCAGTGATCTAAGCGTGGCACCTTGATATGTAGTGAATGCTACAGATCACAATGATTGTACATCTATATGTTTATTCTAATCAATCTTCCTAAAAACACAAGCAATATGGACAAGAGGAACAAAAAAGCTGAGTTCTGTGCGGTAGGGGTGATTTATTTGAAAGAGACTATACAAAGTCATAGTTCACTGAAATTCAATGGGAACTAAATTCTGTTACTCTCCTTTGAAAATTCTCTGAATATACAAAGAATCAGCAAAAAGCTGGTAAACACAACTTTTTTTTTTTGTGCATTCTCAAAATTCCTATGCATTCTCATAAATCCTATGCATTCTCTTTTCCATGATGAATCAAAAGCTATTTATTGTAATCAGTGAAATGGAATCTTGATGAGAACTATATTGGGTACTGACGGCTACTTATGTAAGTCTGCATCCAGTCTAATGTGTTACAAAAGGTTTTCTAGCTGTGGTGATTTCTACTTAAGATTGCCCCAGTTCCCTTTCCGTTTTTATATTCCACCCAATTTCAACTTCATTGCAGAATCTTAGATGTCTACCAAATTCAGAATGGTTTAACTTTGTGCATGGTTAGTGCCAGTTCTTCCTCCTCTGAGATACCATGAATCAGTTTGTGTTCTGTAGTGGTGTCATTTTCTCGGTTATTTCTCATGTGACATGTTTGCTTTGCAGGTTCCTGGTAATGTCCAAGGTGTCTGTTTTCTTTCTTCAATCAATGCTTTCATTGCAAAAACAGCTGGGCTGGCCCACTGCTTCAGCTTACAGCTAGAAGCAGTTGAAGCATGACTGTCAGACCTGTCATAAACTGGAAATGCTCCTGTCTTTATGTTGACATTGGCACTGAAACTGCTGCACTGAAACAATAAAAAATGGACCCAAAGGAAACAGGAAGTAAAACAGAGTATTAGAGCAAAATGAGAAAAGCTCATTTCTAAGAAACAGAGATTTTATTATAAAATGTCTACAGTTGTGGTTTTTTGGGGGGAAGAAAGCCCTATATGAAACTCTCTGTTCTCTCAGTGCAAAGCCTTGCCAACCTTGGCAGAAAACAGAATGCCAAATTCTGTGGTGAGTTTCCCTTCTCTAAAAGCCAAACCACTGTGTTACTAAACACTGAATTACCATAACAGGGCCTATCACCTCCTTGACCACTCTGTACCTCCTTTCTTACCTCTTGTTTGTCTTGTCATTTTTGGATTAGAAAGTATCTTTCCTTTTACACCTTTCTGATGCCTAACTCCTTCTGGGTAGTACTGGAAAAAACAACAACAAAAATATTGGGAAATAAAAGAAGACAGAAAAATCTGTTATTGTAGTGGTAGTATCAGTTGAGGAATGTTAACTGGTACTCCCTTGGTGCAACTCAGTAAAATAAAACAAATAGTGGTCCGACAAATATTCAGAAGCAAGTTTGAACAGTTTTCCTTGTAAGCTCTTAGGGTATATTCTTTTGCAGAAAAAACATGACAAGCATGGCTGAAATCTTCTCAAACCTGTTCATAGGGGAATATTAATCTCCAGGAAGCACAATAAACACAGGCTTTGATTTCCTTTTCCTTCCTTATATAGACAACCCAAGAAATGCTGCAGAAAATGAGGAAACCAGAAGCCAGGCAGGAAGCAATATACAGAATCTGAAGCACTGCAGGTCTTGTTAGCATTAGATAACCATATAGCTCTGTCGTGGTTTAACCCCAGCCGGCAACTAAGCACCACACAGCCACTCGCTCACTCCCCCCCGGTGGGATGGGGGAGAGAATCAGAAGAGTAAAAGTGAGAAAACTCATGGGTTCAGATAAGGACAGTTTAACAGGTAAAGCAAAAGCTGTGCATCCAAGCAAAGCAAACAAGGAATTCATTCCTTACTTGACATTGACAGGCAGGTGTTCAGCCTTCTCCAGGAAAGCAGGCCTCCATCATGCATAACGGTTACTTGGGAAGACAAACGCCATCACTCTGAACGTCCCCCCTTCTTTCTTCTTCCCCCAGCTTTTTATTGCTGAGCATGACATCATATGGTCAGGAATATCCCTTTGGTCAGTTGGGGTCAGTTGTCCCGGCTGTGTCCCCTCCCAGCTCCCTGTGCCCCCCCAGCCTGCTCCCTGGTGGGGTGAGAAGCAGAAAAGGCCTGGACTCTGTGTGAGCACTGCTCAGCAGTAACGAAAACATCCCTGTGTTATCAGCACTGTTTTCAGCACAAATCCAAAACACAGCCTCATACTAGCTACTGTGAAAAAAATTAACTCTATCCCAGCCCAAACCAGTACAGGCTCTACAGAAATGATAGAATAACAGCCATCCTAACTATAGATCAATGATGAAAGCAAACTTAACATTAACCCCATTAAAACAGCAGCTGAGGAGATCTCATCACAATGGAAAATGCAGTAGAGTGAAAAGTATGCCCTGAGAATGATATCTGAAGAACCATGGTAACAATTTGTGTATGGTCTTACAACAGTTGTGCTAACTTGATTTGCTTTTAACATGTACTATCTTTGTTGCAACTCTTGTCAGAGTAATGAATATCCTGGTTCCTTGCCTTGGACAGCATTTTTCAAACAGTTGCAAGCTTTGCTACCTGCTGTTCATGAGAATTCCCTTAATTTTGCTGATGTGTGCTTTATGTTTTTTTTTTGTTTGTTGTTGTTTTTGGCTTTGGTTTTGGTTTTTTTCAGTTATGACATTAGCCAGCTCATTGAAATTCCAGACAGTCAAATTTTAAGCTGTGCATACCTTTACGCATGAGGCAATTCCCTTCCTTCTAGGCTATTTCCTGGGTCTAGCCACCATTTCAGTGTCTGCAGTAACTGAGCTCCTGGTGTCCTCTCTGCTGACAGTATTCCTCTGCTGTAGCTGATCATTGTTTGACAGGGCTGAAGATCTTTTGTTTCAGAGGAAGTGGGGGAACATACTGGTGGAAACTATCATGTGCTTTCAGTGACTTCCACTTCTTGACTTTGACTCTTCACCAATCCAGTTCTGCACTGACTTTGTCTAAAGGAAAAGCCTCTGGCCCACAATACAGACTAAAGTTATACAAGATGTTTCTGACATATATAGAAATACTCCTAATGTTTCCAGTAGAAAAGTCTTAAAATTTTAGCCAAGAAATTATAACTTATGTTAGGGATCTTATTTTTGTTCTTTTTATGACAATTTTGTTTGTTTTATGGTAGAAATCTGGACAATGGATGAATTTACCTGCTAGTGTAAATCTGCTGCATGGAAGTCCATGTAGTTACCCCAGTGTATATTCATAAAGAATGGAACCCAACATTCCTTCAAAGAAAGTCCACTGGCTCTGACTGCTTAGAAATGTAACTCATGCTTTGCTAACCTTTCTGTCATATTCCTCACACTTCTTTTCATATTCTGCTGCAAAGATATTACCAGCTATCACATGCTCTTACCATACTCTTAATTTGTTTATTTTTCTAAAAAACTTCATCCTTTCTGATTTCATTTTTATCAGTATGTAACAGGCCATCCAGTTATATTGCTGAAATACAAACTGGAGTTGCACTGATGTGATGACATTTGGATCTAGATCAGGTCCACAATAAATTGTTATTCATGTTGTATTAGAGAATGAGTCAGTACTTCAGATTTGACAGGATTAATTCCCTAAGAGGTTTTACATTTTGGCTGCAAAATACCTAGAGAAAAAAAAAAATATCTGAAAATCTTTTGTGTGTAATATCTAGCATCAGTGGTCATGAAATATGCAGATTCACTTGTCGTGAAGTTAAAAAAGAAAAAAAATTTTAAGCACTTCCATTTCTCCTTTAATCAAATCCTGCTGTGAAATAGTTTCAAGTTTTGAAGTAAGATTCAACTTTGATTAGCTAATGACTTTTTGAGTTGGTTTGCTGGAATAGGAAGTGGGTCAGAGTATCTGTGTGATGTCATAACAGATCTCTGATTTCAGAGAGATACATTTGGCCTTGTAAAATGAGTTGAGCTAATACCTGAAGTCATACTAAATGGGTGTTTCAGTACTTCAGGGAATGACTAGAATGTTTAGACCTCTGCCAGGAATACAGAGACTAGCCTTCAACTCTGGTGCAAGAGTTATCTCAAAGAAATGTTCCAGTCTGTATTTGTGTGCCAAAATGTAAAATAATGAGCTAATTCCCAGGAACTAGGGAAATTACTGAAGGTAATATAGTACTAGATTGCTGCCTGCTGGAATGTAACAGAGGTGGGGTCTTGCACAGGGTTTTCCTCCAGGAATTTTCCATCCAATATACCTACCAAATGAATCCTCACTTTCAGAGAAAACAAGAAAATAACTCCTTCAGTACTCTCATACCCCTTGGAGTCATACAAAAGAAACTAACCAAAATTAAAGGGTTAATATACTGTGATCAACATCACATGATGACACGATACATTTCAGCAGGATCACACTTGACCTTCAAAAAATTCTATAAACAGTGCCTGAAAAATGTTAGCGGATGTTCCGTAACAGAAAAAGGAAAGTTCATTAAAGGTTCATACAAACAGTTTGGACATAGAAAACAAGTGAGCAACTGCTTGGTTGTGGAGGCCATCCGAATCTGAATCTGTCTGGTTTTCGGAAACCTTGGGTGGCTCTGTGCCACAGTGGTAATTCACAGTGAGTGAATTGCTGCTTCTTTTTCTTTCTCTTTGGTCTTTTAATAATTTTT
Organism: Buteo buteo; assembly: GCF_964188355.1. Classification (NCBI taxonomy): domain Eukaryota; kingdom Metazoa; phylum Chordata; class Aves; order Accipitriformes; family Accipitridae; genus Buteo; species Buteo buteo. The sequence goes on from NC_134171.1 coordinate 17,988,572, forward strand.
ACACTGAAATTAATATTGTGAGTTTGAATAAGATATACTTATTGTGTGAACCCTGAGGGAACTAGTGGGCTTGGTGACCCCACCTGCACCTGGGACCTCTATCCACAACCACTGCCTGTGGGACCAAGAGCTCTATTTCAGCTCTGCATTTGGTGCAAGAGCTACTGAATTAGGCCTTTCTTTTTAGGAGGACCTAACCTATTACATGAAATAAAATTAAATTAAATGAAAATATCCATCCACCTTCAAAACAATCTTTTTTCCTTAATGTAGGGGAATTTTTGAAGCTTTTTACCATTCCAGTTTCATAGAATCATAGAATATCTCTATTTAGGAGGGAGCCATATGGATCATGGAGTCCATCTCCTTGCTCCTTGCAGGACAAAATAAAACATAGACTATAGCTTCACTGCATGCTCACTTATACTACTGCAATTCAGGTACTTTATCTGTTTCAGGTTCAGTTTCCAATGTTGTGGTGGGTTGACCCTGGCTGGATGCCAGGTGCCCACCAAGCCACTCTGTCAGTCCCCCTCCTCAGTTGGACAGGGGGAGAAAAATATGATGACAGGCTTGTGGGTTGAGGTAAGGACAGGGATATCATTCAGTAACTACTGTCATGGGCAAAACAGACTTGACTCAGGGAAATTGATTTAATTTATTACCAATCAAAAGTCAGAGTAGGGTAATCAGAAATAAACCTAAATGTTACCCCCCCCCCCCCCCCCCCTTCTTCCTAGGCTTAATTTTACTCCTCATTTTCTCTACCTCCTCCCTCCCAGCGGTGCAGGGGGATGGGAATGGGGGTTGCGGTCAGTTCATCACACATTGTCCCTGCTGCTCCTTCCTCCTCACTCTCTTCCCCTGCTCCAGTGTGGGATCCCTCCCATGGGAGACAGTCCTTCACAAACTTCTCCAACGTGAGTCCTTCCCATGGGCTGCAGCTCTTCTTGAACTGTCCCAGCGTCTGTCCCTTCTATGAGGTGCAGTCCTTCAGGAACAGACTACTCCAGCATGGGTCCCCCACAGGGTCACAAGTCCTGCCAGAAAACCTGCTCCAGCATGGGCTCCTCTCTCCATGGGTGCACAAGTCCTGCCAGGATCCTGCTCCAGCATGGGCTTCCCAAAGGGTCACAGCCTCCTTTGGGCATCCACTTGCTCTGGTGTGGGGTCCTCCACGGGCTGCAGGTGGGTATCTGCTCCACAGTTAACCTCCAGGGGGACAGCCTGCCTCACCATGGTCTTCACAAGGGTCAACCCACCACACGTTACCACCGTCGCCGATTGACTCGGCCTTGGCCAGCAGTGGGTCTATCTTGGGGCCGGCTGGCATTGGCTCTATCGGACATAGGGGAAGCTTCTAGCAGCTTCTCACAGAAGCCACCCCTGCAGCCCCCCTGCTACCAAAATCTTGCCATGCAAACCCAATACAAATGTTCCTTGCTTATTTGTAGATGACCTGTGTTTCTGGTCAGAGGATCATGATTTTTCTCAAGTGAACAATAAGGGTAGTTTGGAAGATATCATGAAGTGTTACCTGAATTTCATTGGAAGTTTTTCATTAAGTACTCCAACTCAGACAAAGTAGAGATATCATCATCACCTGCCTGTGCACTACTGCCAAAATTTTCTCCATGACAGTCTTGTTTTCCTTATATCAGTGGGTCTTTGCAACTTTCATACAAAGCATTTTGGAGTACTCCACAAATATTAATTACTCTTTGATTACTTTATTTCATTACCCATACCACTTGACAGGTGAAACAAAGCTCAAGGCAAAACTTAAGAGCAGAGTGCCCCACAACAGCTGCATACAAAGGAGAAGGCTATGTGTTTCCAAAACAGTGACAAATGAGCAAGCAGCAAGAAATAAGAAATTTGGACTGGATTTCTCTGGAGTTGTATCATGTGTTGGCAACTTTTTTAAAAATCGGGAAAGATTGGCTTGCATCAGGTGTCCTCAACATGAGAACAGAATTTAAGTATCCTGGCTGCTGCTATTCACTTCCTTTGGACACTTCCTTTGGAAATTTTCCTGCTGAAATAAAACTGGAAGTTATTTCAATATTGCCAGATATAGCCAAGTTTTTATTCAACCTCTTAACAGAAGTGCAAGACAAAATAAACCACCCCATTGGCCCATTGCCGTTTTTCTCAATGTAGGCATCGGTACAATGCATTGTTAGATACAGCGAATCTTTCCAATTTGCTTCATACACAGTTGCCATCAAGAGACAGTAATCTAGAGTGTGAAGATGGGCTGAACAAACATTTTCTTTCACTGTCCAGACTGATTCATTGAGTGAAGTTAGACACTGCTACACTTTCCCATCTTTACTAATCAGACTAAGATTGGACTTCATGTGACTTTCCTTAAATTCATGAAAGGTCATAAGATTCTAAGCTATTTTAGAAGATTTCAGCAGTGCTTTCTTCCCAAATAGGGGCTGTGAGTTGAAATTTTGACATTTATAAAAAAATTGTTCAAAAAACAATTCAGAAATGTCATGATAAGTCCTTAAGAAGTAGGAAGGAACAAACCTACTATTTCAAGGACTTATTTATATGCCCCTGGTTATGTGTCAGGTACAGTTCTCTCTGCAGCCCTTTTGCGTAGTATTATATATTCCTGTCTGAGTAAGGACTATTTCCTTAAGTGTGTTCCACTATACTGCATGCTTTTTGGCATATGGGTTTTGATTTGTTATTTAAACTTTACTACATTTCGTTCATTATACTGCTAATATTATGAAACACATCATTATACTCATACTGAGTGTCACAGCTCTGTAAGATCAAATCTCACTAGTCTTGTGTCTGAAAATCAGTTTTGAGTGAAACCAACATGAAAAGTATTTCTCCTACCTCTCTGCCCTTCCCATGACTGCCACAAAAGATGCTAATATGGTTCTGCTCTTTTTTCCATTCTTTCATCAGTGGGAGAAATTTCACATTTGTTTTCTACATTTGCCTGCTGGATTCTTTTCTGTGGCATACAGCTCAGCAAATGTCACTTCCATGTGTCTTTGGATTCCTGTCTGTTTGAAAAAAAAAAACAAACAAAGCATCTTCTTAATCTTTAGCATTGCTGAATTTCACCTCTATACAGGGTTTTCCTTAATTGACACATAAATATTTATGTATAATTGTAATGAATACTGAAGTGAACACTTAAACTTTTCATAGTATTGTTGTGAAGGACAGTATTGCTATACAACTAATTTGTTTCCTATTGAACACACTTGAAGGATTCATGATAATTATTGTATTTTAATTATTTAATTTTTGAATAATGCCTTTAAAAAACCCAATTTGCTCTCCATTCTACATTTGTATTCTCATTCCAGAATATAGTCATGCTGCCAGTGAGTTATGAGAGTTGTTGACGATATGTACTTAGAACCATGTTAATAGCATGACGCTGCCAACACATCATCTATTGCTACATTAAAGAGAAGCTGGTGCTCCTATGCTATCTACTTTTACCCATTAGAGTGAGGAGTGTGGATTTATTTTTGCAACAATATGAATTTTATGAAGAATGCTACCTTTAGTGGTTATACCTATATTGCAGTGGTGGCAGCTGATGTCTCCTGAACTAGCTTTACATTATCTACTGGGATAAACATGACAGTACAGCATAGAACAGCTGGATGCGTGGTGTGAGCCAGCCACCCCAAATTCTACTCAGTATGTCAATTGTTTCTTACAGCCCAAGCTGAGCTCTATGCTCTTGCAGGCTCATGCACATATATCAGCAGAATTGATACTCAAGCACTTGTGAAAGTGGGCCACCTGGCTTTTGCGGGCCTTTCAGGAACATTTCAGAGCCTTTCAGGGTCCTTCACCATATGGCTAGCAACACATGCAGAGAGTGGGTTGCAGGTCACTGGAAAAAAATCACAGAGTTTATCTTGAGAATCCTTTAACAACCACATGAACTGAGGAAGTGATTTCTATGAACTGGCCTATGTATCTGAAAGAGGAGGGATGGATTCACTAGTTTATATCTAGCATCAGTATATCATTGAGTCTGAAATGATTAAACTGCTTGAAAAATCTTGAAATTTGAAAAATAATACCTCTGAGGAGATTTTTTTTGGGGGGTGGAGGAGTTCTTCCATTTCACTGCAGTCTGCAATCCTACAGGTTTCTGTAGGAGGGAATAACAGCAGAAACTCACAGCCAAACTGAGTAATAACTCTGAGAAAAAGGAGTAAGTAAATGGAAAAAGGGAGTAAAAAGAAACCTACAGTCACTCCTTCAAACAAGTAAAAGGCTGACAGTCCTGTTGTAAGTATCAAAGGCAAATATAGTACCAGATAGAAAGAGATGGAAAAGTCAAAGAAGGAGAAAGCTCATGTGGCATTTCAACCTGTCAGCTTCCATCAACTAGACACAATCTCAGATTTCAACCTCCACCCCAGGAAATCTTTCTAGAGAGCTGGAAGGCTCATTCCTCTTCCCTGTGGCTAAACCGTAGGAAGGAACATGAACAGATCAAAGTGCTGAGAGATCATGGCAGCTGTCCCTTTTGGGTCAGTTCTTCCTTCTGCCTGTGCAGCTGGGTAGCTGCTGCTTGCTTTGCACTGTAAGCTGTTCAAATGAGTGCCAGTGTGGAAGGAGTTGAACCTCCTGCGAAGGCCATCAGATGGACAGAGAAACCTTAGCAGGCTTCATTTGTAACTGTTTCCCAGTTGCTTAGCCCGGTCTATAGGAAAGATGCAAGTGCTGGAACAGAAAAGCAGGATGTAAACCTCTCTGTGTATAGCATGTTATGGTGGACCTTGTCTGACCTGCAGCACATGGCTTGGCCATGCCCATTTTACAGGGTGGAGTTCTGAAAAACAGGATTTTTTTATATGTAGCAATTGTTTTAAGTTGTCTTTCCTGAGCCATATGTAAACACTACTTTATGATGAGAATGCAAGGTATTTCAAATGTTATTTGTGGAAAATGTTGCAACTGAGTTTATTTCAGTATTTCTGACATTCTTGCAAGCAATACTGAACATGTCCTTGCGCAGGTAAGTCTAGAGAAAATGTTGTCTAACCAGAACAGACTCTCCTGCAAACAACACCTGGAGTCATGATTACATGCTGTGCTTCAGCTTTCAGTAAACTGCATGAGTTGAAGGTGCTCAGCCTTACTCAGGGTTATGGCCAATAACTGAAGAACAGTCATCTGAAGATGCATGCCACTGTATCCATCCCATAATTAATAACATTCAGATGACCTCACCCACTTCCTTTAATGAATAATTTAACATCCCAAGCACTTGCAACTATTTAGCATTTGAAATATGTTAATGTTCTGAACATTTGATGGGAGAAGAACATTTGAATAATTTACCATAAATATTTTTCAAACATTTTATTGTTGTTACCAAATCTGGCGTGGCCCATTTGCTTCATCATATTGCCTAAAACTGCAGCTGCATACCACAAACAAAAGAGGATTAAAGCCAGAGTAGCACATTTCTGGATTTGCATATAATCTGTTTCACTTGCTGTCAAAGACCATGCAGCTGATATGTCTTTTGGGAAAGGTGTACAGTTTCCTTGTAAACTAACATGCAGATTAAAGCATTAGAAGTTATTTATTTAGTAGTTTATGTTGGCACCCAGACACTGCATTACTATATGTCTGAAAAACAAATAATCTACAAACTACTGATGAAATCTGTAGACCCTCCTGCATGTTAAATCTTATTTTCTGTTTCCCATGAATGCAGAAGTAAATTAAAAGTTTCTGAAATCAGAGAGGTTTTTATCCTTTAACATGATGCTCCGATGGACTACTGACAGAAACCTTGGCCTGTCACGAAAAATGCTTTATCAGAGACCTGGAAAATTCAAGCCTAGTGTCACAAGGGTGACATGGTAGATCTAAATCCTACTATAGGAGATAGAAAAGGAAATGATCTCACACATAAATGGAATTTTTTTAACAAATGAAAGAATGATAAAATACACAAGGGGAAAATAGTTACACTCTTCAGGCACACAAACCAGAAGATATCTCTGCAGTTTTTGACACTTTGAAGGTAATCTGATACTTATGCAATGTAGCATTCAACCTCAGTGCAAAATGTTAACAAGAGAAAATTGAGGAATTCAAATTTTTTTTTATAATTCCTTAAAGTCATTCAGTTCGTTCACTCAATATCTATAGCTCCTTAAAGAAAAGAAAACAATGTCTATAGGTCCTTAAAGAAATGAAAACAATGTAGAAATGAACTGATATTCTGGAAAAAGCTGATCTTTGGTATGTTTTGGTAAAAGAAAGGTGCAGCTCTTTTCAGGGAAAATTTATGGCACAGACACAGAGTCATTAGAGTATGCAAAAGGTAGGGCAGAAACCTGCTTCATGGTCATTTTTTTTTCAGGAATATTTCTGGTTTAAGTGGTACCCAGGTGCTTAAAATTGAAAATATACTGACAAATGATGACCTGTATCATGGAAACTAAGTGTTTTAATGTGCTCTCTTCATTTTCTAACACTTCTGTATATACTGTGCTGTCTTTAGCTACTGAATGGGTATATGAGGGTGTGTTGGACAGAAGAGGGGAGGCAGTGCAAATCTGTATAATTTTTGAATGTTTTAAGGGCATTTTAGGTGTCCAGTCTGTCCTGTTACATACCAGACCATAAAATTCCATTCACTGTTTCTAGACTGACAATGTGCAGTGAATGAGAATATTTTTCTTGTCTCCTGCTATTTTTCAAAAAAGAGTCCAACTTCGGTTGAAAGTCCTCACTTATGACAAACTTGTTACAGTCCGTTAATAAGCTCTTCCATGATCTAGAATGGAGTTTCAATTCCATTTTGAAATCTATTGACTTCAGCTACTCATTATTGAAATGTTTTTGGTGTTTGGCAGATTAGACAGTCTTCACACATTAATTTAGTCATCAGAATGCAGGTTCTGCCATGGTAAAGACCTTTTCCCCTAAAGACTTCCCCTGATGGAGCAGGTGAGTGCTAATGTGGATTAAGACCTAGAATGATGTAGCAATGTTGGAAGAAGAAAAAGAGAGAAGAATCCTGAACTTTGCCCCCTGCTACTTCCTCCCATTCCAGATAGTGAAATGATAACACAAAATCAGACAAGAATCTTACCTCTTTAAGGAGGGACTAGATTTTAAGGACTTGACCATCATAAAATGCACTCTTGTTCCTCTTTACATTTTTGACAACAGCAGGATGATTTATGCATTTTCACTCATGAGTGAATATGTAGACCTATCGTGCATCCCAAGTGCCTTGATCTTCCACACGAAATAAGCATAATTTTGCATAGACACAAATATAAATAGAGTTGAAATTGAGTATTAGAATCTAGCAGGCAATTAGGACATTGTGGTCAGGAAAGAAAGGGATGTTTCATGATTCCCTGTTTAGGTAGGTCTATGAAGCTAGAGACCTACTTTGGAAAAACAAAACAAAACTAAACAAAACAGAAAATGTCATCTTTCATCTATGATAATTGCCTGACAGCATTTCCTCTCCAATAGGTAAAACCAAACTAACTATAATCAACTAAATTTGGGTGCTCTGTGACTGTGAGATAAGATACCAGGCCTGAAGGTAAGATTTAAAAGTTCTTTGATTTTTACAGACTTTGTCTTATAAATTAGTCAGAAGCATTAGGTTTCATTTTGAGCCATTCTCTTTTTCTACTTTTTTGTCTTATGTCATATCCAGGTGTATCCTAGAGATTCTTAAGAAAGAGAGAGAAAATCAGTTAATATTCTATCATCAAATAGCTGCTCTTTCAATATAAAACATTGCACAGAAGACAAGTAAACTAGATAGGAAACAGAAAATGTTTCTCTTCGTAATGTTTTAGGTGAAGTTGCAAACTGAATGAGAAGTCTAACTACATGATTATATTCAGATGCTAAGCAAACAGACTTTAAGTCCCTTTGAATTGTGTTTGGAAACTCCCTAAACTTGTTTCCCATATCGCAAGGTAAAGATGTATGGTAGATATTCTAGCAGTGTGATTTTTCTGGCAAAAAACCCATCATAAATGCTAACAAAAGCCAGGAGTTATACTAAACATGAAGTTCCTGTACACGGTGAGTCCAAGATCACTGGAGATGCTTTCAGCTTTTCTGTGTGCTGAAGGTGTGTAATGAAACATACAGAAAAAAGAATCCCTCTTTAATCACTGAATTGCAACTATACATATGAAGAGTGCCAAATGCTTTGACCATAGGAGAAAATATTTGATTTGCCTACTGGATGATATAGCTCTAGCAATGTCAGCTCCCTATGTTAAACAGCAAATGTACTTGGATCTGACAAGCTGGAACATCTCTTTGGGAAGGAATATCTCTTTGGCTCTTGCACTTCTGAGACACTTGTTACAAATCTAGAAACTATTCTCAGACTATGAATGTTCTACTCTGGAGCAGGTATTTCTTCAAAATCTTAAATAATGTTAATCAAAATAAGGGAAATCCATGCTTCAGGCTGTCATCTCATCCTTGTATTGTTATATTTTATAGAAGAATTAGTAGGATTTGAGAAGAATGTCTATGTATGATGCTAAGCATATCCTGTGAGATATATTGTGCAGAAATATTCCTGAAAGCCAAGAATACTCCACAGGAAATTTTATTGGGCACTTGTAGTAGACTCAAGGCTCTTCGAAGACTCCATGGTTTGACTTATGACGGTGCATGAAGGGGTAGTTTCTGAAGTACTTGAATGCCACATCAATCAAATATTTAGATGTGAGATTACTAGCATATGCCTCTCAAATGGAGGCTAGCCAATGGGTGATTTTCCCCTTTCTATTAGTAACTGCTTCAAATAGTCATTCAGGATTAAAAAAAGAAACCATAGCTCAGCCTGCATCAGCTAATTACTTTTATTGAGATGCTATGTATGAATATGCTGTGACCTGACTCTACCATTTGCCCTGTGTACTGATTTCACTGCTTCCAAAATGTCAGGGAAACATTTCCCCTGAATGTTTTTTTCATTTTCTTATGTGTGTGGGGATAAGAGCATCCCTTGAGATATAAAGTGAGCTTAAAGCATTATTATCTAGAAGTACTTAAGATTTTCTGGAGTTGTGGTAGTGGTTCTAGTTAAAACAAACAGCAATTTTCAGTTGTCATCTGCATTTTCTTGGGAAAAAAATGTTCCTTTTCAAGTTGAGAATTTCCATGTTTGCTGTCTGGTTGAAAGAGAATTTTTTGGAAAGTCTGAGGTTTCATAAATGAACATGGTACTCCATCTACCATTATAATTTGTGCTGGTAAATGTTTCCCACTACTTCTGCTGCTTAGCCAGAAAGCTGCATTTCTTCATCCATCATGAGGGCAGAGTTGAGGTTAGGTCAAATGGTGCGTGCAAAGTGTTTCTCAGCTGTTGTTTAAGCAAGCTTTAGCTATTTCTGCAGCTGATTTAGAGTTCTTTGATCTGTCTCATTCACTATAAATATAGTGAAGATGTAACCATGATCAAGGCTGAAAGCAAAATATACTGACCTTAGTTACCTCTATGCTAAAATAATGATGGGGGGCAGGAAAGGGAAGAAAGTAGGAACAATGAATTAAAGTATAAAGAACCTGATTCTTCATTTACTTATACCACTTTGTTCCAGTGGATTCCACCTAATTCAGTAAATTTACTTCTGATTTACAATGGTGTGTGAGAAGGCAAAAGCAAGTTTCATATAATGGCAGAGAAAACTAAAAGGAGACATGATTAATGTTCTGATTTCTCACGGACCACAAATAAATTAGATTAAATACATTACAATAGATTGGACCAAGGAAATGTTTGGATAAAAGGCTTCTTCAGGAAACCTAGGCTCTATAGAATAATTTGTGATTCAGGAAAAAACAGTCTTCCGTTAGCACTGAGCCTGTTTGTTGTCCACTGCAGTGCTCACGGCCTTTTGCTATCAGACAGAGAACAGTCCAGCACTGTGGTAAATTTTTAACATGACAATTTTACTTTCTTCCATTTCTCTGTGTAGTTTTTCACTCCCAAAGCTAATTTGCTAATGCTACTATGTTTCAGCCAAGAGGCAAAATCTACATTTGTTAGAAAACCACTTTTTATAACTTTGGGGTGTCTGGCAATAAATACTGTAGAAAGAGTTTGAATAAAAGACACAGTGGCCTTATGGAAAAAGGAAAAAAAAACAACAATAAAAGCTTGAAAACATCAGAAACATGTTTGAAACTGATCAGACTCTATTAGTATAGAAATCAATGATATAAAATCAGGTATTTCTAGTGCAGTTGACTTTTTTTTGTACCATACATGAGCTATTCTGATCTTATGGGGTGGGGAAAGGGCACACAATATGCTTTTCAGTTTATTTAGTGCCATCCAGTCACTGGTGTGGTTCTTTTTGTTTACTTCCCTCCATATCTTTTTCTAGATGGGGCACATTCCTCTTCCTTTAATGCTAACAGTTTTTTCTAAAACTGTTTTACCTTCTTGTTCAAGACTTTCTCCTTTATATTCACGTGACCTCTAGACCAAGACTCCTGCAATAACCATATTTATGCCTTGCAGAAATCACTTTATAACACGTGCCCAACAGAAACATCAGAATTATGAGCCAAGTACTTCAAAATTTAGAGAGTGAATTAAATTTTGATATTTTAAAAGTAAAAAAATTTTTTTTGTTGTTGTTGGTTTTTTTGGAGCTGAGAAAATCATCTCTGCAAGCAATTCTTTGTCAAGTAAGAGCATCAAAAATAAAAACTGAGCTTAGATAATCTTATGAGTTCAGAATGTGAAGTGTTAAAAACACCTGAACCTTTTAAACATCATAAGTAGGCAATACTACATTAAATCTGTCTTGAATTAGCTTTTTTCTTTGCTATTAGATTCTGTAAAGATTTAAATGATTTATATTTAAAATATTTTGCATATCAAAGCTAGTTAAAATAGTAGAAAAAATACAAGAGGAAATATTTTCCAAATGCCAGTTTCTTAAATACAGAAGAGGCATAAACAGTTTCAGCACACAATAAAAGGCAAGTGTGGGTCCTCAGTATGCATCTTCAGAAAAAAAATAATCAAAGATTCCCAGTAATTCTTGTTTATTTGCACTGGTTATAGAGATTAAACAGTAGTGTTTTAAATGGTAGGAGTTGGATTCATTAGCTTTTCCACATATTAAAGTTAGGCATCTACTTAAAATTAGTCATGTACGCTGCCTGTCTAGTCAGGCAATATGTATGGTTGTGATATGATATCTATAATCTGAGTAATAATAACATTGTGTTAATCTGTCAAGCACCCACAAGTTGTGTTTGAACTATGATGGTAACTACCATATTAATAAAATAAAACACAGTAAATGGAAAGTAGTGAGGAAAAGTTTGTGGTATAGATATTTTCTAAAGAATTGGCTTCTTGCCATGTGCAGGTTCAAAATACGTAAGTAACAGAGAGGAGTTTTGAATGTGTCATGTATGCTTTGAGCAATGACCACAACATCTTGCTTTGTTAAGTGTGATGTGGAAAAGGACAATTTTTTTCTTAGCCAGTTAATAGTTCTTTCAGGCTCTGAATAAGCAAAATGTTCAAGAGCTTCTCATGCATTCTTGAAGTTCTTGGAGCACATTGCACTCTGCAGAGTCAGGAGTCACTAAAAGAAGAGGAAAAGAGAAAAACTGAGATTTTGACCATGATCACTGTTGAATGTCCACAGTTCTTGGAGACGTTCTTCATACTGTTGTATGTAGGGACTTGTGCATTAACCCTGTCTCAATCTGGCATTACACACATGACAGAAACTCTCCCAGTAAACATAAAATTCAAGATACCTCTGTGAGAGAGTTTATCTTTTGGGAAGATGTTTAGTCTTGAGGAAAGGCTTTCAGGTGATAATGAAATTGTTACTTTCCTAAGTCATTCTAAAGGATAAATGCCACTGGGACTTTCAAAAAAGGAACACTTTATTTTGAATTTGCTTAGCTTCAGCATACACTTCCAATGTACCTTTTCCTACAAGATCAAAGCTGGTTGCTGTCAGAGATCTCCTCCTGGTATATATGGTTGGGAGTTCTTTGCAGAACTTTGCAGATTTGCATGGAAATAAAAGAATTATGTTTGTTTTCAGAAAGCGCTGATATTGACTCTGTCTAGACTGTGAAGCAAGTACTTTCTGCCCTTAGGCCATGTTCCAAATACAAATAGAAAATGAAAGTTGGGTGCATAGCCAAAGAGAAACCTACAGTGTGCTTCAGTATGTCCCCCAGACTGGCTCAATCAAAACTAAGACTGCTGGGCACACTGCAGAGCATACTTACCCTGTGGAATGGTTGCAATCAATAAATCCTAAGCCTTGTATTTAGTATTCACTGGGGAGGAACCGCTTAAGAATGCTAATTTGTTCCTTCATGGAATATTAGAGTTGCATGATGAAAAAAGCCACTGGGATGTTTACTTCTGCAGTCTATCAGCTTTGTTTCACTTGAAATGCTGATGCTTTTGTTTTCATTATTGAAGTGTTCCAGTTTATATATACTATGTACCTACCAAACCTAGTTTCTGAATAGAATTGATGTCTGCTTTTCATATTCAATATCTCTTATGTTGTCTAGACTGTAGGCAGACTTACATCTTTAAAGCATCTGTGAACTCAGCTGTCAGTTCTCTAGCTATATCTGTCTGGGGAAGATTTTGGTATGTCATTGTAATTTTAAGGGAGTTGATACCAATCTAATTTCAAGATACATTTAATCTGTTTAATAGAAACTAAAATTTTCTAATCATAATAAATCATGAAAAAAGATTTTCTGTAATAAAAGTTATAGATTAAATATTTTACCAGAGAGAATACAGCTTTAAGATATAGGTAGATGAAACAACAGTTTTGCCTGAAGATGAAGAAGAGAGTCATAAATCAAAATGTCTAGAATACTAAACAGAGTCTGTCTCCATATAGCCTCTTAAATCCTGATTTAGTTTTCTATAAGTTTTAAAATATGTTCAGAAGTAGTACCCAGTCCAGAAGAAGTACATACTCTTCAGCTTTTCTGAAAAGCAGACCATTACTTCAGTGCAAGAAAAAAACCATAACAACTTAACTTTAAATACTGGGGGTTTTTTGTTTTGTATTTTGTTTGGTTTGTTTTGGTGATCTTGGTATATTTTTTCTTATTCTGAGGCAATATTAATACTCTAAGCCTGAGCAACCAACACCTTATGTGGCATGAAAGCTGAATTCCGGACTGAGAGCCAGAGTATTTTTTTGACAGCTCCTGGGGATGTTTAATGGTCTAACCCGTTCTCTTTATCCATCAATAGTCAATTAAAAGTTTATCCCCAAAAAAGAGCTGTTTTGGAAAGAAGGTACAGAAACAAAACTGATTTTAGTTGCCAATAACTTTCAGAACAAACCTACAGCCTAAGTTGATTCTTTTTATATTGTTCTGTGTTGTTGGAAAAACAAGAAATAAAAGATTATCAGGTTCTCTTTGTCTTCCAGCATGGCTCTCTTTTATGCAGGAATGTCACATGGCTACTCTATGAATTTCATTTTTTTCTGATCTTGTGCTCTAAAACCACAAGAGTGGTCAAAATGTTTATCATTATAAACCCTGTTGACCAACATTATTTACTTGCCATACCTGCACACTTTTCTAGAGGCAAATCAGTTTGGATAGAAGATACTGCTAACTAGTGATTTCCCTGCAAGTCACTTACTAATTTTATCTGAGTAAATCTCAAGTGTAGTATTTGCGACTTGGTGCAACAGAAGGAATACAATTTATAGATGAAACGCATTAATCTTGGGCAAAATACAGCCATAGGCAACCACATAGTTGGTTGGAATTCAGTAGTTAAATAGAGGAAATCGTTCTGTTTGAATATGGCCAGGACAGGGACTATTGCATTATGTTTGTGAGCAGAGCTATTTGGAAAACTAAATGCTTCTAAATATTCATGGTGTCAGTTTAATATTGCATCAAAGGATGGCAAACAGTGGCTGATTTACCTAAGAAATACTACAGACATTGCCAAGGTTAAAACAAATTTAGTTCTTATTCATTTACTAAGTGAAAAGTATGTGACTTTGATGTTAATGCAGTGCAATAAAAAGGAAATCTGTGACAGTTTCCCATACTCCTAAATGGACTACTCTGCAAACACTATGGAACCATCAACCAGGGTAAAAAAAAAATAAATCAGTTTCTTAACTTTAAGAAAAATACATTGACCTTTTTGAGTCTGTAACAATTAAGTGATGTATGAAATGCTTATAGTGTGCAGACAGAATATACAGAATGCATCTCTCTGTTATTTGCAGTAATGTCCTTAGAAGTGGCTAGAAAACCTATCAAGCATGGAAATGCCAGCTGAAAGAAGGGAAGGACTACATGTATGAGGGAATTGGATTAGAAATAGCATACAACTCTTCTACCTTTTTTTTATTTCCTACCCCCCAGATGCCCAAACAAGCCAATGTAATAAGTTTTTAGGGTCATTAAAAGGACTTTGAAAAGTCTAGCTAAAGTAAGAAGATAAACAAGGACACCACTGTGTCTAAAATTTGCTGAAGTCCTTGTTGATATAGAAATCTCTTTTTTTTTCAAATAAAATATTGTCAAATTAAAATCTTTGTCTATATTTTGTATAGGACTAGGAGTAATCAAACAAGGTGAGGTCAGGAGGAAATAGCTTAGGGGTTTCAGGAAAGGTGAGTTCCAGGTAGAGGACTGTATTGAATGCATTGAAACATCAAGCTGATGGAATAAGGCAGAAATAGGTAGGAGTTACCTGCTAGGTGTGAATGTGGCCCCACGCAGACATTGACTTGGAAAGCTGGAGTAATCATCTGGAAAGATGATTAACAAACAAGGAGTCTGACAGCAACAGGAAAAAAATTGCATCCAGTGAGCACAGCAAATCAAGATGAGGGCCCTGATCCGGCAATATTACATGCATGTTTAACTATACCCTTGGGACTTGTTGGATTTATAGGAAGTACTCACATAAATAAGGTGAACCGTCTGCAGAGTTGAGGCAAAGGGCCAAAGCATCTGTCCTCAATCTTATAATACAGTGATGCAAAATACATTACCTGAAAAATAATGGAACCTTTAATTCCAGTACTCTGAGCCTTTAATTCCTCAGTGTATTATATGTGGATTCATTACAGTATATGCATTGAGTCTATTTAAACAGCTAATACAGCATGTAAAATAAACTTTTCTGATGTAGGAAATACATTCTCATCTAAGTGAAAACTGAACTCATTTTATTTCATAATCTGGTTTATGTCTTCCACATGATCCAAGTGATTAAGGCCAAGTGGAATCTATTTTTTTGGTAATACTTGCTGTAATAGTCATGGTTTTAGTTGTGTAAACCTGAAATGTCATTACTAATGAGGAAAAAGGATTTTGTTTTTAAGCAGAAATTGTCCTTTTTAAGTTAAGGTTGAAGAAACTGTGTAATAATTTTTTGCATGATGTTAATAACTAATCTTGGTTTCTCTTGTTGGTCTGTAGTGTTTCATACATAAAACATTGGGGATCATATCTATGGCTGACAAAGATGATGCAGTTTATTATAGCTTATTAGTGTAGAGATAATATCTAGTATCAGGTGCAAATCTACTTGAAGGACAACCCTGGAACAAAATTTAAGGAAGGTTATTGGTGAGAAATCCATCAGTTAACTTTTGATTAATTATTTAGGAAAGATTCAAAACATGCTTCCTAGAAAAAAGCAAAAGTTGAAAGCTAGACAGGTATCTCATGTAGTTATGTTAATGCATACTGTGACTGGCTTTTTCAGTGAAATTGAGAACTATAGAAGTCAGAACAATGGTCAGAAAAATGACATGTCTTTTCCTAGACAGCAGGTGTAAAAGGGGCTTGAGCTGCCTGGGTATCTTAAAGTGGGCTAAACTCCAAAGTTTAGCAGGAGTTTGAAAAATCATCAGATTATTCCAGTGTATGTGCTGTTCCATAGTTGTTGAATACAATGGAAAATTCTGGTCCAGAGAGAAAGTGGGGTATAGTAGGCTAAGCTTAACAGTATTTGTCTATAATAAATCATCCTTTTTAAACAGATTTTGACAGTGTTGCTAAGAATGTAGTCTTCAATGTCCAAGTTTAAACCTCTTCAATAGCGTCAGAGATACAAGTGTGTGCATTTCAGTTGTCTTTACTCTTTGCAGTTTCTGGACCTTTGAAGCTTCCATTTTCCGCTGGCTTCTTTATTTTTATTACTTTTTTTTAGTGTGTATTAGGCTAGAGTTATTGCTAGTTTACTCCCTCACCTCATTGCTTACCTCAGGCCTTTGCAATCCTTACGGTCTTTTAAAATTTTATTTCCATTTTCATCAGGTGCTGGCTCTTCTCCATACTCTGGCATTTTAGTTATTCGGGGATGCACACTGTAAGCCAGCTTAATAGTTTGGTGCCACAGACTGATATTCAGAGCTTGCAAAGACATGAACTGTTTATATTCATTTTTAGCAAATGCTGATTGTTAATATCTGGTCTTCTGTTAAAGGGTGAGAAAATTGATGCTTTAATTTCCCTTCCTAATTTTTATCCTGAATCCCAAAGGCTCTGCTTTATGTCCTGGGTTAATAGCCCTTCAAAATTTTAATTTAGAAATCATCTGGGCTTTCGGACAGAAACCTAATATAATTCATTCTGAACTGGCATGTCTCATGCAGTGGAATACCTGCCCTAGAAACATTCTGCAAGACAGTCTACCTGGTCCCACAATTGAGAAGGTGGTATTGGTCAGCATAGAGGAAGGAGTAGGAGACAGTCTTACACATAGAGACTCCCATGGAGATATTTTTGAGACCTTGAGGCACATCAGGTAAAATTTTAGCTTTGTGAAGACAGTGGAAAAAACTCTCTGTGGCTTAGGGTAGATTTGACCTGTGTTGTGGTTTAACCCTGGCCAGCAACTAAACCCCACACAACCACTCGCTCACTCTCCCCCAGCGGGATGGGGAAGAGAATCAGAAGAGTAAAAGTGAGAAAACTCATGGATTCAGATAAGGACAATTTAACAGGTAAAGCAAAAGCTGCATGTGCAAACAACCCAAATAAGGAATTCATTCACTACTTCCCATTGACAGGTAGATGTTCAGCAATCACTGGGAAAGCAGGGCTCCATCATGTGTAACGGTTACTTGTGAAGACAAATGCCATCACTCCAAACATCCTCCTTTCTTCTTCTTCACCTGGCTTTTATTGCTGAGCATGACATCATATGGTGTGGTATATCCCTTTAGTCAGCTGGGGTCAGCTGCCCCAGCTGTGTCCCCTCCCAACTCCTTGTGCACCCCTAGCCTACTCACTGGTGGGGTGGGGTGAGAAGCAGAAAAAGCCTTGGCTCTGTGTAAGCAGTGCTCAACGATAACTAAAATATCCCTGCATTATCAACACTGTTTTCAGCACAAATCAGAAACATAGCACTATACGAGCTACTGTGGGGAAAATTAACTCTTGCCCCAGCCAAAATGAGTAAAACCTGTCATTAGAAGACTTAACATGAACTTTACATTAATTAGATGGAGCACATATTGCTATGATGTCTGATAGCCTCACAAGAAATTACCTTTCTTAGTCAATCGTCTAAGGTAGGAAATGCTGTTTTCCTTACTTAACATACTAAGAACAGAAACACTGATTAAAGTTCACTCTAGCATGAGGTTCATAGCTGGCTGTGGGCAAGTCACTTGTATGGTGTTTTGCAAGGTATAGTCAAAGGCTCCTTTGCTTGCATAAGGATCAGAAGCAGAGTGCTGACTTTACTGCGGCATTCTGCCCAGGCTTGTTTGACTTGAACTCATTCCTTCTGAGTTAGATTTTGATATGTAAACAAATCCTAGGCTTTTGACCAATGTCATTCACCAAGTCTCTGGCAAATCAAAACTTAAATCTAGGTCCTGTCATTCTTCTCACTTATGACTGAAAACTTTCACATTGAGTTTCTTATTTGAATATTTCACAAATTAGGTGTAATGTCTTTTTTTCCCCTCCTCTACCTAAGGCTAAGAGGAAAAGAGTGTCTTATCTTAGGAAAAGGTATTAGGCTTTTAATTTCACACTATGAAAAAGTATCTCTATGAGGTATTCTTTTATCAGATTCTGGGCAGCTCTGATAATTAACATCTGACTTCCCTTAAACTTCACTACTACTGCCAAGCAGTTTAAAAACATTGTTGATACAGGGGCTTATTAATTACTAGTATAGTCTTTGTAATTGCCTAGTCTAGAAATTGATGAACAAAGTCATTTCAGAAAGCAATCAATTTGAAATCTAATTTGTTGGCGAAATGAACCATATAAACAAAATGCCACTTGCAGTTTGACTAAAATGAGATGTGCTTAACGAGCCTATCATCATCTGTGATATTCATCATGATGGGTCACAGTTACATAAAATGTTATAAATCTGAATCAATGCACATAAAGCTGAAATATAATATTGTATTCTGAAAAGAATAAAACATAAAACAGATGGCTGCCCCATGGAAACATCCTTAAATCTCACACATTCTACTCATTGACTTCTGGGCAGATGAACTGAAACTGAGTAGGGGGAAAAAACCCCAAAATAACAGGTGTCCTTTACACATTGCACATTACCTTATTAACCATATTGGAAGTTGAGACTGGGGAGGCAGAGGTTCTAGATTTGAGCTGCCAAACATAGGCCCTTTTAGAGTAAAATGTTGAACAACTTTTCCTTCTTTATCTTGAACAGCTCCAGAGCCACTTGTTTGAGGCAAAAAATAGATTATTGCGGGCAACATGGTGGAAGCTTGAGGACTTGCCAGAATGGCGCTTTTTTTGTAATTAGTAGTGAAGAATAAGGGTTATAAGTAAAGTTGTAAGTACAAGTGATGAGATGGCTGGATACTAAAAAGACACTCAAGGGGCTAAGGAACTGATCTGCCTGAGATAATATGAAATCTAGTTTCTATTTCTTCAATGCTTAGCTAACCAGACAGCATGTCTCCCTTCTGACTCATGACCCTATCTTTCTTTGGAATGTCTAAACCAAGAAATCTGCACTTACAGCTTTCCCATTTAATATCAGATGATTGGATGTTTCCCAGCAATCCCTTTTTAGAGAATTATTTATTAAAATGTATCTGGAAGTCCAGGAAAAAAGGGGATTTGCTTAAATATGAAAATGCTGTCTTGTAAATAGTGAGGAAGCAAAGTCATGTGTACAAAGACACTTTTGAAATTTGCATGGAGCTCCAGAAGAGGGAAAAAAGTACTCAAAAAGATGGCAGGAAATAGAGAACAGGAGAGTGAATATATTTGCTATATATTAATTGTCCTCTACAACAGATATTTTTATGGGATACTTATATATCTATGAATGTATGCTTATATATGTATATATGTATGTGTGTAAACTTATCTATATGTATGTATAAATGTCATATATACTTACATATGTATGCATGTGTTGAAAGAGAGAGGTGAGATCAGTGTGCTGAAGCTTTTTGTTCTGTGGAAAGACACGTTCTGCTGTACAAGCTACATAAAACATATGCAATGTTGATGAAACTCAATTGCTGGTAAAAAAAAAGTTCTTAATGATTTCAAAAGAGAAAAGCGATAATTTTTTGAGAGCTTTTTACCTCCCCTTCCTTTTTTTTTTCTTTTTTTTTTTCTTCTTATTATAAGATTGGGAAGCAAAGTGGATCATCTTAGGTAAGAGAATGGATTGTGATCTTACTTACAACAATATAAATTCATCGGTTTCTGTTCAATTATTCCAGACTGACAACAGCACAACAGAGAGCAGAATCAATCCCTTAATCACTGAAGAGTTACCTGATGGTTTTTAAGATATGAAGGGTCTATTGATCTCTGCTGTCAGAGGACAGTATCTCAAAGTAATGTGTGTATATGTGAGAGAGACAGAATAGCAAATTAAAATCAGTATTGCAAAAACATCCTTACTTTTGCCCAGAGAAATGTTTTTCAAGGAGAAAATAACTACCAAAATACAGGGGAAAACTTTTTTTGGCTGAAATTATTCTTTTCTTCTGTCTCCACTGACCAAAAAAAAAAAGGGTTTTCGGGAACATACTGAGTAATATGTGGATTAACACAGCAAAGAAGGAATAACTCCCATCAGATTAGCTCTGGCAGAAAGCTGCAGGAGCAATATCACCCTGGTACCTGAGCTAGCCAAGGGGCCCTGGAGGTATCTTATCCCACTATGGGCCCCGTGGAATAGAGGCTGCTTGAATCTGTCCACTTAGGAGATGGATTTGATACAGGTCCTGGTGAACTTCCCAAGCCCTGGCAGCTGAGACCAATTAGGATCTTTTCAATAGAGACAGTCCTTAGGTAACAAACTGCATGGGGACTACAGCAGGGCATTTGTAGGTCACCCATTAACACACAAACCCCTGCCGTGTCCTTTTGGAAGAAAGTGTTAGTTTTCTTCATTCAAGGGACACTGCCAGCCTTACTTACGTAGCCAGATGTATTTGAAGGAAGTGGTGTGATTAGCTCAGATCCCTTTTTAATTTGGAAGGGAGTTCTTGAGGAGACAGATTTGTAAATTGTTTAATTGATTAGCTTTTCATAGGAAAGCTGAGCTTTGTAAATTTAATGAAATCAATGAGCAGCTATAATGATTTTTTTCAAAAATTGTTTTTTCTAAGAGGAAGCAAAGAAATTTCTAAAAATCATTATGCCTAGTTAATATTCCAATAAGACCTCACTGACACATAACACTGAAATAGCCTATGTGTCTCTCAGCTACTTTATTGTCTAGCACAGTACTGGGAAAAGGTATTCCTTTACTTTCCTTAGGATTTCTGCCTCACATCTTTTGAAATGGAGTAATTTCAGAGACTTGGGAGAAATTTGTTTTCCAAAGAAAAAATAATAGTGTAACACTCTGCCTAGTAGGGTTGGAGCCAAAGAAGATCCTGCTTGAAAAGCTGAGTTAACATCATCTTGGATAGGAAAGTTTAAAAGTGAGTTGACAAAAATAATCTGTCTTTACAGCTGTGATCCTTTACTATCACATCCCTGAGATCTGTGCATTTTCTGCAGGTACAGCTAGCTTCTCAGCTGCAAATCCTCAAGGAAGCTGGCAGGCAGCTGGAGGCTCAACTGAAGCCCAACCATAAATAAGTACAGCTTTAAATGGTTTCAGCAGCATTGTCTCTCCTGTTGTGTTTATTGCATGCTGTAAGCAGCACTGCTTGGCTAAGCCTGCAAATACCAAATGGTAAAACTGAGAACTCAAGGCTACTGTAGTTCTGTATTTTCTGCTGAAACTGAGAAGGTTTTATAATGAGGGTATAGTAATAGAACAGTGAAGCAGAATTGATCATTTTGTATTCCTCAAATGATTCAGCTAAGGGAAGACTAAATAGAGGAATTTCCTGTCTTAAGAGTAGGAACTTAATTAGACTCATGGCTGTACCTAGCCTCCTTGAGCAAGTTCTCTAATTTTCAAGTAATAAATATGCTGAAATGATTTCTTGCATGGGCTGGTTCATAATTATAACAACTATGGGAATAAACAGTTCTGTTTAATTTACGCTAAGAACAAGGGCATCAGTGGCAGATAGACAGATATCAGAAATATACCATCACCCTGGTATAGACAATTAATGCTTTTCCTAAAGTACACGAGAGCAATTTATGTGCATTAGTCCATCCTTTCCTAATTTAAGGTTTATGATCCTTGTAATATCAAGATATATGAATTTCAAGGATTATGCATGTCCTTGGATCAAATTTCTCAATAGTCAATGAAGTGTAACAATTAATTATAATAAATAATGCAAGTAGAACTCATGACAAAAGGCTGAGTCAGTAACTGAACAAAATGGACAAGGCTTCTATTCAGTTTATTTAATGCAGAAATACAAGAACAAGGAATTTACTACAAAGAATTATAGGTCCATCTGGCATGAGAAGGAGGAAAGGAAACATATTTTCACAGTATCCTTCCTTAGATATTGACAAGGTTATACAGCATGTCTGAGAAAATTCTGTTCTTTGACTAGCTCCAACTCTAGCATCTCATGCATCAAAGGACGGCATAACCCTTGCTTTGCTGCTTGGTAGTACTGGCTATGAAGTGAACTTTAACATCTGCTTGCAGTGTGTGTTCTGTGTAAGCCCTGAGGTTCAGTTACCCTAGTCATTTAGCTTGCATTCAGATCATGGTGATGGGGCTTCACATATTAGAACAAGTGTCTTAATGATAGAAAAACTCTACACATCATCCATAATGGCAAAAATCCAAACTTCCTCTTACAATTTATTTTCTTTGCCCATCACTTCTTGTGTTTGTACAGAATACTTAAAAAGTCTGTCAATGGAGGTGCTTGACCCACCTGTACATGTAAAAAGGCCCACAGAACTACAGCATCACAATGTCAATAACGGTATGAATGCGAAAGACAGCTCACTCCGTTGTCAATGCACTTTAATTAATACAAAGCCTAAAGATACATATCCAGATTTCCAGTCACTCTTGTATATTACTACATATTAATGCCTCATATACCAGTGGCAACAGATATAACACCTGATGTATCAGTGCTGGGGGGAGAGTTCCTGGATGAAGTCTTTACTGAGACCAACAAAACACAGTTGGTACCTAAGTGAAATAATATTCGTTGTTATTTTTAGTTTTCTGGTTGACCTCAGTATTCACTTCAGATACTCTTCTTCCATACGGTAATTGCATGTTTCAAGTAAGTAAAGATCTGGATAGGAAGCGAGCACATGTTTTCTAGAGATCAAAGGCTGTTTTTCTAGCTTATTACTAATCATTCCAACCCATTTAGTCTTATGCCCCTTCAGTTGTAGACTGTAACTAGAATAGAGACACTGTCATAGCTATCAGCAACTTAAAATTTTGAGATGCTAAGAATGCTTTAAAACAACTGTTAATTCATTGCAGTCATGAATGCCTTTTTATTGTTTTATTTATTCTCTAATAGTTCTAAGCAGCCCCCCAAAAGATTAAAATTCTCTGATTTCTTCCTTTTAACTGAGGGAGTCATGAACCACATCCTTACACCAAGGATAAGACATTTAAAGGCAAAATCAACTAGAACAGTAATACAAAAGTATAATGTCCCTTTCCTTCTCCAAGCACTATGCTCTGAAGAGTTCCCAGTGGAAACCTTTGCAATAAGACTAAATTTCATGGAAGCCCTTGTGCTCTGGCAGTGTTAGAGAGATTGGAATGCTTCAGTGAAATTTATCTCCTTTTTAATGGAGAAGGTTTATTAGCCTGTGGTGTCCTGGAAAGAAGGCTTAGTCTGGAGACAAGTCTTCTCTCATGCAGGAGTGCTGTGTGATGGGTGGAGTTTGCACCTAGCACCTGGAATTTGTCGGTTCTAATTCTGGCTTATCTTCTGTTTTATCTCTGGACACTAAAACTGGCTAAATCACAGTTATTTCTCTGGTCCTTCTGTGTCACTTGTTTAATGGATATTATGCTACTCCCTGTTTTGATGCTGTGGGTATTCATGACAATGAATGTTTGTATGGAATTTTGTTCTCTAGGAGTGTGAAACCTTCTGTATTATTTCACTGTAAAGCATCACTGACATGTTCCTAACCCATACAGATAAACATGATACTTAATGCTTTTAAAGCTGGCAGTATCATGTATATGCATAAATGTTTTAAGAATAAAGAAAATAAAACTGTGGAGTTCTGTCTGAAGGCATATATTGGCCTTCTGGGACTAATATTCCAGGCTTTGTCTACAAAATATCAGTCTGTTGATCTCAAGTCCTTCTTGAAATCTGATTTTTCACTTGCCAAAGCAGAGCCACTGTTCTGTTTTATTTATAGACTCCAGGGAAGGCCACAAAAATATAACTGGGGGGGAAAAAAAAAAGAAAAACCTTTCTACTTGCAAGTCACATTTGGTTAATTTCCCCCCTGTTCAGGTGCAAATCAATGTCAGTATTTGTTTATTGAAAATATAAGAAACTAATTACTGTGCTTTGAAATCTTCGTTTCAGAGTAAGATTTCTGGGTGTCTTCTGTAAACACACACACATAGATATGATACTTCCTAAACTGAAAAACATGAAACCAAATTTTCAGACTGTGTTTGTGTAGATAAGAGTAGCTACAAATGACCTGAGCTTAAAGCTCTTCAAATCTATAACTTTGGCATGAAAAAACAAAAAATGTGCTAGCTTTCATGCTTGTGAGGTACTTGTCTAAGGAAATCTAGCTATGTTGTCTTCAGTTCACAGCCAATCTATTCTTTACCTGTTACCTAAGTGTATTCTGGATTAATGAAATATTTTGGAGTTGGATAAATTTATTCCTTTGAGTCTCCCTCAGTATTCATTATAATGTAGCACACAAATTTTGTACTGACTTTTAAGCATCAATATGCTCCATAAGATATTATGGTAAGAAAAAAACCAGTGGTATCTGGTAAGTAATATATTGTATTCCTCGAAATACTTTGTGCTTTGGGATCTATTTTGAAAGGGTTTAAAAAGAGCACTCAGCATTCTAAAGAGAAGTGTTCACATTTTGCACACTTTGTGTTCACATTTTGTGTATGCACAAACACATGCATCTACATCTATGCACATATATATATATATATACACATACATATATATGTATATGTAAATTATTTGCTCAAGCCCCAAAACTGACTCAGTAGCAAAGCCAGGAAAAGATCTGATGTCTCCTAATTTTAATGCCACTTCTCTCTTCAGTGAACTACGCATAGTAACCTCTGGCTTAGCTTCAATTTTTGATATTAAGCAGACAGCGTTGAACAAGATTACTCAGTCTAAATTAGATCTGATTCCCTAACATGTCCTGTCATTAGATACTATTGCATAAATAGCCAGTTGCACTTTTACCCACAAAGATGATTCAAAGTGTACAGATATTAAATGCTCATGAATGTTTCATAATGGGGAGAAGAGACAAGTCTTCTATTAAAAAATTTATCATAGTAAAGAGGTGATTTTTTTTTTTTACTGGTTCTCTTAATCATTTCTATTCCAGGATATGTTTCTGGCTTGATTTAATGTAAGGCAAAGCATAGATTCAAAGTTTTAGCTCATAGATTCTGCTAGCTCTCTATTTTCTTTCAAAACATGTTCCAAGGTTTCTGAAGTGGTTTGGCTGATGTACCTATACTGTTATTTTGAAATCTGTTCTTCACCCCACTGCAATGTCTAAAGCATGTAAGTGAATACATTTACTCTAATAGGCACATTTAGCAGATAATAGGCTTGACATGATGTCCTTAAATAGAAGATGTTCAGAGTTGGTTATTCAACAACATGACCTCATAAGACACAATTTAAAAGCAACATTTTTACCCCAGTTGAGCATGCATTCATAATTTAGCTTGTTTTTGGTACAAATGCTAATGCTAGTCTCTAATAATCTGACATGGTAAGAATATTTAGTCTCTGAATTGCTCTGCATAAGTATTACAGCTAACCCTGAGGTTAGGTTGCTTGCAATTTTTAATAATCTTTCTGGAAGCTGTTTTATAAATATTCGTTTTAGAAAATTGATTTTCCACAAAGTAAGTATTTTATGACTATGTTGCATTATCGATCACTTTTCACTAACATGTAAACAAGGAAAATTTTGCTTTTTCCAGTTTATTCTTTATTTTGAGTTCAGCTTACAAGTAGGAATTTGTGTCACTTCACTCAATGCCAATACAGGATTTTTATTGAATGGTTTGTCTATCCACATGTCAAATTGATGAGAAATCCATCATGACCTGTATACAGCTAGGGTGTACTGTAATCAAAGCTTGTTATTTCAGTATTTGTCTTAACATCCAGTTGAAATAATTTGGTTAAATTCTTTTCCTTTCTTAAATGGGATTTTGTTTTTAAAGCAGCCTGAAAACTGTGGCTTGTCCTAGGCACATAGAAATTACAGCATTTGCAGAAGATATCTAAATTTGCTTATTCTCAGCTAGTGTGAGTGATGGTGGCAGAGTAGCTACACAGATATTCAATAATTACCCAAAGTTCATGAGAAGGATTGTGCAGACTGTTCTGAAGCCTATGCCACTTTGTTATCATGATACCGTTATTGGAGATAATTGGTCATAACCTATGGTAGCAAAGTAGGGAAATGTTTGCAGTCACCAGATTTTCTCTATGTGTGTGAGTCTGTGGATGTACATCCAAATCTATCTAGTAGATTGTATTTATTTAGTGAGGAAAAAAAGTGCTAGTTTTTACTGTTTGCTGCTTCTGTTCACAGATAAAGGTATATAAAAAAATGAAATTAAGTCTATCTGGACTTTCTTTTCAGTTTCTTTTCATCTCAATTTAAAGCACAGAGTAAATTCTTCCTTTAACAATTGCATTAAAAGCAATGGAAAAACAATGAGAATATAAAGATTCAAGAACAGCATCTTGACATCACCTAACAGAAAATTGATTATTTTGCCTGATATATGAGGAGGAAGTAACAACAAGGAATTGGCTGAAAAAAATGGTGTTTGGAGGGTTAAAAGAGCAGTGCTGAATTTGAAGTGACCAGATTTTCAAATGAATAATGAGGATACATGCCAAGAATGGACTTGGTCTGTGGTATAGGGTTTATCTGGAGACAGATAGAAAGGCTCATGTGGAGAGATATAAGAAGCTGAGTTATGAGATGAGGAATGAAAGCGTTTCTCTCATCACCTTCCTGAACCAAGTCCTCATTCCTTTTCAGCTTCCTGCCTTTTCATATAGAAACTATATTATTTTAAAGAAAGGGGTGAATGTGTCATTCATGTTCTGGTTTCCTTTTTTTTATCTTCTATTTATATGGTTTGTATTACTGTAGTATTTCCTAGTTCAAGTCCTTTGCTATTATTTTTATTTGGGCCTGGTGGCTTTTTGTGTTCTAAAGACTTTCATTCCAGTTTGAATTCCCTCTCTTCCCTTTCCCAAGTTTCCATCAAAACCTTCCTGAGTAGGTTTGTTTCTTTGTCCTTCTTCTTCACAATGTTTCATAATTGTTCTTTACTTCTCTCCTTCAGCTTAGCTATGATTGTTCATTCCTCATCCACCCACTTACTTGCTTTACTTTTCTCCTCATGCTAACAATCGCCCACGTACATGGTTTTATTTCATTCACCATTCTGTTTCTTTCCTGTTCAGCTCAGTCACCCATTAATTCATGCCTTATTCTGCCTCACACTTGCAGTTGCTCATTCACTCCATTTTAGGAATCTGGGGTAAATGTAAAAAGGAGGCATAAAGAGTGAGACATGGGCTGTGAAAAGGGTGGAAGTGAACTGCTGAGAAAGAGATAGAAAAGGAAATCTGTTGGAGTCAGAAATTCTTGGGGTGTCAGGAAAGCAGTTACCATTGGGGTGAGTGTGTTTGGGGGAGCAGGTGGTGGAAAGGAGAGTCTTGGAGAATGGGTAGATGGAGTGGAAAATTGCTATTCCAAAGAACTTAGTCTTCTCTGGTATGAACTTGATGTGTGAACTTCGTGTGGCTGATCAAGTTCAAAAGCCTTTATTTTAAAGGTGATGACTGATTTCTAGCTTTTACCTCAGAACTTTAAGTGGTCATTTTAAAAAAACTGTCACAAGACTATCATGGTGAACACCAGGAGAGGCACCAGGTGTTTCTGTTCATCACCCCATGTAGACCTTAATTATGAGTGTATGTTCCCTTGGAGCAGTACTGACACATATTACACTATATCAAACCAGTCAATGATAATTCTCAAATCTGACTGCAATTTGAACTCATAGGCTATAATCATCATCACTTATTGTATCTCAAATCAGAGCCACCTTCTCACAGAGAAACAGGCTTAGAAGTTTGCAACTTGCATGCTAGCAAATTATAAATAACTGGCAAATATACACAAAACGGAGGCATGTCTCATTGAATACACAGAAAAGTACAGTGAATGACTTTCATGTAGTGAACATTAAATAAATAAAAATTACATATCCTCTAAATGTGTAGAATAAACAGGCAAGAAGGATAAACTTATCTTCATAGGTAACATGCTGTGCAAAATTTCACTGAGCTGAAGGGCTTAGTATGACTAGGTAATATTTCATATTTACCAAGTAATCCTACAGCTGCTAAAGCCTGAATTTATTTTAAATGAGTCTTTCAAAAGCTATGTGTATTTATATTCAACGTTAACTTGCCGGAGTACTGTAGAAAAAACTGTGACCACGAGATGGCAGAATTCCCATTCAAACCTGAGAAGTTTTTAACAGAACTGCACATAGAATTAAAAAAGCTTACCCTGAACTTTGTTTATTTCTGCAACTATAATATGGCACTTCTGATCCAAATTTCCATTTAATTTTGCAAAACATGGGAATTTATGAGAAGGCTGTTGTTGTGTTTCAGCTGTCTTGTGTATTTTTGAGCCATTCTACTCTCCGCCACTGGTAATACTGCTGTTTTTCTGACACATGTATTAAACTATTGGAAATGCTGTTTTAAAACATGAATATATTTCTTCAAAATAACTGGCATCAGCCTATGTTGTTTTAGTAGACTGAGAAATGTGGAGAAGACACAAATTTTCTCAAATTCACGAAAAACATTAATCGAAATATTTCCCATGGATGCTATCCTGCAGACAGTTTGATGAGTATTAAAGAACTTCCATTTTCACATGCATCTGGACCTTTCCTTCTGTAAAGTGGAGAATCCAAGATTCTTTTATTGGACACTTTTCAAAAAATCTCTTTTAGAGATAGTTCATCAAGGTGGGATTTTTAAGAAGGTTTGGTGTTGGCTGACCTCTTTGTCCAGGGAAGCAAGGTTGGCAACTCTATAGTTTTTTTGGGATGGAAATCATAATATTGTGTGTTTCTGTTATGGCTCACTTCCTTTGTTTATACAAATATGCAGAAATCTCAGTTTTCGTTTAAAATAAATTTTTCTAGCCCTGAAGGACTATGGGGGAAAATACTTGGAAAACAGATTTGTAAATGATCTAAGGCACAAAACAAAAAGACCCACATATTTATGATTTAAAAAAATAATTATTTTAAAAGCAGTCAATTATTTTGTGGCCTGACTCATAAGTTTTTTTTTTTTTAATGGTATGATTTAAAGCAGTTATTGACATCAATGAGTTTTGCCATTGACATCCAAAAAATTTAGGCCAAACCTGAGGGTTTTTGAAACCTCCCCAGGTACATTTTTAGAACAAACAGAAATCTTCCTGCCTCATGTTTAACTTAAAAAATAACTACAAGTGCTAATGCACTGATTATAGGTAGAAGAAAATATTTTTTTCTGCAAATACAGGGGGTGTATTTCCCCTTGCAAGGAGGAAACACACTTGTTATACAATAAACAATACAGAGAAAAAGACTTTGAAAATCCATTGTCTGTTCAGTTCTAAAATAGTGAACTTGAAGAATTTACACTAAATTTTTAACTTAAGAAATGACAATGTGGATGCTCAGGTTCTTTTTGATTGTGGACATTTATATCACATATGGTCCTAACTGTAATAATATAAAGAAGAATATTAAGTTCTTTGAGCAGTGCATCACTTGTCTCTACTGTCATCTATACCATGTAAGAACATCTCTAATCTGAGAAAATTCCATGGCTGATATCTTGGTTTATCATTTTAATGTATCCAAAGTGCATGATTATGCATCTGGGAAGATATAAAAAGGGACTTAGTAACAAGCTCTGCGTTAACACCACTTTCATGGTTCTGACCAGTCATTGCAACCCAGCATATATACAAGAAAAAGAACCGTAACTATACTAAAATCTTAGCTCAGATTTTAAACCCAGACAATGATGCTGGACTCAGAACCTCACTAAACAAGTGTCCTTTGTCCTATTAGTTCTTCCTGTGAAAACAGGGTTTCCATTAGCACTTAACTAGCAAATCAGTGCCAAGGAGCACAAAACACAGCTGAGTTCTCTTGTAGTCACTGCTGACTAATCCTCTTTGTACTCACATTGTAATATCATCATTAGTTTCAGTTGCTAGTGACAGGCTTAGTTCCTCTATAGATGCCAGTGTTTACCACAGTAGTATCTGATACGGGTTTTTTTCATAGTACTATGAATGCAAAATAAGTTAGTTTTCCCAGACAGGTCTCTTAAAATCCCTTCAGTGTCTTCATGCAGTCAGAACAACAAACTCATTGGACTGTGACTGATAAATTAATCTTCATAATTTTTCATGGTTTTTAAAAACTGTATTGCTGGAGTATTTTAATATGGGAATTTCAGTAACTGATATATGTTAAGAATCATCAGTAAACTAGGAACTGAGCTGCAACAGGTAAGAAAATGGTTTTGCTTAATATCTTTTATCAAATGTAGTCTTTTGTGATACAGGCCTATTTCAGTCATGGAAATACGAAACTACATTCAGAAACAGTCATAGATATTCATGTATATCTATGTACATGTCTAGATATGTGTATGGACTACCTTTGAATTGTATTTTTCCTTATGGTACTTCTCAGGATTTCCAATAAAATCAGAATCAGAAACAAGAAGAATGTGACTGTTAGAGATACACAAACATACTTATCATCTCTTACATGGTGAGATTTAAAATTAGCCTGTTTTTCTCTGTGCATTCCACACCGCTGATCCAAAATATGGTTAGTCAGAAAAATGAGCTGACATGAGATGTTCCTCAAGGAACTAGTTCATTCCTAAGGAAACTAATGGCATGGGCAACTGCTTTAGAAGAGCGTTAATTCTTGATTCAGGTATCTGCTGAAGAAAGTTGTACTTTATTTAATTCGACATGTGGAAGTCAAAAGTTTATGAGCCTGTATAGGTCATTCTTCTTGTTGACCTTGTTTATTTGCTTCTCTTCTCTCAGTGGAAGAAATATTTACATAATTCTTTCTGGGAACAACAAAAATTTCAGGAACACTTGGAAGATGAATCTTACATTAAACTTCATGATTTAAAACACTATTTCCAAAAGCTGGTCCAGAAGAATACCCAAAGTTTGCATATGATAGGTAGGATGAATTATGATTCCCTGTGATGGCAGTTGCTGCATTTCTACTAAAGTACACAAGGATAAGAGAAAGATTTCACTAGTTAACTGGTAATAGGTGTGAAGATATCCGCATTGCCTGTTTTGAACTGCAGGGAGAAGGTACAGGAAGATCAGGGACAAAAGCTTTAGCATACAAAAGGAGCCATTCCAGAACAGACTAACAGCTTTCTTATGCTATTATTCCATCTGACAATGGCTGTTGCCAGATGCTTTAGAGGAAAGTGCAAGAAACCCTGCAGTGAGCACTTATGAAATATTCTGCCCATAGAGGAAATTTCTTGTTAATCTCTGTCAGCGATGATTGGTTTATATCCTAGAGCATGATGGCTTGAAGGTTAAGTATAAAATAACTTTAGGACTAGTACAACTCGTACTACTGTAAAAGAAGCTGTTTTTTCCTGAGATACTTTAGTTTTATAATGTGATAACAGGCGCTGACCAAACGATGTTAAGCAAGTTCCTTAGAATGTTTTGACATTTATTATAGAGGTTGGATAATGAAGGAGATCTGGGATAAAACCAAGAGATTAAGTCTGTGTGATTTACAAAGAATTCATGAAAACAGGCAGTCTTTTTTTAAATGACTTTTTGCTATCTTACATACGTTTAATGGTAACATGGAAAATCTTACCTAATTTTGCTAGAAACTTTTAGGAAGTCTGTAACCTGTTACATGCCTTCAGATGATTCTTAAGGAGAAGTTTTTTAAGCTTTAATAAACACATTTTTATCAAAAATATTAAAATACTAGCTTTTGCACTGAAAATGCTTTCTGTTCTCTGGTCACGTTCCCAACTTCTGTGAAACCATTGTTTTACTATTCCTGCTAGTCACAGAATATTCTACAGGCAAAGATTGAATTTCCTTGTTTTAAAAGAAGGGAGAAAAGAAAAAAAATCTTCAGGCTTTCTTCTCATATCACGAAGGAGCAAAAAGGCACACATGCAAACATCTTTCCTCCCTTTAAAATCTGTTTTAAAAAAAAGGTGATTGCCTTTTATTTTTCAATCATTCACGGCTTTTTTTTTTTTTTTTTTTTTTTTTTGTGACTTTGTGGTGGAAAAAAAAAAAGGAAGCCTCTAAATAATTTAGACAGTCTAATCTAAATAAGGTCACAAGAAGATCTCTTCTAGATCTAGCAGTGCTGCATGAAGATGTTACTATGCTCAGCACTCTAAAACTATAATCCACCAACTAGAAGCTGCCATTCCCACAGCTCTGCTGGACGAAGGAGTCTGAGAGCTCTGCCTTGTCTGCTTCAGGGAAAGTCAGTTCTCTTTTCAAACTGCCTTCATCAGCGGATTAATACCACTCCATGACACATGGAGTTGTCATACGACCCATTCTGCCAACAAGCTGCAGAACTGGCAGCCTCTTGTGAAGAGACAGGAAGATAACCTGAGCGTTGCTCATATCCTCAATTGTCACTGCTCTTTGCTAGATGAACATTTTTCTGCAGCCTACAGATGAGCTCTGTATGAGCACTCTGCTTAGAACATTTGCTATTATTATGCCTGTGTTTTTGTGCACTGCTTGTGAACTTTTCATCTTCTTGCTAGCCTGGCTACCTTAATCCTGCTGGATATCTTGAACTTAACCCGCTGTTGTATAGTTCAGGTTCTGCATATCCTCAGTGCAGGTTTCAGCCTAAAATTTGCCCTGCATGCCAAAGGAGAAAAACAGGGGAGACAAACAGCTAATGAACCAAACAATCCAAAATTGTTCATGGTTGCAGAATAGTCAAAATTACAGACAATATTCTCTCTACTCACTTTAGATCCAGGCTTTCTCTGAGGTGGCATAGTAATATACAGGAACTAGAGCAGGTAGCAGAAAGTCCTCAGTATTTTAAGTTACGGAGATTTTTTTCTTCTGCTTTATATGTCACTTACACGTCTGAAAGGATTGTAGAGGAAGGTGCAAGTTAGGTAAGGCAATGTCTGAAATCTTTAAATTCTTTCCCCAAGGATAAGACTTCCTAGAAATTTTGCCATAGGTAGTAATCATACTGCAGGTTATTTGTAGACAGTTCGTATCTGAGGGAAGATGAGTTATCCAAGTAGCCAAAAGCACTTCTTGGAAGACTGATGTACATAAGCATGCACACATGGTGTGTAAAACAGTGATATCTATTCCCATGTTATGGGAGCAAGAGGAAAGGAGAGGTGTTAAATACAAAATAGACATCAACAGGCAGTTGGTGTGCTGCTTTGCCTAGTGCTCTTCTAAGGGGAGTTTGGTTATTGAAGGTCTGCTGACTTTGGTACTTGCTGTATTGGGCAGGAATCTGCTGCTGTTCCCAAGGAAATTCTGACTGTATTTTGCAGATTGAAGAGAGTCCTACATGGAATAAAAATAAGATGACCACATAACAGAAAATAGAGAGTGATCTTTATAGAAAGAGCACCCTGTCAAGACTGAGGTGTTCTTACTGGAATATCTAACCTGTTCTAAGACATAGTATTTTTTTTACTCCCCTTTTGTATTTGACTCATTCATTGACACCTTCATCTCACTCATTTGCTTTACTTTTTCATGATCTGTAGCACTTTGAAAGTATGGCTCATCAGTAGGAATATGCACTTGAACAAGCATTTTCAAGATTGAAACTAAGGGCATTATGTTTGCTCAACAGATACCTGATGTTATGTAAATCCCTGTTGGCTTCCAGCTGGACTGATGCTTAGATGTAAATCTGAATGTAAGGACAGTTATTTTTTTTATATCTGTGAGACATATATAAATAATTTATAGTAGGAAGTAATAATAATAATTTTAAATCTTTTTTTTAAATGCACATAATAAGTTCAAATGCAACCCAAATTTGATAAAATAGTAATATTCACATGTGCTTAAAATTGAATGTTATAGATAGAAGAAGCGGTAGTGTGTTAATAAAATTAATAAATGTAAGTGATAAAAACAAACATTAAAAGAAATTGGAGGTCTAACTTAACATTTTTTCTAAGTGATATAAAGTTGAAATGACATTTTAATTTTTTTTTTTTTAGAATTTAGATGCTGTGTATTCTATAGAGAAAACAACTTAGGGAACGTAGACTAAATTAGCATGAATTCATTGGAGGTGTGCCAGCTACTACCTGCTGAAGTTCTGCTCCCAGTTTTACTTTGATAACATAAGGTTAGATGAAATGGGATTTTTGCTTTTTCCTACTAATGGCAATCAATATAACTACACCAGAACATTTACAGTATTTGCATCTTTCTTTAATGGTTAGGGAAAGTCATCAGAAACAGTGACTGGAGAGAAATTAATGACTTGGTAAGGCCTGGCTGCCAACATACCTTCTCATGTTGATCACAAAAATCATTTGCTATCATACTCAGGTGTAGATGAATATCATTTCTAAGTGGATTTTCAGTTTCAGCAAGGCAAAGTTAGTACCTCTAAGTAGGAGGAGTTTGTCTAACATGCATGACTCAGACTTTCGTTCTGGAGTTATTGCTGTAGTAAAAGAAGCTCTGAATCCATTTCTGTTTACATGAGAGCAGGAAGGTTTTCACTGTGTCAATATTGGTCCCTGCTGCTCATGTGTACTAGCACAGATCTGACTCGACTGGAGGTTGATATCAACTGTTTTTCATTTGTACTTTTTGCTGCTGTCATTATGCTGCTTGGTTTTAAAGGACATGAAGTGCTTTTTAGAGACGTCACTTTATGGAGATGATGCTTTAAAGTTGTGGCTTCTTATATATTCATATGCATAAACAAACTGGCATACATAAATCCTGCAACTGGTATCTCTCTGCATTGGACCCTGCCCTTGGCAATCTATCAGTACAGGTTGTAGCTGTTCTAGTAAAGACTTGCAAGATTTTTTTTGTCTTTACCACTATAATTAGAAACTAATAGCAAAGATGGCAGTGGGTTTCACTCACGTGTCATTTATACACATATAATTTCATTGCTTAAAATACAGTTGCTTTAGAGGGGTATGGGCTCTGAATTATTTGTTCTTATTCCCTCCACTTAGTAGCAGAGTCCTGAAATTAAGAGAGCACCCATATGCCTCTTTGGAGCGCAGTGACCAAAGTCTGGAAAATCAAGAATTGATGTAGGTAATGTTTTATTTCTAGAATGGATAGAAGCACTTAAATGAAGAAAAAGGAGTCAAGACTGTAAATAAATTAATAACAGTGCATTGCAGAAAGTCTTAGCAACTTAAAGCAACTTAAAATGGCACCAGAAACAGTTTTCAGATCAGCATAGGTATCAGAGCAGAGCTGCAGTGTGCTCTTTGTGCGTATTGCTAAATAAGCAAAGTCTGCGAAGTCACTGTATGCAATAGTATAGACTGGATTTCCTGAAATCATTCACTTGAGAACAAACCAGGTAAGCTATCTGAGTTTTATTTCTAGTCAGTGTCTCAGTGCTGCTTGGAGTAGCAGCTTCCTTCAAATGTCCCACATTGTCAGGTTTGTATTGATTTAAGAGCTCTGGTGTGCTACTCAAGCAAGACACGTTATAATATCCTTCTGGGAGGAAATAGCCTCAAAGCATCCTGGTAACAATACCTTTATTAATCAGGTGATCAAATATAAAAGGATGAATTTTAACATGTATTGTCAGGCTAATGACCCTGAGTTGCATCCTCTCTAAGTGCAGATGGTGTAGTTCCGTAATATGGATTATTTCTGATTTATATCAACTGAATACTGGCCCATGCTATGTAATGCTACTCTGGCATAAGATAGCTTTGCTCTAACATCTGAGAAAAACCTTAGAAATCATACTCTTTCATAATGTTTGTTGCTAAACAAGTATTGGTAAAGTGTTTTGAATTTCATACCAAAAGTGGTCTTTTGTGAAACATATGCAAATTAACTGTGACTTTCATTAACTGTAACCTCTCTTGGGAAATCTGTGGAAGCCTAGCAATACCAGGTGACAATAACTGCTTTTTTTAAAGGCCAGCCATAGAGTTTTATAGCTTTATTTTTTAACGGAAAAATGACAGTTCATTGAGCTCAAGAGAGAAATACTTAATAAGGCTCAACTGTTTACTGTCAGCTCAGAAAGCATGTGAATACAGTAATCCTGAAAGTTCTTCAGGAGTTGGGGGCTGCTCCCTCAGAACAGCTGTCTTTATTTAAACTCATGCTTATCAGCTGGAGTTCCCAGACTGTTCAAAAATTCTTCATTGTAAAACAAGGAGTCAGTGTCTGGAGGTGCACCTAGAAGCAGATTGCAGAAAAAATGCAGGTTACAGGCTACAGGGGCAATAACAGCTATTCAGTACAGATTGTTAGACAAAGCTGTTTTGAGACTGCCATGAATGATAATGGTGTTCACTGCAAATTAGGATAGACATTTAATTTGGGTAAAAGACTGCTTCACCAAGCATCTATAGGAAAAATACGTTTACAGAGTAGTCATTGCTCTTCTTTTAGTAAGTTTACTTCTTATCAAGTCATTAACACAAAGATCAAAGGCAACCCCCTGTGAAACAAAGTGATGAGCATAAATATAAGAACACGTATAAAAATTTGAATAGACCAGTATACTGGCAGTGACCAGTAGCTAAAGCTTTGAGAGAGAATAACAGAACAGGGCAAGTAGAAAGTAAAACTTTTCCTGCTATTGCTTCTAACTTCTGTCAAACCATAGCTCAGGGACTTTGAGTGTGAAACTTTGTGTGTGTGTGTGTGTGTGTGTGTGTGTGTGTGTGTGTGTGTGTTTGTGTGTGTGTTATATAATAGCCTTTGATGAATTTTTTCTTCCATAAGTTTTTTTAATTGCTTGTTAACCCACCTAAGCTTTTGACATCTCCAACATCCTGTAGTTATGAGTTCTACAGTTTAATTACGTGCTTTGTGAAAAACGTTTCCTTTTGTTTGCTTTAAGCCACTTGATAACTAAGTCTCCTAAGTTCCTTCTCAGTGGGAACCAGGGAACAGTTCTCTGTGTACTTTCTTTATTCCACTCAATATTTTATAGGATTTCATCATATTAATCTCATGGGTGTTTCTTTTCCACCTAGTCTTTTTTCATCTCTCCTTGTTAAATAACAACCTTTTTTCATCCTAGGTACACTTTTCTGTATCTTCTCTAGTTCTCCAGGGTCCACTTTCAGATGTGGGGAAGTAGAACTGCACTCAATATTCAACAAGATTTATTCTTTTCCAACTGTGTCTACTATTCTGCTGCTTTCATGATCTTTTGTGAGAATTGAGCTGAAGCTCGTATAGATGTGTTCATAAAGACTACCAAAACTCTGTTTTGAGTGGACATAGCCAATTTAGACTCATCATAGTAAGAGTTGTTTTATATTAATGGATGTTGATATTTGTTAAATATTTTCTTGTCCAGACACTCATTATTGTGATAACCTTCTGTAACTTGTTGCACCTGGCTTTTGTTTTCATAACCCTAAATAATTTAGCATTGCCAGCAAAATTTGTCACCTCTTCATTAGCATCCCCAGATCCTGCATATAAACTGTGAATAGAAGAGATATCCACATCCTTGTTGGGCTTTTCTGGAAAACTCCTTTCACAGAAGAAATTTTTTAAAAAATTATTATTCATTATTTCTTATCAATTAACAAATCAAGAATCTTAGGGAATATTTTACCTATTATTCCAAGTAACTTACTGTCTATAAGATCCCTTGGTGAGGATCATTGTTAAAAGCTTTCTTAAAATTCAATTACATCAGCCACATCTCCCATGAAACTATGCTCTTGAATTTTTCAAAGAGGTCCAATAGGTTTGTGAGGCACAATAATACACTACAAGAGCTGAGTTAACTTTTTTTATTATATCATATTTATCTGTAGGTCTACTAATTTTTAAACTTTAGTTTCCCCCCTTTTTTTTTCCTGAATAAAGAAGTCAGATTTACTCATGCATATTTTCTTCTAGTCCAGCTGAAACCTGCCAATAGAACCGGCTTACTTTTGTTACTATTGATTCTCTCGGCACTGAGATCACTTTCAGTAGTATTAATCATCTAGCAATTTCATATTTGACTTTCTTTGACTCATAGGTGAATATCATGTCATTGTGGTGATTTGTTACTATTCATTTTATTGATTTGTTCTAAGAATTTTTTGACTGAGAGACCAATTGCAGGTAATTCCTACAATTCTCCCTCTATAAAAAAGGTTCCTATGTGGAAACCAGTCTAATCTCATCTATAGAGAACACCAATATGAAGAATTAATTTAACGGTTCAGTTTTGGCCTTATCTTCTTTTACAGCTCCTCAATCATCTATTGGTCCTACAGAGTCTTTGGCAGACTGCCTGCTTTTGATGCTGAAAAGATTTTATTATTAGTTTTTATATCTTTATAAAAAGTTCTTTAAAATAATTTTTAGGGTTTTTTTATGGCTTTATATTTCACTTTCTAGGCTTACACTCTTTTTTACTTTCCACATTTGCACAAAAATTTTAATTTCTGAAAGGTTCCTTTATACGAAAAACAATTTAATAAAATTCTTTTTTTTAAACCTATTCCACAACCGTTTGTTGTTTTGGTTTTTTGTTGTTGTTGTTGTTTTTGTTTTTTGTTTTTTTTTTAATAGCATCTTCAAAGTTATTTGAATAATTTTATTTTCTCATGACAAAAAGGCAAGGACACATTCTTTTGTGTGATAGTGAACTGTATTGCAAGTGTACCCATGGCATATATAGTTGTACTGATGGCCCTTAACTTCAATACCAGTGTGTTTGAATTTAAGTTTTGTTTTGCTGCTGCTGGAACTACATAGCGTAATTTCTGCATTTTCTCCAAATCTTTGGAGGCACAAAATTAAGATCTGAGGTATGATGCCAGAACTGTTAATTTGGAAAGAAAACCTAAGGACACAGTTTTATAATAATTGTTGTAATCATGCCAAAAGCTAAATTTAATTTTATAAGAAACGCGTTTCTTCATTTCAGGGTGCTGTTTTATTCCAATGAAGTAATATCAAGCATATGATTTTATTACCGTTTCAAAGAAGATCTGTATATGTTCTCACAATTTATATGATTTAAATGGTTTGGAGACCTATTGCTGTTCTGTACTCTGTTTTGTTGTCTTGTAGGCAATCTATAGGAAAGATTATTATTAATGTAAGCAAGTCAACACACATTTACACAGAGAAACTAAGTGTTCTGATGTAATATTGCAAACCTCAGTGTATTCAAGTATACCTAGGACCTCAAGGAGGAAAATGAGTAATTATGTACCTGAGAAATCTGTATTTCCTGGTTTTGACAAAGATAGAATTGATTTTTTTCTTTTCTTTTCTTTTTTTCCCCAGAATGATTTGCTTATTTTACTAGGACTCATGCAGATAGTATATGTGACTGACTTTCTCTTTTTTATGCCGATTTAATTTCTCTCCTGGAGAAAAACATTTTAAACAATTCAGGACTTTGACATAAAGTTTTGTGGTTGCTAATCTATCAGGTCTTATTAATGCAATCTCTGGTAACATGAAATAGAGATGACTTTGCCACTGCCATAGTGATGAATATCTTCAAAATGTTCTGCTTCATTTCCTATTCATTATGTAAATGAAATCATATTTACATAAATGGCAGTGTTCTTCCCCTGGTGTTCAAACTGCCTCTCAATACCATCACAGCCACCTCGCCCACCCACAGATGAACATTCTCCAACAGTCATTACTAACTGCAGAGACATTTCCAATGTCCTTATTGGAAACTTACCACAGACCAAGTCTGGCATATCTGGACACTATTCCACCTCTTGGAGATGAACACCCCACCCCTTTTCAGGTATTGAAATCACCATTCAGTTTCACTATTTCTGTTATGATTTAAATGTCCAGCATTCTCTGTGCCATTGCCCAGGGGGATGCAAACACTGTACCATGATATATGCAAAAAATCAGTCTGCAGACCTTGGTCTTACTACGGACTAGGACAAAGGCAATTATTCATGTTGTATTTTAGTAGCATAACTCAGAAAAATAGCAGAATTTGTTTGATAAAAACATAGTTCACTGGAATCGCATTTAAACAGGCAGCTATTTTCTATCTACAGAACTAAATCCAACTGGAGATATGGAGAATTTATCAGTGCATCCAAATCTAGGATGTGAACATACAGTTTCGTACTTAAGCTCCAGAGTGGTGTCTGGTTACTGCAGAAATTTCTTCCATCTTTTCTAGCCCCCTGCTTTCCTCCATACAATGCATTGGAAGCAAAGGTGGGTTTAAAGGACAATAGTTTGAATAGTTTGCTGAGCAAATGGCAGGCATAGGGCAATGAGAAAAGGGAGGTGCAAGTCCCATTTGTTCCCTGGGTGCTTATGCACCTTTGACCACTGCTAACAGGGTTATTAGTATAGGTTGAATGAGAATTTGTCCACTTTCAGAGTGTCTACTGTGGTAGCTGCACTGTGCAAAGTATTATCTGTTTGGTATATCCCAATCGTTGAAACTTACTTGCTGGGGGATATTCCTTCCTTTTTTGTTCCTTGTTATCTGCATATGTCAATAGAATTTCAGCTTCCTGCCTGCCTGTTCTTACATTTATCATCAGTGGCTGCCGTTTTATAGCAAAACACCTTCATTCAGATAAGGGAATACCTTTTTTTTATTGGTTCAAAAGATGAAGTGGAATTTCCAAGGGGAGGAGGAGACATGCTGCTTGCTTCTAGTTCTCTTTCCACCCACTATAAAAAATATGAGAGGATGTGTTTAGTCCTCTTACCTAAATATCTTGAAGAATTTGAAAAGCAAATGGATTTTGGGCTTAAATTCAGATAATAATGAAACCAAAAACTTTACTACTGATGAGCCACTTTGGACATATGTCAGGTCCCTCCCAGTTTATTTCCAATCTGCGTTAACCTACCTGTGTTACTTCATTTCTGAAGAGGAAGATCTATGGTGGTGGTGATGCTTAAATCAAACAGCTGATACAGCAACATTATTATTTAAAGTGTACCATAAATTTCTAATAAGGATTTGAAGCATCTGTATCTGTCATTGCATTATCACACCTGTATCATTGCAGTTATGGGGCCTAGATTAATTTAGTTCAGTTAGAAGAAGAAAGAAATGAGAAGTTTGTGAATAACCAGAAATAAAATATTTTCTATATTTGCAAATAATGAACATTCATAAACATTGTACAGAGGAGCTCAGTATTGGTATTGACCTAACAGTAATGTGGCTTTATGCAAGCTGTTTGATCCAAACTCTTGCCTGCACTGAAGTGTGACCCAAACTTATTTTTCTAGGCCTTAAAACCATAGCTTTGAAGATGAGTTCCTTAGGTCTATTTTCTTTTTTTACAACTTATCAACCCCCCTACAAATCTTCCTTATCAGAAGGACTGTTTTATCCTATATGGGATAAGATACAGTGCTAAAAAAGAAAGAACAAAGGAATGAATACTTCAGTGTCTCCTGGAAGAAAGCTGCCATGGGTTTTTTGCCACCACATCACATTTACCCCTTATTTTTACAGGTCAATATACATACTGTGAAATAAGATTTATTTCAGTGAGGCTTTACCTGAATGTCTGAACTGGTTAACAAAACAGGCAGTTGTTTTTAAATTTTGTAGTTCCCTTGAAATTTCCAGCATGGTTTTGGTGAAGATCCTCAGTGCCATTAGAATATGTTACTGCAATATTCCATTTTTTGTCCTGCCATGGCCCTTCTGAAGTGACTTTTCCTCCAGACTGCCAAAAAATTATTATATTCCAATGTCCCCTTCAGGCAGTCCTTCTTGTGTTGTGTCCTTGGAAGTTTGGAAAAATCTCCATACCTTAACATTTCTCCTTCACTTGTCTCATTAGCAAGCATTTGGCTGTTGAGAACAATCAGTAGCAGAGATGTTGGGGTAGGCCTAATGCTAGTTGTATGTTTAAAATATCAAAACAGAGCTTTCTAAGCTGCCTAGAAAGTTGAGCTTTTTATATATAATTTCATCAGTCAGTGGAATAATGAAGAAATGCTCATTGGAAAACTGCTAATTTAGTTGTAATTTATTATAATACCAGCCTTAATGATGCCTTCTTTTGTTACTCAGTACAATATTCAGTTTCTCTGATAACACTGCAAATGGTATACAAGTCATTATATTGTCCTGATGAAGAACCATGTAAGCATATTTTCTTCCACACTTATTTGGAGATTGTGTATGTAGGCTTGGAGTTGACTCGCTGTTTGTGGGATGACAAATTAAAGTAGCTAGAGTGTGAACATTTTTGTATCCATTTCTGATTCCTTCAGAACGTCTCTTCAGACTTCTGCAAGTTTTCTGGCAACTATGAATCTTGCCTCACTGCTAGAATTTAACTTTACAATTTGTCTTCTTGTATGTTCAGCTTTCTGGAGGATCAACCTTAGGTGTTTAAAAAGGCCTTTATGCCACTTTCCACCGTAAGCTGACAAAGGGGAGAAAAGGTCCATAGCTATTTAAGATCTGTGTAGAAGGTCTTGAGGGCAATGAGTTGATCCTTCAAATTTTATGTGGCTTTCAGATATTCACAGATGAATATAGGAGAGCTGGAGCACAAAGGAGGAGCTCTATACATAATTCTGAGCTATGCAATGACCAGGCATGCTGGAGGATCTGGGCCAGTACGTTAACAAATATTTCTCCAGGGTGTTGGTTTTGGGTATATGGAAGTCATAAATAATCAGTCATAAAATAATATGACTTGTAGATTTTTTTACCTAATGAATTGAGAATAAGATCTGATGGATTATTATGAAGATTACCACCATAGATATTTACATTCATACAAAGCATTTTTTAAATACAGAACACCTTTATTACCGCTGAAATCTTAGGAATATATAAACTTCCGTAAATGATTTTTCCAAATATAGTGTTTGTTCATTCACAGTTTTAGTGAATCATATGATAAAAGCTTTGATTTAATACTATAGAATGTGCTTCTAGTTTTGCCAAAAATGCAACAAGTAATTTTTCTGTAGAATACTGACTATTTATTATGTGTATATAGTATAACTTTTCCCCTTCTTTCATGTACAGTTAAAGTAATAAGTCACTGTGGAAGGCAAAATAATTTTAAAATTTGGAAAAAAAAAACCCCCAAACCCTTTCTATCTGTAGTTATTCTAATAATTTTGGTTTTTATATCTAATCATGCAGTAGCATCTCACAAACATGAT
Source organism: Buteo buteo (assembly GCF_964188355.1). Taxonomy (NCBI): domain Eukaryota; kingdom Metazoa; phylum Chordata; class Aves; order Accipitriformes; family Accipitridae; genus Buteo; species Buteo buteo. Next base: position 18,031,733 of record NC_134171.1, read on the forward strand.
TATTGTGTTTATCAGTGTGGTATAGATAGTTAACTTCCAATGGTCAATAGATTTTTAATGATAACTCTTTTCTTCCGGGTTTAGCTGTTTTAAACTTTTCATGTCTGTAGACTGATAATATCTTAATATTTGTTTCATTTTGAAGGTGTTGGTGGATTTACTATCACTGAGAAGCAAGTGTGACATAAATGTATTATATACTAACATAATACATCTTCTAATATTACTGTCTATTGATATTTTCCATGATTGTTGGATTAAATTTGAAAAATAAAGCTCTTTGCAAGCAGGACAAGAGCTAAACAGCTGTGATTGTGTTAAGTGTTTCTAAAAATGATCACAGTGCATGGTGCACTGTTATTTCTTTTGTGTTTAAAATTGTGTTAGGCCTATAAAACTCAGTATGTCAAATTTGTCATGAAATAATTTGGAACTTAAGGGGCTGTGTGCCTCAGGGTTATGTGTTACAGAAATGAGAATTTTATTAACATTGGAAAATGGCCACACTGATTCAAGAAAGCTGTATTGTCCTTCTCAATTTGAAATGACATAAAGTATTTTGTTAGGATTTCACTTCAAAGTGTTCAGAATGTACAGTGTCAGCCTGGTATGCAATCACTGCAGGTGTGGGCACAAGCAGAAAAATATCTGGCTCCAGGGATTATGGCCTTGGGTATCAGTGCATTTTCTTGGTGCTCTGTAACATGTGAAAATGTTGATTAGAGTATAGATAATATTGCAAAAGTGTAAAGATCACTTAATGTTTGCTCAGTGCTTTATAAATATAAATGCTTATATAAATTATTATTAAAAATAGTGGATGCATCCTGTGGAATTTTATTTATCTGTGTGTGCACAGAAGATACTAGGAGCTCCAGAGTGCTAACAATGAATTTAACCAAATAGCTTTTTTATTATTATTATTATTATTATTTTTATTACTACAAACATGCTTACAGCAGGCAGCATACAAAGTTTAAATGAATACTTACTATAACCTGATACAAAAAAGATAAGAAGTGCACCATCCTGTCATGGAACTGGACAATGACATGACATTGGAAAGTCCATGACAATGAAAAAGTCAAACCACACTTCCATTAGTGTAAATACTAATGGAATTCTTGATCTGGAAAAGCCTTTTTTGTGCAGCCTTTACTTGTCTCTAAGCAAACATTTAAACGTTTTTCTGATTTACTACTATTCAGAGATTTTATTTAGGATGCTTCTCTGCAGTTACGTGCAGAGAGGTGTATGAGCTCCTGTAATGCTAATTACATGGTTGTCCAGCTTGGGAGACTGTTCAGCTCTGCTCCTCTTTCTGGCTTTCATGCTCAGGTCTCATCCTAACACAGACCTGGGATGTGGCTGAGTGGGCACGTTGGCTGAGAGCTTAGGAACAATCCTGGATCCTGTAGGACTGGTATGCTCTAATTTGCGACATTTTTGGTCACTTTGATTTTAAAATGTATTCTGAAGAGCAGCTGTAAGTTATGTTTTTATTCAGGTATGGCTCAAAATTCCTTCAGGCTAAAGTAGTTTAATCTTCCAGTAAGATACAGGCAAATAATGTTGACATGGTTAATAAAAATGGTTTTAAACCTAAGTTGGAACCTTCTTCTGAGCTCAGAATTAAATACAGCTCAAGTGCAGTTTGCTCTCATCCATAATGGCTAGTTAAACATTGTTATACTCATTTTATTCTGAAGACACCTCTTGTAACATGTTTTAATATAAGTATATCTGGCCTGCAGTATCGGTCAGAAAGCAACTGCTGTTGGCAGTTGTTTCATTTCTAATGTGCAATAACACAGCAGAAGCAATTCAGTGAATCACAGAAGTAGCTTCAGGGAGCCCATAGGCCATAGAACTAATTTCAGCCTGTGAGTAAATAAAAGATGTGAAAATACAGTTCCTACTTTCTCAGTGGAATCAGAATGACAAGGTCAATAGACATGGATTGCTGATCTGTACACATTTACAATATTGGTACTTGTACCGCATAGAGTATAAATATACAAATCCTTCCCACCCTGTCAGTCTAATGAGAATTATGTTGTTTACAAAACAGTGATACAGTACTTCAGAGAAAAGCAACATCACTTGCTTTTGTTTTAATATACAAATAATTTTGATGATTCAAATGAATTGGAATAATTTTGGAATATATCCTGGTAATGGCCATAGAGACTGCTTTTTATTTATTTTCTGATTCAGGGTGACAAAAATATCAGGATTTGTAGTGAAGTTGCCAGTATGAAGGTAAGAAATAAAATATTCCATCCATTTCCCCATTTTTACTGTGTTTTAGTGATAGTTTATTTATAAAAAAATATTTCACAACATTAGGAAAAAATGGGGGGGGAAAAAAAGCCCAAGAAATTAAATGAAAAAAATCAGGTTTGTGGAGTTCTGGTGCCAGTTGCTGTCTGAGTTATGAGAGTTAGCTGGAATGTGTAGTAATATTTTCTTTGGTGGCCATTTTCCAGCTATATGAGATTAGAATATCTTTCTTTTTTTTAACAACCTGAGAATTTTAATATTCTGAGTATGTAAGTTGTAACAGTGCATCTAATATAACACAGCTGGAGCCATGAGATTTGCAATTGGCCTGAATTTTGTCCTAGGTTATCATTTTGTTCCGTTCCTACATCAATGAGTCTTTTCTCCTTGGTGAGAGAACAGTCCTTTCCTCCTCTTCACAGCTCCCAAACAAAGACAAAACTTTTCTGCCCAGCAAAAAGAACAGGCAAAAGCCATTCAGACCAATTAATTCATACAGCCCCCGCATATTTACTGGCAGTGATTTCTGTTTCTAATTTATCTAGGCAATTAACTTAACAACCCTACTGTCTCCTCCCTTGCCCCACATATCTTGCTATCTGTTTAGACACTGAAACCTGTGCAAAGTCCGACAACAATGAAATCAAGAAATTAGATTGTAATAAGTTACAACCTCTACACTTGACCTATATTACCTAACTGTTTGATAATGTCATTTAATTGCATTTCTCTGATGAAATCTTGTGACAGGACTACTTATTAGCATTGACTATCTTGGAAATCAATCTTTAGTGCTTATGAGACACCTTTTGATGGATTTGAAATGAAAATCTATGCCATTACAGTATATATCACACAGAGAGCTCCTGTAACTGTCCAAAATTTTACATGTCATACACTTTGTATCATCTTCAATTGACTTAATAATTAATTTTTTCCTCCTGCCTCACTGGATGAAGATTCTCTGCAGTTTAGTAAAGCTCATGAAGTGAAAGGAGCTGTTGTCTGTATAATGTCTGCCTGCTTTACTGCAGAAATGGGTAGATTTGCCATGACTGAAGGAGAAATCCAGTGGAACAGAAAGGAAATCTTCAGTGTTGAAGCAAATGAATATGCTGCTGTGAAAAAAATAAATTCTAACTATGGATTTTTGCAATGGTAAGTGAGCCAATTAAACCAAAATCATCACATATTAATTTTCATTTTCTAGAACATGTCATGTTTGCTTTGAAAACATTCTATCTTGCACTCTCAGCTACAGCTAAATCCAAGGAACTTCTACCTTAAAAATATATGGTGCTATCTAAGGTTCAGTACTGTGAGAAAATCAGATATAGGTATGTCAGAATAGGCATTTGATGTAATGGATGCTTTTACCTTACATTTTCTCACTTCCCTATTTGTTAATTGGAGAGTATAATCCTCTTTTCTCACAGGATTGTGCAACAATACATTAATTAAGGTTTGGAAAGCATTCAGATTCTAGAGTACTGAGACCCTGACTGAAAAGCCCTTGAGAAAATGAGTGATTCGGTCCACAAGGAGGATTTGAATACTGTCCATTAAATAAGGCCTATAGATACATATTGAAAAGCACAGAGAAAGTATTGAAGAACTGCATGTCAAGTAACCACTGTCTGTCTGCTGTTCTGTGCAAAGTTATAGTATGTGATTCCAATCCATATACAACACAATGGGTTTGCAGCTTGCAAAGAGGGATGTGTATGGGTGAGTTTGTGTGAAAATGTAAACTCTTGACAATTGGATAACCAGTTTAAAGAATTTTTTGAAAACAAGCAAACAACAAAACAGAAACTTTAACTGAACTGTAAGAGCTAGAAAGGCAGAAACTAACTGAAATATTGTCACTATCAAACCATGAATTAGAAAAAACCCCAAAACTGTTCTGAAGTTATCTTCCAAGATTTCTATGGTTATATGATGATAATTACTTTCTGTTTCCTTTTTTTTTTTTTCTCTTCTTCTGTACCTGTGTGGAAGACCATCAGAAATAATAAAGGAAATGTATTCTTTTGCCTTCCCTCTAATGAAGCTGTCAGGCAGTTACTTAAGTAAGTTTAAGCATGTGAGTGATCTGGAAGGCTTCAGCAGAACGGCATACATCCTTAAGGTTAAACATATGTTTTAGTGTTGCCTTGTAGATGACATCCAGGAAAACCTAAATGCTCGGATGAAGAATGATTTGAGCTAATACGATATTCCACAAAGTGCTGTGAGTTTTCTTGTAGGGTCTTTGTGGAGAAAAGAGCCTACAGCTGTGTTTCTAAGAGCTGCTCCGCACAGGTAGAGAAAGGCAGTTCCCAAACAGAATCAATTTGCTTGGGCAAAGCCATAAGCTTCCTCTCAGTTTCCATTGCAGCCCAGGGAGAACTCACTTGAATTTCACACAAAAATAGAATTGCTTTACATCTGTGTTATATACAAGACACTGGAGTTGTTCTTTTATTCATTACGTTAAATATGTGATCTCCAAGTTATCAGGTGTACACTGTGAGCTGATAGCTGTTTTCTGTTTTTCAGCACATTAAGTGTGTTATTTTTTAAATATACTGGACTTGATTCTATTGTCATTGACTTTCAAAGAAAAACTTCCAAATTATTATAATGATTACAAAGAGGCTTGAGAAAAGTTCTCCATAACTTCTCAGTTGCAAATAGGATAGCATCAAATGCAGTTATAGTGTATGTTGTTCAACTGTATCTAATTCAATCATTGATTAACTACTATGGGGACTGATAGGAGCTCTATTATTATTAAGAATTTACAATTTTTTGAGAAATGATAGGATACAAGGTTTGTAAGGAAGAGGTACCAGATTGCAATTGCCTAACAACTGATTTGATTAATTCAGTAAACCTAACCTGTACATTTGAATAAGTCACATGTGAAATCAAGGCTTGTAAGATGATCATGAGCCTTATATTGTTATTTACCTACCATGTACACTAGTCAGAAAAGACACACACCATTTTTAGCGCTGAAAGAGAAAATTAAAAGTGCTTTTTTCAACTGTTCTTGAACTCTTAAGAGGGAACAGTGGTGTCAATACAGTTACTGGAGTTACAGGTTAGATTTTCAATGCACAATATTTAAAAAATGAAACCCAAAATACATTTGTAGATAGAGATACATCCAAAGTCCTGCAGAGCTTCCCCAAGATGATGGAATAAAAAGAAATGTCACTATTAGAGGAGGTTGTCCTCTGCCCTTAAGCGTAAATGGAGTGAAGATGTCAGCTCACATTCTGCCTTCTCTGTGACTCCAGATATAGAACAACAGCACTGTGGCTAGGCTTTCAATCTCTGTTTTTATAAAAGTGTCAACTTTTGTTTCAAATGCACCAGTTCTTATTTTTGCTTTCGCATTCACCCATGATAGTTCACCAGTCAGTTTAAGAAAAAACAGTTTTAAGAATTCATGCCTTGGTGATATGAACACCTGAGCTCCCTTGTATGTTTCAATGCAGGAGCTAACGAGTGAAGACGGGTGATTTGTAGTGTAGATAATACACAGTTGGGTACCCCAGACGTGTGTCTATTCCTTTGTCAATGATGGTAACAAAAGGCAGGCATGCTGAGTAGTCAACCAGTGATATAAAATATTTGTCAAATGGATAGGTTTATTGGAAAGAAAATACTATTTTTACTTCTCTATTAATAAAATGAACAGGTAAATAAAAATTACAGCTGACTGTATTGGGCACCTTTCCTATGAAATTTAATAATGATTTGCTTTGAATTGAAAATGGGAGGCCTAATCTTTCTTTCATTCACATTAAGTTATGTTTAGCTTTCTCTGGAAATGTCTGTGGACCTGAATTTCCCAAAGCTATATTTATGTTTTTAATGTAAGTGAGCCTTAAGTCCTGAGTTTTGGAGATTAGTGGATTTATGTGGGGTGAATATAACAAGTGTTCTTATCTTAGTATCTGCAGAGTATATTGACAAGTCATACTTTGATATGAGGACAATTTCTCAGTTATAGTACAAGTAAAGCATTAATATAATAATACATTTGATTGTAAACATTTACATCAGAAGTATATAGTGTTAAAAAGGCTAAAAACATAATTTCAAATGACTTTTACTCTTCCTTTCCTCTCTTTCAAAGTTTAAGAAATAATATATAACACAAAGCCTGTGAACTTTCAACTGTTACAGAGAAGAAGACCAAGGGAAATTAAGGAATGACTGTAAAAATACTACTGTAAGAAGAGCAAGAGCCCATAAATGCCCAGAACACTGGCACCAGTGTGTGTAGTCCAGAAGCAGCAGTGCTCAAAAAGCAATTCGAAAGATATAAAACTCATCCCTGTTTCAAAACTTGATCTTCAGAAGAGAAATTTAAAAAATGTGCTTTCAGATTGAATACTTCATTGGCATTGTTTCCATCTCTCTATCATTCAGACAGAATTTATTTCCTTGTGTTTCAAGTCTATGAAAACCAGAAACATCACTGTGTCGGATTAAAAATTGTTGAATGAAAGAGACTGTGCCTTTCACAAGATAAGAATCAGGAGTGAATTAGCTAACTGCAGGAAGGACCTAGACTGCTATCAATTAATCTACTGAGATTTTGCTTATTTTTAATATTTGGAGTAACATTTTTCTTCTAGTTTTCAATAGAAGATTTGTTTAACAGAACATGATGCATTACTTATACTGCATTTCCAGTCTTATACACTAATTGTAATCACCATGTGATGAGAGTTCATGGCTTGTTAGGCTCTCGTGAGGGTAGAGGAAAGAAAACAAACTGTTATAAGAAACAATTTAGAAGGCTGATAGGCTTAGCTCTCTAGGTAGGAATAATTTTCCACCCAATACACAGTTGGGACACATATGCAAAGAGGGGACACTGGGGAAAAAAAAAGGCAGACAATTCCATAGCAGATTTTAGTGCATCTATCACCACTATTTCATTCATACTGCTTGTTTGTGGTTCAGGAAAAACACACTATAGGAATTTGAAAAGGAAAGACTTCATTACAAATGTTCTGAAAGCCAGACTCTGCATTGCTTTGAAGTGCTAACTACCTTTAGCTAAAACAACATTAGACCACTTAGGAAAATATTTGTGATATTTACATATGCCTCTAACAGATGAATGCATTATCCATGAATATAGCTATGTTAGTGAATTCCTAATGACAGGTTGTTTAAACCACACTAAAACTGTCTCCAGTCTGAAGACTGATGATACAAGTAAGGCAAAGGGGCATCAGACACAGAGCTTTCTCAGTAGATGAAGCTCTTTCCTTTCTATTGTCTGTGGTACTCTGTGATAACCCAGCTGCTATGATGTCAGGAACATACGCTAAACTATTTCTTAAAAATAGAGCAAGTTTTGAATGGTGGCACGTGTGCTGTATCTAAGACTACTGGCTCTTTCCTGACTAATCTTTTCACTTTCTAACTACCTGTCTGCAAGGCTTTGTATTTGCTGACTGCTTGAGATCTTCTCTAGTCTTCAGGCTTCTGGACAGCTTGGTGTACTTTATAAAAGAAAAGAAAAGGTATTGTTTTCCCATTCATGTTGCTATCTGTGGCGTCGTTCACGGTAGATGGTCACCTGAGTGAACATGAGGAAAGAGTGAGGATCAGTTTCTTACTTCAGTTAGTAGAAAAGGGGTGTAGGGCATCTAAGTCATGAACATTTTGTAGCAATGACCTTTTCTGCATGCCACCAGTGTTTGCTGTGCTTCCAAGCTATTGTCTGCAACGTCCATTCTGTAAGGGACGTTACAGCTGGAGTCTGTGAAACTGTTGTGTTGAAAACTGTCTGGGTCACAAACCTTTTCAGGGTGTACATTTTTTGTAATATTTTACTCCTAACAAGCCAGATTACATTCACAACAAAAAAAGTAGAAAAAAAAGTATTACCCCAAGCATGGGCAAATGTACTAGAGAAGCAATATAAATAAAGTGAATACATGGGACCCAATCTCCAGCATAAACTGTACTATTTTTGTAGAAACCATGTCTAAAAATAGCTTGAATAGAAATATAGTGGTACTTCTACAGAATGGTTACTAGTACCAACAGATCATTGTATTTAAGGAAACTCATATTTTACACTTTGTGTAAAATCCCTGTGCCTTCAGACTTGCACATTCTGTAGGGAGTCCCATCCGATATACATGAATACCCACCCGTGCAATCAGTTCCCTAGTCTGGAAAAACATGTGTCCTCCTTTGTTCTTCTTAGTAACTAGTTCCTTCCCTCTCCTGACAGCCCCCAGATTTTTAAAGCTATACTGTTTGGAAGGAGGACTAGCCATGGATTTTGATTCACATTGAATTTGAAAGACGGGATTCTTGACAGTACCCCTAGCACAAACAACATTAGGGTATGGAGTCTTCAGTTCAGCACTGCACTGACTCAGAGGGAAGCACGTCAATTATTGAGTTGCCAGAACCACCTCCTGCACTATCTGATTTTGCTTTGAAATGGTCTCCTCTTCAATGTCTGGTATTGCTTACCTTATGAAATCTGACAGGATCACAGCCTAAGATAGTACAGCTACAGGCCTGTTTTGCATTACTTAAACAGTGCAGTGGACATAAGGTTTCCTGCCACAAGGGGAGATTTTCAAAGGCAATTTGAAATTAACTCTCATGGAAAATCAAGAGGAAGAATGATCAGTGTCAATACATTTCTGTAGTTTAACTTACATAATAAGTGCTATTTCTGTGAGCAGGCTTGGTCTTAAAATACTAACAGAGTTTTCTTTCGGGAAACCTCACTTACATCAATGCTGCCTCATTAGCAAGAGGCAAATCTCTTGAACTTCTGTCTGGTTATGACTCTGACAGATTCATTCTGTTCCTTGCTGTTCTTTGGATTCCAAATTTCTCTCGAGATAACATCTAATTGCAAAGTTAATTGTCTAAGATAATAAAGCTTCCCAAAATCATCTTTTTCTGTGTGGCAGCATTGCTATGCAAATGATTTTGCCAAAGTGTTCATGTCTCATCAGAGAGTACCGTCCTTTAAACAACAGTATTATGCTGTCTAGAAAAAATGTGAAGTAGTGCTTATGGATTATTGTAGGCAATTTGATCCAGGAAGATGTCAAGAAGAAACATTTTAAAATATTAAATTCCGAAATAACATAGAGTGCACTGATGATTCAGTATCAGTATACATATTTCAAGTGTCAGTATGGCACACTGCTGAAGATTGCAATACCTCTTTTGGAGTGCTAAGTTTTGATTTTGAAAGATGTAAGACTTAAGATTAAATTCATAAGGTATATTCATTTTTCTCCTTTATTAGTTAGTAAACTCAAGAAGCCATGATTCTGCTGGTTGTGGCACTACAGATTCAGAGCATTTCATCAGAAGCTTGCGAAATATACATAGTTAGAAGGCCAGACAGTACATTTGTGTCACAGCTGCATGTCTAAGATGCACAAATGCACATGTGATATGTGTACATTTGCATAAAGGATGTGTGAGCACATGTCTAAAACAGAATAAAATATAACTTTGAACTCTTTGTTCTCAGTGTCTGTAGTTTCACTCTGTTCTCATTGATGTTGAAGATGCTCTGGTGCTTAATCAAGCCAGGGGTTGCTAGGCATGCGTTCAGTTTTAATATCCAAGAGTAGCACCTCAGTGTGACAAATCTACTGCAAAGGATTATAAGTTTTTACCAATTTCCTGAATACTGCTAGGTGGGTTGACATTAAAAACATCTTCTACAACTACATGGATACTGACAAGTGACAGCTCTAGGTTAATACTGAGAGAAAAGGGAAGGTCACTTGCCTTAGTTATCGTGCTATTGAAGTAAATAGCAGGCAGAGCACCTTTGAAAATGGTCCTTTTGTATTGCATTTGTTTGTCTATTTTCATAGGGCATTATAGAAGAGCTGCCATGCAATTTCACCTTTGATATAATTTCAGATCCTTTTCTCCAGCCTGCATTTAGCTGATTCTTTTTGTGCTCTGTTTGGCACTGGGTTTCTCTACTTTACCTGTCACATCTAGATACCTGTCTATTCACTGCAAATGGTCACTAATATGAACTACAGTTTTCTGTATGCTGTCACTGTTCTTGCATGAAGCAAAAAAGCTAATGAGAGACACCATCACCACCCTTTATGCTCAACTGCATCTTTATTTTGATGTTTTAGACAACGACGGATTTTTGCAAAAAATAGGATTAAAGGATGTTTTGAATTTTCTAGGCCTCTTCTCAGTAAGGTGACTGCTTCACCAGTAGCACAGCAGAGTTCCCAAACCAGACACTCTGCAGTGGTTACTTTCTTCTATGCTTTCCATTTAGCTCTTATTTGGAAAAATCTATTTTGTCTTTCTTTTTTTTTTTTTTCTGTGTAATTCTCTGTAGATCTATAACACATGGAAAATATGGGTTCTCTCAACATCTTAGCTCTTGAGTACATCTTCGTGTCAATTATTGAGCGATCATATGACTACATCGCTGACTGCTCATTGCTCAGAGTCCAAAATGTGTACATTTTGATAAAGTCTTACATCTTTGTGAAATATTGATTTCTGGGATCTTTAATGTCCATCTGTATCAAAAGAATTGGGCAAATTTAATTCCCAGAAAACTTCAGTAACTTTAGACAAGTTAACACCAATGTAATTTGGCTAATACTATGCACACTAAATATTCAAAGTTTTCTTTCTATATTTTCAGGTACGAGTCTAGAATGCCATTGTTTTCCCTATCTTGGTACACTGACTTCATAAACCCTGTTATGAAATGCTTGTTTTCTGCTCATCATCCTGGTCTCTGCTCCTCATGGAGCTCTCACTGGTATTTTCCACATCCTTCTTCAAATGTGGACCACAAATTTCAACACAGAGGTAGTTTCCTCTGCTAAATTGTATCAGAGGTAAAACTTTTCCTACTGCTACTTGGTGTTCTTCAGGTTATGCTCACAAATGTTACATTAGCTTTCTTTGCCGCAGATTGCTCTGACGGCTATGCTGATGTAATTATCTACAGTGACCCATATGTCTTCCTTTGAATCACTGCTTTCCAAGACAATTTTAACCATTCTTTAGGTATAGCTTGCATTCTTGGTTTCCAGATGGACAACCTTGAATTTGGCTGTATTAAGATTTCTTTAACCAAGTAATTCAGCTCATTATTTATGACCCACTGTACAGCCAAATTTCTGCCATATGTCCAGCCTCCTTTTGGCTTCATTTACTTCAGGCTTGAAACTGATGAACATTTTACTCAATTTTCATTAACTAGCATTTAATTTTTGACAGAAAGTTTTATTAATTCTGTTCAGTAAACATCCATTCCTAGTCTTTGGTCAGGGTAAAATAATAATAATAATACCATGTGTCTTGTCCATAAGTGTGTGTCAGCTGTGGAACGCAAATGATAATATTGTGTGACATAGTCATATTAATAGTTTTTCACTGGCTATGTTCTTGCACCAAATATACAATTTGGATATGAAAAATTAGCTGGAAAATAAAGATGTTGATTTTGGTGAAGTTTCACCAAGGTTACAATAAAGAAAAAAATGTGAGCAATATGATTTGTATAAAATCAGTAGATGGAATCAATTCAACATATAAATTATGTTCAATGTCTGTATGCATGTTATCACTGGAGCAACTACTCCAAATTGGCTTGGACAGAAATGCTCTCATATGAAGAGGGAACAAAAAACTTCCCATGCTTAACAACAGGAATGATTTTAATTATTCTCATTGCTCTGCAAAAGGCTATTAGAAAAACCCCAAAAGAACTTTACACGTGAATCAGACAACAGCCAGAACAGAAATAAGATCAGGAAAAAAAAAAGGAGCAAAATGATAGTAAGGTTGGAGAAATGGACATTATGTAGAAGACAATACAAAATGCACAGTCAGAAAGCAAAATCAAAGATGCAGTCACCTCAAAAGCACACAAGGCTCATCGAAGTTACCTGTTTGAACTTTTCTTAGTTTTTAAAATGGGAAGTTTTGTGATATATGTATGGGCTGTCTGCCTAATTTGCTCTAGAATATTTCCTATCATTCCAATCTTTACATAGTGTTGCCAAGCAGGAAGCGCAGGGTCCTAAATCAGTGTAGTTTACCTTTCTTTTAAAAAGATGCCTGCAACTATAGGCAATGCAGTTTCCCACTATATATATGCACACATATAGGTACTTATGTGTATTACTAATGTTTAGATCATTTACCTAGAAGCAGAAATCTTGAAAGGATTTTCTGACTCATCATGAGAGGTTTGCTGTCAGTGTTTCCCTTCACAGTAGACTAATCATCAAATTATAAAATAGTCAAAAGGAAAGCAGCCTCTAACATATGAGTTCTTAACCCAATATACTGTATCTAGACCAATAATGGCTAGCAACATAGAGGGATCCTCCCATGGTATACTTCTAGCGGTCTGGAAGATTGCATTTCAAAGGTTATATTTAATAACCACCAGTAAATGTAAAATAATCCATGACTTTGCCTAACCCTGTTTTGAAGCAGTTTGCCCTTTCGGCCTCTACAACATCTTGTTACTAGGAGTTCTACTACTGAACTATATGAATTGTGATTTGATTGATACGCACACAATATTTTCACTTAAGGTGTACCTTGTTCTTTTAATGCAAGAAATACACTGAGTCAGTATTATTTCTTATTCTCTGTACTATATCATTCACTACTTAATCTCTTACAATGTACTTAGCTCCTGGTGTTCTCTCTCTTCCAAGTTAACTTGTCTGGATGACTTGGTCCTCCTTTGTACAGAATGTAAAATACATATGTGCACACCAGGGTATGTCATTTAGACGTTTAGGGAGTTTTCAGGCAGGTGCCAACTGACTTCAGAGTTTTCCTAAGACTGGTAGTCACAGAAATCGGGACTTCTGTGGTCATTTTCTTAGACTTAGTTAAAGAGCATCCGGTTAAGTTTGGAATTGACACAGACCTCCCATATGTAAAGACACAAAGCAATAAGAAGGAGCAAATACTTTATGTCTGATGTTAGTTCTACTACCCTGTGCATATTATTTTCTGTAAGAAAAGAGGAATTCCATCTTTTCTTGAGCTTTGTCAGCTTATGTTTCTGAGGTCTTTGCTCAGTGTTTCAAATGAAAGCTAGAATGGTTGGTTGCTGTTCTAACAGTGGGATTATTGCCCTGCAGTTCTCTACACACTGTCTCAAGATCTTTTTCCTTTCTCTTTTTTACCCAACTATTTTTATCCTTTGTTAATGCTGCAAGTCTTCATTATGCTTTTTAAATCTTCTTTCCTTCTACAGTGCTCCTTTTGTTATGTTATATATAATGGGTCAAAATGATCTCTGGAACAAAGCCACAGTATTAAACCAGGAATTAATATGGACCAGTATTCTTAGGCTGAAAAATGCTCACAGTCATTTGAACACCAAAGATAAGAGAGAAAGGCATATTTCTAAAATCTTTGCAAAGGAAGGAGACAGGACTGCTGTTGAAGGGAGTTTCAACTGAGCACAGAAACAGACTGAATGCAATCAATCAAAAAAGATTTATTCAGGAGTCATAAATTAGGCTCTACCTTAGATTCCTTCCGTCTCCCTTTCTTATATATCATCTCTTGTCCTGACATTCAGTCTGAAGTATTTCCTCCAGTGAGTAAAGAAAGATTTTCCAAACTCAAGAGTCCAATTAGGAAAAATGTTCCCCTGCCTTTCAGCCTTGAATTATCTGAACCAGTTCCCTCCAGAGCACCCTCTACAATGGAGGCATTTATAACTGAAAGTATCTCAGTAGGAAAGGGTACTCACATATTGTATGAAAAATTGAAAACTACAGACTGAAAACAGGCACAGCTTGAGTGCTGCAGTATACCTGCTTTGTGTCTGTTTTATGACTGAGGCAGTATTCAACAATTGTGAAGAAAAGACAGGCTAAAGATGGGCTGAAAAGTTTGATAAAAAGTAAGAAAAGTGGTTCCAGACCAGCTGCTATGAGAAGGGTCCACAGTTACAAGTGCTCATTCCAATTTTCAGTAAGGAATTACTTCAGCAGCTTTTGTTTTAAGGATTCCCTAGGCTTTTGAAACTGCCTCCTTCACTGGCACTTCCAGTTCCTGCAACAGCTCCTGTTCTGTGAGTTAGCTGGCATCTCCTGGTCTGTAAAGGGAAGATTTAAAAAATAACAATCTTTAGCCTCTTTCCCTCCATTGTCAAGGTTTTGTCAACAGTCACAAGAGGTAGAAACATTCTCAATTGCTTGTTCATCATGCTGTGATGAATGGGTCTCTTAGCTGTGCTGGCACAAATGTTTGTGCACCCACATGGTCAGCTTGTGGCAAATTGATTTGGCTTTGAAAACACTTTTCTCTCTCTCCTTCTCTCTCTCTTTTTCCCCAAGTAAACTTTAAGCCAGAGCAATTGCCCAGATTTGCTCTCAGCAGAGGCATAGAAGTGGTTCACTGGAAGAACTGAAAGGTTAATATGGTGCACAGACAGGAGTGGGTAACATCAGAGAAGCCAATATTGCTACTGAAACCACAGCCTGAGACACCAAGAACTGATGCTTTATAAATGACACCAAAGGTTGGAAACACATACCCCATGTATTTTAATTACATGACATATAATTTAACTGTCTGTTGGAGGTTGTGAGCACATGCTGGAGACATATCACTGTATATTTACCCTGTTTTCAGAGACAGGTTTCTAGGCTCAATAGACATATGCTGTAGTTGTTCCAGAGTGCCTTATAGGTCCTTCTTTAAACATGGTATTTCTGTCTAATTATCAATTAAAATAACTAGGCAAGATCTGACTTTGTTATTTCCTTTCAGTTTGTCTGTGCTATTGGTATTCTCCACCTTTCCCATCACTGTAAGTTCATTTGTTTTCCTTGTGACAGCTGATGTCAAGCTGATCTGTATTTATCATCTCACCTTCAATATTTGCTGGGATGTGCCACAATTAGAGCAGCTGACATTTTGCTGTAGGCAGAACAGGAATTATATTGTGTGCGTTCTCTGTGGGTTACTCGTCTGGCTACCCTTTACAAACACAGAGTCATTTCGATTCATTGCTAGGCAGTTCCGTATTCTGTGTTGACCAACACACCATTCATTTTGGGTCCTGGGTGTGGTTCCTGCTCCTCCATATCACAAAGAGGTAATGTGGCTGGGGCAGTAGAGAGATAGTGGTGATGAAAGTTAGAAGGGGCAAGATGATAGAAAGCTAAATCAGAAACTGAGCAATGACTAAGACCATTTCTGGCTGGTCAAAATGTTGTGATACACAGCTCTCTGAATTGGTGAGAGGTTGATGGTTGCAGCAATGTCTGAATGATGCACCCCTGATCCAGGCAGACCCTAAAGGTCTGAGTAGAGTAGCTGGGCTGAGCACAAAATAAGAAGGACAACAAAACCAAAATCATGTTTTTATAACTTCCAAGTAGCTTTGGATAAGCATCTGAACTTAAAGTTCACCTGAACTTTTAGTGTTGACCCTTGACTGGTTTAAACACATCATCAGTGTATTTGCAACACTGCCAGATCCACTGTCCAGTCACATTGTGTCACATGGAGTTTTGTGCCATCAGGTATTGTAGATAGAGCTATGCCATGTCAATGTCTGATGGAAGAAGGCAGAATGCAGAACAGTAGTAGGAAAAATGCTCAGCATGTTAGCATCTTCATGAACCAAGTAAAAATCAGGATACAGGTACCTAAGTTTCTTACATGAAATATCTCTGGTTGAGGAAGCAGATACATTTTCATGTTTCATTTCTTTACAATATATTTGGAAGCACCTCTGCTCTGTTTGAACTGCTGCAGCACTGGTTATCTAATGATGATTTAATGAGGTGGTAGAGGATCAGTTGGCATTGTGGCTGCTAACAAAGTGGCTCTCAGCAAAGTCTCCGGCTCAGCAGGTTAGAGAATGGAGTCCACAACCTCAGCTATCAAAAACTGGTTACCGTAATAAATGAATGGTCTCTCCAGCCTTTAAGGTGCAGTGCTGTCTTAACCTCTGGATATCCTGCTCACCTTTGCAGTTGTTGTTTGTATTCATTTAGCTTGGCTAAGCATTTAGTCACAATTTCTTCCTCAATTGTTTCTCCAGAGCACCTGTAACATCTTATCTTCCTTGAAAACATATAAAGACTCTAAATTTTGCTTCAGGCTGTTTTCAAGAAAAGTTGTATTGCTTGCGTGAAATGAATCAATTCAAGTATTTAGTCTGTGTACATACTGTGCAGAGAGGATAAAAGCCACACATGAAACCTATTTATGTACATGGGCAACATCTTTCAGAAAGCAGGCTAAAATCTTGAACTCTGACTGAGTTAGACACCAATATTTACTGTCTGAAATTATATTTTCAGTTTCCTTTGAAAAAAGGAAATTCAGGTGCAAAGCAAAAATGCTGTAAGCTATTGCTAGCCACAGCTGGGGAGAACTTAGGGACAGACAATGAAGTCAATAGTTAGAGAGAACAATGGTCATTTTCATCTCTCTCCTAACATTTAGAACTCTATGGAGGTTTTTGTGTTTTGTTTTTTTTTTTTTTTTTTTTAATAAAACAAGGGCTTATAGAGAGAAAAAATATCTTCTGTTGAAATAATTGTTAGAATTATGCACAGAAGTGCTTCATGTCTGCAGCACAAGCAGCAAATTTCAAAATGAGTACAGGTTGAGAACAATTGCTGCAAATTTAACTTAATTATGATAATTTGCTGGTTTGTTTGTGTTTAGTGCTTAAGGTGACATTCAAAAGCGTGTTAAATGGCAAACAAGCATAGGTAAACTTGAAGGTGTATTGTGCCATTGTGAATTAAGAGTATTTAATTAAGAATTTATTAAGAAATTAAGAATAATGCATCCTTCAAGTACCCCACAGAGGTTAGATAAACTAGAGTATCTGGGGCTAGTTAATTTAATTGTATTCTCACTGCACATAAACTCAGTCTTATTCTCAACATCTCACTTTATTGATTCTAGAGGGGCAGGCAGATTTCAGTGGGTTCAAGTGGACTTACACTCCAGATTTGGTCATAAGCTTAACACTAAGGGTAAACATTATACATTAAGTCTCCCCAGGTTGTTCAACCTAACCTAAGAAATAAATCCCTCGTTTTGCTTTCCCAGTGCACATTTTTATAGACTTCTAATTAATCATTTTTGGCATATAACTTCTTGTACATTTTAGCCTTTCTTTTTGGTGGGCTTTGCTTGTTGTCTTGTTCATTGTGTGCTTCAACAATCAACAAAAATTGGGTTTGTTTGCTGCCTATTTCAGATTTATTGGTACATGTACAGAAAATGAGAATTTTGTTCCTCAAACAAAAAGTAAGATTTCAACAATTGGTTCATCCATTATTAAGAAAAAAACCTAGATTTCTTGAGAAAATAAACCATTCCATGATAGCTAAGGTATTAATGCCTAGTGGTCTTCTGAAAGGATGCTGGAGACTCAAAGCAGTAATAGTGTTTTGTGGTCTAAATATATACATGGGGCAAGGTTTGTCAGGAGAACTACTATCTTGTAGCAAGTCAGCATATAGACTTACAGTAGCAGACAATCATCACAACATCACTCTTGTTGGCCCACTGTCTAACCCCAAGCCATAGGCTCTCAACTGGCTCATCACATGTCCCTAGGCAGGGCACCATGCATCCCTGCTGCTCTGTCACATATAGGGCGACTGCTCATCCTTGCCATTCTGGCCTGTGTTTCCGAAACTGCCTGTATCCAGCTATGGCAACACTCCAGCTGTGCAAGCCATCCCACCACATCTCTGTGATCCCGAAGAGATCGTAGTCCTGCAGTCGCAGGCAGACCTCTGATTCCTCCTGCTCATTGCCCATGCTGTGTGCATTAGTGTACAGGCACTTCAGATGGGCTCCACTCATGCTGATTTCCCAGGAAAAGTGTGAGCACATTCCCCATCATGCTGTCCTGTCTGCGTCTCCTTACTTGTGTGCATACTCTTGGGGTGGCCTCCTTTCAGCCCTCGTTTCTTGATTACGAGGTCTCTCTTGTCCACAGCACCCTGCACAGTTTGCTTGTCAATCTATGTATTTTCTTGTGTGTTTTTTAATGAAGGTTCTTGTCAATCCTGGTCATTGTGGGGGCAAACTGACAGCAGGGCTAAAACTGACATCCATTTATGCAGTGCATAACTCTCAGCATTGGCAAAATAAATGTGCTTACATCATTAGACAAACAATACAGGATCTTAAAGACTAATAATAGTCACGTTTCAAGGCTATCTTGGCTATTTTATGGAACCTCTGTGTTACTTTCCCACTGCTCTATCCAATAGCAGATGATAAACAAGAACAATATTTTTAAATGGAAAGATCTAATAACTTCTTATTCTATATGAACTTACAGAGAAAAAAAAGTTACTATATGTTCATTTTAAGTAAACATTTAGTTTCATTTAATTTTCATTTAGCAGTCTTAGTTCAGAGTGTAGCACTGTGTTTGTCTCATGCTTTCACTTGTGCCTCACAGACTTCACTACCTTTTAATTCATTACCTGAGTGGTTTAAGAAGTTAACCAATGATACTTTAAATCTTTGGGCTATGTTTATCTTAGATTGCATATTCTTCCCTGCAATCCAGGCATGGGATGATCTGGAATAACAGTAATTTAGGGCTGCCTTCAAGATAGACGTTACAGCTAGATACTAAAAAAAAAAAAAAAAAAAAAAGCCATGCAATTCATCATGGTTGAATATGCATATTAGATGTAAAACTCTGTCCATTCAAATGAGTTATCTTAGTTCCAAATAATATACCAGTCAAAAGTAGTGATGAAAGAGTTGAGCCACTCCCTAGGTGTTTTTTTTGTTTTGTTTTGTTTTGTTTTTTTTTCCCTGCCATTGATTGCAATAACCAGCTGGCAATTTCTGGAATTCTAGCTTTCAAGAAATCTTCTAAGATGGCTGAAGGTTAGACACCCACTGAAGTTTTAATCTTGGTCTGAAGAATATTTTAGATGTACCTTTTCCATATATATTCAGTACTTTGACAGTAAAAAAAAGATACTAGTTGGGTTTAATTCTATTGCAGGCATTTCTGCCATACATCTTCCCACTTTTGCCATGCTGAAGTGAGACATGGCATAGAAGGTAGAATAGAGAACTGGAAGAGGGCTGCTGAGAGTCTGAAAGAACCTTAAAGGCTGTTAAATGTTTCCTTTCAGAGCTTCAATATGCATATTACACATACATAACATTTGTATTGCATTCTTGCATCTAATGGCATATTTAGATCCCCAGATTACTGGCATTTAGACCAGGAAGCAGACAACAAGAAATGCTTTTAGCTTAGAGCAGCCTGATGCTTCAAAGGAATCAGAAAAGTTTGCCATGGCAACATTGGAAGGATAATTTTTTGCTTTTGAAAAGGCTTGAGAGGTATGCTATCTTGGTGATACACCCTAGAACAGGAAAGGTGCAAGCTAAGTATTTTCTTCATTCCTGAGAAAAAGAATAAAGTGTTCCTTTTCACTGGTACAAATACTGGGTTGCAGTATTTGACAGCATTGTTTTTAGAGTTTGAGAAGTATCTAAGTGGTGATAAGGCTAGGTGGCAAGGAGGCAAAGGGGTGATCTGACAGCTTACAGCTGCTCAAAAGGCAGTCACAAAGCGGACGCAGTCATACTCTTCTCAGTAGCACCAGATGACATAATAAGGGGCAACAGCTGCAGACTGCACTTTGAGACATTTAGGTTGCCTTGCTCTGAGCAGGAGGGCTGCCGTAGGTCCCTTCCAGCCAACATCTCTACGCTTCTAAGAAGAGGAAATGCACTATACCAGATTAATTATTACATGTTTTAATTTAACACAGATCTATTTTGTTATGTTTTATCAGATGGCTGTATTAAAAGTCTGAGCTTTAACCTACTAATGACGTTTCCTATCTTCTCAATATTTCACATAGTAATCTCATGACATAAACCCAAAACTTTGCATCTGTTTTCAAGTACAACTCTACAAATGGGAAGAAATAAATATATTAGATTTAGAGATTTATAGATTATGATGGTGCAAAGGACAACTGTCAGCACCTAATCTAACCTCCTGACTGCAGGGCTTTTTCAAATTGTTACTTGTGTGAACTAGACACATCACTTACTTAGGAAAAAAATTCCATATGTGATGTGAACTTGTAAGATTGGTAATTGCAACAGTGACCACATCTCTTCAGTCTTTGCATTTCCTGACTCATTAAATTTTTTTAGACTTTATTGTCAGTGATGTGACGTTTCTTTTTATTGTTCACTGATAAAGATATCAATTAACATAAATCTGAGATCCTATCCCATACATTCCTCATTAGAAACATAATCTTCTGATAATAATTCACTGTTCACAACTCTATATAGACCTATCCATAGACCTTTTAAAATCTTAATGTTTGCTTTTTTGATTATTTTTTTACCTAGCTAAGTGCTTCCTTTTAGAGTCACATCTCATTTTGTAAAACTTATCTTACCACGAAGAGTTTTTCCATGTATCTTTTTCCCTTTTCTTTCTTCTGATGAGGTTTCCCACAAATTTTATCTGTCGTGATTTCATTTTGATCTGCTCAAAAGAAGTGGGCACATTAGCTCAGGGTCAGCCATGAGCTCATCCTCCCATGTCTCCCCAAACTGATGAACATAGTTAAATCTGATGTCCTCTGAACACACATCAAGTCTCAGACTGATTTTGTCTGAAGCTTTTCTCAATATATCTTGCTTTATCTGAAATAGCGCATTCAAATTCTATTTCTAGTAATAAAAAGACACCACCCCACCCCTGGCCCTGGAATATAGCTTTAAAAGCTATCTAGGAGTTTGAAAGGAGCTTAAGGAAATAAAGGCATATTGTACTTGCATCATGGCAAATGAAGATACAGTTAGCTCTGAACAAAATTAGTGAAGAACCAGCTTAATAAAATACTTTCAGATAATTGTGCAAATCAGATGCTTCTGCCTTCTTTCAATTAATGTTTGATTTTCTCCTGGTTGTCCAGCTCTCATTTTTTAACTGTAGTGGAAAGCTTTTGATTATTTATCACTTTATCTTCTGAATTATGACCAAATGATGGGTTGTGAATTTTCAAAAAATGGTCCTGATGTCTGGACCACAGTGTCTTTAAGTAATGGAGCTTCTCCTTAAAGATGTCTTAAGATATTTGCTGATAGAAATTTAGCTTGATTTTTTCAAGCTTAATTTTTTAATGGGAAAAAAAAAATCTAAGAATATTTTCACCTATTCCTAATTACATTTGCATACTCTTCTAATATATTTCTCATAGGAATATGAGGAAAAGTCCAGATACGGATCTCAACTGTACTGTGTAAAGCAAGTAAATTAATGCAGTAAGTGGAATCATTCTGCATTTGTATTGCTCAGTTAAGAACAGAAGCTAGTGTTCTTACCTATTAGTAACTTTTAAAATCATGCCCAACTGTTTATTTTATATTATCTTTTTCTTGACGTTTGAGACCTCTAATGCAGTGCTTTAGAAAAGACTGTGTGAGGGAAGCACCATGTGCTTATTCTTTATTGCTGCATCGTATAATACCAGGTCATTAATCATTAGTAGAAAGAGTAAAGGTCCCAATTTAGTGCCCTGGGGAGACATCTCCATTAATCGCTTGCCAATTGGAGGGGACACAATTGACTTTAACCTGCTGGCTATGGTCCATAGGAAAAGCTCTGACCCATTTAATCAGCCTGGAATGTGTTCCATAACCTTTCAAGTTGGATCATCGAATGTCAAGTTCTGTCGAAGGCTTTATTTAGTCAACCATGACTGGTAACCTCCTTATCTTCTGCTTTTCGTGTCAGAGGTACAATAGTTTTATCAACACATGTGCAGCTATTCTCTTTTAAAGCTGCTAAACTGTGTTCTGTCCAAATGGTTTTGAAAGATTTACAGTAGCTGTGCTGGTATCATATATTATGCACAAGCTCAGTGATAAAGTGAAATTTGTAATTGCTTTCTTTTGTCTGTCATTTAATCTGCACTGTGAATAGTAAGCACAGTAAGCTTCAATCCACAGTAACTTCCTTAGAGACCTGACAAAAATTAATAAAAGTACCCCTAGTTTCTGATATGTAGTGTATTCTTGCCTTTTCTCTATTGACCATAGTACACGTTAACATGGTACCATCATTACTGCACTTTGTGTCACTGTTAACAAGCAGTAAATGAATTCAGAACTTCTGATGGCACTGAATGACACAGTGAATCGAGGTGTTAGTGTTGTTGGTTGGGTTTATTCCTTTTATTTCTAGGCATCTGCTTCATCTGCCAGTTCAGGTCACCTAAACCATTTGGTGATGTTTTATGAAAATATCCAGTAATATCTGCTGTTCTGGAAAGAGTAAATCAAAGTCCCTTCTGAGGGAAGTACTAACTTTGTATTTTGGCTTATTCAGAAGTAGCAAACCAAGTGCAACTGCAGAATAGTGGCAGTCCCAACAATAAAGCCTCTGTGTTTATTCTGTCTGATGAAACAGCTATCTGACATCTACAGCTACCTCATAAAATGGGACCAGATTGATGAGCTTAAGTTATTGAGTGTTTCTTGGTTCTGCGAGCATTTTGTTGCTTACAGCTGTGTAGGCAGTTTTCTTTCTCTTTTGCTCTCTCTCTCATTCTCCATTTTTGCTGGGAAGGAATGCTTTATGTTTTCAACCTTTTCATTGTACAAATTGGTCTTTAAAGTGTCTTGCTGCCTGGATGATAATAACAGTGAAATAATTTTCTCTAACTGTAGGTGCATTCATGAGCCTGACAGAGTGAGTGCAAGGAATAAACTGTACATTTAATTAGTGGCATTTCGTTTCATTTTCTAAGTTAGGATCAGCATCAGTCTGTCATTAGGTCTAAAATGGTGTATTTAAGAAACAGTATTGCATTTCCTTTAAAAGATCCTTACTAGATTTGAATAACAGCCTACAAACATATTAATGATAATGAGTATGCAAAATGTTCTGTACGAAAAAAGATCTGACAAGCATGAATGGTGACAGATGATAACTGGAATTTTCAAAATTTATGATCATTACAATGTGAAAAAGTAATTATGAATAATATAAATCTTTTGCAATAATTAGCTGTAATGAATGCTCATAGCAAGGTAAATGAACGGGAACAATTTAAGGCAATAACACATGATTTGCATTTCATACTATGTCAGAACATTTTATCATTAGACAAGTCAGCAATATACCCTTATATCACCACAATTTTCAACTTTTTAGCCATGCACCTCATGTTCAAGTCTGTTGCTAAGCTGTGATCTGTACATAAAGGAAAAGTGATAAAAAGAATTAATCACTTTAATAAGGCAAGCTTCACTACATTTAAAATAAATATTTTCATGTGAATGTTGGTTTTGTACATATGCTAATAAATCTGTTTGCAATGTGGGACTTCCTACATAGTAGTAAACCATTTATGGTGTTGGGAAGAGTCTGTCTAAGGTGTCAGTGTGTATTTTGTACAAACGAGGACACATCTGTGATGGCCTTGTGGAATTTTCTATGTATATTCATTCATGTTGTTAATTCTGAAAGCAAGACCTGTTTGAAACGGTCAGGTTCCACTTCTCCAAAATTGTATTTTAGCATGTGAGAATGTGCAAGTGACCCCAGAGCTTGGGTATAGATTTGGAACTACTTTAAAGTTTGCAGCTCTGTCTCTTTCAAATTCTTTCTGGCATCAAACCATGAATTTCAGGCTGATAAGGTTACAACAGACTGGCTCTCACTGTTGGATCAGAGTAGTCACTCCTGGGTGGACTGTCATCACTAGCATTCAAGGTCACTTTTTTCATTACAGTGGACATTTCCAAAGGGCTGTAATTCACCATTCCTTAGATATGTGATGTTTCAGATCTAGGGGCATCTCTATGATTTACTTCAGTTCTAAGTCTTCTTCGCTGGTACCATCATTCTGCCAAAACACAAAATTGGAGAGCTTGTTGAAGCCCACGGGGCAAGCTGGCTCTCCGTTTTCTGTTTTGCCATTTTAAGAAAATGATTCTGAGATCACTGAACTGGTAATACTTCTTAACCTTGGCTAATTGTTGGTTTGCCAGAAATGCTGTTCACTGTTGCATAGACAAATTGCTTTTTGAGAAATTTATTGCTAGGTCCCTGCTATGAATCTAGCTGCCATCGGTTTTATCCCTAAGTCACTGAGTTTCACTACAACTTGCTCTAACACTCATGTTCTCTCGTTCCTGAAGAAGTTTATGGCAAAATAGGCATTCAGCAAGTGACATTTCTGAATAAAGTTGTGACCCAACTGATGTTAAAATCTGTGGAAGTCTGTCTGCTAACTATAAAGAGAACTGAATCAGGACTTCCAGAAACATGTGGCAAGTAAGTCCTCTCCTTACTCTCTGTTAGGACATAGAAGCTGTCCTGGCAAAGGCTTAAGAGTAATTTAAAATCTGTTTTTTAAAAAGTACAAATAATAACTTTTAATATCAGAGAAATAATAAATAGCATCATATAATCTTAGGGAGCTGATATCATCACATTTGATGCAACGTTTGTTTTTCTATTAACTGAATCAAGTATTAATGACTATATATTCATACAGAAGAAATATAGGCTGATTCTGCCCTTAGACCACTTTTACCATACATTAAAAAAAGTTTCCCAGGTATATTGTCACCTAGGAAGCTTGTGCCATATGAATGAATCCCCAGGTAGAGACCTGAAGAAACCCATTCAAGACATCTGGGAGTTAGAGTCCCTTGTTTTTTTTTTTTTTATTACAGAAGTGTTTAGATAGTAGTAGGGGACCAACAGGATGCATTTTAATTACTTGCTACTGTTTCTTCTTAATCTACTTCAAACGAGAGTGTACTGCAATACTGAGCATATCATAGTCCCAGTCCTTGTTCTGTGTGTGGGTTTTTTTCCCTGTTAACTCTGAACAATTTGGTTTTTCTGGGTCAAATGAATTTCTAGATAGACCAAATACTTTCATGTATGACAAGGACAGTAGGACATCAAAACATATATACCCCAGGGAATGGCTTTAAACTTCTCCTTTTGATAATACTCTTCCTGACATGTTCAATGCATCCATCACATCAAAGCTTTAACTTTTTTTTTTTTTTAAAGAAACAGCTTAAGTCTGTTTTTCTTAGAGAATGCATGGAGGTTGTTTAAATAATAAAAAAAAGAATTATATACTTTCAGAACAGGAATTGCAATATGCTTGAGCGGAGACATCTGCTATTTTTATTGTCAGTTCCCCAGGAATAGAAATTTGTTGTAGAAGGTGGTAATTTAATGGGGAAGTCTACAGAATACTGAACGTTAAAACCAGTGGGTATAGAGATAATAAAACATTAAATTGGTCTGAGCCTGTAGCTCCATTCTGGATTAGAGTATGCAAGAATCTGGAACAAGTTTACTCAGAACTAAGTTTTGAAAAGGTGCTTACTTGAGTGTCCTGTCTGCGCTACACATGACACTAGAGACACTTCTCCCTTCTCATGGTTTTATTTTGAATTAAGTAGAAATCTGTGTTTATGACTGAATAGAGTTTATACATATACACTGCTCAAATTGGGAAGAAGGATTGCAGATAAAGGGATCACTACTTTGTAAGGAAGCTTATAACACTCTGAGTTGCCACATGCCTGCTTTTGCAAGCTGGGGGACAACCTACGAAACCACTGAGGGCTACTGCGCAGGTGCAGTAACTCTAATGTGTTTAAGCACTTGTAAAGGGAAATGTGTGGGGAAACTTGTTACATGTAATAACGACTTTTTTTTCTGCTTTTCAATATTTAACAAGTAAATACTGCTCATCTTGTTTGTATTGTCTCGATAATGAATAATTCACTCTGTTTCTTATTTTGTTCTCTTATGCCTCTGTTGCCTTATACTGTGACTGCATGTTACTGTTAAGAGAGAACAACAAAGAACAACTTTAGTGAGGCTTGTAGAACTCCAGTGGGAATGGACCCCTCAGTTCCCAGGGTGAGAGTCAGCCCTGCCTACAGGAAAGTCAGTGAGACCCACTTGTTCAGCTGAGTCACCTGGGCATTTCCAACAGACGAATCTGGCACCAGCCCCCAAGCTTCTTCAGGCTCAACAGTGGTTCTGCCTTCTCGGTGGAGCCTTAGGACCTGTATCACAGCTCCTAGTGAGCTCTGACCTCAGCAGGAAGGCAGACACCTGCCCGTTCAGGGATGCAAGGTTTGCTTTCTGTGCATGCTGGGATCTCTCAGGTTCTGCTGCATCAAACACCCAGCAGGAGTGAAGAAGCAGGTTGCCTTGCCTCTCCAGGGAGGGATCGCATGACCTTCGTGAGAAGCAGCTGCTGCTGGATCCTGATCCCTGCCAAGTTCAGCAGTAGCTCCTGACTTCAGGGCTGAGAATTTTACACCCACGCTTTCTCATGCTCCATGCTGAACACGGTCAAAAGCACATCGCTTGGTAGAAAAAGAGGCCAAGGAACACTGCAAGTAGTAGTTTTCTCTGCAGGTTTTACACAGTATTGATTACAAGTGATCAGTGACTGTGACAAAATTAGGAAAATGAAGTTGTTCGATGTTATAAATAAATTATCTCTCGAGTAATTTATGTTGAGAACCCTTGTTACAGGGTTGCTTATGAATTTCTTCATAGAATTGATGCTGCCATATTTGCAAATGCTGTTTGAATAATTGAAGACAATAAGATTTTAATAGTCTGATCCAGATTCAGAAATGCAGACTTTGTAGTCCACTTCACTCTGACATATTTAAATTGCTGTCTACAGAAACAGTGTTTTGACCAACATTTCTTTTTACACCATAGACTTATGTTGCTTACATTGTTAAAATTTGTGTAGTTGGAATTTTTTTTATTGCATACAATGTTATTTAAAAAAGTAGATGTACAAGGATACTGAAGCTAAATAAATTTCATATTGTTTAGAGCAGAAATGCAGTTTGAATAGACAAAGGAGTTCTGTTACATTTATCTCTGTGCTGTTTTGTTGTACTCGCTGCCTTTTTTTCTTGCTGCAGCTTTGTGACTGGACTGAAAAGACATACAAACTTCACAAGATACTTTAAATGCAAAACATCAATTTAGATGCAGTCCTTATTTCTATGTGATGACTCTGTGGTTTGTGTGATCATCTGTGCTTCTGTCACATCTTCTTTTCAGTAATGTTCCATGGACTATGTTGTGAGGATGAAGGGTGATGGCTGTGTTTTGATGCACATTATGGTATATATTATGGTATGCAATGGCTCTATAAGCATTGAAATATTAAGACTCACAGTCTTAATTAAATCTTATCTAGCTGATAGATATGATATTTTTGATTTTGTTGACATTTCCTGACATAATATTTAAAACTTTGGTTAACCATTTTAAGTGAAGTAGCAGCTCTTCAAGCTGCTCGGTGTTAAGAAAAGCAGGAAGGAGAGGATGAGAACTGACTCAGCACCAGCAGTCTGTGTAGGACAGTATATAAAACAGCAACTTATTGGTACTTTTTAAAATGAGCAGAATTCTGAGTCCCTGCAGGCCTATGTGGGATTTACGGCCTCCTGCAGAAGAAGGGAAAATCATCCACTTCTTGCAAGGTCGTGATTCATGCTGAGTGTTGTAGCTTTGGTGGGAACAGCTGAAAGGCAATACTGTGTCTCTGCAGATGGCAGGCGTGCCCACCTTCCTCTTTTTGGTCTGCACTGCAAGCTGTATTCTTCATTTCTATGAATTAAGATACTTTTGGAAGCCTAACCATTGTTCCTGCTGACCACTTACACAACTAAAATCTTCTCTATTGATAAAGATAATGAGCTCACAGCTCCCAGACATCATAAGATCTATTTTGTTTCCTAACTGGACCAAATCATGTATTTGCAGAGATGCAGTGAGAAAGAGAAGTATATCAATGTTTTGGCCACTATGTAATGCCTCTTAGCAGTGCAAGTGATAGCAAATCTGTAGGAAAGTAGTGTGGCATTCCTTTTTTGATGAGCAAAATTCATTTAAACATAAAGCAGTAGGAATCTTCCTACCATAGATTATCGCATCTCATTATGTGCTTTTTACAAGATATATGACTGTGGAAACCAGTCTGGTCATAAGCTCATTCTGCAAGACTTTCAGGTATTGACTCAGCTCTTCAAAATGTCTAACAGTGCTTTCTCTCTGCCTGCCTTAGAATATATAGACATTTTAAAGCGGATATAAACTCACCTTTCCGTGCACAACAGATGCAAATACATGAGACGGGGAAAGAAATGAAATGCATGCTGTTAGTGTTATACTTGATGAAACACTGGTAGTGTATGTGACACTGAGGCTCTCTCAGTGAGCTTGCAAGCTAAGTCCTTATTCCTGCAGGCCTGGAGCCCATGGGCTCTGTGAGAGCGCGGGGTCTGACAGCACGCAATAGCTTTGCAAGGGACTTTCTGTTCCCTTTATGCTATTCACTGCTAAGTCTATGGGAAGCCAAAGAGATCCAGAATCCCATTGGCACAGAAGTACTGTATTTCCTAGTTTAACCTGTGCTTTTAATCCACATAACGCCTCGTTAGTCAGGCTTTATGGGTGTAATCCAGAGCCCATTGATCTCAGTGGAAAATTGCCCACTGATTCCACTGGGTTTTTGATCACCGCCTGTACATGTGATATTAATTTCACCTTTAAAACTTGTGTAAACCTACCAGGTTTGTGACCAGCCTAATTTTTCACGGTTATACATAACTGAAAGTTAAGTGAAAAACATGCTTCCCCCCACGTACCTGAGACAAAACCCTGCCAAGTCCAGCACAAATTGGGAAGAAAAGCAGGAATTTCTGGATGTGAATCTTCCCCTTACCCTGCCCCCGTTTTGAGTCTGGAGGACCCCTGTGCCATGGAGGTTCACAGACTTGGCTTCAACACCTGGCCATGCTGTCTAGCTCCAAACTTGGCCTGACCTCAGAAGTGTTTTTCCTCAGAACCATGGGTGCCTCCCACAGAGAGCTGAAGGGGATGGAAAGCTTAAGCAGTCCCATGGGGAACTTAAATCCTAATTCAGGAGTACCAAAAATTGATTCTTTGCAGCTGTGGAACAATTTTTTCTTTCCTGAATTGAGGGAAGAAAAGCTCAAAGAGCTCAGATATATTTCTAGGAGCCAAATTTTTTATTGTACTTGGAAATTTTTATTTGATCAGCAGCCTTGAGATTTGAAGAGGATTATTCACCTCCCTTCCTTGTTTTGAGAACTAGCATAAATAATCCATTTAGTGATAATGCTGTGCCTCCCAGTGTGCTTGTTTATCATTAGAGTTCTCCAGCTTTCAGTGGGCTAGTGCACTCTGATTCCTGGCTGGATTTATGATGCAAATGTCAGGCAGGAACTCCATCCCTCTGTTTTCAAGCCAAACCTCTTTATTTTTACATTGGATTTGAATTATATATTTATGGAATCATTGGGAAAGATTTGAAAATATTAAAATTCTCTCCACATTTAAAACCAGGTTGGAGGTTAGCTCCAACCTGAAAGTTAACTGTAAGTCCATAGGAGTGACATTTATATATTGTTTCTTTCACTAAATTTTCTCTAAGGGTCATCATGTGGGTTTTCAGCATGCATGTCAAACACATGTCCATTCCTTCCTCACTCTGTAATGTCTTTTCACTTACTTTATTTGTATATTGTAACTGTCTCTAGAAGAATCTGAGAATTTTTTAAGGGTTCTTTGTAGGTAACAAGGCCCTCTTACAGGAGCAGGTACATCAAAATAGGGAACAATGAGTGAAGAAGATTCCAGGAACCAGAAGAAAAAAACTTGTCTTCATTAGTAAGACCTATGGGAATAACTATAGGAAGAACTTGTCTCAAAAAACTTTCACACAGTGCTCAGTGTAGTTCGACTGACATGATCAAAATCAACATGGCAGGCACTGAACAGATTACAAACTACCTAAATGATACGTCTTCAAATGCAGTTGTTGGCGATGTAAAAGTGACTGTGTGATTTCAGGACTTCAGTGAAATGCAGGCTTCTAGTATAGAATTATAACTGAAAAGGAGGTACTATCCTTGGAAGCAGTTTAATAGCTTAAACCATTGAACTAAACTATTTAGTTTACTATTTACTATTGTTTAAAACTATTATTTAAACTACTTAGTTTAGTTTAATAGAAAACCATGAAGTAGGGTTATATTGCTTCTATATTGGCACTGAAGTATGACCTCTACCAGAATTATTATCCAGTCTCAGACCAATAAATATCTTGTTAAGTTAGAGAGCCTTCAGATAAGATCTACAAGAATGACACAAGATTTGAAAAATGTACCTGGCAGTGAGAATTGTGAGAAGCTAGATCTGTTTAGCTCAGACAGTGACATTTAAGGAGGACCTTGGTGGTAATTAGGGGTAGAAGTATTCTCTGATCCAAGTGCAGGAGGTGCAGAGACACAATCACATTGCAGGAGATGGATCTGTGCACCCTATCTGCAGTGCTAATGTCGGACATAAAGTCTGCTTTTCTAGTAAAGGAGAGCACAAACTTCATAAAAGGCAGCTGTACGGTCTAACAAGGTGGAAAGAGATTAGTTAGAAAGAATATTATAGACATCACAACTAGATGAATTCAGACCAGAAATGAGTCATTGAACTGTAGCCCACTGAAACAATTTGCTGTGCATTTTACATTACTTCAGGATTTTCTTTTTTTTTATCATCAATTTTGATGTTTTTAAGAGTTATCTTCTACTTCACAAGAGCTAGTTTGAAAAAGCCCAACATTCAAGACATTACACTAGAGGAGCGTAACAGAAATTCTGGATTTATTATTTGTGAAAACATAGTACTCATGTTTCTCCCAAGTCTGTTTTCAGGAGCCTTTGATTTAATAAATATTTTAATTTCTGTCAGAAGTGGAACATTTTTGCCTACAATACATATGTACAGATAGAAAAAAACTCAAACCAACCCATTTTTTTCATTTTTGTGTGGCACTTTGATTTTTCATAGGTAGAATATTAGGGCTTCCTTAGCCTTCATGTGGGCAGGGTGTTCCCAAGTACTGTTAATTTCAATAAGAATTGTAACTGTTCAGTGTTACTAAATTTGAATTGGGGATTGATTTATTTTTTTGTATCATGACAATGGAATCATTGTACCAAAATAATAATGTTGTACAAGTAAGTGAATGCAGAAGTTCCAAGACAAGAAGACCATGGGCCCTGGGCACATCCTGTGACCCCTTATTTTTAACAGTAATTGCCCACTTGATATATATATGTATATATGTGTTTATATATTAGCAAAAAGATTACAATAAACTAAGAAACGTATCTGAGCAACAACTTAATTTATATTTGACTTAAGAAATGTCGAAGTTTTTGAATGTTTTGCAAAGTAAGAATACATCATAGGATGAGGTAGGATAAACTAAAATCACTGGAAGACTTTTTGTCTGAAATACTACATAGATTGGAGATAGAAAAAAAATTCTTGTTAGTTAGCTGATGAATTTTTACATTTTTTGTTGCTGTATTTTCCAGTTTGTAATCTACGTGGAAGTTGAAATATCCCTGGGAAAGCCTATTCACGTGATATTTCAAGCCTGAGAAAAAGTGGGAAGGTGAAATCCTCTCAAGAAAGGTTGAATGAATATTTCCTATCCAATTGTGTAAAATTCCGTCAGTTTGAAAAAAAATTAAGGCATTTGTCCAAAGTCAAATTGCTATAATAATTTGTGCTTAAATCTGTCCCCAGTTACCATGATGAAATCTGTAATCAGAATTACATAACAACATCTGAATGGGTCCTTTCTATAACTAAAAATGTTCCCCAAAACTTCTGAAAATGAAAACCTGAAATCTTTATTTTATTTCAGTCCTTGTCTTTCTCTCTTTTGATTTTTAAGCATCATCAACAATGAAGAGATGGAATTACACGTGTGACACTTCAATTGATGCTTAGATAGGCAGTATTAAGAACAGGTATAATCTTTGTAAATAACACCTGGGGACGGATAATCACCAGTTACATTGATTTTCCTGTTCAGGATTTTAGTCACTGGCATTAGTCAGAGCTTTATATAGGAATAAACACTTCTGTATAAATAGATTTTGTAGATTTCTATAGAAGACTTTAGTTTTAGAATAAAGGGAGCTTTAGACTGCATTGTGCTGCTATATTCTTTGCATGAAACCTTTACATATGTTGCTTATTTCAGTCTTGAGGCAAATGACAAATGCTGTTTAAGCACCGGCTCACTTTTCTGTTTTCCTTCCAAGTACTGAATGAAAGTTTGCGAGGAGCTCAGATGAAGACTT
The DNA here is from genome assembly GCF_964188355.1 of Buteo buteo. NCBI lineage: Eukaryota > Metazoa > Chordata > Aves > Accipitriformes > Accipitridae > Buteo > Buteo buteo. Next base: position 18,064,307 of record NC_134171.1, read on the forward strand.
GGTCTCTACAGGTCTCCCTTTACTATTTCCATCTTGGACATCCAAATCCTGTGGCATTTATAGCACCCCCACTAAGGCACTGAGTGCTCTTGGACATGTGTATATGTATAGTTACAGTTAAGTAATTGGTGCTTACTTCCATGAACAAGACACTGGGAATGGTTTGAGAAACTGCTTCTCCAGTGAGCTCAGCTGAGCTGGATTCAAGCCTCCAAGGACCGTATGGTTTGTTCTGCCCTCCATGGCTGAGAGCAGTCTAAATAAACTCAGGAGCTGCTTTCAGGGATGGGATTTGAACCTATGTCTCGTTTGTGGGGGGAGTTCACCGCTGGAGGACAATATGGTGCTATAAAAATCTATTAGTTATGAGGTGACACTACAGCTATACATTTCAGGTCAGGAAATGGCATTCATCCATGGGGATAAGACTCAAACCAGAAAGGTGAAGAACTATGTAACGTCCTTGTACTGAAACAGATTAGCAGTGCCATCAAGAAACTTCTTTTCTTGTCTGTGCTATACCCTTAGGACGGATGAGGAGGTGACTCCAGGCCTCTCAGAGACAGTTTCTCCCTCTGTCCCTGCCTGCCTCCCTCCCTCCCTTTGTGTGCTGGGCAGAGCTTCAGTGAACACTGTGCACTTGAAAAGTCTTGTTAAGAAAAGGCCTCTTCTCATGTAACCTCTCCCAGGTGGATTGCATTCCTTATAAACAGTTTAAACAAAGCCAACACACCTTAATGCCCTTGGTAGGCAACAAGAATTTGAGGTGATTGCCTGAAGGCTCTTTTTACTGAAAGCTTGCATTTATTCTTTTCCTCTCCTCTCCTCTCCTCTCCTCTCCTCTCCTCTCCTCTCCTCTCCTCTCCTCTCCTCTCCTTCCCTCTCCTCTCCTCTGTTTTCTTCCCTCATTTCTTTTCTTTTTTTTTTTTTTTTTCTTACCTAATTCACATTATTTACCCCAAATCTGCAGATGTTTATCTTTGCAGGCTTTACTTCTGGGACTTTGGAATCCAGTCATCACATCTTTTTCCTCTCACTGAGGCAAATGAGTTTGCATTGAAGTCTGAAGTGTTTGACCTTCATCAAAATCTAAGCTACTTATAGGTTATAACTCCATTTTGCTTAAGTATTATAGCATGTCTCTTATTGGAGGACAACTTATACCCCTTCTTCATTAATACAAGCTGCATTGCAAGCATGGCTTCAATGAAAAGTTAAATCTATGTAAAGTCAATACTTTTATGACTTTATCAAAATAAGAACAGATACTGAGTTGGAATGGCATTGTTTCTTTTTATATCAGGTCAGTCAAAAGACAATCAGTGAAACCTGTAAAAATGGAAAACATTTTTCTTAAGTCAGAAATCAACTTTCTAAAATTTTATTTTCCAAGATACAAAATTGATTACAATTATATTAAATTGAAATGCTGAAATAAAGATGGATGACTAATCAACTGGCCTCTTCAATGTACTGTTTGTTGGGAAGGGAAGACCTTCCCTAGCTGCAGTAATTGGTCACTTTTGTTGACAGATGGAGTGCAATAAATTCTGAACTACAGTGAGACACTCTCAGCTTCACATGATCCAGCAAATGTCTGTAAGGCTTCTTCTACATGGCCTTTCCAGTGAGCTGAAATATAGATTGTTGCCTGATCACTACATCTTCACTAGAAGTCATCTTGTCATTAATCTTCTTTAGCATAGAGTTGCAAATGGATGTTGGGTAGCATGTAAGGAAATGCTTGGAAGTATTATATAACTTGAAAAACTGTTATTAAAATGCTGTTGAAATGCTATGATAGAGATCATGGGAGAAATACTTGCCTTTGATTAGTCAGGACATTTAAGGGCCAGAGGGCTAAGGTGGTGTTGTGTTACATATCCCATCTCTACACAGGGAAGGGCATTTGTGTACTTACGGTACTTTTATATGGACCAGCATTCCAGCTCTGCAGTAACATGAAAGATGAGGTAGGGTGTATTGACAAGGAATATTTAGCCTTACCACAAAGTCTTATCATATCACACAAATTGACAAACCTTTCATGTCCCGAAAGAGATAGTGGATAAGATGAAGTATTGCAGCTGAACAAAAACACTAAGTAGTACAATTACACCAAACATTTGTCTATTTCATCATACCTGTCTGCCAGTGTTATTAGTTTGTTCCTGAAATATCCATGCATTAATTTCCAAGAAAGTAAGGGAAGTAGGAAAATACATTTTATAACCAACAAATGCATATTTTTAGACATTTCTCATAATATATGTTGAAGACATACAGATGGTCTGTGATATAAACATGGCTGTAAAAGTGGCAATGCAGTGCCTGCATGTACTGTGGAAAAGAACTTTCTGAACATGTTAATTTTTTAATGTATCAATCAGTTCATCAGTTTAAATCAGGAACTGAAGTGACATCTGTTGATATTCAGTTTGGTCCATAACACAGAATTTCTTAGTCAATGACATTTACAATGTTAATTTCTAAACAGATTAATATTTTCAATGAGGATGACATCCAGACAGAAAAACAATGAAACAGGTAATCTTCTAATTCAGTTGAAGAACTGTTCTGTTGAAGTAGGAGCCCCCAAGCAGTGGGAGCTGAAGAGTACAAGTCAGGAAGAACAGACAGCATGATTGCATAGTACTGCATAGTTTTCCTTTCCAGAAGGAAACAAAATAAGAGTTATAGTGATAAGGTGCAGGGAAGAAAGTTACATACTGCAATACTATGTAGGTTGAAATTAGAAAAACCCAGGTCATAAATAAAAAAAAATATATATATCAAGATTAGCCATGGGAAATACCCATTTACAACTTGTATTAACCTCATGGCCAGACTGTCAACTGCAGTTTTCATGTTTTGTAACTGCAGCAAAGGATGGACTATGTGCATTAAGTGATATTTTATTACTTCTGTCAAAGTAAAAAATTAAAAGGGAAATGTATGCTTTCTCCAGAAACATCCAGACTCTCTTAAATTAGAAAAGATGCTTGTGCAGAATGATGCTGGTGATGTGCAGTGTTAGAATAGTCACGAGGAAAAAATTATTTCACTAACAACTGAGGTTGTTTTCTCTTCCCCCCCTGCAGTGTTCATCACAGTAGCCTCCAGCTGTTTTCCTTGGGATACAGCCCTATTGCTCTGGGATATCCAACCTCCAGGGTACAAAGAGTAGTAATTTTTAATTTCAATCTCCAACACCTGCATGAGGGAGGGAGCTCTGGTCCTTGATACCATTTAGTCACTGACTTCCCTGAAAATAGGATTGAGCCATAATATGTCCCTGGACAGCTAGGAGACATTAGGGGCTAATAAGTCTTATGATAGATACACGCTATTGATTTACCATTCTAGCTTTTAAAATCTGAATACCAATGGCATTTACCCAGGGATACATATTAAGCAGGTCCATATGGAAATATTTTCCGTGCATCAAACCCATGTACTTAGAGATTTTGCATTGCATAGTTTGTCAAAATCACTCAGATATTGTTCTCAGGTACATATATATATATATACACACACATATATAAAAAAATAGATATAAAGACTTATTGGACTAAAAAGCTTTAAATAAAAACCAAGTGTTGATAGCTCTTCTCCTTTGTTAAATTCTCAAAGTGAAATTTCACTTTCTCCTTGAAATATAGGTTTAGCAGATAAGGGAACTAAAGATCTGATCTAGAGACAAGCCAAATGCCCCTTGGTGCTGCACTTGAAAAGACAGGCCTCTAACCATGCAGAAGTTTAACCTTGTGAGGAAAGATTTGCCCGGACATGAAATCTAGAACTTTCTATCGAGTTCATATGCATTATGCTATCCCAATAGAGCTGTTTTGTTAACTATTACAGCCAAGGCATGCAGCTTACTATTTCCTAATGAGCATTTTAATTTCCGTTGAAAAGACCTGCACTTTAGGATGTGGCCCTGCTGCCATATCCTTTCAAATGTATACATTTTACTCATTTAAAAGCTTTGCTTTAATTTCCAAACCTGTCTTACAATAGCAGAAAATTATGTTAAGGTGCTATCCTTGGGAACATTAAAGCCAGGAGGGCATCAAGAGAAAGTCTGAAGATAATACCTTTCAGTGAAAAAGCTCTCCAACACCTGGGCACAGATCCAGCTAAAGAAAGGACAGCCCCGTTACATGTTAGTCTGCTCCTACTGGTATTAAGGAATTTTTTCAAACCGTAAAAGATATATCCCAGCAGAGAATACCCAGCTAACTATCTAATGTTAGAAGAAAGATTTTTTTATATGATCAGATTAGTTAAACAGATTTTTCTGCAAGGAAAAGAACTATTAAAATATGTATTTTTTATTACTGACAATCAGCAGAATGAGTGTTTCATATAAAATCTATTTTCCTTTTGGGACACAATTTGTTCCTGATCTTTCTCCCTAGCAGATCAGTTTCCAAGGAGGCTAAAAATAAATAGCCTCCTTTAGAAACAAAACGGTGACTGAATTAGTATGCTCCTGTGAAACAGCAATTATTTCTGACAGGTGAAAAGGCCATTAGACATGAATTGATTTTCAGAGGTACTGTGAACTCTTAGTCTAGTCGACAGGAGCTGTGTGCGCTCAGCACCTCTGAAAATCAGGGTCAGTCTTGCAAGGTGCTGAATGACCTCAACCCACAGAAAGTTTTCCACACATTTCAGGAACTGGCCTTTAGAAATGAGACAAGAAACCTGTAAGCCCAATTACGTACTGTGAAAATTCTGAAACACAATCTCTGAGCTGTCATGTTGTCTGTTTTAAACGGCATTGAACTTGGCAATATGAGGTCCTGAGAAAGCCACTTAACTTCCCTGTATTGTTTCCACTTTTAGACCTTCTGTGTCTTGTCCTTCTAAATAGTACCAAGACCTGGATTGTTGTCTTCTGCTCATGAATACAGTACCTAACACTACTGGGCTCTAGTATCAGTTAGAACCACTTATTTCTATGAAATGGCTGTTCATAAATATGAGAATTATGAAATATAACTGTGTAGAGAAAGGACTCTAACTTTGCTAAACCTATGCAGTATCTCAGTGGAAATCCATGACTGAGAATACAGGTGTGTTGGGCTCTTAGTTAGCCCTTCATATTCTTCTAGAGTGAAAATGAATTCTGAAATTGTGATCAAAACATTGAAATCTAATTAATGTATGAAAAAGCCAATACAAAACAGGAAAACAGCGATTTGAATGAGAGACAACAACCAAGTACTAACACAGATGAGACAAAAGTTTTGCATGGGACAATGTATAATGAATAAGGTTTTTTTCTAATGTCTTAATTTTCTTCTGTTTTTGTGCAGAATCAGATTAGATCTGCTTCTCAAAGATCTGTGAACACTTGAGGCTAAACATATTTGAATTTTGGGGAAGTTCAGACTGAGGTGTGATTCCAGAACTTTGTGATGTGAGCATCTCTTGTCATGTCACGATTGCCTTTTTTTTCATCCTTTCCATACATCACCATAAATGTCATATGTGCTATGGCCAGTTAATTTTATAGTAACAAAAAAAAGCTATGCAAGCAATATCAATATAAATATGCTGGCTGTATTTATGGGTCAAGTTTTCCACCTAAAAAGGGCTTAGAAAATTGACTCTGTTCTGACTGCTGCCAAAGATTCTCTAGTGAAGTCCTTCATTCTCTCTTTATTTCTTGACCGTATAAAGAGAGGTTAACAGCATTTGATTTAAAAAAAAATATTATGGTGGGACAAAGTTAATGTTTGTAGACAACTTTGGTATTCTCAGACAGCAGGTGGTTTGAACAGTGACATGTACTGCTTACTTACATGTCTGCATCTTCAGGGATTTTTACATGTGGTTGTCCAGTGATGTTCATTGACCTTTTTAGTGTTCTGGTACCATAAATGTAGCTGGAAAACAGCAATGTTTAGCATTGTGATTGCAACAGGATTTTGTTTGGTACAGTGTATTAGATTTTACTCCTTTTTCCATGTGATGGGTAAAGGGAATATATACATTTTTGGTAAGGCATTTAATAAAACAGTGACCAGAATGGTATGGCTAAAATGATGACATTTTCCTAGATTTATGTTTCCTGGATTATAAGGGAAAAACTTGGTGCTATGCTTGTGTCTTGGCTTTTGCAACATTCCTCTACAGTCTAGACTAGAAGTATGTCTTCTCCCAAGTACCAATATTTGGAAATTGTCCTAAAATGAAACTCCTTTATCAAATCCTTTTCACCAAAGCCCCTAGACAGGAAATGCCAACATGGAAAACCTTGATCTGAAACCTTTGGAAAGCTTGACTAAATTCATACTTTGACTCTTTGAAAAGGTCCCTCGAGAGCTGAAATGTATGCGCTGAGCATTTAAGACCTATAGCTCACAAAATGAAACTTGACTCCAGACAGGTTTCATTAATTGGGAGAAGTTATGATGATAAGCATTGCTTTACTTTTCTTTCTTCCTAGCAATAGTTTGCTAAGATTACAATGAGCTCTGTCTTAACTGTCGGAGTAGAGACACTTCATGTTACTAAAGTTTTCACTTTGTATAGTCATAGTGAAACTGTACTAAATAATTTCTGTGAGTGCTTGGAGCATTCTCACAACTGTCACATGGCATAACAGGTCACATGAATCAGTTAAGGTCTGAGATCAGTACAGCGACTGGTATGCCTTCACCTAAGTTCCTGTCAAGCTATGCAGAGCTAGGCTTTTTCAATGAAATGGAGCCTCCATTCATTGAGGGGAGGGCCACAGCGATGGTTTTATTACTGTCATCTATGATGCTCACATTTCATCCGCAAGCTGTCTTTATAAGAAATTGCATTTTGAAAGAAAGAAACCTTATACGTTAAAGATTTGGGACAAAAATACTATATAGCAGTGCTCACTGGCTTTTAAAATTATTTTTTATTTTTATTTATTGTCTTAGTTCATTATCCTACATATTGTTTGTATTTTGCATTAATACTTATTGGTTAGACCATGACTGTCTGAAAAGCAGGAGAGAGCTTCCAATTTTTAGATCCGTTTATTGTGAGACATTTTCTTCCCATGATCTAACCCACCTGGTGTTCTGTGTTCATTTTCTTAGACCTTTGCAGTACCAGATTGTGAGAAGCTGCTGATTTTTTTTAATCAGTTCCTCAAAGGATTGGATAGGTAGTTGATGGATGCCACTCCTAGGAACCCTTAAGTGTGAACGTTGTGTGAGAACAAGCAAGAACTAAGGAGAGAAACAAATTCAGAGACATTGCTCTACCTTTTGCTGCTAAACGCTAGATACAAATTTCTGTATTAATCTTTAAGTTGATTCCTTAAACTTTTTTAATGTTCTACTTATGGATCTTTTTTTTTTTGGTCAGAGGTCAAAAATAGACAACTAACGAATTTGATATAGGTACAGCAAACAAACACACTTATACATCTAATGTCTATGATAAGGAAGAATAACAGAATTTAACAAATCTCTCGGCAGTCAATAGGTGAATGAGGTTGCCTCCAGCATTCCAGAAGTGTTTCACTCCAGAGCTATAAATACCCCAGTCTTTGTCCTGCCATGTAAAAGCCAACCAGGAGCTGCTATATTGTTCTCTTTCTCCCCACCATTGGGGAGCCAGGAGGGGAAACTATGTCAGAAGCTGTCACAGTGCTTTCAGAGAACTTCCCTGCTCCTGGTAACTTCTGCTAGTCTGTCCTGATCTGCCTCCAATTGTCTTTGAATCACCTGAATGACTGATTTCAGTTGGTTCTAACTCTAACCTTAACTACCTTTTTGCTCTTGATTATGAACTAGCAAAGCAATAGATATGAAAGGGTACAAAAAATCTCAGATTAAATGAAACATAGGTATCGCTTTGACCTAGCTTTAACACTAATGAGATGATAAACAGTCATCAGAAAGTGAAAGAATTGTGGGGCTTTTTTAAGTGAGGTTTTGTGTTTGTGGATTAATATTCCCAGTGCAGTAGACTGGAGTTATTTACAGAAATCTCAGCCAAATAGGTTATTTTCTCTATGAATAAAGTTGATTTAATTTTAGATATTGCAAGAAGCATTTTGTATTTGTTAATACAATTAGGAGGGTTGATGGACTAATTTATAGGGTTGCATTTTGCTTTCATCTGTAGGAAATGAAAGAAGGAATAGAAATAAGGCAGCGCATTTTAGGTAACAGATGCCTTGCAATATTAAAACAAGAAGCAAAAACATTTAAGCAAAAAATGTCTGATACATTTTGTCCTTCATAATGCAGTTACTTTTTTCCTGGTCTGACTTTGCAAACTGATGCTTTTGTGTGTATTGTGGTTTTCTTAGCATTAACTGATGGATAGGCCAAAAGTTTCTACTATGACCAAAGCCAGAGCCTAAGTTTCAAAGAAGAGTTCTTCCTCACACTCATCAGAGGAAATGGCAGGATATGCTTCCCAGTGCCCAAAGAGCAAAGGTCCTCTTTTTAAAGGAAATGGGTTACATGTTACCTTAGAGGTCCGAGGAAGTTTAGAGAATAAAATTCTCAGTATAAGTAAAATAAATAAACAGGTTAGCTATTTAGAAATACGAAACTCATCCTATGCAGGCAAAAAAGATTAATCATCACAGAGAATCAGAGTAGTAATGAAGCTAAATATCTGTGGTAGGTATTGACAAGGTATTTCTCCCAAGCTTTCTTCCTTTCGTCACCTCCCCCCAAAATGATTACATTGAATACACATGGAGTTGTACAACTAGTGAAGTCAAATACAATCCATTTGTTTTAAGCAGAAAAACTTCATAATGTGTGGGTCTTAATCTTGCTTATTCAGACTAATTTAATTTTGTACTGGTAATATAAGGCACCTTTATAAAATGAGAAAAACACCCATTGGATGCTTACTGCACAAAGGTGCTCCCTGGCTGAATGGGAATAAGGACTTAACAAATGCTTCTAATTGGAAAATTTCTGCTCCCCGGAGTGACCAGGAAAAAAAGGAATATGTCATAGATGGGGTGGGATGGGCTACATTGCATTCCAGTTACTGCCTACTGTGTAGGACCCATAAGAGGTCCCAGGAGCTAAAATATAAGTATAAGCAACTGTGAGAACGCGAGTACAGCAAAGATGCTTAAAAATAGAATGGTTTCTCCTTCCAGCCTTTGGTCAAACATAGGAATAATTGAAAGTTAAGCTTCTTATATTTCATCTTGGGTTTTCTGAAGTCCAGTCTTCCCTAAAATGGAGAAGGAGGTATTCTATAAGAGCTTTTGTTCTGTGTATCTGCATTGATGATGCCCCTTTTATAGAACTGTAGAGACAGGGGCATGTGGGAAGAGAAGTGTTTCTTTTGAGGTAAATCAGGCAGGGGGAGACAGAAAGACATGATTATTAAATCAGGATTCTTTTGAAACTGGATTAAAAATATGGAAATATAGTAAAAAATATTACAGAGAGTTTAAATAAGGTAAAAACCTAGATAGGAAGAAAAGGCACAGTTCTTTACCTCCACTGCAGGGAAATAATGCAAAGACAGATCTAGTTGAGCCTGGTTGACTAATTGAGAAAATGCAGTTAGGGCATCCTATTTTCCAGAAGAAACATCACACAAGTAATGTGACTAGTGTCATCTGTGGCTACTCTTAATTGGTGACCTGTAGTGGCCAGGTGCCCACTTACTTCTGGGTGGGTAGTTTGTGATCAGCCTTGGTGGGTGGGTGGAACAAGGCCCACTCTCATCAGTCTCTGGATTCACAGTGAGCCCTCTTTAATGCTTTAACATTGCTTCCCCTTTTCTGTCAAGTAAAAAGCTGCTTTCAAACTAATGAGGGCTAGGAAAAGAAAAAAAAATATCTTTCTTGTGATTACACTGTTCTGTAAGTACCTGTTGTGGGATTTACTCTACATACTCTATATTTTTCCAAGTCCCCTGACATAAGCCTGCATCAGAGATGGAATACAGATCTAGAGGAAGCAATGACTGGCAGAAAAAAGCAGTTTTTCTCCTGTCTGGGAAGAGAAAAGGTAAAAGTAGTGTCACTGTCCCTCTGGTTGTCACTACATCCATGATATTTAAGTGTTTGTTACTGGTGCCATAAAAACTTCACTCAGGATAAACTTATGAAAATTCTGATTAAAATCACTCACTATTAGCCTTTCTTCTCAACTTTACTAGTGAAAGATATAGCCTCTCTTGACCATGGTCCAAATTCACTGACGGTAGTGGGAAGAATATTTAGGATTTCAATGGATGTATAATCAAGCTGTTATACTGTCCAGCATATTTTTTCTTGTATATGCTTTGGTATATATGAAATTTTTTGCCTTCTTTGTTGTTTCCCTGACAACACTTTTCTGTTTGGTTGTTGCTATTAGGATGTTTTATTTAGGTGGCAAATACCTCTACAGCACAAATGTATCACAAGAAAGTGCTCACACAGTGTGCTTTATCCTACTTTAAGTACAGGAGAAATATATGTCATAACACATAGCAGAAATAATTGCTAGTGAGATTCAATTCTAAGGGTATCATGCATTTAGCCTTTACTATAAATGGATATAATATTGTAGCACAATTTATTGTGAATTAGGTTCACAAGTTCTTTTAATGATACCAGAAGCTAGGGAACCAATTTCTAGTGTACTGCTTTGAACATTTACCATGTAGCACAAACTATCCTAGGTTTTCAAGGACATGTTTTAGCTTTCACCTGGTACAGGGAATAAGGGGATTGGAAGGGAATAAGATATCTGTAATTTATAACAAGGTTTTCTATTTTTATATAATAGTAATTTAATCCTAGATTAAACTCAATAAATATACAAAACTGTTTCACTGCATTCCATTGCATCAGGATACAAACAATTAATTTTGATGTTGTGTCCTACACAAAGGAAGAGATTGATTAAAGTGTTTTTATTAGTTCATGTGACAAAAAAAAGTGTGTCTCTTTCTACCTATTATTCTTGGCTGATTTAAAGAAACAATACATCAGCATCAGAAAAAAAAAAGGAAAATGTAATTCATGTAAAAGTTATTCAGATCAGACTGACGTTTGTTCATATAATAATAAAGTAATACTTCATCTAATCTACTTATCAACACAGCGTTATCTGACACTTTGATAATAGACTAGTATGACCTTAGAGGTTAGCAATGACATTGCTTTCTGAACATGACAGTCCTTACCATGCCTTTCTAAGCCTGTCTGAAATGTTTTCATTTACATAATAATGTGGGCACAGTGGTTGCAGTATGACAAAATGAAGCTTGCTAGTCTTTAGAAGTCTGAAATCTTACCTGCCATCTGAAACAGAGTGTGCCTGCTCTGCTTGCAGTGAAGAGCTTGCCTACAGGATTCCAAACTTGCCCTTTTACATCTGAGACGTGGCAGTTATACCAAAAATGGACGCAGGGAAAAAAAAAGAATGCTCTTGCCATATCAAAATCCATTGCTTAAAGCTTAAAAAAAAAAAAAAAAAAGTACTTATTTAAGTAAGTAAACATCTTTGTTATTCTTTCCCTAAATAAACTTTTCTATGGTGAAAAACTTGGAAAAATCAAACATCAAACCAGAATTTTAACTTTGTTACTGCAAAAACTGATTTTATTTTCCTCACCATTAGATGTGTGTCTAGAAATGATTCTAGGAGCATATTTTTCAGAAGCAGGTAAATAAAAATTTAAAAGTACAGTAGAAACAGAGTTTTAATAGTTTTTTTGGTAGTTGATGATCAAAATATACATCTCTTGAGATTTTCAAACAGGCAAATATTTTTAAATCACTAAGTTTTGGTTGCCTAACCTGATTAAATGCTTTTGACACTCCTAGATACCTATTCATAGCCTTCAGCAGTTAAAAGCATTTGGGAATGTGATTTTTAGATATGAAAATTTTGAGAGTGGAACTTAGCGTCCTAAATTGCTTAGTTTATTCCTATCTATTGAAGGTAAAGCATCTGGTAAGTCACAAGTGCTATATATTTTAAGCTAACACTTGAAAATTCTCATGCGTTTTATTTAGGGAAGATAATTTTTCACTGAAACATCATCTTATTTATTTTTATTTTTACAAACTATCAAGTTTCCAAAACACTCAGAACTGTAATTTTATTTGAGGGAACAATTTTAACAATATTTAGACAATTTAACAACAATTATTTAGAAAACTTTTATCTAAAACTTAAATTTCCTATATATAGTTTCACTGTTGGTATAGACAATGTTGGAGCTATGCTTCTTTCTTTGTATCTTGCTAAATACTCTCTTTAGTTCAGTTTTTGACTTCTGGGTCTCTAGACAAGACTCTCATGCAAAGGTTCCTATCACTGCTCCCAAAATATTTGGTTCTTTGTAGTCAATTTTGAATACAGTTCAAGATTTCTCTAGAAGTCTGCAAAACATAAATTCATTAATGTATTTTAGCTGACATTTCTGGTTCTATTTCTCATTTCCTTTTCTGGATGGCTCAGCTTCCATTAGTTTAGAGCTTCTTTTTATTATAATTCTTTTTTAAAATACTTCAATTCTAAACTCTTTTTATATGAGATATAAACCAGCTTTTTGTCTCATGTAAAAAGATTTTGTTCTTTTTATTTTGGCATTAGTTATTAGTTAATCCTATTATTCCTCATCCTAAAATGATACCTTTCTATTCTCCTCTTACTCTGGACTGTCACATAGAAGAGTTACAGTATTAAAGCATCTGTAGTACCAGCCCTTGTGTCCTGTAGGAGAGCTGTGGGAAGCAAACAGGCTCATGATAGCTCTTCCCAGTGAGAGATCCTTCATCGGAACATGTGTTCTGGGTCTGAGAGAGCTGAAACTCGCAGAAAACTAGGAAGGGAATAATTTAGGAGAAGAAAGTCTCCACTGTAATACACTATGGGGAAGATGTTTACTGACTTGCAAAATCAGCTGCAAGACCTGTTCCCTGCTCTGACAGGTTTCAGATGTTTGGTTTGAGACATCCTCAGAAACAAACTTGCATTGCATCAGCTCTGCAGTTGTGCTCTTCAGCTCTCATTTTTACTTAGGACTGTCTGGCAGGGACAATGCCAGCTATGTTTGGGGGCTAAAGAAAGCATAGTGTGTCTGCCTCATCCAGCCACCTCCTGGCAAGTGTGGCAAATCAGTGTCTTGCTCTTCTGTAGGGGAACTTCTGTGTCATCTGCTGCAGCTGCTGGAGTGATGATCCCAGGCTTTCCTTATCCAGAAGGTGATTTAGGGAAACTAAAATGTCATGAATACTTTTCCCACCGAGGCACTGTGTGTGGTGCCCAATGGACAGGGAACATAGCATCACAGAGGAGAGGAGTCCCCTGTCTCAAATGTTGTCCTTTATGCACAGATGTGAGTAGAATTGATGCTGGTGGAAACATTTGGAAGTCAGAATGACTGAATTCTGATTTCACAGAATGAATTGGTGAATATTTGTAACTACTTTTTTTTCCTATGCCTTATTCTCTCACAAGTGATAGAAAAAGGCTTAAAAATACAAGCACATTACATTAATATTAACTGTGTTTGTATCCCTTGTCTGACATCTAAGTTTATTCCCACTTCTTTTTCTTTTCCTGTAGATGATCCAGTTTTTATTTTGCTGTAAGATTATGCTTCAGTGATGCCTAGCTCTGAGAAGCAATATATGACCAACAAAGCCACCTGGTGACACCCAGCTTTGATAGAGTTAGATAAGCATTGGCTTGAGATACATGAGGTATGGTGGCCTGAATTTCTTCCAAAGCGATTACATTTATACTGCTAAAGTGGAACCAGTTTCATAGAATGTACGCTCTTAGGGAAAACTAATGAATTTTATTATGTTTCAAGGGTTTTTTTGGAAACTAAACTGGTTATAAATGGTACAGGCTAGGCTGTCCATGTAAATCCAAGCAGTTGTATTGAATCAGTGGAGATACATTATTTGATACTCTTAAGGAACTGGTTCTATAATTCCATTTGTTAAAAGAAGTACTGGTCTGACTGATTATAACAATTTTATGGCAATATTGTATCAAGTTATAGTTCCTGCTCACAGAAGGCTGGACTGATTTATCAGATTCAGCCCTGAGAAAGCTGCAAATTTAGCTGCTTTTCAGAGGAGGTACAGCTGCCTTCCCTACTGCTTTGTCTTGGCTGGGACCAGAGGTAGAGTTGTTGAAAACTATTGAAAGGAAAATATTGTTTTTTGTCAAAACCAAATTCTCTTATATCTAGCAAGTGTTGACCATAATTCTTTGATGTGAGAAAGTCAAAACATCTCAGTCTTCTTGCTCCATTTTAAATATGCTTTGCTCTGATTGTGCATTGATTACTTTTGTCAAACATTCTTTTCAAATTTATTGTTTTGATTTTTAGGCCAAATCATATCAGTACATTTAATTGTACATCTTTTCATACTTTTTTTTCAAATTACCAAATGAATATTTTAACCCCATTCTGCAATGAAACCAACTCAAAATTTTCAAAATAAAATTATTTATATTTTTAAAAGTCCTATGGAATGGTATCTCTATGGGGAATTTCAAGTAGTTTTCCTGATTTGGCAGGAAGTAATTTTTTCGACCTTGGACTTTTCCATGACATTCACTTGTTGAACAGCTGTGACCTAACTTGTATTTCCAGAACCTAGGAGGTAGGCTTGCACCACAGGGTCAGGGTGGTCCTTCTCATCCAGAAGTACACTGAGCCCACAGCCATATAATAGAAAAAAAAGAAGTTAACTGAGTTTATTGACCTGCAGGGTGACTTTCAATATGTCTTTGAATGGGAAAAATGTCAGTAGAGTAGGCAGCATAGTGATAATATTATTTTTCTTCATGTAAACCATAATACAAGTTGTTGCCTTGTAATTTTCCCATGAGTAATTTGTACTCTCCATTATATTGGCTGGTTTCAATACTTAAAGTGAAGTATATAATATACAAGTGATAAGCCAGCTTTTGAAAGTTCTGCAAAAAGCACATTTTATAAGATCAGACTTTATATTTGTGTGTGCCTAATTTTGTTGTTAAACAGGAGATTTGCTTAAAGGAGATTTATTTTTTTTAGTGTGATCTAAGGTATGTTTTCTAAGTCACTTAGTTCATCTGCATTGAAACAACTCACATCTAAAGTAGTAAATTTTGAATTAATATGACATCTAATTCTCAGATTGACAATTAATTTTCATTCAATGAGAGTGGTCTTTGTTCCTTCTAGACTAGAATATTCTTCCCTCTTCATTTACTATTTCTGGAACAAAACTTGTACTTTTAAGGACAAGTTTTACTCCAGGTGAATTTCAAGAATTAATTAATTCTAATCCTGAAACTAATGTCTCTATAAGAAAAAAAGTTTAGGCTGATTTTAATTACTGTCATCAGTTTCCAGGACAGTAGCTGTCATGAAGGTTTTGGCTGCATTAAAACTTCGACTATTGTTTAAGTCACATATAGATTATGTGGCCAAGTGAAAATTTAACACAGCAGTATTGGTGATCTAGTTTTGCAAAAAGCTATGTTATCTGATGAGGTGAAAGGCAGATTAAGTATATCTAATAAAAGGGAAAGAAAGAAGGAAAGGATGAGAAAGTTTAGATTAAAGATTGCCTTGATAACATTTTTGGGGACTTGAATTAAATCATTGCAGAAGGTCTTCACTCAACAAATCTTTTAGTGGTTTACTTTGACTACAGGATGTGTATCACCATCTGCTACTGTTAGAAACAAGTAAAAATAAACGACATTTTTATATGAATTTTAAAGTATTGTAATCTATTCCCTCAAATTTCTGATGGTCTGAGTTAAAAGAATATGGGAATAACAAACATATATATGTATGTAATATACTTACACAGTTTTTGATGTTTGTGTGTATGTGTGTTCATATATACATACGCAAACACATACACACACACATGCACATGCTCATATGTCTCTGTGTGTGTGTGTATATATATATATATGTCCTAGGAGGTGCTAGCCTATTAGTTCAGTTGGAAGTGTGTGGTGCTTTCAAAGTTTTAAAACACTTTAAATAAACTTCATCTTACATTTCCAATGCCATGTTTCTCATGAAAACAATTAATTCTTTAATTTTATCCTCTCTTATTTATGGAGGCAGATAAGAAGAAACCTGTGCTGATTTCTCACAGGGATGACTATAAGGAAGAAACAAAACTACTATTGCTCTATTAACCTGAAGATTATGAGGGGATTCATACCAAAGAGCTGATGGTGAATTAAGTTTATAACTACCTATATTAATCTTAAAATTAATAATTTATCATCATACTGAATTGCAGCCAATCTTGTCTTCTGTCTCCTTCAATACTCTTGCGTACATGTAGCTTAAGAAAGCATTCCATGTAGATAAACAATTGCATGAAACTACCTTTTTATGATCCCTTGGAGGTAAAAGAAAAGACTGTTTAGAATAATATAATTTATTTGAGGTAGACAGAGCAGGTAAGTTGACTGGAGCCCATAATGCTGACGTATAAAAACATACTTTCATCTTTTGATGTTAAGAGAGTGTCTAAAACTACCGTAAAAATAACAGTGAAGGATTATGGCTTCCAATCATGCCAAAATTGCCCTTCCGCTTTCTTCCCAGTTTTCTTTCACTAGTTGAATAGTGAATAGGAGATGTATTATAATCACTCGGCAAAATAACATGTTTGATTTTGAATATTAAAACTTAACATTTTCCCTGCTGACCCTATTAATGAAAAAATCTGTTGCTGGGGAAAACTGAAACCAATTACTTCTTACCTGAAGTACATAGACTACTAGCAGAACTATTTTTAAACAGTAGCTGAGAAGAAACCTCTGTAAAAATGTAGTGTTCAGTACTGATCCTAAAACTGGCACGGGTGATCCAACTGTAGATTCTCTACCTATTTACCAAACATGAACAGAACAGGTAGACATTTTATTTATGAAATAGAACTATGCCAAAAGGAAAAAAAAAAAGATAAAAAAAGATCTTTTTTGGATAAGATAGTGATCTAGACCAAGAAAATACAATAGAACTAAGTTGTCTGGATTTCAATGAAGCATTTTTTATGGTCGTACATCGGAAATTCACAGTCAACTGCATAATGTACCAGAGGCTTAAAGCAAGTAGACATCATTTTAGGACAATCTAGTTTTGTTAGTCACCTTGACAGAAAAGGAAGAAGAGTTCTATTAAAATATGTTGTGACAAGTAGTTGGGAATCAATATAGAAAAGTATTTGAGAAGAGCTGAATGTGCTTGCAGATTGGAACAATAGGAATAAAGAAAATACATGAAATACAAATGAATGATTAACTTAGGACTTCTGGTGTTTCACTTTCTTCTGAAGGGAATCTGGATTCTGAAATCAAATTCTTGAACAATAACGCTACAGCTTAGGTATGAAGTCCTAAGTTTGCTACAGCACTCAGTAAATTTTTTTTCCGAGCAGTTTGGAGTAGAAGCATTGATCTAGTCTATATAGACTATGCAAGATAATTTAATCTTGAATTCTTATAATTGACATCAATTACTTCCCTCATTGCTTGGAAATATGAAGCTGTACTTTCCATGCAGATATATGCTATCATACACGAAATACTGAGAAAATGATAAAGAGTGGAACCTCTGATTCAAAGACCAGACACCCCAGCTGAAATATGTTATATTTATTCACAGTTTGGGTGCCAGACTCTCTGTTGTGCCACCTGAACCCTGACCTAGAGTGACCAAACACTAGTCATGCAAGAAAAGTCTTTTATCACCCCAGCTTCTTCAGTTCTTTGAACAAATGTTGTCAATTATGTCATTTAAATATGTTGGGCATGGTGAGTAATTGCCTGCTAAGACTAGTCTGTAAGGTGAGAAATAGTCATCTCTGAACTCAGAAGACAGAAAATGAGACTTCCAGTCCCAATCTCCTTTAATTTACAATGTTCTTATCCATCCCCCCACCCCCCCCACCCCCACCTCCCTGCTTCCAGAAGGGCTTTCGGCTACATTATCAGGACATGCACACTTCTGGTAGTGAAAGGTCACTGATTAATTCACTCTACAACACAGTGCTTTGTGAACTTTTCAGATGTAAATTCTGTTGTAACGCTTGTTGGCGAACATGTAACTGGAAAACACAAGCCTGTTCCAACCTAAACCATCAATGCAAAAGGACAAAAAAGAAGGATTCTTTCAAGAAGCATCACTAATTAGGTGAATGAAATTAATCAGCAAAGGCCCTGATCTGCAAAGCTGCTTTGCTCCTAACATGCTGAAGAGCTTCCACTCAGCCGTTCTCAGTGAATCATGTTTTTCTAAGTATAAGAATTGCAACTTGTGCTCCCAATCAGAATTATTTCGGTTTTATGAAAGGCAAACAAAGAAAAAAAGGAGAAAAAAAGTCTGCTGATGAAAACTAACATGTGCAACTGTACTCGTTTCATAGGTGTTGGCTTTAATTGCCTTGTCCCATTTTTTTGGAGGGAGGGGGCAGATGGCAACAGTAATGCTTTGCATTTAAAAGGCAATATACTGAAAATATTTGCTGAACTTTCAATTCTGGATAGATGCATGATGGACTCTTTTGTGCAGGTCATATCACACTAAACCCAAATGTTTTTAAGCTTCCCCAGACCAATGTAGTTTCTCTTTTCTGACCACTTCATCATATTTCTGGGTACAGACTCTTAATTTAAAGCCAGAACAGGGACATTTTAATTTCTAGTAAATATCTCGAAAAATAAGTGCTGGATCAAGCATGTAATATATTTCAAGAACAGCACCAAAATTACAATTTTTTTCCTTAGACAGCACAGGAAATAAACAGAACCTAGATAAATCAATAAATCACCTCTATGTAATTTCCTTCATCAGTTTCCTTGCTTCTCAGTGTCCTACAGCATTTGGGTCTGTGTCATTTCAGAATTCCAAGTGAAGTCTTCTGCAAAGAAAGCGTATCTAGATTACAGGCAGGGCTAGATTTTTAATCATGTTTAGATAACTAAAGAGATAAGAAAATTAGAAGACTATTTACCTTAAAAAAGGTTAGTTTAATTCCTTCCTTCTCAGCTGAAGTCTAATCACATGATTAAAACCACGATGATGGCATACAAATACTGTTCTCAAACACTTTAGGCCAAGGGCTATACATGGGACTAAGATTACAGAAAGATGATCGTAATTGTACAATCTTCTGGATGGAATTCAAATGCTGTATGAACTGTACAGTTTCACTAGTCTGGCACACACAGTGTCTCTTCTGCTTTTCTATTCCACATAAGACAGGACTTAAACTCATGCAGGAGGAGTTCTTATAGACTCCCATGAAAATTGCTTTTAAGAACACTTACTGGTGAACAGATTCTGCCCCAGTGATCAGGGAGAAAAAAGCTCCTGTACTGAGGACACACCTGATTCAGCATGGAAAATGAAAGGAGGAATTTACAAAGGAATAGAGCTGTTTCATGTATTAGACTGTATATGTCTGCATTGATTTGCAGGAGATGTCTACACACACACGACAGTAACAATTTAAAATATATCAACGCACAAAGGAATCTCTAGACTCAGTTTAATGTGGTTCCTAAAAAACAGTCAAACAACTGATGGTTGTCTTTTCTGCAGTTGAAGCTCAGTGATTTCATTAGTTTGAATTAATGTTTTTTGAAACTATACAATTACTATCTTGTTAAACCACTGAAGATTTTTCATGAAATCAACGTGACCTTTTATTTCCTCCTTTTGTGGCAAGCGTGTTTGCATCTTATCTTAGATGAAATTCTAAAGGGTAGAGAAGCTGTTTTGGCATATAAATGAGTAGCCAGAAGAAAGGGGCTTGGATCCTCTGAATCTTTATTTTATACTGCAACAATATAGATGCATTTTAAATAATTGGATTAATCGGAAGTTAGGTTCAGGGCAGCTCGTTCAATGTTTTTCACTGGTAATGATAAGTCAATTTATAACTTTTGCTTATAAGTGGGTTTTTTCCATTAAAAATAGTGAATTTAAGAGCGGGGAAAGAACTGTGATACAGGATGAAAGAAAGGATTTCAGACTAACACAACATTTGTTTAGTGCTGAAAGGCATTAGCTGCTAATGGGCAAAAATGGTGGGACCTGATAAGTAAAGATGGGCATAAAAAACAGCTACAACATCAGCCACATTCATGCGATGTTCCAAAAATCCCAGCACACCTTCACCACACTGAAGCCATGGGACATTGAGGTATGGGTGAACTTTCAACTTCTAGGAACAAAGAAAGATTGAAAGAAATAAAGTGGTTCTTATTTTTAGAATAGGATACTATTCTTTATGTTAAATTATTATACCTGAAATCTCTGAAATTAGAAGTACTTTCCAGTTTATAAGTATGTAGCTAAGTAATCTGCATGTGAGCAAGCAGGAATCTCCCACCTCTCTTTTCATGCTGGTGACCAGCTTCCTCATTTCTGTGTTGCAGGAGTCTTTACTTTAGACATTATTCTGTTATGTTACATTGACTTCAAAATATGTCTTTAAAAACCGCAATGTAATATCCAGCACCTGCAAAATATTGTGAAGTATTAGGAACAGTTGTAATGAAAACTGACTGCAAGCGTCATAACAACAGGTGACATTATTCATAACCTAAAGTTATAACAAGGTTATGATGTAAACTCAGTGATCATAGATGAAATAAGCCAGCTACAAATGTGAAAATATCCTGAACTTTAGAAGTAATACAACCAAATATAATAAATCTTGCCTGCAAATGTAATAAGGCCCTTAACTGAAATGTAATAAAATCTATCAACAGCTGCAATGTATATGGAACATATTATATAGCTTTACCATGAATTATACCCCCTGCTGTTTATGGACTCCACAATGTCATGCTTTGTCTTCTTCCAGAAAATCAAGTGCTATGGGACTAAGTGTTTTCCAATTTATATTAAGTATGACAGTGTGTTAATACAAAAATGTTGAGGGTGAAAATGAAATTTTGAATCCAGATGTGCTCCTTCGTCATCCTGCTAGCATAAGAGAAAGGATGTGGTCTACCACATGTGGCTCAAACACTTCCTCAGCTAGACAAGGTAGGAACCAAAATGGATGTTCTGGGTAACTAATATGTTCCTCTACTGCTAGCAGTATAAATACATACAAAAAGAAAGAAGGAATTTTGATGAGTGACGCGGCAGGGGGAAAGTTCAATCTGCCTGATCTTTATGTGCATCTCTTTTTTGGCTTCTGAAATTTCATTTGAGGACAATATATATCATCTCCTAGCAAGCACCAGTTGTGACTTCTTTACTGGACTACTGTCCCAAGAAATGAACAGGAAGGACTGATGTGCTGTGGCTGACTGGTTGCCATCTGTTTGTGATAATCTCATACACCTCTACAGTTCCTGAAATGACAAAACACCCAGTGCTGTAACTCAGAGGAAACCTAGAGGGTTCTACATTAAAATATCAAAGGGAAGCTTTTGATGGTTTCTGTCTGTGTGGAGGTGACCTGATCTTCAGTAATGCTAAATCTTTGCTATAGAGACTTACCTCTGGATGTCATGATGATTTTACACCAGCCCATTCCAAACAAGAATGTCTCCATTGAGAATGCAATATACACAAATAAAACACTATATGATTCCAAAAGCTGTTTATATTGTGTCATCTCCAGCCATGCCACTGTCCCTGATTTTCTTCCTGTCACTTTGTGTTATGCATACTAATATGGTGTCATACGAAAGCAAAATGTTAAATGTAGTCTACTGACACTTCCAGTAGCACACAACTCACTACAAATTTCACAATAAATAAGCCTAACAGTGTTATCTCTTAAAAAAGAGTTATTAGAGAGCACTTTTGGTAGAACTTAATGGTGGATTAAAGTATCTTGCATATCCCAAGAAGGAATTAATACCTGCAATGTCTATCTTTTAAGGTCATTGTAAAGAATATTGCTGCAGCTCTGTAAGTACAGAGGGACAAATGAAGATATTAGGTAAAATTTGAACTATGAACTTCTATAGGACATTTTCTTTTTTAAACAAAATAATTATGGGCCTGAATCTCATTAGGCACCGCTGTATATATAATAAGGTGTTTATGTAAGTCCCACTGGATCTCAGTAGGTAGAATTTGAAATTAGGAAAATAAAATAAAATTATGTTAAGTTATTGTAGAGAAGAAACAGTAAAAAAACTATTCAGAAATTTACAAAAAAGAAAATGATAGGAAAATTAAGGAAAGTAATTTGTTTTATATTTTTAAAGTTAATATCATGGTTACTTGCAACAAAAGGAGATAAGACATTTTCAGTTGTTTTATGTTTTTTAAGTTGACAGTGCCCTTTAAAGGTTGTCATTACCATATGTCTTGCTTTCATTTGAAGATCCATCTGGTTTTAATAACCATTTTAAATTTTATTGTATTTTAATTTCCAATTTGGAGTTGTGGAAGACAAATGACTACTTTAAATAGCCCATGTCTATTTATTTCACAAATGGTATTCCAAAATAGCTCTATATCATTTGTGAGCAAGTCACATACAGTACACTGGTTATTTGGATAGTATTTCAATGAAATTTACTCAATGCTTTCAGTGTAGTTCTTCATTTTTAACGTATTTTTAATTCTCAAACATTTAGGTGGTATGAGATAGGGCTGAGAAGATAGGTGGTGGTATTTTATAACCGAAACAGAATTATCCTTGCACAAAGACTGGTGGAGACATGAGCTCAGTGAAATCATCTATCAAAAGTTCAAATTCAAAGGTCATGTCTATCACTACTGTTCTAGGATTCTTCTAACTTTATTGCTCAACATAGATGTGTCCTGTGTGAGTTGTCATGATTGCAGTCACATTTTACCTTTCTGGTTAATACTTGACTAACAAAGGACTTGGTGCTCTGAAAGAACAGTGATCTAAACTTCACAGCCTTTTTGGGATATAATCCAGGTATTATTAAACTTATTTTGTAGATGACATTGATTAATGCTCAGAGAGTAAAGACCATGAAACAAAATCCACTGAAACCTTTAGATCAGTGACTAATCATTTCCCAAAGACAATGATCAGCACATTGAAAATGCTAAAAATGGCATCTAGAAATGTTGATTACAGTATCCCATATTCCAATAATAAAACTTCTTTGGATTAAGTTTGCAATTACAATTCACTGTATTCAGGAGCAATGACACACCTTAAACAGTGTAGAGCATGGGTGGGAAAAGGGGGCTGCCTCTAGTAATGGTCTGATACAAAATATTCCCTCCTGGAACAGAACGGGAGCTCCAAAGGCACTGCAATTCCAGGAATACATTTATTTTCTTCCAGTCCAAAAAAAGAGAGAAAGCACAGCTGCACCAAGTGCAATGCACTCCAGAAGTTCAGGGGTGTCCTCATGAGATGTCGCTTTTTCCTAGAGCTCTTTGGGGAGATGTAACTACTCACCACTCCTGACTCCCAGCTGACATGAAACATAGTGAAGCATTAAATGAATGCACAGCACTGACATTTCAAACCTTCTTTGTGCCAGAAAATGGAACACCTGCATTGGACAATAGGAAGTGAGCAATTAGAGTCAAGCAAATTTGTCAATTTTTAAGCATGACACTTTACTCCAGATCCTACAAATGAAAGCCATAAATGAAAGACCATGGCAGTGAAAATCCCTCCAAAACTTACGTGTATGTAACAACTTAGTTATACTCTTTAGTCACCTGGTTTTTTTGATTAATATGTTGGGGTGTTTTTAATGAGGTGAAAATATGAAAGAATTTGAAAACTCATACCACTTAAAGCTCCTCCTAAAGATAAATGATACTTAAATACATCCAAAGGAGAGAGATTATGAAAATTCCCTTAAGCAGAGTTTCTGTATCTACTGTCAATAGTAATTGTTGAAGTATTACGATTCAACATTTAAATTTAAAGCAGGAATCCCCAAACACTTATAACAACAAAGAATAACCTGACAATGAAACTTGGTTAGTATCCTTGTCAAAATATAACACCTAAAATGTAAATTTTACCGCACAAGTTCAGTGAAGGGATGATAATGGCAATCTAATAATGAATTATTGTAGTAAGTGTAGGGTTTTATTAACTTAACTGACATTCGCTGGAGACCAATTTCAGCACAACACGCCATTCCATTAGGTTCTTTGTTTCTTATTCTTAAGGTTACAATGTGTCTGTACTGTGGTGATAATATGAAATTCTTCAATATAGGAAAAGTTTTTTTGATACATTTCAGTTTTGCAATTACAAAAAAAATGGGATCTGTCTTTTGCTCCCAACTGGAAAGCTGTCATTATTACTAAGTTAAGCAGATACTTGCTATAGTCGCTGTGATCTAGAGCAATTCTGAAATATTTCTGATTTGTATTATTTTCAAGGATTTATATTTATCAAATCCAGTTGGAACCTTATAGGAAATTAATTTTACACTTTGTTCTTTGGGATCATAGTAGTGACTTCTTTTGCTTTTAACAGGTAGCACTATATTATAGATAGAACTTATAATGTGGAAAGGCAAAGATCTTTCTAAATTTCTTATAGTATTGTTAGTCTATGATCATATTTCAGAAGGATAGTGCTAGTACTGTCCTGTGTGAGTGGCACACTACACATAAATACTCAGGTATGGTGTATCACTTGATGGCAGGTGATTCCTTCTTTCCCTTGCTCTGGCAGTGACTCTTACAATGTGCCAAGGTACTCTTCTCTGCCATTAATTAAGCCTTTATATTTAAATTTATGTGTTCATATGTATTTATATGTATATGTATGCATATATATGTATGTGTATGTGAATACGCACAGCAATACTTACACACCACTGCATATATATCCAAGTACATTTACATGTTGTTGCTATGGCAGAATCCTGCTAACATCTGAGAAATAAAAAAATAAATACCACCAGAGGTCTCACAAGCTATTTTATTTTTGATGTCAACAGCTATCTAAACCAATGAGCACTGAGACTTACACCTATCCTGGGATTCAATCTCCCATGTTTTTAATGTTTCTGTGCAGACATCAAGGTGTCCAGATACCAAGGTAAGGGTGCATTATTCCTTCTTCTGACACGAGAATCTCATTTCAATATTGCTATCATTTTTCTGCAGAGTAAAAGTGTTCATTCTCAGCCCAGAGAGTTTAAATCTCTGTGGAAAAGCAATTGCTGGCTCGAGTTTAGATGTGCTTTAAGTGTAATATACTTAACATAGGTTTATAGCCTATATATTGTGCATGCTTGCTTACAAGCTTATGGACACAGAATATAGTCCTGTAATCTGTTCAAAGATGGACATGGGTGTAGGTACATAAGTTGCCTAAATTAAACAACCTTTTTAAAAGAGGTATTCAGATGACATACCACCTCCTCTTTTATGAACTGCATATGTATTTCATTGCACAGGTCAGCCACCTCTGCCCTAAGAAATAATTCTGATCACAGAGATTTTCTGTGGCAGAGAGCTTGCTGCGTCTCTAAATCCCTCTTAGGGATGCCTGTGTAGAAGTAGGCTGGCAGCAAAAATGCAAACAATACAGTGTATTGACCATATGCTGAAAAGTAGGAACAAGCAAGACTGTACTTAAGAGAATGACACTGTTGTAAAAATAAAGGCCTTAGCCACTAGGTTTGGGAGAGAAAAAGCAAGGAAAAAAGAATCCAAATTCAGATAGACTGACAGAACTGGCTCCATATATGCACAGATCAACAGTGGTCATAAAACCCTTTCTTCAGGGCATAACGTGGGAAAGTCTGAGAGATTCATCTTCACTCGTTGAAATCTAGCCCCAAATTATCTGCAGTCCCTTTATTTCTTCCCCATAACCACCAGTATCCCTCCCTCAGTAGCTCTTATTCTCCCTTCCTTCTCGGTTTTATTCTTTCCTTGTGATCTCTACCGAAGCTGGCTTTGCTCTTAAACCTCCCTTTCATTTCTCTGCTTCTCTAATTCCTTTCCTTCGGTCTTTGTTTTCATTCCCTTTGCTTGATGCCAGAGCCTGTAGTTTCAATTCTTCCCACCCTTGTGCTCTCAGCTCCTCACTCGCCTCTCAGCCCTCTCCACCTGACTAATCCTCGGTACTGGCTCCTTACCAAAAGCACTACTTCCACTTCTGTTCTCATGCTGTCAAACACATCTGGAATAAACTCACTTCCTCAGCTTAAACATAATTCTCTTATCTGAGCTTGTCTAAAGATTTTTACTTCTCCTCCTGAATGAACTCTTAAGCTGCAAATTGCCTATCGTTCCTCTCCACCTTATAGTTCACCCTAAAATCTTCTGCCCTCGGCACCTCGGTCTCCTTTCACAACACCCCCCCTCAATCTTTTCCACCTCCTCCTTCAGTCACTGCCTTATTCTGTGTCCACACTCCATACAGCCACAGTTATCTGTAACTAAGGATCCACGACCCACGTAGTGCAGGACAGTTGTGCCACCCAACATGTTTGTTCCCTTTAGGACAGTTGCAGAACATTGGCCAGTATACGGGATGCCACTGCATCCCCAGATCCCTGGGCAAACTCCAGTGGACTGAAGAGGAGCTCCTAAGATAACACGCAGAGAAGGACGGGTCATTTCTATGATGCTGCCTCCTTGTGTAAACCCTCTGCAAGGTTTGAGTGTGCAGCATCCTTCAACACCATTAGTAAATTCTGCTCTTAGTGACCAAATCCAGTGATCAGACCTTTAGAATCTCTCAGTAACAGAGAGACACAAATATTAACCCAAAAATGGTGTTTGACTTCCTTAACACTTTCAGTAGGTTTAATTAACAATTAAGAAAAAAATAATTCTCTATACAAATACTCCTATTTGTTATCTTTAAATGTTCAGTTTCCATCTGCTTTTCTTTTACAGCAGACATAACAAGAAGGCGCTTAAAACTTGCTTCTACTAAGAGTATGTAATTGAAACCACTTCAAAGCCAGAGTTAGGAAAATATAAACTAGATGATGACCATTGACTATAATTTCATTTGAGTTGAAAGACTTAATTGTTATATATGTTAAATGGAGAGTACTCAACCCTAACAACTGATTGGGTTTAGCTCAAATTCCTTGGTTTCCATAGATGCTTTAGTTCACAAGGTAATAATTTCCACATGAACAGAGTATATGAAGTTGTTTTTCTGAATGTCCATGGTATTTGTAGGCGTAAGACTTTGGTACTGTGCGTTGTTGCTACTTAACTCTCTTACACCTCCCAATGAAAATAAAAACATTGATCCAGGGAAGAATAATATTTGATTGGGAGGAAAAATATTGAATGTATTTACAATTGAACAGTGATATGAAGCAATAAATAGTGATTTCATCTGCATTGGCTTCAAAGAGGGATATATTTATTTCCTTTCCTCCAGAAGTGACTGTAACTTTAGTCTATATTTTCACATTGTTTGTGACATCTAGATTTTCCACAAGGCTTCTGTCTAGCTTCTATTCTTATATTGTACCAGTTAGTTTTTGAATGTAATTCTGGTTAAAATGGTGGTCTTTGTTTACATTACTGTAGTGGTATTTATTTAAAAGTATCACTATTAACAGAAAAGATGAAAAAATTGGATCCTAGGGAGAAAAAGATTTTTCTCTAAACTTGGAGTTAGTCCAATTTCAGCTGCTATCCATGTTGAAATTAAATTATATTAGTTGTGAAAAAAAAATACTGATTAATGGAGGCTAGGTGGAAACCTTCTTGTCCAGGGCTCTTTTGCTGCAAGCATCATCCAGCAATCAGTTTGCTGTTGTTCTTTTAATCATGTTCTAGCATGCATACACTTTTAGCAGCCAGGTATTACACCAAAAATCCACTTGGCATATACAAGATGGATGCATAAGCTAGTAAAGGAGCAAGTGCAAAAAGTTGTGGAAAAGAAGGTGGAGTAAAAATTGCAACGCATGGTGTGCATTGGATGACATTGAACTAACAGTAAAGTGTGTGATAGTAATTTGCTGGTCTGATCCCTTAGCTTAACTTCTTAATCCTTTGCCTCTGTTTCAGAAAGATTTTGTGGTCTCTGGAGCTCAGTGTATTAAAAATACCTTGGTCTTGATTCAGTCCGTTGTTTAAGATAATGCCAAATATAAGCACATAGTCATGAAGAAGTCAGTTCAAAGCTTTAGCTCCTTTGCTTATACCACACCACATCTCAGCTGAGTTGGTTAGCCCACTGAACTTCCAGTATGACCTGAGATATTGACCATTTGCTTTTTAGGTCCACCAAAAAAGCTAAGGCACATTTTCACCACATTGATATATGCTCTTACATCAAATCCCATTGATCTGATAGAGTGAAATTCCAAGGGTAAATATCAGTATAGATGAGAACAGAAACTGGAGAAGGAAACAAAATTGGATAGAGGAGAGTAACATGCACAGGACATGACAATGGTCAGTGACAGATTTACCAGAGGGCTTCCTTTTTCTTTCCCTTGCATTTCTGCTTCTTCTTGTATTATGTCCTCTGTGTCACTTGGCTGGGATACAGCCATATCCCTGGGCAGCCACTTGTCACTGTCAGTGTCTGCATCCAGCTCCATAGTCATCAAGTGATAAGCAGCACTGCTTTTTTAAGCCTAAATAAAACAATTCCAGAGCCCACACTTCTGTAAAATAGTTTTTCTCTGTATACTTATATTAGTACACGTAAAACTTATCATTAGGCATCAGATTTTTTTTTTGTTTATAGGTGCATTAGAAACCATTTTGATAGTGAATAAGTAAGAAAAAAATATGACTGAAACAATAGTAATAGTCCAGTCCTTTCAGAGCTACAGGTATTTTCAGTGCCATCTGTATACTTTCTAAGGAAACAACACTAAATATTTTTCACGATCTTTTCCAGTACTCATTTTTTTAACTTTTGTATCACCAGGATGGTTACTTCTTTTTAAAGGAAGAAATCCCACTTCAATTGATAACCAGTCTTACAGAGAGTTCTGCAACTGAGGAATGCTGGAAACAGTGTAGTCAAGTGACTTGACATTGTAAGTTTCAGAAGTTTACCAAAATTCAGACTTTACACTGCATTAGTTATATTTGCTGCTTCCTTTGTAAATTAAACTATGGAATGGTCTCCTGGCTGCTTCTTTCAAATATCATATGTGACTTTTGTATCTTGGGAGCCACTACCACTACCACTGGAAAAACAGATTCCAAGTCTGTAATTTAAGAGGCAAAGTTCAATTAAATCTTCACTTTTGAGTTTTGACACCTGACACTAACTGAATGTTTTTATCAACTTTATTGTCAGCACAAAAGCTTGAAATGATTTGATTTAGAGGATGGCATATGAAGAAGGAAAACAAAAGATTCTGAGATCAAGATAATAATGAGCAGGGTTTTGCATCGCATATTTTTATGTCTAGGGCTCTGAGATAAAATTTGTTTTATACAGCACTGTATTGTTAATTGGAAAGTATTAGTGATCTTCTGTTTATCCTGCTTTTGAATCTGGAATAAGTAAATGGGAAATGCAAAATTATTAATTCTTCATGTCACCTGAGCTCGTAAAAACCAAGTATCTTTAAATATAATTCTCCAAGGATATTGTTGATTTGTGTGATTTAATTAAAATGTTATAGCTTGCAAAACACCTTATCAAAGCAATTCCACTTTTTTGTTATACTTAAACGTCTGTCAGCCAGTTCTAATTAATTTCACTTTTGATGGTGAATTTGCATCACCATGTGTGATTTGTGAAAATTACTTTTGTCATCCCTGCATGCCTGCAAACCTGACTGATGTGCAAACATTCCAAAGTTTTAGTATTTCCTCTGAATGGTTTGGGTTATGGCAATGTTTCAGGATTTAGACTGTAAACTCCCTGGTTTACGGGGCTGGTCTGAGTTTCACACTTGTGTAGTGTGTAACTCCAGTAGGCCCTATTTGGATATTTTAGGCATGATCACAAGGGAAATATTAATAGTACTTGCTTCTTGCAGGCATAACCTAAGGACATGAGAATAAATGCAATGCCCTACTGGGTTAGAGCAGCAATCTGTGTAGCTCAGTGCTCTGTCTCCAGACGTGGCAGCAGGCAAGTCTGAGGAGAGCATGCGAGTCTGGCTGCTCTCTGCAGTGCACTCTTCCCTTCCTGCCCCAGCACCCACAGCTGGTGGGTTAAGGATTGTAGAGGATACCTGCTGCTGTTTGCTTTAGTGTCTCTCTGTTGTTGATCTGGTTTGAACTCCTTCCCCAACCTGCAGTGGCAGCAGCTTCTACAAGTTCACCATTGGCTGCACAAGGAAGTACGTTCCTTTAGCTATGATAAGTCAATCTGTTAGTTTAACCGAGTGCTGTTCAATTCTATTGCTATGGCCTTCAGTGAGTAACAGTTTCACATTTGCCATATTCACTACTCATTTAATGGCTGATGACCTTATGATGCTGATTGTATAAAACCTAAGGTGGGAAATTACAGTGCAGTGCACACATAGCCCGACAATGTCTCTTCCCCTAATCTAGCTGTTCAATATCTCTCATTCCTTTGGATACGCTTAACTATTTGAGATGAATAGTTCAATACCAAACTTTAGTGGTTAGTTCATATAAGAGACGGTAGCTTGGGCATTCTTAAGCTTGGGCTGAATGGAGCTAACCGAGAGGTTGGTACCATGGAGGATCTGGAACCTTGCCACAAACGTTGTTGGTTCAGATAACATAGATCGTCAGCATTGTATTTCAGTCCTTGCCTAGAGTACAAGAAGTGTGTGCCTTCTAGAAGTGTACGCCAGGTATCCTTTCACTTTTCTTGAAAAATATTACTATCTCTAGGTCTATGTCCATCTCCTTGTAAGTTACTGAGTGGGCACTCAAGGGGTCACATAAGGCTTGATAAGGAGACATGTGGGAGTAGGTGTCCCTCCTACAATACTTACCCCACTGTGAGGCATCCACCCTGCATGGAGGGGGTAGGATCATGAGGCCAGAGGAAGAGCACCTGTGCTAGAGGCTTACGCTCAGGAGCAAGGGGTTTTAGGGACTAATTCTTTCTAGAGACAGTGTGATGTGAAGGCAATGTTGTGTGAGGCTATATTGCACGGAGGTGGGCTATACAGCCCAAGTCTGACTGCATTGTGTGCATGCCCATGTGGCCTGTAAAGACTTGGCTTCATACTGAATTAAACTGAAACATAATAGAATATGGGCAGAACTTTATTTCCTTCCTCTTGTATTTATGCCACAGAAGAAGAAAAGTGCCTTACCAGTTGGGATTGACTGGAAATAGTTAAAAGAACAGGGTAAAGTTAAAAATCCTTGAATATGCCTCACTTCACACCATTCAAAAATAATCTGGGATCAAAGTGCATAAGAATAATATTGAATGACAAGAAATGCTTTTGTCTAGTGCTTTCACCACCCATACTGTCTATCTTATTTTGGGTTCTGGCTCTGAACCCTCTTTGCTCACCAAGGAGGGCTAGAGGGGAAATAAGAATCTTTTCCTCTTTGTACAGCGGCGTGAGGGCAGCACACAATAGGGGCTCCTGGGCTCCCTTCAGTGAGGGGAGCTTGGGAACCACTGCCTTCAGCATCCGCGGATGAACGGGGTTCAGGGACAAGCTGAGGCTGCAGCACCGACAGCCTCACTTCACCTACAGGAGCGGGATGGGTGAAGTGCAGCAAGCCCTCAGTGCCACAGGAGAGACAAGTGCAGACTGTGTGGAGCCTCTCCCCACACCCGGGGTCCATGCGGGCAGGAAGATGTGGGGCTGCCCGAGGCACTGTCTCTCCAGCGCTCCTCCTCACCACCCGCTAGCCAGAACTTGCAGACAAATGGCACAATCTACCCTTCCTTTCATCTTTAGGACTCTAACAGCATTATGCAAATCCCAGCTATGTCCCTAGCAACCCAGTCCAAAGGCAATTTTGTATGCCTTTTTTTTTTCCTTGTGACAGATTTCATCCCCAAAGACATGAGTCCAGTAGAGGACAGAAGTGAAGGCTGCTAGAGTACAGTGCGTCTGGTTTTGAATGTAATGAGTCAACGGCTGCAGCCTAAGGCACTGGTGTGATTTTGTTTAAACAAACATAAGCCAATTAAAAATACAAAGAGATTCAAGGAAAAGATGCTCTTAGCTGAAAGCCTCATGGGAGAATAATTTAAAGAACAGATCAATAGCAGTGAGAGAGATTTGTTCCCATAAGACCAAAAGCCAGCATGTAACAAATCTTGAGAAAGGCATTTATAGGATTGTATTTTGTGAGTGGCTGTGGCATAAGAGTGCTTTAGCATAATTATGGTTAAATATTTACACAGTCTTAGCTGTTTCAGGGAAAGCAAATATCCTTGCAAAGATGATTTTCTCCTATTCAATGTATCACTGAAAGTGCTTGCTGTACATATCTTTACTACAAACATAATAATTATATAAATGTGCCTACAAGGAAAAGGGTAGTTGAGAATACCATCTTAAAAAAAAGTCACAAAACAAGAACAATATACACTATTACCTACAGGTTAAAATATTTTCCCTCTCATTTTCCAAGTCACAGCTTTTGACTTGGAACCTTTCTCACTCAATTACATGTAAAAAAATTCTTAAAAGCAGCAACAAGAAAAAGACATTTGTATAAATGGCCTGAACTTATTTACCTAAATAGTATTTTTTAAATCTCCAACTGTAATGTGCAATAATTTGGGACATTCTAGGTGTAGAAAGGGTACAGGATATTCCAGCTACCTTTCTCTTTAGAGATCTAGTTCAGGTGTCTTAGTTAAGAAAGTATGGCCCCTAGGTTTCAAATATTGTAGGTGGAGAAGGGGAAATCATAGGGATCAAAAATATTTGTGCACTTATGTGTCTTCCAGAGGATGATTCAGAACAGCAGTTCAGTTTAGAAATTATTTGCCCTCTGGAAAAATATCTCCCCTGCTCTATTAAGTGTATAGGGACAATAGAGGAATGGGTATCTGTCATGGCTTAACCCCAGCCAGCAGCTAAGCACCATGCAACCGCTTCCTCCCTCCCTCCCTCCACCCAGTGGGATGGGGGAGAAAATCGGGAAAAGAAGTAAAATTCATGGGTTGAGATAAGAACGGTTTAATAGAACAGAAAAGAAGAAACTAATAATGATAATGATAACACTAATAAAATGACAATAATAATAATAATAAAAGGATTGGAATATACAAATGATGCACAGTGCAATTGCTCACCACCCTCTGATCGACGCCCAGTTAGTCCCCAAGCAGAGATTCCCCCCACTCCCCCCAGTTTATGTACTAGACATGGCATCCCGTGGTATGGAATACCCTGTTGGCCAGTTTGGGTCAGCTGTCCTGGCTCTGTCCTGTGCCAACTTCTTGTGCCCCTCCAGCTTTCTCGCTGGCTGGGCATAAGAAGCTGAAAAATCCTTGACTTTAGACTAAACACTACTTAGCTACAACTGAAAACATCAGCGTTATCAACATTCTTTGCATACTGAACTCAAAACATAGCACCGTACCAGCTACTAGGAAGACAATCAACTCTATCCCAGCTGAAACCAGGACAGTATCCTATACTGGATCCTCACAGTTGATAATATAAATTTTCCTATAAACTTAGACCTTTGAGAGAACAGCAGCTGAAAAATATTTTTTTTCCAAAAGACAATGTTTTTCTCCCAGACATGGGAAATTTTGAGAGATTGCCTCTGAGCTGTAACATTTATCCATTTTGCTCAGCAGAACAGAATAACTTTTAAGAAAATACTACAATTCCTTGTTGAGATCGGAATGAGGAGATGGTTTCTGTATTAAGATGACTTAAAAAATAGGGCATACACCAGATCCTTGGTTCCAGCACTTTGCTCTGTGTCCATTAAATCAATGGTAAACTTCAGTTTACATCTGTTGAAGAAATGACTCATGGTTTTACACTGCTCAGTGGATAAAGTGGGAGAATAATGTGGTACAGCTGTTATAGAAAAAGAGTTTACCAGGCCCATATGGGCTCCAGAAAGTGCATTTCTACTGTGCACGTGGTTAAAACCCTCATAGGTAACTTAACCATCTTAATGGCACAGTTTGAGTCCCAAATCACTTATCCCACTCTTGGAGACTCCAAATTAACTTAGTAGTGACAAGTTAACTGATTTCCAGTCTTAGTA
Organism: Buteo buteo; assembly: GCF_964188355.1. NCBI lineage: Eukaryota > Metazoa > Chordata > Aves > Accipitriformes > Accipitridae > Buteo > Buteo buteo. The sequence continues at coordinate 18,098,354 of NC_134171.1, forward strand.
GCTACTAAGACCACATTCTAGCAGGGACTGTGTGCTCTCGAATACATCTTGCTCCATCAGCAAGCTTGGACTTGAGGATGCCACTTGATGTCAGGAGAGGAATAACATTACAGTGCTACTGCCAGGTGCTGATAAATCCCGCAGGGTATTTGGTGACTAGTAAGTTTTAATACATCATGGATATGATACTTATATATATATAACATAATTAAAATGTGGACATATACATACATACAACATGTGCATAAATGTGTTTCTTAAATGCAATGTGTTTTGCAAAACATTGAGAAAACCTTTTTTCATTCCCATTCATCAAGGTCTAAAAATAAGTTTCTAATGAAAGCTAAGAATGTGGCTTTACCTCAGGTGTTTTCTGCTTGCCTTTCAGATTATTGATGTTTGTGGTCAGGATTCCTCTAATGGCTCATGACACAGGTGCAAATGTCATTAAGAAAAGCTTCTAGTTGAGAATGGAAGCATGAAAAGTTTTCAATCTCCATACTTAACCTAAGGAGCAAAAGACAGCAGGAAAGTAGAGAAAAAAAGTAAATCCACATAAAATACGCTATTCCATTTGCTGAAAATAAGTAGTGGAACCAGGAAGAATAACAATAATAAAATAAAAATATTTCTTAGTTTTGTAAAATGTGCATGATGTTGCAAAAATGAGAGAGCAGAGTTTAGCAGAATGATAGAAATTTAACTAAGACATAAGACATTATAGGAGAGGGTTTTTTCATACAGCGTAATTACAGGAAGCACATTTTTTTCCAAGAGCTTCATGATAAACCTGAGGGAAGCCAACTGAAGCTTTCATTGTCTTTTGATCACGCCTCAAAGAAGGCCACATATTTATGCCACTAGGCTGCATTTGACTTACCACTTATAACAGGACAGAGCAAATGTCCTTTAGAAAAAGACATGCTTTCCATTTTCACAATTAATGTCAAACATGCACTTTAATAGCATTCATCAGAAGACAACCCCCAAAATATAAAAATTTGGATCAAAATATAAGATTTTCAGTACACAATTTTTTATCCATATAATCAATATAAATATTTACCTATAGACTTAAAAAACCCATACCAAACGACAGTCAAACTAATAGAATTGCCCAGTTCCAGACTATTAGCCCTTTGAAATCTATCTGGTACTAAATACTACTATGTATATTTCTATGCATATTAATGTGTACAGAAAATGCTTTTTGTTAAAGAAATATAATCTACATTGATTTGAAGTATTAATGTTATCCACTATGCAGTATTATTAAATCACTTACTACGGAAAAAAAAATTTGACAGAGGTGTATTTTATAGGAGACTTCTATAGATGATTAACCATCTAAATATATGCTGTGATAGGGAATTTATATCCATATTTGCATAGTCTTCTTTATCTGACAATACAAAATATTATTTTAATCATTGCATTAAAAAATAAACCAGTGTTTAACTGCCACATAAATGTCTGGAAGTTCTTTTTCCTAGATTGCCCATTGTCTTTAGTCTGTGCTTCAGTCAGTAACTGTTAATAAAGGGATAAAGTAATTGTCTGAGTAATTGTGTAATGTGATCTTCAGAAAATGATTGGGCTTTTGTTGTTGTTTATAGACAAGATTAGGCATCAGAATGCTTCAGTTTCTTTCATGGGCCACTGAAGTTTATTTCATGGAACCAGCACATTTTGTGGCAACGGCTTGATCTTTTCGAGGCTCATTTTTTCAAGCTTGGAAATAGTGACAGTGATTGTTAATATTCTTACACATGCTATTAATTAATATTTCTAGAGTGTTTAAAACACACTCTCGGGGGGTGACGTGGGATAAACGGCAAAAATTACCTACATTTTAAATGATCAAAACCGCCTGAGTGTGAGAAAAAAAAAATCAAACAATGACCTAAGAAAATAAGTAAATTCCACCTTTGGGTGTCTTTCATACACAACACGCAAGAGATAATGGTGCATTTATTTTTCATTTGCATTTCACTTTTCAGTTACATTCAGGACTTACTGGAAATGAGTGTGGGGAATGTGTGTGGGTAAGTACCTCTTCCAAGTATTTCCTCCTGAAGCGCCAACCCAAATCAAGACAACGTGTTGTCCCCCCTGCTGCACCTCTCCTATTGTGAGGGTTGAAGAGTCCATGCCCTCCACAATCCTCTCCCCAGTGACATTTCTATTTCTTGATTTGGATATTAATATACTGTGAATGTGGTTCCATACGTTTTCCCACATTTCTCTTTCACTGCAGGTTAAAGGCATGCCCAGGTTTGGCCTTTTGGAGAAAGTTATGACTTCACTATCTATTCATGTGGACTCTTAAATTAAAAATTGATTGGGCTACTTCTGTTCTTTGTTTTCTTCCAAGGAATGACAACCTAAAAGGAGGCAACCTGAAGAGCAGACACCCGGGAAGAAAAAACAACGAAGTATGCTGTGTGTATGATAGGCTTTCCTATCTCAGCATTATAGAGACGTAAGTACTAAAATGAAGTCTGGCATTGTTTTTCTCATGGCTGAGTGAGTGGCAGACCCTGGGGAGAATGTATTAGAGTTCTCATCTTGTAACTTAACTTCTCCTTTTGTTGTTCTGCATAATTGCTGTCACCCAGGTAAAGCTGGATTGTTTCTTCCATGGTAAATTCTCTCCCACACAACCCTTTGACCTTCAGGCAGCAAGAGCAGCAGGGTTTCTCATCTCATGATTTAACTGAAGAAAATAACTACTTGAAGAGGAAGTACTTTGAAATAAACAAAGTCTCTGAATTAGAAAACTAAACAACTGGGTTTTTAACCACAAACAGGGAGTCCTGGGAATATTTGCCTGGAATTAACAAAAGATACAACATTTGAAGAACTAAGGTGCTTAATCATGTGAAGAATTTAAGCAGAAATTTGAGTACAGCTGGGACAATTGCTTAATTATGAGAAGAATTCTGATAAATGTAAAAGCAGCTCATGTTTTGTCAACAGACATTAGAATGACTTACGAGCTCATGTTGCTTCTCCAATTCTTTGACATTAAAAAGTCCAGGGTATTTTTACAATACTGAAAGCAGTGATGTAATTGCCCTTAACAATGCAAGTATGGAAAAAATGTGTCCATGTGGTCATTAGATATCTTATAAAAGAATATTTTTGCTGATTGTTATTCTGATAGCTCTTACCTCAGCCAAGAGGTTGAGCACATTTTCTTGGAAAAAATTCCTGTAAATCACCCTCTCCAATCTTTTTTTCAGCTTCTGGGGAAAAAAAGCAATCTGAATTTCACTGAGTATGTATGTTCTCCTTAAAATCTTCACAGAAAAGACCAATGCACAATTCATTGTGGTGTCAATCTGTTAATTTGATCTGGTCACTTGCTGTATTAATTTGGTGATTTAATCATTCAATCTATTGGTATATTGATTCCATTTTAATTGAGACCTTAATTTAATTATTGCATTATTCTAGTTTTAATTAGTAAAGTAAAACTGTACTGTATTAGTTCAGTAATTGTCACATATTGCTTGTCTTTGCTGAAGTGTCTGTCTGACATCCAATTTATTTATTTTTTTTTTAAAATCCATAAAGGCACAAGAACATTTTTATTTTAAAATACTGTGTTGGTAAAAAAATTATGAAAGGACTTGTAATCAGGAAAACTTGCAAGTCTTTTGGGGGTCTAGCTGCATGATCAAATTTATGCATGATCACTCACCCTAGAGAATGTCTTTTTTTCAGGAGACATGTGGAAAATATATTTCAAGCAGATACATATGTAACTACAGAAAAATAAATAAAATATAGCTTATTCTTTGGAAAGTTAAAAAAGCACTGAACTATTTTAATACGATGCATAAAACCCACGTTTTGCCAGAGCACCAGCTTTAGCAGTCATAGATTTCTCAGTTTTCCAATGTCTTTCTCTACAGTTGTAGGTTATTAATGTGCCTTTAAGTCATATTACCTTAATGACAATAATGCTGATTCCTGCTAAACTACCCAAGTAAAGACTTTGAGTATTTTAGTTTTTGTGCTCTCACATATCTTGATTCACCATATTGCCTTCAGTTCTGCCACCCCAAACCTTTTGTGCTAAACCTTAAGTTTATCAGTGGTTTTAAAAGTGATGAAAACATATTTCATAGGAAAGGTGAAAAATGTAGTATGTACCAGCATTTCTACTTTTATTGAGATATGTCCATTAAAAGTCAAATTAAAGACATTGTGGCTGACCAGAAAATGGGCTGACCCTACTCTTCTGGGTACTCTTCCATTCTCTTCCTACCTCAGACTATTCCTCCTTATTTGTCACTGCTGCTTGACCAGTCCTACACGTTTAAGATGTAGGATGTGGTCAAGGCTCTTCTGGCATGCTGAGCGGAAGTCACCTTAGGGGGCCAGGACTGTCAGTCCAATGTAGAGAACTGTTGAATAAAGTACCCCTGACATACTGTACACATTTTTGTTGCAGTGTAGGCAAAAACTGTGAGGGAAATGAATAAATGTGCCCTGAAGTCCAAGGGAGTAAGCAAGGTGCAATGTAATTTGCTATTCCTTTGCAAACTTGGACAGTCTTGTGCTTCTATGGTTGAAATTAAGTATTTTAAACTTACTTTCCTGAGGTGTACCTTTTTTCTGCTGCAGTTTGCATGAAGTACAAACCATCCATTTCCAAACAGTCTAAGCAAATGAAAACTCAGTCCTGATTGTCAGGAAGGCCAAAACCTTTTATCAGGAGCACAGAGACCAATGTACATTTACTTTAGAAGGTCCAGGAGAGTGAATGACTAAGGCTTTTAATAGAATTTATTTTTAAATACAGAATTGTTGACACTTCTTTTAGGTCATAGATCAGGAGCAGCATTTGTAGAATTTGACATTTTATTCTGAGAGTTATGAAACACTCAGAGGAAAGGTTTTTTTTCCTTTTTCCTTTTTCCTTTTCCTTTTCCTTTTCCTTTTCCTTTTCCCTTTTCATTTTCCTTTTTCATTTTCCGTTTTCCTTTTCCTTTTCCTGTTTTCAAGTGTACTGAATAAATGGCCCTCATGAAACTCTCACACAAAACCTGGCCTTTGTATTGAGTAGACTAGATCAAAGACAGTCTGCCTTGAGGCTAGTGCATTTGTTAAAGTCCTGGGTACATCCTTTGAAGGCTGAGTTATTGCACATGGTGTCATTGTGGAAAAGGGACAATTAAATTGGATGATCAGTGGGTGGTGACTATTGCCATTGCTGCAGAGTTTGGATTTACAAACAGCAAGGGTCAAACACTTCACACCCTTCACCGCAGAAATGAACCGTGTAGAGGACTCAGTGGTCTAAAACACAGCACAAGCCTACATTTTTCTATCTGTCAAAAGATTTCAGAAGTAATTCATTGTTACAGCTCCCTGGAGTGAGAGTCTGCTTGTCCATCTGATTTTCCTGACTGAGCGCTTTAAACATTCTCTGAGGAAAAAAACTGTTGTAGTCTTGTTTCCAAAGCGTAATAGTAAAGACAGGAAGTGTGAAACCATTTGGAATCCTTCTTCCCTGCTGTCATATTTTATCACTACTCGGGTGTTATGTTCATGAGCAGCTCTTGATTGCAAGCCTCAGAGCTAGTATTATTTCTAGATGCTGTCTGGTGCCCCTCTGAAAGACCTCTGGATTTCAGAAATCAGATATACAAGACTTTGCTTATCAGATATTTCAAATAAAGTGAACAAAAACGCTCTTGAAAATCTAAGTTTGATGCCAGACTACAGTGCAGAGTGGGACCAGGATTATTCTGAGGAAAGTTTTGTGAGATCAATGGCATTGCTTGACCACCTTTACAGTTATACAGCCAAAATAAGGATCTAAATTTTAAGGTGTGACACTCTGTGGAGACCAGAGGCATCTGCTGATTCCTGCTGTATAGATCTGGTTGTTGCAAATAGATTGTTGCCTCAAATAATGGGTCTGGTCCTGTTCTTACTAAAGAAGAGCATGAATAATATTCCTGTGAACTATAACATGAGGCATCCATAATTATTTATGTCTTTTGTCTGCACTACAATCATGGTAATTGGTAGAAAAGATAGCATTTAGGATATTTAGCTAGGCTTTTTGGACACTCCCATATTGTGCTTTCCTTTAAGAATAGCCATGTAGTCGATTTCAAGTAAATCTGTGACTGAAAAGTGAGAGGAGGAAGGACACTTTTAAATCGTGTCTATATATATATTTTCAGTGTTTTGATTGTGGCAAGAACTTTTTTAATGGAGAAAGTGTGAAAATAGGTTTTCATGTGTAAAGATATTTGTTCATCCCTCACTATAGGAAAATTTTAAAGTTTAAGTAAGCTATCCTTATCAGCTGAGAGAGCTTAATTTTATGAATTATAAGGAGAAGTCAGCTTGCTCAGCTGGCAGATTTTTACACGTTCTCCCTACTCTGCTTGAAATGACCTTCATATCTGTTTTCTTTTTGTGCAGGTTATATTGAATATTGCCTTGAAACACAGCCTATGGGAAATCAGCTAGCCCAGTGCAAAGTGCAGTCAAACTGATTATTGTAAAAAATATCACATGTAAGATACCCAGAGCTGTGATTCATAGGAGTTTATAATCACTTTCCTCTATGCTGTTATTACAGACTTCTTCCTGACTGATTTGCATTTTGATGAATCACCAGTGCTGTGTATTAAGTGATGTACCAACACATATTATTAAAGTGCATCTTTCAGGACCAATGGTCCACCAGAGCTATATAAAACAATGTAATAGGTATTAGCTGAAAAAAGCCAGATGGTATCAACTTATTCTGTGTCAAGTTTTCTGCCTGAATAAACTTCCCATTTGTACCTTTGAGCAGCTCATCATGGAAAGAGAATAAAAAATATTAAAAAAAGGCCTTTTCTGTTATGTTGTGGTTTTTTTTTGTTGTTGTTGTTTGCTTGTTCGGTTCGTTTTTTGTTTGTTTTAAACTTTGTTTCCATCAACCCCAGAAACTGTGTGATCCTGCAGGTAGATGCAGGTCCCACTCTTACAGTTACCCCAGATAATCCCCAAATTTAGGAATACTTTTTTTTTTTGTCTGAAAATGGGGGAAACGAGCAGAAAGGTAATAGGGAAAAGAGAGGTGAAATGCACTGGGAACTCTCCAGCTGAGACAAACACCCCTGCCCATAGATAAAGGTGACATTCTTGTCAATAAATCACCAGCTTAATCCTTAGCTTGCTTTAATCAGTTCTGGAGGATTTTCACCAGGGCACAACAAACATGTTGTTTCAAAGCTTGTTAATAAAATTACTTGTTAATTCATCATTAATTAAATTGTAATGTGAACAATAATTTCTCTTCTGTAAATATCATTTCATTTTGTGATGTAAATGGGAAAGAGGAACAACTGAGGATAAAGACTGACACTCCAATGAATCTTAAGAAAGAGAGAATGGCTTTTTGGCAGTTCTATCTGTCAGGAGGGTAACAAACTGTAACATTATGCTTTGCAACCTTGTTAAGCAGAAAGTTGTGAAGGAAACAGCATGGTTCTTTTTAAAAGAACTGTACTTTACAATCAAAGAGAAGGATGCTAAATACATGTAACTGATGATCTGAAAAAAATTGTGAATAAAATATCAATATTCCATTTTCATGTTTTGCCAGTAGTAGGGAGTTTGTATATTCCAATATTGTCAGGCTCAATCTGTGAAAAGATAAATGAATAAAGACAAACTCTGTTTTTAACAGTGATGTAGTTAACAAGGTATAAATGTAGGAAAGAAAGGTGGGAAGTGTTTTTTTGATTATCAGAAAATTTCTGAGATTCCAAAAAAAATGTCCTTTTCCACTGCACAATGAAAATATGTTCTTTTAACATTTCTTCAGTGAAACTGGATTTCAGAGTACAATCTGCCACCCCCATATTGTTATTTGGCCAAGCCAGTTTCCTAGAAAGTGACATTGCTGTCCATTTCTTCTGAAATTTGGTCTCTCATATACCACAAAAAGTGTCTTAACTGACTGGTTAGGTTTCATTGTTATCAGCTGAGTGTTTGGAGGTTATATTTCATTTTGTCCATACATTCCATTATGGACCTAAATTTTTTTCCAGATAAATTTTTCTTGAAATATATAATTCCATATAACACATTGGAGTTGGTGAACGGGCATTTACTAATGCAGTACCGGTTTGTCAAAGCCCTGTATACGTCTAAAATTTAGGACCTCCTACAGTGCTCAGTCCATAGATAGTTTCTTCATTGATGACCCTAGGACATTAGCTAAAAGTCAGGATCAGATAAAAATCTTTTATATAGTAGTTGAAAATTTACCTACTGTCACAGTAAATCATTTGAAGAGTATTTTGTTAAAACACTCAGATTTGCTGAAAGGGAAATGTCCATATCTTCTTCTTAGTATTTGGTTCTCTCTGCCTCTTTCTCTCTCTTTTCTTATGAACTCTACAATGTATATTGTAACATTTAGGTGTGTTAACATTAACACCCTACTAACAGTAAGAGTGAGGGAAGGCATCTTCATCAGATCTGTTCTTTCAAGTTTTAGATTTGGCAGATTTTCTTTATTATAAAGGAGTTGCAATTTTTTAAATGATCTCTGAACTCCCAAATGTTCCACACAGCTTGTCTTCTAGCTTCCCTGTGGACTGCAATGCTGGTAATGCCTTGAAGAAATGATATTTAATCCCTTCTCTTTATAGATCTCAAAGTACTTTACCATGGAATTGTTATCCATTATTGCTTGTTCTAAATCTGGAAATTTATAGAGGGGAGGGATTTAAAAAGTGAGTGGCACAGTGATTCAGTAGAAATATGAAATCTAAAATCCAGATTGCAGAATTCTTTGGTCTATGAACAAACCTTGGATCGTGCTACCTTTTATCTAAAAATAAGAGAGGTGAACTTTATTTCAAGACAGACCATCAGTGCTGGTTAAAGGGCATGGGAAGAAAAGAAAAAAACACTGAAGAATAGCAATATCATGACTGAGTACAGAAAAGGAAGGAAAAGAACTTTTTTCTTCCAGCTGCAAACTGCTTGCTGGCTGTGACTTTCAATAACACTTACCCATGACCCTGTCAGCTTTTAACTTTCACTTTTTATTTTAAAAAGAACAGATAAGTAACAGATATTACTCAGCTCTTGATTTGGCTTTTTCAATAAGAAGTGAGAGTTAAACTCCACTGCTGCTGCTGTAAGTGCTATTGAAAACCATCAGCTTCAGTAATAAAACAAATCAGGTGGGAGCAGACAAGCATGAAAAAAGGCCTGGAAACCTTTTTTTTTATTAACCTTTTGTTGACATTAATACTCTGCAGTAGGAGATTCGGACAGTGTATGTACAGAAACACATTTAAGAATGAAGCACGTTTGCTTACACAGGAAAAGGTTAGAACTTACTTAAGAACTAGAGGTCTCTCCCAGGATTTGTCTTCAAATAAACGCTACAGTCAAACCTATAGGAGTTTCGTTGACAAAAACATGGACCAGATCCAACACGAGATGCAGGAAACTGTTAGATGCTTGTCCTGGTTTCAGCTGGGATAGAGTTGATTGTCTTCCTAGTAGCTGGTACGGTGCTATGTTTTGAGTTCAGTATGCGAAGAATGTTGATAACACTGATGTTTTCAGTTGTAGCTAAGTAGTGTTTAGTCTAAAGTCAAGGATTTTTCAGCTTCTTATGCCCAGCCAGCGAGAAAGCTGGAGGGGCACAAGAAGTTGGCACAGGACAGAGCCAGGACAGCTGACCCAAACTGGCCAACAGGGTATTCCATACCATGGGATGCCATGTCTAGTACATAAACTTGGGGGGAGTGGGGGGAATCTCTGCTCGGGGACTAACTGGGCGTCGATCAGAGGGTGGTGAGCAATTGCACTGTGCATCATTTGTATATTCCAATCCTTTTATTATTATTATTATTGTCATTTTATTAGTGTTATCATTATCATTATTAGTTTCTTCTTTTCTGTTCTATTAAACCGTTCTTATCTCAACCCATGAATTTTACTTCTTTTCCCGATTTTCTCCCCCATCCCACTGGGTGGGGCCGGGTGGTAGTGAGTGAGCAGCTGCGTGGTGCTTAGGTGCTGGCTGGGGTTAAACCACGACAATGCTTAAGACCAAACTTGCCTTTCTGAAAGCTGCTGCTTAGCTGACTCCTAATGCTGAGGTTGCCCAAGCTCCCCAGATTCTACAGATTTTTGCCTTACATTGCCCCACATTCAGCCACAAGGATTTCTTTACACACATGCATCAACACCTCTGTTTTGGTGGTGGAAGCACAGAACTTGAGCCCTTCTCTCAATTGAAAGCCCTTGTCAAGGGAAGGAGGAATCTGTGTTCCACCTCTGTTTTCAGATACACTCATGACTATTATGAAATGACAGCTTAAATTAAAATGCAAGAAATTTTCTGGGAAGAGCTGCCAAAGCTCAAGGCTGAAGATTTCAGGTGGTTCTCTAAATAGCAGGCTGTAAAATCAGGTGTCAATTATTGCCTACTTATAAACCAATGACTTCTGGATATTCTTCTGCACGGTATCAACAGTGGTGGCAAGTACTTAAGTACGGTATACCATGGTATTTCGGTCTCTTTTCAGCAGGCAGGGAGAAGGAATAAGGAAGATGCTGGTCTTCTCAGGCAAGAAAAGGAACTGAATGTGAGCTCCCTTGCCTTGGGATATAAAAATATTTGCCTTTCTTTTCTCCCCCCCCCCCCTCCTTTTTTAATGGTGTATTTTAAAAGAAAAAGATTAATCCTTTCATTAAAAGTGAGATCCAGACATAAAAAGAGGGATGTAATGCAGAGGAACACAACAGTTTACAGACAGATCAACAGAGGCAATGGAATTTTGAGCACCATGGACACATGCTCCTCCTTTTTTCATGGCTGTGATTTAGCAAAAGACTCGAGCATACTCTGCCTGTATCCTGTGGCCTTGTTTCAAGGGAAAGGAGACAAGGCACATGGTTCAGAAATGAGGAGAACATATTCTAGCATGTTGCTTGCATTGGTCAATTGGAAGATCAGGACTGCAAGATGTGTTTTGGATACATAGATGCAGCTTTTCAGACCAGGAGAAGGTTTCTGGGAGGTAATGTTAAGTCATTATCCTCATTTTCATCATTCGTCTAGTAGCTTTTGGCATCTTTACGCTTTACATGACTACCGGTGACTCAAAGCACTCCCTGGCTCAGGATACTAGTTGTACTTTTTTTTCTGAGAAGATCTAAATCATATCTAACTTTTACAAATATGCAAATATCTAGCTATGCTATATGGGGCATCTGGACAATTGTTCTTAATGCTTTATCGCAAGGTATATAATATTAGCTATTGTGCCTTTTAAATACTTTACTGGATATGGCCATAAATATGCAACAAGCAATGATTCCTTTAACACATTTCTTGGAAAAAAAGGTCAGCATAGGTTTAGAGAGCTAAAGGCAGGACTAGAAACGGAGAATGGAAAAATCCCTCAGTGTAATTGGTATGTTTTGTTTATAATGAGACACAGCTGATACATCTTAGATTAGATATGTATGTCAGAGCAATTGTGAGCCTGAAGTAAAATGTAGAAACCTGGGGAAGACTATAATTCTTATGTCTACATACACGAAGAGAAGCTATTACTTTTGGTTACTTTTTGTTTTTTAGATAGTTGACTTAGAATGTGCTCTAGCACTACATTTTTCTGAAACTCAGGGATGCTTAGGCTATTTGATTGGTTTTGTTCATATTGGATAGAGCATAAGTATTTAATTTTTATACCACATATATATATCTGTAGCTGCTGAATTTACCGATGAAATGTTCTAGCTCCACCAAGGTAAGCGAAGTTAGATTACTTTAGAATTACTCTTTGGTTACGTCATACCTGTGTTCTAAATTATAGATTAACTTGCATGTTTCACTTTTTTTTTTTTTCCCCCCAAAGAGATTTCAATAACTGGGTGAAGCCAGGTAGGCTTACACTACAGCAATGGGAAAAGGAAAAAAAAAAGGAAAAAAAATTATAGCAAAGCCAAATACAGCAAGTTTTACCTTCCTGTCCTCTTTTGATATTACTAAAGAGACAGTAGTTATTTAAGTAAATACTCTCCTCACAGCTGAGCTTTTTCTCTTGTTGCAACAATGCCATGTGGTAATCCTGAACAGATGAGACCACATCTTCTGTTTGTAACTGAGGTATTAACTGCCGAGCAGAGAGAGTTGAAGAAGTATGGGATGATCTAATTCAGATGATTGTTGACTACTGGAAGTTGTTCAAGTGTCTTTGTACACCTAATTTAATAGACCTAATTTGACATACTAAAAATTAATTTCTGTATGAGAAACATGCCAATCTGGAACCAGAGAGTTTGGTCTATAAAGGTATGACAATACTGATACTGATTTTTTTTTTTTAATTGCCTGGTAGAGGAGAAAAATGATGTGGTAGCTGAATGGTGTCCCAACCAAGCTGACTGCAGTTGTGTTGTTGATAACAGCCTGCACTCTGAGCGGGCTGGGTCTATGCATTCACTTCTTACAAACCACAGAAAAATGATCCAATTTTTTCTTCTGACAACTGATTAACTTTAGGATATCCATAGTTCAGTTTTCCATCCCCATTCCTCTCACATATACTCTTTCAGAGAAAAATATGTTGGCCTATTTTTGGGGAATAAAAACTCCTAGCAGGTTTTGTATTACATCTAGACTGGAAGCCAGTTAAACAGCATTCAAGCTTGATTTGCCATAACTGTCTTGGAAAATTAAGAGACTCCAATTAGGTCACATAATTTTGAGACAGCCCTTTGCGTGCTGATAAGTGATTTTCTTTGTTGTTGGTTCTTTAAAGCAAAACAAAACCTTTCACCCATCTGATGCTGACTATTCAGCAAGTCAGATGGAATAAGCTCAAGGGTTACAGAGGAGCAGGGCTGTACTTACGACCTGCCAGGCTGGAGATCAGTATATATGGCAAGAAAGCTCAGGAAAATCCTATGACAGCTACTTCGGACATATCAGCCTAAGGACCTTTCTTAGGAATGAATTTCCTCTTATTTTTCTCTACTTTTGTGGAATTAAGCCAGTTTCTAATTAAGATTCTTAGCCACATACCTCTATCCAATAACTCATAAGTTCTTTTTTGACAATAACAATGTGTGTTATTTATCAGACTGTACATCACTGCACATATTGCAGATGACATGAATTTTTAAGATAACTTTATTTAAGAAGAATTAAAAAGCAATTATTGTTAATGTTCACCTTGTCTAAAAGTACATTAAAAGCAGACAAAGTATTTTCAGACATACTATATTATATAATTTGTTACACATTCATTCTCTTTCAATATTGCAGCACATACTATTACTTATTTACTCAACAGCACTTTTCCATTATAGCTTTAGAAACTTGTTCTGAAGCGCCAAAGACAGCTAATAGGCATTAATTTAAACTTAGATGAAGTTTTTAGCATTCCTTTGCATTTTGCTTTTTTATCTTCTTCGTGCTTTGAAATAGCCATGGCATGTGTATATACCCATGGAAACTGGCCAGGGAAACAGTGCTCTTACTCAGGCCAGGGTTCCGATTTAGACTCACAAGTGTTAGCTGGAAGCTTGTAAACATTTCTCACTGTTTCTTGGCCATAAATGGTGGGAAATCTCTTGAGATTAGTGTTTCTTATGAGGTGACTGCCAGTTTGGTCTGAAATCCTGTTAGTATGATTCTTCTCACATGATTGCTGTCATGTTCAAAGTAGAGAAGGGAGCACAGATCCCTTCTAGTCATAGCCATGGAAATACATCAGTTCAACAGTCCCTTGCTGACATTTGGAACAGTTGGGTAGGAGGTTCCATTTGCCCCATCTCTGATTTAGGCTAAATGAAATCAGTTGAAAATGTGCTTGATCTCTAGAAACAGGAAAATTGATACACAATACTTTTTTTTTTCTTCCTGGTTGTGTGTGGGAAAAAGAAAAGCATGACCCTAACTGTGGTAATTTATAGATGCTGTATGGTAAAGGCAATATTGTACTTGCTACTGTTTGGGCAAATGTTCTTAAAATTAGACATCACTCCTCTTTCTGAGTAAATGGTGGCTGCCTAAGTGCAAAATATGATTGCCATATTGAGACTACACAACTGGGAACAGAAAGGGCAGCAAGATTAATGAGATTTAGAGCTTGTTTATACTACCTAACTACTCTAACTCACATTCCATAATAAAAGAAAGAGGTGTTGAAAGACCAAAGCTAGTTCTTTCTGCCTGGAGTGTCCTGAGGTTGGTATAGCACTTCACTTAAGAACAAAAACCAAATGTTACCAAACAAAATCAGAGGCTGTGACAAAGTCTGTATTTTTCCATTCAATATACATTTTGCTGAGGTTCCATTTTTCCCCCCTTTTCTTATAAATTTTCAATTCCCATTTACTGTGAGTAAATTAGAGAGATGATTTCTCTTTTACAGTCCATGACAGTATAACAACTGTTCCAGTTTTATAGCTCCATGTCCCTGAGGAGCCTTGGAGCTGAGCATTTATATTGCTTAACAGCGGGGTTTGGATAACATGAGACAACATACTATCACTAGGATCACACTGACTTATCCTTAAGGAAATATAATGAAAGTCTTGGCTGAGGTACTCATAGTTGCCTTGCTATAATGTAGTTGTTTTTCAATGAGACGATTAACCTAATAGTTTAAACCTGAATTGAATGATTTAAAATTATTTACAACTTTGTTTTCTGTTTGCATATAATATATGTATATTATATATAATAGTACCTGTATGTATGCAAATTCTTTTAAAACAAAAATTATTCCATTCTTTAACAGCACTGCACTCAAGAGGTATTTTATAACACACACTTGAAAAAAATCTCCATTTCTCTTACTTTAAGAAGCTGTTCTCTTAAGAGCAAGTGTAAGGAAGTCTTGACTCCTGATTAAATATTTATGTGTGTCTGGCCAGTAGGTCATGTTCTATAATAGCTTTTATAACTTGGTTATTAAATTGCAATTCAGCAATCAAACATTTTTGCAGTACACCATTGGTATTCATGGCAGCAAATAATAAATTCTTAATAAATGAGACCTATTGTATAGGCTTATGACACTGTCAAGAAGATTGGGGGGCTCAGAGGAGAAAGCCTTGGCCTTTGACATATTTATGTTTCAAGTCCAAACTGAAACATAAAATGAAGCAAACATTCTAGTCTATGCACAGATCCTTCATAGTGGATAATTGCACCATCAAAGCATATAAATTTTTGCATGAGTTAGAAATGTGAAAGATTCCCTACTGAAGGAAACACAATTTTTTACATCTCTTTTTAGCAATATATTTTTAGTTTAGAATTGAAAAAGCACATCAACATTTTTTCCCCAGTGAATTCATGTTGTGGTAAGTTTGAAATAATCAGTGTGTCTATTCTTTTCCTTAGAGATAATCATATGGCATCAGTTCTGAGTTAAAAGCATTTATCTTTAAATCCCTAAAAGGTTCAGAAACAATACATTTAATGCATACATTAGCTCTCAAAGCTGCAATATCAGTGAGTGGGAGCTTGCTTAATGCTCATAATTCCCTTCTGAGTGAATGCAAGTTGCAGAAAATGGGCACTCCAAAGTGGTTTCCTCCGCACCTTGCGAGGATCAGCCCCCTAAAAAAGCATTTTCATAGCACTGAGCTGAGGACAACACTGGTAAAAATTCTTGCACATTCCTAACATTCACTCTTTCAGTGCCATGGCAGACTGATTAGCAGAACACTGCTTTAAAGTGAGCCATCAATCAGTGTGATTGTTTCTTAGACCGACTCTCAGTTTATTAGTGAGCTAAGGAAGTATGTGGTGTAATGACAGATGTACTATTCTGTATATTTTTTTTCGTGAAGATCAGTTAATACGTTTGACAAGCAAGGCCTTTTGGAAACTGTTGAACCAAGAGTTCTCAGAAGAGCTATTGTCAAACTTTAGAGGCGTGCATATATATACAGAAATAGCATCTTCTCCCTTCTAAAAATACTCGATCCACAAGGCTATTGCATAGGTATATTCAGAGTAATAGTTAACTAATGAAAAACAAAGTTTTCAGTATTCCTCGCCTATGACCCAGAGCCTGGACTGAGAGATTCTCTCCTTGTTCATGTATCAGCAGGAGTAGCATCCCAGTTTTAACCATGTAGCCAGACAGCAGAGTCTTATGTGTATCTGAAAGCTGAATAAGAGAGAAAAAACAGCTTCACCTTTATAATTATATAGAGTTTGTTTGGGCAGGTAAACTAGGAAGATATGGAAATGTTCATGTAACCAGAAGCATGGAAATATAGGAAGCTTTTTTTTTTAGGCTAATAAGTAATTTTAAAATTTTAAACAGTATAATTGCATATGTTATAATTTCTTTTTATTTGTATTCAGACATTGTCAGCAAAATGGTGGATCTTTAAAGTTGTTATGGATGTTCTCTAACACGCTTATCACTGAAATAAAAAAATTAAACATTTATTTCAATGAAACGTATCTGGAAAGAAACAAAACAATTCCTTCTCAAAATAAAAGTGCCATTCCTTGAATTCCTGTGGTGATTAGTATTGTTTAAAAAGCTGATTAAGCACAGAGACAGACTGGATTAAAATGCACAACACATGATCAGGAATGTATGCTGCATATTTTAGAATAGTATGTTCAGGCATAATGGTGACTTACAGTGAGTTCCTAATAGTCTGACACTGCAATACATGAAACAGGCTTTGACAATGGACAGGGCTAAGAGAGTTGAATGCTCCATCAAATGACCTAGATGTATATGTTACCTGTGTCTTTATTTTTTCAATAAATGACTGAGAGAGTGCTACCAAGAAAACTTCCACAGATTTTTTTAATTATGAGAAATAGCCTAAAAAATTTTCCTCTCCTCCAATACCTGAATGTGTTTTTAAACTGTTATTCAGCAGCTGTGAGACAATGTTTAAATTATACCTTAGGGAATGAAAGCTTATTTTCACATCTTTACTTCTTAAATTTATATGTAAGGTAAAAAGCCAATAGTATTCCCAGAAACTATGGGCAAACAAATGATTTATTTTTGTGTTTTCTTCTGTTCCTTTTTTTCCCCACTTGGTTACTTCCTCATTGCTTAATGATAATTCCGGGACTGGAAGTGGCCTCAGAAGGACTTTAGTTCAACCTCTTGCTCAAAAAGGGGTCAACTATGAGATCAAACCAGGTTGCTCAGCATTTTATCCATCTGGGTATTGAAAACTCCCAAGATGGAGATGATACCAGCTCTCTGGGAAACCTTCTCACCTGCTGGACTGCCCTCACTGGGGAAAAGCTTTTGCTGATATCCAGCCAGAACCTCTTGCTTCAGCTTGTTGCCATCCTCCTGCCAGACACCAACATAAAGGTCCTGGCTAGGTTTTCTCAATAAGCTCCTCAAACGTATTGAAAGGCTGCTATTATGTCCCCATTAAGCTTTCTGAGAAAAAAAAGTGCAGGAAAATGTGATCTTCACAGTCTATTGATTTGTTGCTGTGGCAAATGAGTGGTTTGGACCACTTAAAGAATTCACCATCAAAGGTATTAGCAAAATGATTTAATAGGAATTTATAAAAGTGTGACTTCACGAAGTTCCGTGACAAGGTTCACTCTATTACTTATGAAGCGTACAAAGGAAAATCAAGTTAGAATCAAACTAGAATGATTTATACAGAGACTGAAAACACCAAAGTGTGAGGGATAAACATACAAAGAAAGATTGAGTTAGATTTCATTTTTCATGATTTGTACAAATATCAGAGGTTCAGAAACATAGGGGAGACCCTACAATGAAAAAGAACTGTTTAGGGTAGTCCAATGGGATATAACTGAGAGTGATGTGATACACTATGCAAAGAAAAAATTTAGGCTGACAATTAGCTCAATTTCTTGAATAATTTAAATCTACTCTAGATACACTAGTCAAGAACATCCTGTAGGCCTGCAGTAAAATGAACATGACTGAATAAAACATTTATGCATCTCTTTCTTTCTGCTTATTTTATCACCATCCCGAGATGTATGGCAATATTCAGATACAGTGAAGGTATCAAAATATGTACATTAAAAAATAAAGTTCTCAACAGAAAAATTAGCCAACTATCCTGCAAATCTTTTGTAAGATGGAGGCTTTCTCAAGTATTGAGAAATTGACTTGGAGGCTTCTGAAGTCTTGTGTAGACTGGTTGCTTATACAGACAGTCTTGATGGCAATCTTTTTTTATTTGCCTCTGGCAGCAAAGTCTTATCACTTAGGTAAGTTAGCATAGTGTTTCATCTAAGGTATTGTCTCAGTAAGCAGGGTTGGATAAAGGCTTAAAGGCTGAGAAGCAAAACAAATACTCTTTTCAGAGAAAAAGCTATTTTTTGTTTAAAGATACCTCGGATGAAAAAAACAGTTGAAGTGCAACAATATGTTATTAACTACAAACTTGCTGTTTGCAGGGCAGGTTTTTTTGCTTTCGGTTTCTGGGTTCATTGCCAAATGGAGGTGAACACATGTATTTTATTTACTGGTGTATATTTTTGTTCACTGGGGCCTGACTGAATCTTATTAAGTTGATGATAAGAATTCCGTTGACCTGAATAGCTTTTAGACCAAGCCATAGAAAATCTAGGAAACAAGATTGATATTGTAGGGTTTCTTTACTAAATAGTCAGTAGAATATCTTTTCCTCTGCGAAGTACCTGGATAGGGTTATGATTCAGTTCTTGGTGTTTTACTGATGATGGAAAATGGCCTAGCTGATTATGTATTGCTGGAATTTCTTGTTGATTTTAAAAAGAACAGAGAGAAAGAAAACAGTGCCAACTTTTGCAGGATTCCTGAAATTTTAACAAGAGATAATCCTACAGTGTTGGAAGAAAACATATATATATTATAAGCACAAGAGAACTTATTCTTTCATTAATTGAATAAAAACCCCTATCTTCTTTCATATGAAAAGTGTGAGAAATACATTTTATAAACTAATATATATATACTAGTAGTGCTGACTCATGAGGTCTTCACTCCTTCTTGCAATACACGTAATTAGCTCCTTATTGGAACAGCTTTATCTTCTAGACTGATCAATGCAATCTATAGGTATAGGTCCATCTCGGTCCTTCTACATGAGAAACCTTCTATACTAGGTGTTAAGTATAGAGAAACTGAGAAGATTGGCATCTCATGCCA